>NC_066630.1:29192426-29852426 GCF_025201925.1 Gopherus flavomarginatus | reverse complement strand
TTTGGTGGGGACACTATTTTTTACCCCTAGTATTGACTATAATCCCTTTTTATTGGAAGGTAGCAGCACATTCACAGCCTGGGAAAACTTGCTGCTGTCTGTCTCATGTTTTTATGGTTTCCTGCTCATGAGACACAGCTGTCCTTCCAGCAGCCTAATGAGCCGCACCTGTCAGCTCCTTTTGCCAAGCCTGACATCTCAGGCAATTGTTACAGGTTGGGGTTTTTCCTTTCAGCCCGGTGAAGGGGTTAGATGGCATATATAAGTCACCTAAAACAAAAGTGTTATAAAAGCTAATAAGAAAATATATAATATATAATAGAATGGAAAGACTAATATAGCCTTGTTTCAAGATAAGTATGTAGTTCATTACTAAAAGTGATGGTTTGAATGGTTTGATAGAGATAAGAAAGTTTAGCTGAAGGAATACTTAGTTATTGGCAAAAATGATGGTCAACGTTTTCAAATGCCCTTAAGTCACTTTTGAAAATGGGATGTGGCCTCCTAAGTTATTTAGATGCTTTTGAAAATTTTACACAATATTAATAGCAAGGGTTTTACTGAAACCTGTCCCATGTGACCATATTGAGAAGTTTATATGCAGCTCTATGTAATAATGCAAAAACATGGCATATTAAGGATGTTGGTTCTCTGTTAGGTTACTAAATATTAGTTCGGTAGTAAGCTGAATGCACTGAACTGGACACATTTGCCTTGAAAAAAAGTGCCACTGTGTTTTGCAGGTGAATGTTTGCTAATAATTGATACTAACCTCATGGATTTATATTTTCTTTTCTTTAATTTATGGGACACTAAATGTGGCTAATGCTGTCATGCTAATTTGAGGGAATAATTTTATAATTTACAGATGAATGGATCTCTTTTCTTTCCACATTTGTACCTGTGTACAAGAGGATAAATTACTCTTTTTGAACAACATAACACATTTGATCAGACATGCCGCAAGCAACTTTACACATCTCTGATTTCTGAAAGTGCTGCTTGGAAGGCCAATGCCAATGCATGTTGTGGTGCAAGTAAAAACAGGGTTCAAATAACCATGATTTTGAAATAGAAGTCCTCACTTGTAACAGGAGAGGGAGTAAGAGTTTTAATTTGAAAACAACTAAGTCAGAAAGAATCAGAGAGACCATCTGACAACCCAGCAGTCTTAGATCTCAGCTGTATTGTAACCATTTCCTCTCCACCTCAAGAATGGTCATGTCATTCAGTGAAGGGTCAAGAAAAGTATAGCATTGCATTCATTATTGCCCTACAACTCCTATGTGTCAGGAAGGTTGGTAGGAAGGGGCAGAAAAGCAGGCACCACTTCTCCCCAGGGAATAACCCCAAGTACAAAAAGCATGTGTATGGCGGCTGCCTGGGTTACAGGGAGTGGGCTGAGGATAGAGTGCAGGTGGCAGGCCTATGGGGTAGAAGTGTGGACTGGGGATGACTGCATCATGGCTGGGGTATTCTTAACCACCCCCTGTATTCCATGCTCCTGCAAAATCTCAGAGATCTTTGAAACAGAGGTGCAGCTTAGGATCACCTGCAAGGCAGCTCTGACATGCAGCAGGGCCACACCACCCCCTGCAGCAGAACAGAGTAGGCACGAATGGCTTTTCCTCTATCTTTGTGCTAGTTCCTGGATCAGCATAAGGATGGATCTGTCCCATAGTGTCCCAGTATAAACCACATGGATGATAAGCTACTTCTTTGTTAGCAGCCCTGACACAGGGTGTCTGGGGAAACTAGTATAAACAGAAATTGCTTTTAAAAGTTTGTGCAACAGAGTTAAACTTAATATACAAGCCCACTTATTGCTTTACATTTATTGTTGTGGCAGAGATGTGTGGGTGGATGCACTATGGGAATTCATACAGCATGTGTTTGTTCAAAAAAACAATTGAGATCTGCAGTGAAGAGAAATTAAAGGAATAATGGGAATAGGACAACGATTGTGGTAGATACAAAAGCAGTAGCCATAATACTTGGTCCACCTGCAGGGTAAAAAGAAACTGTGGTACCAAAACCATAATTGTAATATCTACTGTAAATTACAAGCTATAGGGGAAAACCCATGAACTTTAAGCAGGGACAAGGGAGAAACTATAGCACTCAGTGGCAACACATTTTTGATAGAAAACTTATCTGTATTGTGTTCAGTTCTAGTCACCATGTTCGAAAAATATTACAGATGGAATATATGCTAAAGAAAACAATCTGGAATAGCTCAAGGAGCTTAATTATAAACAGAGAAGACCAAGTCAGTAAAAGAGAATAAGATGGCCATATTGATATATACAAAATTCTGAAGAAACTCTTTGAGTTTGTACTAAAGGAATTTGTGATGCATTTATTTACATCTAGAGTAACAAAAACATAGAATAGGCTGACAATGCCATAAGATTGGTGATATATGAAAAATCAGTATTTTGAGGAAAGGAATATTGTGAGACAAGTATTTGGAGGAAAGGAATATTGTTACACCTGGAGTCAATTGGAGCTAAAAGGTGAAATCCTCTGGCTAGCAAGTATTTGCAGCAGTGCTCACTCCTGCAGTGTTGTCAATTCTTGCAATATTGGATGTTTTTTCTTAAAGCTCTAGCTCCTGGAGACAAGTGATTAGGTGAGCATCTAAGCTCTCATTTAAAACAGAGAATAAGTTTTTAGACATCATGATTGTGAAAAATATGACCGGAGTGTTCCCTAAAAGTTCAGAAACCAGATGACAAACAAAAAGAACTCACATTTGTTACTTTTTGAACACATCATGATTTTTAAGGGGGCCTCACTAATGACTTTTGAACATTTGGGGTTGGCAATATTGATAAGGAATCTGACGTCCTTGTATTTGCCCCTAATAGCGGGATTAGAAAAACTGTATGGTACTAACTAGTTAAGTCCTCTTTAGTGGAAATAGTAGACAGCTGTAATTCTGTTCCCCAGCAAGTTAGCTGACCCCTGTGATGTATGTATGACAGTAAGATCTTCACAATAATAATACCTAGCTTTTATATAGTGCTTTTCATCCGTAGATCTCAAAGCTCTTTACAGAGGAGGTAAGTATCATTATCCCCATTTACAGATGGGGAAACTGAGGCACAGATAGGCGAAGTGACTTGCCCAAGGTCACCAGCAGGCCAAAGATGGAGACAGAAATTTAACCCAGGCCTCCTGAGTTCCAGTTTAGTGCTCTATCCACCAGGCATTACTGCCTCTCTTACTTGATCCTTTTCTATCCTTACAATGTATGTTCCACAGGACAAGACAAGCCATCTCTTTTCACCTGTATATACCTTGGAACTAAATCTTAACAAAACAAGCAGCAGCTGATACTTGAGGCTTTGAATCATCAAAGAGAGCTAAATGCCATTTAAACATTTAAATCAGCACACATGCAAACAAAGCAATAGAACATCCTATTTTCTTGTATTTTCTTCTGTTGCCTTAGTTCCCTTTTCTGATTTGCATATCTCTGCTTCCCTCTTTTGTCCTGTTTTGCACACAGTCTCTTCCAGAGGAACTCAGATAAGGTGAATGCACAGAGGGAGCTACTGCAGGAGAAACGTGGGAAGTGTTAAGGATGTACTCAGAAAAGTAACTATGTGAAATGACATCGTTTTCCCTCACCTCAGGTGAGCAAATTGCTGAAAGATGGAAGGAAGAAGGTAGGGTAATGCCCCTTCCTCCTCCACTGGCCCTTGGAGCAGGGCCAGGCTATTATGTGCATCCTAATATGATGCACATTCACTCCCATCTTTCTCCATCATGTGCACCATGAAGGCCCAGGAGACAGTATCTCCACCAGCACTGTCTCTCCTAGTGTTTCACAGCACCCCTGAAGAAAGGCTGTGTACTTCATGTCCTCTTCTCTTACATTTACATACCTAGATTTTGAGTGGCTAAATTAATCAAACATAAGAATTAAATTTCAGAGATGCCAAGCACCTTCAGCTCTCACTGGCTTCCGGTGTCGTTGTGAGGTGCTCAGGGTGATTGAAAATCTGTCCCTAGTTTTGTCAGTTTGAGCACCCAAAATCAGTCAATGCATTTGAAAATCAAGGGCACATTTTGTATCTCTTGGTCTCTGTAGTTATCCAGCTCCAATGCATTCAACTTTACTCCTGTCAGTCACTCCATTTCCTCTTCCACTTCCCCATAGGAAAACTGAAGCAGGATATGTTAATTTGAAGTGTTTTCTTTCCAGTTTTTCTCCCAAGTCTGTGCAATCTCCCTTCTCCAGTAGTTTCCCTTAAATGTAAGAGTCAGTAGTACTCATTATGAAGATGAAGTACAGAGAAGACCATATGATGCATCAAGCTGAATTTCATCCTTTGCTTTCTGCTCCTCCATCTTTACTGAAAAGGCACAACTTTGATTATCATTCATCAAGTGAAATTTCACTTAAGTTGTTTTTTGACTTTAAGAAAATTCTAAAAAGGCATCTAATAAAAAGTTATTGAACCTGATGCTCCTCTCACTCATTTGTAAATCAAGAGCATTTCCACCGAAGTCAGTGGAGAGATACTACTCTACAAATTGGTATAAAGGAGAGAAGAACTTGGCCCTTTGTTTCCCGCATAGAAATTCTGCTACTTTTGCAATGAGTGAAAATGTGTATAGCACTGGATAGCTGAGCTACAGATTAATGCAGTTTCTCCTTAGTGACTTCTGTCTCTGCTGATGTAGAAATTATACTCTGAGTTCTGAATATGCAAAATGACTAGGTCAAAACTGTCTTGTGGATATACAAAAGATTGGATGAAATGAAATTTGTCTGCAATTGAATTTGCAGAAAAGCAAAAATCTGTTTAGTTCTAAGCAGATGTTGAAAAGGTTTTTCCTGGATGTTGCCATTATGGATGGTATGTCTTTTGATCTGAAGCCAAATAAGAAATCTGGATGTTGTTTTGGATTTGGAAATTTTCTTTGAATAAACATATTAGTTAAGTATGTAAATCTGCTTCTCATCACTTATGGAACATTGCCAGAGTAAGAAACATCTGGGGTTCAACTTCAGATAATGTATTAATTCGCACTTTTGGTATGTTTCACCCAGACTATTGTAGAATATTGTTATCTTGATTGCCTAAATTAGCTTTATCTGTATGACAATTAGTTATAAATTCTGTTGTTTACATTTTGAGTCATGTGAAACCCACAGAGCATATTCTATCTAAGCCCAGTGATTTAGCTTTCCTGTCTCTTTCAGGATTGATTTTGAAAATTAATTGTTAACATTTAAGATTATAAATGGTGTGGATTTGGTTTATTATCTGAACTGGTGATCATGAAATTCCAGGAAAGGATTATATGACCTATTCCTGATATGTACATAAGTACAGTCCCTAAAACAGTTCTCTACCATAAAGCTCCCTTAATTTAATGGAATTTTCTCCCTGTAAAACTAGAAAAAGTTCTCAAACGACTTCAACTTTTAAGTCTAGAATGAATCGTTTCTATATGATGATGCTGTCTATGCTGGTGGATGATGAGCCATGTAGTAAAGTGTTCTCACTAATACAGATGATTTTTACAAATACATGATGTACTCTGCGCTGTACTAACCAGCTGAGACTGGATAACAATCACAATTGTGTTTGTGGACTATTCTATTAATGAATTCTAACTGCATGTTAAACTACAGAAATATTTTAGACCATTTATTGGTAAACAGCAGATCAGCTGAGATCTCTAAACAAAAGGCAAACTGGAATTTCAGGTCAGATGCTTAGACATACATGAGCAAATATGGTAACTGCTCTTGGATTTAACCATTTAGAAGTCTAGCTGGAAAACTGCATGTGCAGTTATTGTGATTACAATGCTCAGTCACCAAGATTGGAGACACAAAATGGTGTGTCTACACTGCACCTGAGAGGTATGATTCCCATGTGGGTAAGAACATAAGAACTGCCATACTAGGTTGGACCACGGTCCATCTTGCTCAATATCCTGTCTCTGACAGTGGCCTGGACCAGAACTTCCTGGGGAGTATACAGAACAGGGCAATTAAGGAGTGATCCACCCTTGTCTTCCATTCCTGGCTCCTGGTAGTCAGAGGTTTAGAGTTGCCCGAACATGGGGTTGTATCCCTGACAATTGATGGACCTATTAGCCATCTTGCAAAACTTATTCAGTTCTTTATTGAACACAATTATACTTTTGGCCATGACAGCATCCCATTGCAATGCATTCCACAGGTTAGTTGTGACTTGCATGGAAAAAGTACTTCCTTTTGTCTGTAATAAAACCTGCTGCCTATTTAATTTCATAACATAACCTAGTTTTTGTAGTGTGTGAAATGGTAGGTAACACTTCCTTATTCACTCTTTCCTACACCATTCATGATTATATAGACCTCTATCATATCCCCCTTTGTCATCTCTTTTCTAAACCAAACAGTACTAATCTTTTTAGTTTCTCCTCATATGGAAGCCATTCCACGCCCTTGATCATCTTTGTTTCTCTTCTCTGAACCTTTTCCAGAGTCACTGTAGCCTTTTTGAGGTGAGGTGACCAGAACTGGAGACAGTATTCAAAGAGTGGGCACACCATGGATTTATATAGTGGCATTATGATATTTTCTGCCTTATTTTCTATCCCTCTCCTAAACATATTGTTAGCATTTTAGACCACAGTTGCTTATTGAGGGGAAGTTTTCAGAAAACTCTCCATGGTGATTCCAACAACTTTCTTGAGTAGTAAGAGCTAATTTAGAATCTATCAATGTTTATGTATAGTTGGGGTTATTTTTTCCAATGTGTATTACTTTGCCCTTATCAACATTGACTTTCATCTGCAATTTCGTTGTCCAGTCAGCCAATTTTGTGAAAGCCTTATGTACTTCCTCACAGTCTGCTTTGGGCTTAATTATCTTGAATAATCTTGTATTGTAGGCAAACTTTGCCATTTAACTGTTTTATCCCCTGTTTCAGATCAACAATGATTATGTTAAACAGCACAGATCTCAGTATAGAGGTTTGGGGGAGGAGGGAGACTCTACTGTTCACCTCTTTCCATTGTGAAAACTGACCATTTATTCCTATTCTTAGTTTCCAGTTTTTCAACCAGTTATTGATCCATTGGAGGACCTTCCCTTTTATCCCATGACTACTTAGTTTTCTTAAGAGCTTTTGGTAAGAGACCTGGTCAATGGTTTTCTGAAAATCTGAATACCCTATATTGATGAGGTCACCCTTATCCAGATCCTTGTGAATTCCGTCAGTGAATTCTAATAGATGGCTAAGGCATGCTTTCCCTTTACAAAAGCCATGTTGATTCTTCTGCAACTGTGACAGTCTGTACTCTTGGATTCACCCCTTGCACACTATTATAATTTTTGTACAAGGTATGCCTTGTGAGGTATCATTTAAAAACTGATAACTCAATGGTCAATATTGTCCTAATAAACTGTGTGGAATGTTGTGTGTAAAGTTATAAGATTCCACTGTATGGTGTCACTAAGACATATTCCAACCATGGAGAGCAGCCAAACCAGTTCCTCAGAGACAAAAGACAAGCTGACACTTCAGCAAGGCGTAAACAAGGTCAAATGGGCCATCACTTGGTCAAGTGCCTATTCACTGACAGGAATATGGGTGAAAAATATACATCTTAAAAAGAAAGAGCTTGGGGTTCCCATCCACACAGACTTTTTGTCTCTGGAATCTCAGCTGGAGATGCTTCTCAAAGAAGGGAAAGAACAATAAGAAGGGAGGGCAAATCTTTCCTCCCTTTCTCTCTCCCTTTCTCTCTGCCTATGGCATCCATGACACATGAAGAACTAAGGGATCAGCACTGGACTCAAGGAGGGATCATGACTGAAAGAAGTTCAGCCAGTAGAACTGCTGAAAATGTGGTGAGAGAGAGACCTTTGCTTTGAATTCACTCTAGTTTAAGTGGGGCATTAGTGGCATTTGACTTTTATTTTTCTTGTAGCCAATTCTGACTTTTAAACCTCATTGCTTGTATCCATTTAAAACCTGTCTCCTTATATTTAATAAACTTGTTTTATTGTTTTATCTAAATATGTGTGTTTGACTTGAAGTGTTTGGAGGAAACTCCATTTGTGATAACAGGATTTGTGTGTATCATTTTGTATTAATAAAATGACTGTCTTTATATGAGCTTATATTATATTGGAACAAGGAGAGCAGTACAAGACTTACATTTCTGGGGAAAGTCTGGGACTGGGAGTTTTCTGGTTTCACTCTGCAGTATATTGGAGAATGTGTGAGTGCTTCAGCCAGCCAATATAATTGGGAGTGATTTACATGCAGTAGGCTGTGTTTGAGCTGACCAGGCATGGTAAGTACCGCAGCGAAGCAGTGTAAAAGGCACACCAGGTTAGACCTGACACAACTGTTCATCAGTCCAGATTGTACCCTGGGTATGTCAGAGCAAAAAATCATGTTTATCCTCATGTCTGCTTCTATTGAACTGGATGGTTAAACTTCATTAACTGCCATGTGTTAGCAGACAGGCTTGTGCTAGCTTAGCTCAAGCTAGTGTGCTAAAAGGAGCAGTGTGGACATTGCAGCGCGAGTGGCAGCTTTGGCTAGCAGCCCAAGCTCAGATTAATGGGGTTGGGTGGGCTTGGAGTCAAGTACTATCCCAGTTCCAGTCAGTGGTGGATTAATGATTTTGCTGCCCCTAGGCCCTGAAATAATTGCCATCTCCAGCCCCATACGAACTTATTAAACATCAATATTTTCAATATCTACACCAATATTTTCACTTTTTACTTTACTTTCAACTATTTTTTCTGTCTCACTGTCGGCACTAACTAATACAACAAAGGAATCTGTTTTGCGCATTTTTGTTATCATTTCATTTTCCTTTCTTTTGTATAGCATTTTTTAATTGAGAACCACTTAATTTTTTCCTTCTGGTCATATTATTAATGTTTAGGGTTGTCACAAGTATGTTTAGTAAATGGCGCCATGCCGTCATTGGTGGTTTCAATACGTGCTATGATTGGTAGAATTGTGGCGTCACTGATGCCACGATTACAAAAATGCTGCTATTATAAATTTGCTGCCCCTGCAAATTTGCCGGCTTAGGCAATAATATGCCACTGTGCCAGTGCCGTAATGTCCATACTGCTATTTTTAGTGTGCTTGCTTGAGCTGAGCTTGTGCAAGTCTGTCAACCTGCACTGGCAATCATACCTCCCAGCTGCAGTGTAGACATACCTAAAACACTCCAGTGCATTTCTGCACCTATAATTAAAGGCATGTACACCTCTACCCCTCTATAATGTGGTCGTAGGGAGCCAAAAATCCCTACGGCGTTATAGCTGAAACTGCGTTATATTGGGGTAGGAGCAGCAGGGCTTTGGCAGTGATTTAAAGAGTTCCGGGCTCCAGCCACTGCAGGGAGCCCCGGGCTCTTTAAATTGCCACTGAAGCCCCGCTACCACAGCCCCAGGGTAGGGGCAGCAGGGCTCCAGAGGTGATTTAAAGGGCCCAGGGCTCCCTGCAGCAGCTGGAGCCCCAGACCCTTTAAATCGATGGTGAGCCCTGCTGCCGCAGCCCTGGGGTAGCAACGGCAGTGCCCAGCAGTGATTTAAAGGGCCCGGGGCTCCCTGCAGCAGCCAGAGCCCCAGACCCTTTAAAGCACTACCGGAGCCCTGCTGCTACCGCATTATATGTGAACCCATGTTATATCAGGTCGCGTTATAGTGGGGTAGAGGTATAATTCTAGAAATCGGGAATTTTATTTTTCTTATGTTTTTGAGTAATTTTGGTGGTCCTGATATTGTAGTAGATCTTGCCCTGTCTATTGTAGTATAGACAATGTGAGCTCCCATTCAGGTACTGATCAGGCCCAGTCTTTCCTTGTTCAGACAATGACTTGACCGCAGCATACAAAATTGTTCCTTTAAACTAACAGTTGTTTTGGATAACTAAATAAAAACCATCAGTTAGATACTGTGAATACCGAGGGTAGGATTTTTCAGAAGCATTCAGGGTTAATTTAACCCAGAGTCCACTTATGGTAACAGTAGTTTTACCTCTCCCTTTAACAGAAGGGCAGTGCTGAGCACTGCTATAAAACCCTACCTGAGGCAAATACAAGGAAGTACAGGGGACAGTGAATTTTTACTTATATAAGGAAAACAGGCAAGTTTTTAATGGTCACCATTCTAGCTAAAAGCTTTAGTTATCTATATTCTAGAAACAGTGTGACATTCTCCAGGGTACAATCTGGACTGATGGACAGCTGTGTCCCCTCAACTCTCTGATCTGGGGCGCCTTTTACACTGCTTCGCTGTGAGAACAGCCACTCGTGGTCCGTTCACACACAGCCTCTAGCATGCAAAATCACTCCCAGCTGAATATGAGAGTGTTTCTAGCCAGCCACTCCAGAAGTACATTGCAGAGTGACAACAGCAAACTCCCAGTCCCAGATTTGTCCCCAGAAACGTGCATCTTGTACTGCCCAGCTTTCTCCTTCTGGACAATACAAGCTCATAGAAAGTCTGTCATTTCAATAATAGAAACTGAAATGTACAGTTTTTATCTCAAATAGAGGTTCCCAAACACTTTAATCTAAACACACTGGTTTAGATAACAATAAAGCAAGTTTTATTAACTACAGAAAGATAGATTAAGTGATTACAAGTAATAAGGCATAAAAGTCAGAATTGGACAAAGAAAAATAAAAAGTAAAATGAAAACGAATACCTAACTTAACAAGCTAAGTGAACATAAAGCAAGTGGATTTCTCTCACCATATAGTCACACCTGGTTGGATTCCTTCAGCCAGGACCACTCATCCAGTCCATTGATGCTTCATTTGTCTTTCAAATGTTGTTGATGCCCTGAGTAGAGGTGAGGGGGGAGAGGTAATCTGGGGACTCTATTCCTCATTTTTGTATCTTTTCCTCCTTCTTGAGAATAATCTCTAGCTTGGATTCAGGTTACAGAAGTTTGTTCATAGAGATGTAAATTTCTCGCTCAGACCCTTCTGTCATAACATTTCTTCCCAGATCTGGACCTTAGCGTCCAAAATATGGGTGTTAGCATGAAAACCTCCAAGCTTAGTTACCAGCTTCAACCTGGTATCGCTGCCACCAGCTAGGAATTATACAGTGCCTAGCTCACTCTGGTCTCCCCAAAACCTTCCCTGGGGGACCCCCAGACTCAGATGCCTTGAGTCTTACAACAAAGGGAAATAACCCCCTTCCCTTGTTTCCTTGTTACTTCCTCCCAGGCTCCCCTCCCTGGACGACCCTAGGAGATTCCCTGCTTCCAGTCCTTGAAACACAAGTACCGAGAGATCTAATCTCTCTTCTCCCTCACCCAGAGGGCATGCAAAGTCAGGCTTAGTAAATCTAACACAAAGAGATTTTCCCCCTGACTTCTTCCTCCCACCAATTCCCTGGTGAGCTGCAGACTCAATTCCCTGGAGTCCCCACTAAAGAAAAACTCCAACAGGTCTTAAAAAGAAAGCTTTATATAAAAAAGAAAGAAAAAGACATTAAAAATATTCTCTGTATTAAGGTGACAATATACAGGGTCAATTGCTTAAAGGAAAAAAATGAATAAACAGCCTTATTCAAAAAGAATACAATTTAAAACATTCCAGCAACTACACACATGTAAATACAAAAGAAAACAATATAAACCTATTGTCTTACTATCCTTGTACTTACTACTTGGAAACAGAAGATTAGAAAGCCAGGAGATAGAAAGATCACTCTTAGAGACGAGAAAAGGAACAGACCAAGAACAAAGGACTCACACCCAAAACTTCCCTCCACCCAGATTTGAAAAAGTCTTGTTTCCTGATTGGTCCTCTGGTCAGGTGTTTCAGGTTACTGTTGTTACCCCTTTACAGGTAAAAGAACAGTAACCCTTAGCTATCTGTTTATGACACCTTCTTCCTGCCAAAGAATGGCCACTTAACTTGGTGATAGCCAGGTGACAACAAAAATCAATTGGACTGAGGCATCAGTTTGCCTTTTTGTTTTGGAGGAATTATTTTGGGCTGCTTTTCCAGATTTGAAATATGCCTTAGTAACATCATACAGTAAAATCTTATAACTTTGCATACAATGTTGGCACACATTTTACTAGGCCAATAATTAGCAAATTATGAGTTTTCAAATGATATTTCACAAGGCATACATCCTACAAAATTTATCATTGTCTTGTAAAAGCGGTCAACAGAGAAGTACAGTCTGTCATAAATAGTGTACGAAAACCAGCAAAAGCTGGATGGTCCAGTGATTAGTATGCTAGATTTTGTGACTTTGCGTAAGTCACTTGGAATCAATGGAAATTAAGAGCCTAAATATCTCCTGGGAAGCTGGGCCTCAATCTACCTGTTCCTCAGTTCCCTAACTGTAAAATGGGGAAAATAGCACTTCCCTACCTCACAGGGATATTGTGAAACTACATAGGTGCTCAGATACTATGGTAATTGGCTCCATATAAATATCTTATTGAGTTAGAAAGTCTACTTCCATGATGAGAGCATCCTGAGAAATTAATTGAAATGAGAATCCCTCACTTAAAATACCCCAAATAAAACAGAGCAGATTCCACACCTTAGGCCTGGTCTACACTATGCTTTTAAACCGATTTTAGCAGCGTTAAACCAATTTAACGGCGCACCCGTCCACACTACGAGGCCCTTTATATCGCTATAAAGGGCTCTTTAAATCGGTTTCTGTACTCTTCCCCAACAAGAGGAGTAGCGCTAAAATCGGTATTACCATATCGGATTAGGGTTAGTGTGGCTGCAAATCGATGGTATTGGCCTCCGGGCAGTATCTCACAGTGCACCACTGTGACCACTCTGGACAGCAATCTGAACTCGGGTGCAGTGGCCAGGTAAACAGGAAAAGCCCTGCGAAATTTTGAATTTAATTTCCTGTTTGCCCAGCGTGGAGCTCTGATCAGCACGGGTGGTAATGCAGTCCCAAATCCAAAAAGAGCTCCAGCATGGGCCGTACGGGAGTACTGGATCTGATCACTGTATGGGAAGACAAATCTGTTCTATCAGAGCTCCGTTACAGAAGATGAAATGCCAAAGCGTTTGAAAAAAATCTCCAGGCTACACAGCGCTGCGTGACAAGCGTAACGGAAAGCCAAAGAATCAAATGGACGCTCATGGAGGGAGGGAGGGGGTACTGAGGACTCCAGCTATCCCACAGTCCACAGCAGTCTCTGAAAACTATTTGCATTCTTGGCTGAGCTCCCAATGCCTGTAGGATCAAACACATTGTCCAGCGTGGTTCAGGGTATAGCTCATCAATTTACTCCCTTCCCCCACCATGTGAAAGAAAAGGGAAAGAAATCATTTCTTGACTCTTTTCAGTGTCACCCTATGTTTACTGAATGCTGGTGGTAGACACGATGCTGCAGCAGTGAAGAGCAGTATCCGCTCTTCTCTCCTCCCCGGTGGCAGATGGTACAATATGACTGCTATCCGTCATCACTATCAGCCCGTGAGTGCTCTTGGCTGGCCTCAGGTGAGTCTGGCAGGGGGCACCTGGGTAAAAATAGGAATGATTCCTGGTCATTCCCAGTAGATGGTACAGAATGGCTTGTAACCGTCCTCATCATAGCAACTGGGGGCTGAGCTCCATCAGCCCCCTCCCTTTCATGTGTAAAGAAAAGATTCTGTACTGCCTGGACTATCATAGCAGTAGGATGCTGGGCTCCTCTCCCCCACACCGCTTAATGTCCTGCCTGGACTGTCATAGCAGCGGGAGGCTGCCTCCCCCTCATTTAATCTCACTAACAAGTCACTGTTTCTTAATCCTGCATTCTTTATAATTTCATGACATAAATGGGGGGGACACTGCCACAGTAGCCCAGGAAGGTTGGGGGAGGAGGGAAGCAACGGGTGGGGTTGTTGCAGGGGCACCCCCCATGAATGGCATGCAGCTCCTCATTTCTGTGGGATCTGACATGGAGCAGCTGTGCTCTCTGATACACTGGTTCTCTAGTACACTTGCCCCATATTCTAGGCAGGACTGACTCTATTTTTAGAAACCATAAAGGAGGGATTGACTAGGGGAGTCATTCCCATTTTTGCCTTTGCGTCCCCGGCCGACCTCAGCCAGGGGCACCTATGATAGCAGCAGACAGTACAGAACGACAGATAACCGACATCTTATTGCCAATTTACAATGGCAGCAGATGGTACAGAACGACTGATAACCGTCTCTGCTATCATGCAAAAGCAAATGAATGCTGCTGTGTAGCGCTGCAGTAACAACTCTGTCAGCGGCATTCAGTACACACACAGTGACAGTAAAAAAAAAAGCTGAACGGGCTCCATGGTTGCCGTGCTATGGCGTCTGCCAGGGCAATCCAGGGAAAAAGGGCTCAAAGTGATTGTCTGCCGTTGTTTTCCTGGAGGAAGGAATGAGTGACGACATTTACCCAGAACCACCCGCGACAATGATTTTTGCCCCATCAGGCACTGGGATCTCAACCCAGAATTCCAAGGGGCGGGGGAGACTGCGGGAACTATGGGATAGCTACGGAATAGCTACCCACAGTGCAATGCTCCGGAAATCGACGCTAGCCTCAGACCATGGACACACACCGCCGAATTAATGTGCTTAGTGTGGCCGCGTGCATTTGACTTCATACAATCTGTTTTACAAAACCGGTTTATGTAAAATCGGACTAATCCCATAGTGTAGACGTACCATTAGTTGGGATCAAGTTCACACCCCTCCAGTAAATGAAGTAAACTGCCAATGCCCTTCTGTATATAATGTTAAGACTTTCTTATCACTGCCACTCTCATCTACTAGATTGCTGCTTCTTCCAGTGAATGCCCACAGTGACAATACATTGCCTCTTTACCAGTCAGAACCATGGATCTCAACACCATTTCTAATTATGCTTTCTTTTCTGTCCTTTCCCCAGATTTTTTTACTGAAGCAGTGTAGTCTAGTGGAGTTAACCTATAACTAGGAATGAGAAGCTCTTAATTTCTGATCCACATTCTGATACTATTTGGCTGTGTGACCTTGAACAAGTTATGTAACTTTTTTGCTTCAGTATCCCTCTCACTGTGTGTTTGTGCTAGGTGCTGTGTAATGGGGTCCCAGTATATGGCATGGTCCCTCAGAATATGTAGCATGGGAAACATCACACAATCCGGTTACCATTTTCACTCACGGCTGCCCAGGGCGGGGGGGGAGACAAGTGGGGTAATTTGCCCCAGACTCCGGGCCCTGCAGGGGTCCCCACGAGAGTTTTTTGGAGGCCCTGGAGCGGGGTCCTTCACTCGCTCTGGGGGCCCTGGAAAACTCTCGTGGGGCCTGGGCCTCCGGAGCTTCTTCTAGGTCTTTGGCAGCAATTTGGCGGCGGGGGGTCCTTTCACTCCAGGACCCGCCACCGAAGTGCTGCCAAAGACCCCAGGTCCCCTGAATCTTCTGGATGGCCCTGTTTTCACCTCAGCAATGATGGGCTTCTACTCAACTCTCATTGCCATTTTGAACACTGTACCTCACTGCATAGGAAAGGGTAGGCCACCAATTTTCTTGATGTATAAAAAAGAGGAAAGTGGAACATATTATTGTGAGGTCATGACAGAAGGTCAATATTATGAGAAAATGAAGCTAACAGGGAGGAATTGCCATCCTTGTATAAATGAGCAATATAGGGGTTTTTTTTTAAGTGCAAATCACCCCTTGGTGTACATATTGTGTGTTCAGCTGTTCCAAAGGCTCCTTCCTGACTCAGATCAAGGAAGACTATAATGTGTCATTGAGCAGCACTGCTTGTGTACTTATTACTGTAGTCTCCCTCTAGAGAGTATCTACATTAAAGGAAAAAAATATTCTCCAGGGTACAGGAAGAGCTAGAGATGGAGGGCAAGAAATTACCAGCAGAGCACTGAGAGATGGCTTCCTAAGAAAAACACATAAAAGATATGTTAATTTTTATCACATACAGTAATATTGCACTGCGCTGCTCCCAATGAGATGCACCTATTTGTTTTGCTTCTTTTTTTAAATAAACTGTGCAGCATGTCAAGGTAATAGTGTACTTAGTCTGCCATGGAAGTGAGGGTCTAAAATGTTAGCATGGATTTTTTTTCGGATGAACTGTAAGAGTCATGTATAATGCAGGGAAGGGATTTGTTGTAGTGGATACAAGATTGGGAAACCCTGAGGGTCAGTGTTCTGTGGTTAAGAGCAAATGAGTCATATGCCCAGATGAAAATCATTATCTAAAAGATCAAGGTTTTATTATACCTAAGAAGAATGTACTGTGGATGCATTCTTTGCAAATGCAAGGTGCATTGCTCAGCATTCCACAGTACATGAATGACTGTCAGTGGTAGACTGGTCAGAGGCAGACTAGAACAAACATCATTCTTCTTTTACAGATCAAGGATTCATACACTTTCTTCTAATGTCTTGTACCACAGGAAAATATATTGCAGAGTGAAACTTTAATGGAGTGGGCACAGCCGGGTAGTAAGCAGCAGGGAAACAGTCAGCTATGGTGACTGAAAAGAAGCCAGAATGATCAAATTTAATATTTTGAAGCTAAAAGGCACAGAATGTTTGAGTCTCTTAAATATTCTTAATGTGAGCAGGATTCATAGCTTAGCGGCTGGTGTCAGATCATGAGGCCAAATGATTTGACTGAGTTCAATTGGGTGGAATAGGAACTACTCAGCAGTTCAGAATCTCTCAGGATTTGTGTCATGGAATCAGCAATAGAAGATGAAAAATCACAATTAGCTCAGCTTTTGCCTCCTCCTCTACCTCTTCTTAAAAGCTCGTCCCTATCAGTGTAGGATTTTTCCCTACAGTGTCTTCAGTGTTTTGCCTATGACTGCCACACGCTGGAGGGACATTCCAAAAATTAGTTGACCATTAAAGGTTACTTTTGCTCATCCCAGTACAATATAGAGAGAAGCCCAGCTATGTTTATGCTGTTCTTGGTAGAAAATGTCATTTTCTCAGGGTTTTTTTTTCTAATCCTACTGTACCTTTCTGGTACAGAGGAAATACTGAAAAGAAATGTTAGTGCACGTTGATTTTATTGACTCAGGGCTCCTTCCATGTGAGCAATCCAGCCTCATTTTCTTGACATAGACAGAACCCTGTCTACATGTGGATGAGTGCGACTTCTTTTGGAACACTCAGATGTAAACTGAACTGAGTACCCAAACAAATGTGAGAACCATTATCCTGGCTTGGCATTGTTATGGAAATGCTGTGAATGGGGTGGCCTTATCTAGTCTTTGGGTTCCTAATACAGAGCTCAGTTCTGCGCTCATACTCACATTGAGTATTTGCTCACATAAATCATCCCATTGAGTAAGTATTAATCAATGTAAGAAATAGTTGCAGAATTAGGCCCAGAGATAGACTCAAGGAACGCTTCAGCACTTGTATAGTGAGAAGATGCAAAAAATGAAAAACTGCACACAACCAGCAGAAAATAGGGTTTGAAAATCTTAAGAGAGATTGTTTTTTACCTCAAGATTTCCAATTCTTCCAGTGTTTCAGGAAGTGCAAAAAAACCCATCCCTAAATAAGTAAAGTTTGAACTTCAAAAAAGATTTGTTCTGAAAGGTAGTTTTGATTGGTTCTTAAGTTATCTAAACTGTGTGGCTTACACAGTGCAATGCAGAAATCCAGTACCGAAAAGAGTTTTCCTTATTCTGAGTAAATTAACAAACCAATACCTGTTTGGACTTCATTAGCTAGCTGTTTAGTCTGTAACAGTTGCAAGTAAATTTTATGCTGTTCTGGTGTGCCATGTAATATATTTCTGCTTGATCGATCTGGCCTTGTCCTTTAAATTGATGTTCTCAGAGCTATGGTACAATTAAAAGGAGTTTATGAATGATGCTAAAACCAGAAGCATCTGAATTGAAAACAGAAATGCTCAATGTTACATAGCAATCAACGGTTCACTTATGGGAATTATGCTTAGCTAACTGCAGTAGGTCAGGTGATGTAATTCACAGATGATCTGGCCGGTGAAGGGAGTCAGTGCAGCTTCCCTTAGGCTGTTATGGAGATGTCTGTGAAGATATCTCTCCCAGAAATGCCACACGCTCAAGAGATGCTGTCAAGTCCCAGAGTTACCACCCATTTTAGAGGAGGAAGAAGAGAGCATATGACCTGCGGCAATGCCATATATTAGAACAATCTGTGTAAACTATAGTGCAAAGAAATTAGCAAACTGGAGCAGAATGAAGTGTGGATTGTAGCAGGGTGAAACTGACTGAACAAGTACTTAACCTTCCTAGTTCAGTCCCATCAATACTGGTCCAGTGAGCTACATTTTACTCTGCTTTGCCAGCTCTGTCCTCTTCAGTTTGTCCAAGATTACTTTTCTGTCATTTCAATTTAATCCATATTCCTTCACTACATTTTCTCTAGTTCAGCATAATTAATGTTTTCTCGCCCTCCATTTTCATGTCATGCCAATTAACAGCTTTCTCTTGTATACTTCTCCTTTCTCCAGTTTGGCTCAGATTTCTTCTACGTAACATTTCAGTTTCAACCCTTTTCTCCCCTTTTTTCCTCTGTTTAAACTTATTAAGTAGTATTATTTATTTATTATTTCTACTTTTTTAATCACTGCACTCATTGGTATAATACAACTTTCAGCCAAGGCTCTCAAAGCACCTTACAAATGTTCATTAATTATGCCTCACAACAAGCCTATAAAAGATAATAATTATTATCTGCTTTTGTAATAGATTGGTGAACAGAGGTAGAGAGAGTTTAGATACATCGCCCTATATTACATAGCAATCAGTGGCAGGGCTGGACTGGAACCCAAAGTCCTAAGACCCGTTCCCACACTGTGACTGCTAAGAAATTCAGCCAAGTTGCATTGCTGAAAGCTTGGAGTATCATCAAGAATATACACCATTTGTTGGGGAATCAGTGCATTAACCCAGAATCCCTCATGTTCTAGTTTGGAGCATAAGATCTATTATTGAGTAGGTTTTCAAACTCAGGTCTTCCCTTTTTTCTTTCCTAAGGAAACAAGCCAAGAAATCTGAAGTTCTAAGCTTATGATAGAAATCTTTTTCTTCTTTTAGGTCTCTCCTTGACTAGTGTTGTAAGTTTAAAATTGCCTATTGCTATAAATTATATATTAACTACAGCACTGTATCTACAAAGGAAATCCAGTATCAAAATTTCATCTTAGCATGATATGATTTGACAGGTTGCATACAGCATCAAAAAAATCCAAGTAAGGCTAAATTTGTGACCAGTGTTATGACCCAGGATAAGTACTGATTATTTTGCTACCCTTACTCAGGCTGAATAGTACCATATTCACTACGTGGTCACATTAAAGTCTTTTGGGCCATTTGCGCAATAAAATACTATCCAAGTGAGTGAGGATAGTGGATTCAGGCCTTTTGTTATTACTGATGGAGAGCTAGGTTGTGCCATTTGCACACAATCCAGAGTCAGGAGCAGAGCAGAACTGAATTGCTCCCAGTGGACCACGCCTTTGTTGGTTGCACTATACTGCCCCCTTGCCAATCCCATGCACTGGTCCCAATCTTTGGGCTGGGGCAAGTCTATGGCCCCATGTACTTCCCACCAATCCCTGACCCCTTTAGGGTAAATTGTGTCCTGAGAGGTATAGGGAGGAAGAAGCTGACCCTGGACTCTTCTGAGTGCTGAACCAGAAAACATGGCTGGCCCTTACACAGAGTGCCCAAGGTACAGGGAGAAGGTTACTTGTATCTCCCTCCCCCCTCAGCCCTGTGCTCCTTAATGAAGTTCAGGAACAGTGTGGCCTTGAGAAAATCAAAGGCATCTGCCACACTGCGTGTAGTAAATGCAAATCCCATTCTAATGCTCTAGCAGAGAAAACAGTGGAACTATAAGAGAAAGCTACATTATTTTGCATCTTATCTCATCCTGCTAAATTTTGATGAGAAATGGGCATTCTCTCAGGTGCCTGTGAAAATCCCTGCATAAGTGCCTAGTCTTCTGAACTTCTCATCCATCACCCTGTGTTAAACAACTCAATACAAAAGAGGAAGAAAGTGTTCCTTGCTGTTAGGGTACTCAAAACCTGACCACTAGCAGACAAGTTCAGCTTATTGTTCACTCCATAGGGCAGTAAGGAAATAATGAAGAAGGAAAGGTGAGGAGAGTGTAATTCAAGTAGCACTCAAACAAACATCAACATCTTAAAGAAGTATGGCATAGGAATCTGATGAGAATAGATGGGTATCCATCTTTTTCATACCAGTTATCTCCATAACTTTTAAAAGAAAATATTAATGACACTGAAGACAGCACTCATGAGGTGTTGATTACAGCAGAGTGGTCAGAGAGACTCACTAAGAGGAAAGCAAAGCTAAAATATCCTCCAGGAGTAAAGGTCACAAAGAAAGGCAAGACTTATGGATGAAATGCTCAGCAGAGGTAGTGGTTTGGGAATGAAGGAGGGAGATAACACAATGCACCATTACCAAGTGGTCTGTTAGATGAAGTTTTTCTTCCTCCTGAATCAAAAGGACAGCAGCAGTACAAGCAGCTCCTGGGTGTTACTAAAGAGAGGGACAATATTCACAAAATTAACTGCACCAAACATCCACAGCAATATCAACAATGCAATCATGAGTTTTATGCCTGCAAATTGAAGGGACAAATATGTGAGAGTTCAGTTGACGTATATAATGTATATGTCTCAGTAACTGATTTTCTTGTATCTTTTCATACAATTACATCAACAATTCCCCCAAATAATTGTGTGTAAAACTAGGAGGGGAGTCAGTGCACTGACTGAAAGACAATGGAATGCCATTTTATGGTTGGTTAGTGCTGACAGCATGCTGGGTAACATATAAGGAATCATGGTCATTACCCCAAGTTGTCTCCAATCTATTTCAGATATAGCCAAAACAGATCACACACAGAGAAATAAATTTTCAGTTGGTCCTCAACATGCCCTTCACATGTGGCTGCACAAGTGCACATATGTTCCTCAACTTTGTAGGTGCAAACACCTGGTAAAAATTCACTCACATACCTGTGTTCTAAAACAGTTTAACGCCCTGAGTTAATAAGAGTTAGTATTTGTACCCAGGAACACAGTTTTACAGGTACAAACGGTAACATTTGCATGCCCAGGCCATTTAAAGGCTGCAGCATGTGTATTCATTTCAACTTGCAAAGTACAGAGACAAGAATGCACATGCACATGCAATCTTGTATGCACACAGATGGAAGCTGAGAACTGAAAATCCGGCCCTGATATGAGAATGAAGTATTCAGGGGATCTTCCACAGGGCCTTACAAAAATGATCATGGAAAGACATTTGTTTTTGAGGAAGCTTTAAATGTGTGACTTACATTGTTCACTCTCCAAATAGAGCGTTTATTCCAAGTTCAGGAGGAGGTGGTGGTGTGATGCAGAGAGCGTGAGAGATTGCTAGGAAGGTGACTTTGGAGAATGGCAGGAGCAAGAGGAAAAGAAGAGAAAAATTAGAGCAGAGATGCAGGCAGGAATGGAACTGTGCAGCTCCTTTAAAGTGAGATCAGGAAACTTGAACCTGGTAAGAAAGGCAAAAGGAAGAGTTTTGAAGAGAGGAATGGCAAGTGACAAGTCAAAATGAAAAGTGAAACAGAACTTTAGCAGCAGCAGCATTTAGTAATAAACTTACTCACTAATTACTGGCATGGGGTTACCCACATCCAACCAGTACAATTGTCCATAATTCCTGCAGCACAGGAAGGAAAGTACAACCTGAGATCAGTGGGATCAGGCTCAGGAAGGATCCATGGGCTGCAGAAGCTGCAGAGTGGAGACAGGAGCTAGGGAGCTGGGATTGAAAGGCTGAGTGCCGGCAGGTAAGGGGCCAGAAGTAGCCATAGCATGCAGATACTTGGGAGTGGTCTGCAAACAGCAGCAATGTGTAGAGAGGCCCAAATGTGACCCCTGGTGACAAACTAAAGAACTAAACTTTAGCAGATCTGCAGGCCAGGGTATGATGGGTAGCCTGGAGAGCTAGCCTCAGGATCCCTACCAATCATAGCCCTGGAGTGCACTGCCCCTAGGGGTTGGGATGGGAACTGTTGTGTTAATCTTTTAGTTGCAACTGTTAAGGTAACTGTTAAGCAACTGTGCGTTACTTGAAGTATGGGAAGTTTTTGTGGGAAGTGTTACAGTAGCACCTGAACAGGCTAATGCTTGGAGCACCTTGGAGCGCTCTTGTCTCTGAGCATATGTCACATCCAGCATGTTACTAAATATCTAGTCAGTTGGTGTATTACACCACTCACAGTGACACTTCTCAGTGAGGTCAGTTACAGTCTCTTCCATAGACACAGTGGGTTTGCAGGGTATCTTAATGGTGAGTTTTAGGCTTTGGCAACTGAATGACAGTGCTTTAGTATACAGAGTGTCTAATCTGTGGAGAAAAACTCATCCACATAAAACTATGCTCATTACTAAGGCAAATAAATTCCTGTCTGGCAAGCAAAGGGCCATCTTAGCAGCTGCTCAGAATTCTAAATCAATTACTAGAGAAAAACAATGTCTGTATATAGTAATTATTTCTTTAGTGAAGTTATAGGAGGCTTTCAGATATGGGGTCAACTTCTCCACTCACATCAGCTTTACACCAGAATAACTCCATTGTCCTCAGAGGAATTACTCCTTATTTACCCTACTACAAGTTAGGAGTGAATTAGGCTCTCACCATGCTATGAAGCACAAGAGAAATGTCAGCATAATATGTGGCACCTTTTATTTTTAAATATTTATATTCAACATGTTCTTATGTGATCAATGCCCCTTGAAATACTTTTACATTAAATTAGGTATTTTACTGCATTTCTTTGTCTTGTGTTTGTCAACTTTACAGTCTCTCTACTACTGTCAAAAACATTTCTAGGCTATCAATAAGAGCAGGGATTTTAAAGGCACACAAATTAAAACACACGTTTTTCATCACAAGCTGAACACGTGTTCACTACTTCCCTTCTAAAAAAAGATATGTTTTCTTCTTTCTTATTTGGAATCTGTGCCATTTCATTAATGCTGAACATAAGTAGGTGCACACATGAGACACAAAAGGAGAATGAAGAAAAATGATGCAGGAATGTAAATTTATTCTACTCATAATATATATCCATGCACCTTAAAATAACATTGATACAAGTGGCAATTTTAAAGAAAGAGTTCGACCTTAAGTGTACTATAGTTACATCCACTATAGAGATTCCATAGAGTACAGTGAGACAAAACATGGTGTTAGGCAGATACTGTACAATGAATAAGAAAAATAAACTAGGCTTTTGCTGCTACACTGATGTGAGCAGGGATGAATAGAATTGTGGAAGGAATCAGATTTTAGGCTATGGCTACACTACAGAGCTTGTAGATGCACTGATGCCATTGTAGTGCTGACGCTCTAAGCCAATGGGAGAATACTTTCCTGCCAACTTAACTACTCCAACACCTATGAACAGCGGTAGCTATGTTGGCAGGAGAAACTCTCCCACTGACGTAGCACTGACCACACTTGTGCTTAGGTCAGTACAACTTATGTCGATCAGGCTTATTCATAGCCCTGAGCAATATATCCTTAGTCATAAGGATGCTCTGAGTTACCTATCCTGTTGTGTACATAACCTTAGTTGTATCCCTGAGGCCTGAGGTGCTGAGAGGCCTATCTCCCACTAAAGCAAAGTATTGAGAATTCCAAAACCAATGTAGTCGTATCTAATACTATGGCAAGGTAAAGGTAAGTGTTGATGTGCACACACTGGGCCAAATTCAGTGGAGCTGTGCCAATTTACACTAGTGGAGATTTTTGCCCATTGTGTATATGTGCCCCCATATCTGCACATAAAGAAACTATACATTTTGAATCTCTGATCTAATACACTACGAGTGAAGTTGTAAATGGCTGTGTCTACACTGAAATTAGACACCTGCAGCTGGCCTGTGCCAAATGACTTGGGCTCGTGGGGCTTGGACTAAGGGGCTCTTTAACTGTAATGTAGATGTTCAGGCTTGGACTGCAGCCTGAGCTCTGGGACCCTCCCACCTCGCAGTGTGCTAGAGCCCCAGGTTCCAGATTAAGCCCAAATATCTAGACATAGTTAAACAGCCCCTTAGCCTGAGCCCTGCGAGACCAAACCAGCTGCAGGTTTTCATTGTAGTGTAGACATACCCAATACATAAGTTATGTGTGCAGTATGATAAGATGTGTTCACTGCAGGTAAAATGAGTACATCTATAAGGCAAAATTGAAATGAATAGGATCGTAAGAGGAGTGTTTTAGACAAGGATAGCTGAGGCTGATTTACATATATTCAGAGCTTTCAAGTATATTGGAGTTTGCAGGATATTTTACATTTTGACTGAACCAAGTTGCCTTTTCCACTATATTAGGCTAGACAGATAGATAGATAGATAGGTTCCAAATGCCACACAGCCTGGAGGAGACAGGAGATCATGAGCTCTAGCTTCACCTCTAGTGACTGCTGTTTATATTTTTGTGTCCTCATGACTGAGCATAGCTCATGTTCTGTCCTAGAAGTCAATAGAGTTTAATTCCTCCATTTTATAAATGTTAATTGAGGGGTAGTAGAAGGTCATTTCCAGTAAAGCTTGGATATTTTGTTTGATCTAATAAACAATGGTTAGAGACTCCCTACATGGGGCCAGAAGTAGAACTCAGGATGCCTGATCTTCAACATTCTCCTGCTGTCTAGCAAATAGTTGTGAAACCTACAGGTAAAGTATGTGTTAGTTTCTCCCCTAGTTGTTGGTTCATGGGGAGCATAAATGTCACTGCTTGAGCTCAAGTGGTACCCAGTAACTAGTTCTAGGCTGGAGATTTGAATATCCAGGAGATCTGAAGCTGACAACCTAGGTGGAGTCCTTATGGTGGCACGTGGTGGAGTTTTTTGTGTTTTTAAATGGTTTTATTTAATTCACACAGTGAGAATACATCGTTAAAACAGGCTTTATAGTTAAAAATCAGGATAATGTGTCAGTCCTGGCGAAAGGCACAACAAAACACACATGTGCCACTTCTTGCTTGTTTGTCGCACATTCTGATTATTTGTTTCACACAATAGCAGGTTGAGAGATCTATCAAAGCACAATGTTATTTATACAGTGTGATACAATAGCTGGGATTTTGTCAGAACAAGGTAATGCTTGGTATGTAGTTGTGTTAGCACGATATTAGTATTGAGATGGTATAAAAGCAATAATGGAGCAATAAGTGTGAAATAAAGGATTGAATGCAATAAATGTGCAAAGACTAGACTGATTCATTAAGAGGAAAGAGTTCCATTTCTTGCTAAAAGAATTCTCAGCAGCAGATTGGGAAACCAGAAATATATTTCTACAAGGCAGAAGTTTACTGTTATGTGTGAAGGGGAAAGAATAATTAATGTTTATGATTCTCTCCTCCTCTAGGATTTCTAGAGAATCTGTTAATAACTATATCAAAGCTATTATTTCTTCTAGGATCTTATAAATTAACATTAGAGCCCACACAGTATTCAAGGAAAACAAACTTAGAGTGGAAAGGCTGACTTCCCTTTCACAAACTATTTTGTAAAGTCTTTTCATTCCGAATTTTCAAAAGGAGCCTTAAGACAGCCTCCATTTGTGTGCACACTAGCACCTGGGCATGCAAGGTGATCAGTTTTATATATATATGTCTGATCACCTGTACACATAGATATTTGTGGGTACATAAATGGAGACCAGTTTTTGAAAATATGTTTTGCTTTTCAAACATTGATAATTGTAAAAGTTTTAACTTTTCTGTTGTGCTGTATAGTGGTGGCTGGTTCAACAATTTCGCCTTTGTAGTTAGATAATATTACCACAGTATTTATGGATTACCTGGATTTCCCTTTATTTAGTATAGAAAATCCTATGAATATTAAATAGTATATTATTTTGTTACCTTAGGCAACTGAATAGATTTTAAAGAAGTGCTGTATCTCAATTGACCTTCTAAATTGAACATTTTTTTCCCTTTTGCACCCTAATAGTAATTTCTCCAGTTTAGGCCTAAAGTTGTTGTCTTGCCTTTTTTGTGACATGTTGTTCTTAATGTTGTTGCTTCCTGCCAGGTTGGAAGGAAACCTGTATTTTGCCCCCAGGGTCTTTTTCTTCTTCTTTTGATCTGGCTTGTCTGAAAACATGGGATCAACCCTTATTGTCTGCAGTAACCTAAGCATTGGTGTGCGCCATTAAATGTACACACATGAATGTAAGAGATCAATAGAAAACAAAACCAACAATGTGAAGAGAGGTAATAACTCATACCATATTGTGGGCGCCATTAAAATAAAAGTTTACCGTGCTATAGTATTTCATCAATTTTTTTTAATTCCTTTTTAAATTTGAGAATGACTTTTTTTTCTCATAATAATAATGAAACAAACAAAACAATCTGGTTAAAAACTTGCAATGAGGATCCTAAAAAGCACACTTGAGAGAGAGGCATTTTGTTGTCATACCAATTCAGTTTATGAAGATAAGAAAGAGATAGCTGTGTCAAGTCCTTTTAAAAATAATATGCTTTCATCCTACATCTTAATATAACACTATCTTACACAGCAGATGTTCTGGGAGTGCTTTTTCCCTTACGCTATGACAGAAGCATACCAATGCTCATAGAGAGGTTTACCTTTTAGAACTGACAAGTGTTAAGAAAAAAAATGTGAGACTAGGGTTCTAATCTACATCACATAGATATGTGGGAAAGGACTCAAAAAGGGAGGGGAAAAATCAGAAGCACTAAAAAAAATCTACATGAATAGTAACAGTGAAGTCATACAATATCTTTTAGCAAAATAAGCCCCACTGAAAAACAGGCCATGAGCAGCAAGAGCCTGCTATTTCTTATGGGATGTGGTGATAAAGAAATTACATACTTATTTGAGAGGAACATAAATAAAGATTAATAGGTTAATGAGTTATTTTCCTTTCATTACTACACTATTGTACTTTATTATAATTGCTTTGCACTCATTTAATTAAATTTGAACTAGGGCCAGCACAAGATAATTTGTTTTCCCTGTACTAAACAATGAGTATGCAGATTGGAAGTACTGAAGCAGTAATCAGCCCTCTGTTTGCAACACTTTTCTACTCTGAGTAGACATTATAATTGATAATTTGATTGTTGCAGCACTCTGTGCAATATATTTTAAAGCAACATTAACATAATGGAAATTATGTTGTGTGCCTAATCTGAGCTTTTCACTGTGCAAGTATATGAATCCCCTCTGCAATGAATGAGGGCACTATTCACACAACCTTTACGTGCCTCGCTTTGGCGTATAGCTGTCTGGGCCTGGGCTTTACGAAACATCTCTGTAATCAAGTAACATGGCCTCAGCTGCACACCTCCAGAGGACAAGTCACAAACATTTAAAAAAAAAAAAAGGGAGGGGGGGAAGGTTGAGTTTCGAAGATTAATAGACATAGTATTTAGACAAATATTAATGGAAGATGTTTCCTAATCTCCTAGACTGATGTGAAACTCTCAATTTGTCTTCTGAGCTTTAGAGAATATTTTGCCCCTACTATAGCCATACAGGAAAAAAGGAACTCTTATCCCAGTCATCACAGCAGGAAATTATTAGGGACTGAGTTATAAGCACTGTTGCTTCAATCTTATTTCTTTAGATTGCTAAATGTAACTGAATGATTCATCAAACAGTCACAGAGCTATCTGTGTGGGTTCTGTTGACATGACTAGCAATAATGGCTCCTCCCTTCATCCCTGCTACTTCCTGTTTCGACCCGTACTTGTTGTAGAACTAGGACCCAGAATGTACTGACTGAAGTTAGGTCCTGCGATATTGGGTCCCAATTCTGAGTGCTGGTGCTCAATTCTTAGTAAATTCATCTCCCTCAGTGCCTCTCAAGATTGGGCCCTTGGAATTAAGTGGAACAGCAGTGTGAAATGTGATTGGTTTTAAAACTCAGCAAACATTTAACTTTGTTTATTTACTGACAAAGGCTGGGTGGGTTTGCTTGTGCAGGTGTTTGAGTCACCTCACTTAATATTTGCCTTTCTATGTTTATGCCCTGAAGTGTCTTTTGCACAGAAAGAAACTGAGGTAGGTTGTGTGTTTGCAACATAAGTTCAATCTGTTTGAGAAGAAAGTTCTAAAGAAAAGTATTCTAATAATTTCAAGGGCTAATCTTGGAATTCTTATGTGTGTAGTCCCGCTGTGGACAAATCACATGAGTAAGAGATTGCAGAATCAGGCCTTGGTGTTTAGAGGATGAAGAAGAAATGCATTTTTGTAATAAAATTACAGAGATTTATATATTAATTTGTACTCCTTTAGGTTTAATATTCAGTGCATATGCAACTAGGCAGACTGCATATGTGAGCTTCTTTTTGTCTTTTGCTGTTTTTTTGGTGAGAGATTTACTAACTATGACTGACTGACCTTACATCATGTTTTATAGTCACTCTACCATCACATCTTTTTCCTTTTGCTGTTAAGACTTTTCAACTTAGTGCACGAGCTAACAGAGAGAGACATGCTCTTGGCTTTGAAATCTTAAGGAAGTGGAACTCTTTGGATATATTGGGAAGCTACAGTTAGTAGCGACTGTATTTTAGGCTGCCACTGAGATACTACTGAGGGAGGCCTGAAAGAGGGTTGGGCAGGGCAGGGAGAGTTGAAGTATGTTACACACCTTTAAAGAGGTGATATAAAGTGTTCTTTCTGGTCCCCCACACCACTGGGGAGCTCCCAAAGGCATTGCACCTCTTGGAGGCAGAATGCATCCCATTTTTTCCACCTGGGCTCCTCACTGCCCGTTACTACAGGCTGTGGTAGGGGTGCCAACTTTCTAATTGTACAAAACCAAACGCTCCGGCCCCCCTCTCTCCATCGCTTGCTCTTCTCAACCCTCATTCACTTTCACCGGGCTGGGGCAAGGGGTTGGGGTGAGGGCTGTGGCGGGGGGTGCAACCTCTGGGGTGGTGCCAGGGATGAGGGGTTCAGGGTACAGGAGAGGGTTCCAGTCTGGATCCAGGGGTTCGGGTGTGGAGGGATGAAGACTGTGGATGAGGAGTTTGGGATGTATGAGGGGGGTCTGGGCTGGGGCCAAGGGGTTCAGAGCGCAGGAGGGGGTTCAGTGTGCAGCATCCCGGTGGCACTTACTGCAGCTCCCAGGGAGGCTCTGCAGGCTGCCCTCGTGCCCAAAAGTGCTGTCCGGCAGCTCCCATTGGTTGTGGTTCCTGGCAAATGGGAGCTGCAAAGCTGGCATTGGAGGTGGGGGCAGCCTTAGCCCCGGGCCCCTGCTGTGCCACCGACCGGAACCCCAAGTGTCCCTTTTCGATCAGGCATTCCAGTTGAAAACTGGACACCTGGCAACACTAGGCTGTGGCTAAATTGCCTTTTTTGGCGTGCCATATTTGCTACACATCTTCTGCTACAAATACCATATAATAAACTTGAATATCTACTGTCCAGCATGTTGCATTGTTGTTCATGCCAGTGCAAAGTAGGTGTAAAATGCTACTAAATCAGAATGATTTACCTATACCTATCTCATAGAACTGGAAGGGACTCTGAAAGGTCATTGAGTCCAGCCCCCTACCTTCACTAGCAGGACCAAGTGCTGCTTTTTGCCCCAGATCCCTAAGTGGCCTTCTCAGGGACTGAACTCACAACCCTGGGTTTAGTAGGCCAATACTCAAACCACTGAGCTATCCCTGCACCCATTTTTGCACTTACTGAAGGGCAGCAAAAATCTGTCTCACTATGTTTTCTGATGGTTGAGGTGTGCACATTCCAAATACAAGGTTACAAGCATATCCATTAGTTTATATTGTAAGGGTTTTGTATGAATATGCAAATATTCTAAACTACGTGTGGTCCTTGCATTCTCTTTGTGTGATCCTTGAATAATTGATCCTTGCATGCCCTGAGCCATTCATGTGAGACCATTTCATTTTCACAGGTATGGGTCCTCAGGATCTAGTTACAGTACCAGAAATGCAGAGCAGATTGAATGCCAATAAACATGATGGGGTAGAGGCAGGTGGAGCCACTATATGGTTCACTTTTTAATAATCTCCACATAGTCCTAATTCTGGCACTCTTCTGCAAGTTAGGCAGGATGTAGGGAGCTTGTGGTGGAGCCAGGGCATGCTCCATGGACATGGGGGCTCCCTGTGTGCTGCTACCCACTGGATATTTAGGGCAGAGCAGGGGCAGGTCTATGGGTCTCTTGCGGTGCAATTCCACCAGCCATTCCCCACGTGGAAGGGTGGGGTGGAGTACATATGGAGAAGAGGCAACTTCAGCTTGGATGCTGGCATATCAGCTTTGAATAGTTCTGCTGCAGCTCTTGGGTTTAGAGGAGAAAGTGCCTTCTTGCCCAACCTCTGAGGAGATCCCCAGGACATTGCCTGGCTGTTTGGGAGAGGAGTTGGAGCCTAATGGGCGGTAGAAGAGGAATCATAATCACAACCCACTACACAGGGAAGTCTTTGTTTCATCTGGTTCATGAGGCCATTTCACATATAACCTGAGGTTTAGCTCTGACTTTGAGGTTTCTGTGACCCCAAAAGGCTTTCTGAAAGATTGTGCAGACCCTCCTGGGTTTCAAGAAAAGCAATGAAACTCACCTATCTCTGCACTCGTGCAGGCTTCAGAACCCAAATCTTCTTCATTGGAAGTAGAGCTCAAACCCTGCCTCCTCCTTGATTTTTAAGGGTGGACAGTGGGCCCACTCCCTTCCTGTAAATGAGATGTTTTTTTTAAACTCCATCTACAGTCTTTGGGTCTGGAAAGATAAGCTCCTCACCCACCTCTGCAAGATTGTGCTGATTCCATCAGGCACCTGTCCAGGGCCAATTTATCATGATGTGGGGCTCAGATGTCTCAAAATAAATCATACAAGAACCACTAGGTGTCCCTTCCCCAGATAATAGCACAAAGTAAGAAGAACACCAGGGCTTTTGAAGTGGGGGAGACTGTAGGCATGCTAGACCCAGTGAAAATTGCTATTAGGCTCAACCTACAACTTGCTGAATCTTAGCAAAAGTCACAACTGATTATGGTGAGTTTCACTTTTGTAATAAAACTTGGTAGGTTTCAGCTGCTTTTGACTTTCATACAGTGATACTGTGTGTTGGTGAGGTGCCACGGCATCATGATAGCCCAGCCAACTCACCCACTGAGTAGCTGTGAGTTTTTACTTCCCACTATTTTAAACTTTGCCAAGTTGTGCTGTACCTTTGGAAGAATGAATTTGTCTGTCTTTAGTAAAAAGTGAATCATAAATGCTCTCTCTTCAGACAAAGCCACTGCTGTCAGTCCACAAGGCAAACCCAGGCAGTTTTCTGTTTTCCATTTACAATATTTTCAATTGATTGGCTAGTGATGTATATGCTTTTCAGGGTCTTTATTCCTTCTCTTTCAGATTGGGAATCTCACTGACTGAAATCCTGGGGATAACATTATAGATTTTTTTTCTTTCACATGGAGATATTTAAACACAAGGCATACCTGAGTTGCTACTCCATCTAGCTTTAATTCAGTCTGGGTGTATAGCACAAATCATTGCTTCTTTACACAGTATAAAAGGATGGAACTTGAAAGGGAACAATCCTCAGCCAGAGCCACAAAGATAACAGGAATGGAGATGTAGGCATGGGAGAACATCTTAATATCAGGGACAATAAAGCAGGTTAATTTTCATCTTATTAATTATAAACTAACTCAACCTGTTTGGAAGGGATGGATATCATTGAATGGAAGAGAATGAGTAGGGGAAAAAATGTTTGTAGGTTAACAGTTATGCCTGCCATCCAGCACGGATATTTAATTTGAATAACTAAAAGAAGATCGGAGACAACTGAAGTGAAAATATCAATCAATAGTAAGATAGTGATGGAACAGGAGAGAAGAGGACCAGAAAGATTACAGAACAAAGTGTGTGTGGGGGGGAGCTAAGAAGGGGGATGACAAAATGGGAGGATTGCATAAGAGGCAATGATAAATAAGACATTTTCCAGGTAAAAAGGAACAAGAGGTCACTGGAAGAGGCAGTGGAGCTTCAGACATAGCAAAGGTAACCTATTGACAGAAGAGGCATGCATTTCTAAAATATTAAACAAACACTTGGACTCAGTTCTCACAAAGAAGACTGGAGTAATAGAAGACCAAAAGACACATAGATGGAACATGGAAACAGAATAGGGAATTAGTACATACTCCAGGGGAAGACTTCAGAAGAGCCATCCTGGCATGCTAAGAGAAATGATCAGCTGCCGAAGGAGATGATCAGATTATTAGTGTTGGAAATGCTCGGCATGGCATGGGAAATAGTGACTGGTTATAAATACTTGATGGACTGAAGTGCAGTCAAGAGCTTTTAACCCCAGCTTCTCATTAATCCATGGAAAATACTCTAGATTGTGATGGTTCATGGCTGACAGAACAGACTCCCAATGTTTGCACATGGCAGCCTTCAAGGTCCTTCTGCTCCATCTGCTCACTTCTGCTCTATCCCAGAAAGCAAGCTCCCAAATGGGGCATAGGTGGTTGGGGAAGAGGTGAGTCCACAGCCCCACTGCCTGAATACTCCACAGAGCAGGGATGGTACGCAGGGCGGAAATACAGCACATTACTCATCCCAAGGCAAATTTCAGAAGTTGCGACCTGTGATATTGGCTTCAACATTAGAGAAGCCATTGTGAACCTTAATCAGAAAGAGAATGGAGAAACCTCTGGAAAGTCCTGCTTGGAACCTGAAGGAATGTAAGATATACATTTAAAATGCCACAATGGGCAATGGAGGATAGCAGAGGATACAAATGTGCACTTCTTAATTAAATAAATTAAAACAGTTCTGAGCTGTGAATACAAAGTCATCAAATAGTATGGTATCAGTGAGCGATTACATTATTTGGCAGTGCATGAGAGACTGGGTAACCAAAACTGCAGACTAATTATAAAAAAGATATCATACAAACAGAGAGAGTGCAACAGAATGCAGCCAGACTGATATGGAGACAGAGGATCTTATTTATTTATGAAGGTTAGAGAAATTAGGTTTGTATTCTTTAGAAAAGAGGAAATTAAGAGGTCATCTCATCCGGTTAGAGATAATTCTGAAGGGACTAGAAAGGATAAATACTACAAGGCTGATTGAGCTACTCTCAGATACAAGAACAAAGAATCATGAATGTTGGAGAATTGTCCAACAAAAATATTTAGTCAGAATTTCTTTACAGACTGAGAAAACAGGCCAATGTCTGAAATATACCACCAAAGGCATCAATAGGAACAACAAATCTAAACAGTATTTAAAAGATTCTGGATTTAAGATTTTTTTGAAAATGTGTTTGAAGAGGACTATTTGCACATGCAAGTAAGTCAATTAAATCCATGCACAAATTAAGCACATCATTGTTCATACAGTCTTGGGTTTTATTGTTTTATTTATTTATTTTTTGGCATATCAGGCCTTAACTACTATATCTGAAGGGGAAAATATATTGTGGAACAGAAATGCTAACTCAGAGAGTGGACATAGATCTAGACAGGCTTCTTGTAACTCATCCATCATAAAATTTCTTATATTTTATCCTAACTACCTATATAACATTTTTCCTGAGAGACTCCCTGGACTGTGCAGTCCAAAATAATAGTACATTGTACATAAAGAGAGAGTGTAAGGAAAATCTTCAGAAAAATGTTTGTGTGTTATTTCACCTGTCTGAATGAGAGCTCATCTTATGTATTGTGTATGCCGCTGATACGAGGGGATTGTCTGGGTCATAAAGGTTTTGGTTTAAAAAAACTGACTGTACAGTCATGCAGATGATAACTTGTACAAAATAAAATGTTGTATATTCAAAGGAACATACTTATTTTGACTCTACAGAAAAGACTGAAAGTGTTTTAATGGATGGGTTTCATCAACGTATGCCTGCCTGAGACCTTCAATGGGAATTTCTCTGAATACTTACCCAATCATTCTCTCCTGTAGAATAGCTCTTAGTGAAAAAGAAGTAGCTAAAATAGTTGGAACAAAAAAGAGAGTGACACATTTCATTCGAGGACAGAAGGCAAATAAACTCCTTGTCCTAGCCACATAATTGGAAGGGTTCCATTTTTAGGTACCATAATCTAAGAGTACTGTAATGTGCTTTACTTGAAGCTATAATGTGGGATCATTCAGAAGCTGAGATTAATTAGGAATGTGGCATCCTGCTTGCTAATATCAGCCTTTCCAGTGAGAGCCCATGCCACCATTACTTCAGGCCAAATCCCACTGTGCACTTCCTGGTGGAATTCTGAGCACTAGGTGTGATTTTTTTAAAGCCCTAAATTAGTTGGATCAAGGTTACCTTCAAGACTACTTCTCTCCATGCACTATACTTCTGCAACTAGAATCGATGAAGGTGCTCTAGATGGAGTGCCCTCAATACAGAAAGGAGAGAGCTATCAGCAGAGGCCTTCGTGGTCTGCCAGAACCTGGATCACTTATTTCTCAGGCTTTTGAGGAGGGGACAAGATGGGGGTTGGGTGGGGTTGTTTGTTAATGCATCAAAATCAAGTTATAGAGTGGAAGTGAATTCTGAAGGTACAAATGACCAGCAGTAGATTAAGCAATTCAGAGCAAGTACTGATTACTGCGCGTTTGAAATATTGGAAGGGACACCCAATGCTATGGATGGGTGCTTCTAGTATCTATGATTTATAAACTGAAATAAATTTGTCACCCTAAAAAATAGCAACCCATAGACATAAAACCATATCAGGAACGTTCCTTGACGAGAATCTGCTTCAATATATTCACTCAAATGACATGGTCTCCTTCCCTCCTAATACTTCCAAAAGAGGATCCCATATTGGTTCAAATCGAGGAACCCAGAGCCCACCTGAATAGCAAGCTATACACTGGATATCTCTGAAGGAGACGGGGTGAGGATTTCTCCCTCCAATTTGTGGATCGGTGCTACAGACATTCTGCAGAGTCCATTTTAGGCTAATGGCTGACTTAGTTCTAATGCTGTTGCACCACAGAAGAAAAGGAATGGATCTTTTGCTATGGTCACATCTGTCCCCATGTAGTTGTCTGTACTGCATAGTGATACCCATCCCTGGTGTGGGCCCTCTTTGCTCAACAGATCCACACTGGTTTCTCTGTCAAAGGGACCACCACAGCTCCATTGTGTGTAGAATACAAGTGAATTTTCTAATTTGCTAATACTCAGAAAGAATAAATAATTGTCATAGAAGCCTTATCTCAGAGCCTGCAGAGAACAAGAGAGCATTACAAGCCAGAGTATAATATAAAAGATTTTTTTTATCTATAAAGTAGAATAGAGCTTGATTTTTGTAAAGCACCTTTCATGCTCAAGGAATGGCAAAACACTTTATGAAGCAGTGCGTTACAGTTGTGGCTGTTCAGTACAGAGCAGTGACAGGTTTAATGGTTCAATGCAAAGTCATTATGTGCTCAGCAATAGCTCACGCGCAGCCTTGGCCAGTAGAAGATGCCTTACTGAGATAGGGAATGTTAGCCAGGACACCAGCATTATCCTCTATTCTTTTCAAAACGTCTCATGGGATTCTTTCTGTTCCCGTGGGATAGGAATCGGCGTTGGAAAGAAGGGAATTTGGGTTTCATTTCTCACCAAGGATAGCAATTCGTACAGCACGGTTCCCTTTTAATGGTGCATTGCAAAGTCAATAGTTGATATGGGTGTGGAACTTTCAAGTTCAGAACTGAGAGAATTACTCAGCCAGAGGGTCACTGTATGCCTGTGAAATATCTGGCTATGTAACAACATGCTTCTTCCTGTTCTAGCACGAGGAACCCAACTTTTTTGAACATTTAAATTAAATACAACCAGACCACTGAATTTTTTTTCTATGCAGCAAGGCTGGATTTTCACAGGAGCCTAGGGGAATTAGGCCTCTGACTCCTACTGAATTTTAATTGGACTTGTGTATCTAATTCTCTTGGGCTCCATTGAAAATCCCTACTTCAAACTCACACAGAATACATTCTGAACTCATAAACTTGACAATTTGTAATAGCACCCAGTTAGCTATACTCACCCAGTAAAGGAACAGAAACTATACCAGGTGACAGTTTTGACTGGACACTTCAAACAACCCTGCACAACACAAATTTTGAATTTAACAACGTACAACTTGTGAATAGATCCAAAAATTATTCAAAATAAATAATTTGTTTCAGACTCTCATTCAGCAAAGCAGCTCAAATTCAGCTTAATCTTCTACTGTAAAATGCATCTTCAAGTTTTTCTTTGTTAAAGTATCTTAATGTTTTTAGCCTAGGAACAAGTCATTACTCAGTTCTGTATTCTCAAGGGGCAAAAGTCACTTCTCACATAAAGCCATTTCCCCCCTCTCTTTGTGAGTATGAAGAATGAGTGGGAGGGGTGGATGGGCAGAGAGCCCCCACCCCCAGTACTCCAACAGCTGCAGACTCTGCTTGCCACTTGTGTGGTTCAGTAAGAGCACTAGATCCATGTTAATAAGGGTCCCACCTTTGCTATCTCTTGTATGCTGAACTATTTGAGGTTCAGGCAGGGGCTCTCTCACTGGCACTCCTTCCTAGTTTCTCCAGCAACACTTCACTCCACATTCCACCCACAATACCACTAACCTTAAGTTAGTACGGAGAGACGTAGGGATCTCATATTTCCCAAAGGGAAAAATGGGACACAGTGCGGGACTGGCCCAAGCTGCTGGCCCGAGCCCTTTCTCACAGGGCTAGCCTGACCAGCTCGCCTAAGCCCTGCCTGCCCCCTGCGCATGGCTGGGGCTGCCTGAACCCTGCCTGCCCACCACGCATGGCTTAGGTCACTGCTCACCCAATCTCTGCCTGTCTTCCCCGAGCCCTGTCTCCTCGCTGCTTGGGGCTGGCATCACTGCTTGTTTCCCCCCCATGTTGACAAAAGTGGGCATTTGTCCTGTTTTCTCTTGTCAACTGATCAAGTCGGCAAGAACAAATGGGACAAATACACACTTTTGCCAAAAAAGTCGAGATGGCTGGGACAGGGCTTAAAAAAGGGACTGTCCCGGCCAAATGGGACATATAGTCACCCTAGAGAGATATAACCCTGATCCTGCAAGTTACTCCACACAGGGTGGACACCTTCTCCCCACTAAAGTCAATGGGGTGCTGTGGACACACGGGTCTACTCAAGCAAAATAATTTGGAGAACTAAGGCCTTAATACGTGAGGAGGGCCCTGCAGTAACCTACATCAGCAGGGTGAAAAAAAAAGTGAAAGTTTTAGAGAACGCTTTGCCAAGCAATACCTTTGGCAGCAGTTACATGCAGTAAAAGACATCAAAATATTTTAGCCTTTCATTTTCTATAATTATTCTGAATTGCTTCACTAATAACAGCCTTGTTTTGGAGAGTCACAAGTTAAGAACGAGAACTGGCCTTGTAATTACATAATGTTCTTTTTGTGAGAACTGCCATAAAAAAGTCTGCAATCTCATTACATAAAGAGATTCTAACACCTTGCCCTCCATTACTACTGGACACCCTGTTCCGGATCAACGTGCACATTGGAAGTCACTTAAATTCACAAAAATAACCCAATAAAATGTAACATTTAAATGTCAAAGAATAGACCTTGTAAAAAGAAGGAATTTCTAGTTGTCAAATCAATGTACAAGATAACACAAAAAATAAAATGAAAAAGGAAGAGCCATTGTCATTATTAGTAGTAGGAGTATATTGCATGTCGTATGATGATTTGATACTTGTGAAGCAAACAATTTACACAAAAATATGTTTTTTTTACCAAGTTGTGTATTTAACAACTTCCTTCTTGAGCAGTTCATTGAGTACTGAAGTATATTCCACAGTCTTAGTACCTGGAATTGCATACGTATTTTTTCAATGGGAAAAACTATAATAGCTGTAGCAGAGAACACATACAATAATTTGCCTGTACACTTTAAAACAAGAAAATATCACAATTTTCATCACAGCTCACTTGACTTTGTTTGAACATGCTTTTTAATGAAAATGTCCCAATCTACCTTGTGAAACATTTAATATTTAGAATATATTCCTTTAAGATCCATCAAGAGGCAAAGCTGCAAAACAATGCCTGGTGCTGGAGCATTGTGAGCCTAGTACAAAGGAATGAGGTGATTCTTTCTTTCAGGTCAGAAGGTCAGGCTTCACTGCATTAATTTTGCTGAGTCCCTTTGTTATAAATAACAAACAAGGTCATTTATTTTCACTTCCTTGTTTCTAATTGCATGCATCTCCTTTGGAGTATGAACTCAGTAAACAGGTGGCTGAAATGCTAGGGGAAAAGCTTGAAGCTGTTCCAGAAAAAAGGGCACATCCCACACTGGTAAAGTGGTTTGATGAGTTAGAGGTTTAGTCATAGCTGGATGTGCACCTGCTTGAAAGCAAACACACTTCTGTTTGGCACAGGCAGGCACATGTAAATTAAGAGAGATTATTTCACTCTGAATGCTGTCTTGATATTTGATCAAATTTAACATTTCAAATATAATCACAGTGTGTATTAATGAAACAAGTTCTTTTCAGCTGATTCTGATCCCCCCCCTCCCTCGCCAGCCCTTCGATGAGTATTACAAATGAATGCTATTTTTCCACTGGCTGGGTCTACAAAAAAGAATATTTCTCAAGAGGAGAACTTTATCAGAGAATCTTTTTGATGGCAAGTAACTGCAGGCACAAAAAAATAATGTAATAACAAAAAGCTTGGATTTGTGACTGAAAGGCATAAACGAGTCTTAATGATATATTTTTACCCTGAAATGAACTGCCAACAAATTAAAGGGCACTTGCTGAAAAATTAAATGTCTGACAAATGTTCAGCTATCCAATGCTCAGTCTCTAAATGAGCTCATGTGCAACTTTTGCATGTGTAGTTACTGTATTTGCGTCTGAAAATGCAGTAAATGTTTAAATTAGAAGCTGCTTTTTGCAGATGTGGGGTCCTTGCTGATACGTAAAGTATAGAGCATTTCTTGAGACATACTGTGTGCTATCAGCTCCCATTGATTTTAGAGGCAGTTGGTGGCATTCAGAACTGGGTCCAGGTTGTACTCTCAGTGGATGCAAAAAGGGCCTTCTTTCCAAGGATATCCCAATTTCCACTAGGAATGAGAGCATCACCTCCCTGTCCCTGGGCTCTGTGGCGAAGCCTTCTGCAAGCTTAGGAAACTGTGTGGGAAGAGGGTAGGCTGAGGTAGGAAGAGGGGCTGGGGAAAGAGAAAGGAAGAGAATATGTTTTACAAATCAACCTAGACAGTATAAACGAACACTTCTTTTGTTTTAGTCACTTCATTTTAAAAGGCAATAAATAATCTTACAGCAGCCTAAATAATTGTAAGAATCAATGTCTGTAAGAATCAATGTCACTGAAATCGCCTTTTATTGTAGAGCATTGTATTTAGCAGTGAACTTGGAATGTGTTTCAAAACATATGTAATTGGTTTTGTTTTGCCCTTGGCTGTATTGTTCAGTGTTACATATGTGTGGTAATGGGGGCAGCCATTTAAAAACAGAGTGTGGCGCTTGGTTGAATGTGAGTTTGCAGGGTCTGAGAGCAGTGAGTGAAACCTGCCTTCAGCACCAGAGTGTGGAAGACCCAGCCTCCTGAAGCAGCAAAAAAAATCAGTGTCTGTCTGGAGTGGCTCACGACTGTCAAAAGGCAGGGCAGAAACCCCAAACCAGTTGTATGTTGTATAATTAGATTTCACCAACCCAGTAACCAGTGTGAACACCTAAAGCACTATAACAGTCGTACCATGAAGTCACAGACAGTCCCCTTGGATATTCCAGTCTATCTTGCTATCCAGCAAGTTGGACTGTGTGATAGATGGTCACTAAACACTAAAAATCACATTCTATAACACCTAAATACATTGTTACAACTCTAATATCTATTCTGATCATGCTAACACACATTAACACAGGTGAACCAGACTGGTTTCCAGCTATACATTTGTAAGTTACTCCTGGGGGAAGTTAGGACCAAAAAATAGAAAATTCTGTGCACGATATTTTAAAATTCAGCATATTTTGTCAAAACAACAAATATAATCACACTAGTTACAATTATTTTAGTAATACACCTCTACCCTAATATAACGCTGTCCTAGGGAACCAAAATATCTTACTGCGTTATAGGTGAAACCGTGTTATATCAAACTTGCTTTCATCTACCAGTGCGCGCAGCCCACCCCCCCCCAGAGTGTTGCTTTACCGTGTTATATCCGAATTTGTGTTATATCGGGTCACATTATATTGGGGTAGAGGTGTATATACCTGTCAGCAAGTATGTCTGTAACAATACAGACAACAAAAATAGTCAAGAAATGTCACTAAGCTGGGTCTCTCGCTGTCAGCCCCGCCATGTGTGTGGCTAACAGTCCAGACACTCAGAGCCAGCCATGTACGGGGCTGAAATTTGTGATTTCCACCAAAAGGAAGCATTTTGGTGGAAATTACAAATTTTGTGGGAAAAAAATAGAATTCTGCAGAGAGCATTAATTCTGTGCAAATTCTGCACTGTGCAGTGGTGCAGAATTCCCCCAGGAGTAGTAAGTGTTCAGTGAGCTTAGGGACCTTAGCATGAGCTGGCATCTGTTTCCAGTATCACAGTCAGAATTGGAGTTAATAAATTTACTCTGTAAAAAACCAGGCCTCATCCTTGAAGGTATAACAGTGTGTTTAAAAGATGATATTGGAGTGCTGTGTGGGTCCCTAGATTGCTTTTTTAGGAAATGGGCCCCAAGTCAGGAAAGCACTTAAGCACATGCTTAAGTCACTCTCTATTAAAAGACCCCTAAGCTCATGCTTAACTTTAAACATTTTTCAAATTAGGTCTTATTTTTTATTTATATTGTGGTAGCATCTAAGAGCTCCAGTCATGGACCAGAACCCAATTGTGCTAGGCACTATACAAAAAGATGGTATATAAAATAAAACAACACGTTCTTACAGCATTTCTGTATTACATGAGTCAGTGTGATAATTTCCATTATAAAAAGTTATAAAGTTAATCTTTGCTGAAGCACACTTCCTTGTTATATTCCACGAACACAGTCCTATTTTCTTTTTTTCTTTTTCCAAGGAGGGATGAATAATGTATGTCTTCTGTATTTCTTGCTATCTTAGAGAGTCCTTTTCACTGGAAATTTTCACAAGCAACATATCATTTAATTCTCAAAAAAAAAAGTGTTTCAGATTTGCAGATGAATATACCTTATCTGAAAATTCAATAAAAAGAAACTGGGTATCTTCTTGTTTGTTTTTGCATACCTTGTTGATTTTTTAATTTGATGCACTAATAACTCCATTATGCTATGTCCCAAACTCTGTTGTAGCAAGTACTTACAGAGTAAAGTGTTTTCTTTGTCTAATTCCCAGCTAATAAGAACCATGCTACTACTAATAAATGAGTTATTAAAGATGTATAATCTCAGAAGGCTACGTCATTAATTAGGAGACCTAAAAGGATAACTAATGAGTCCTTAAGAAGATCACTTCCAGTTATTGACTAGATTTTATTCCAGTCCTGCCCCAATAAAATTGTGCTTATGGGCAGTCTCACCGCATATGAATAAATCTTATATTTCCACATCTTCTTGACCATTGGTCACTGGTTGTTTTATAATTTTTTAAAACTGTGTTGGAGCAAGGTACCATTAATACAACATCTTAATAAAACATTATTCCTTTAGAATAGTACTGTGAAGGCGTGCATAGACCCCATATGGACCAGGAAGGTGACAGAGAGGGCTAGCCACATCCCTTCGGGCATGTCAATCTTGTATGAAGAGAGGAAGCTACAGTAAGCAGGGGAGGGTGTGGAGCAGGATTGCCCTAAACAGTAGACTGCAGCGGTGACTCCTGAAGCTGTGGAGGGAACTCCTAGCCAGGAGACTTTCACCCCACCCTGACAAGAGTGCAGCAAATTCCCAGGATAAGACAGAAAGGCTGAGCCTGACTCAGAGGCCCAACCAGAGCAATTTTCCCAAGTCCCCCTATGGTAGTGCTTGACTGTTGGCAGCATTGTACACTTGCCTCTCCTCTCTTTGCTGGGGCCACAGGGTGGGAGTATCCCCAAATACATTAGAATTTGTGACTTTCATTTTGATTCCATATCCAGAGAGACTTAAAAAGGCACACAAAGAGCAGAGCCCCGCCCCTTGCAAATAGTAAGAAAGTGGGGCCTGTTTTGAGACCACCCAGTATAGATAATTGGGCATGGTCAGGTCTCCCACTCTCTGAGGGAGGAATCACCGAAGACTCTATTACAGCTACATGTGGCAGACGATCATTCCTTAATGAGTATTTCTCTAAGATTTTTTCCTCTATTTCTTCCTCTATCCCCTTTATATCTTTTGCTCAAACATTTGTCAGTTTGTGAGATGGTACAATTCTAAACCAGTTCCTGTATAGCTAGTGATTAGCTAGTGAACTTTCTCTTGAAATTCTGTTTACTAATTTTATGACAAATATAGTATCAGAGCTATAAACGTTGGTAGAAGGGTAGTCTTGAAGATCCAAAATGGTATTTAATTTCTTGGAAAGTCATTAGAATGTCTCCATAATACAACTGAATTAAAGGTGGGTTTACCAAACTAGTTCCTTAGGATGAGTAAGTGTGGAGCATGATCAAACCATGTGATGTGTCTTTCAATTAATTGCATGAAAATGTATAATGGAAAGTGTAGATGAGTATATTTAGTGCAAGCAGGATAAAAAAGAGTAAACTTTGTAATTCAGATATAAAGTTCATCAGCTGTCTCTAAGACTTTATAAGTGAAATTAAGTAAAATAATTCTTTCAATAATCAACTTTTGGTTCTAGAGTACAATTAAAGTACCTGTCAATGACAAGTGCTCCTTCTTTAAACTTGTGTAGAATATTAAAGAAGTTCAAGAAGAATTTGGACTGACCTTGATTAGGAACATATATGTTCCTCTTAATAACCACATTTCTCATTTAATGTCCTTTAAAAAGTAGATATCTTTTTAAATACACCTGTCTCCCTTTTCTTTCAATGATTTATATAGATTATATTCCATACCTGGGCATACATAAATAAATAGCACACCCACGCCCCTTATTTTTAACTGATGCTGAAGAAAAATATGCATGACAAAATCAGCTGACTCTAAAAGAAGCATCTTGTCCCACCTTAAAATGTGCCTCTTTCAAGAAGGGGCTACCTATTGGGCTACATTTCCTTAATTTCAGTTAAAGCCTTTACAACGTTATTGAGACCCTTAACCCATAATCAAATTAGCCATTCTAGTCATTTGTTTTCTTGAATAAGTTAATTTTCACATTAATTTCTAATTTTTTGTTGTTGTTTTGTTTTCAGCTCTAAGTTCAGTCCTGTTTCCACTGTGGTCCTTATCCCACAAAAAGCTATACGCTGGTATGACAAAGAACTGTACCTAAGACAGTACATAGACAGCAGCAACAGAATATTCACTCTGGCAAAAAGTAATTTTATACTTTATTACATTACAAATAGGTTAATTTTGAAGGTGTATGGAACAGAGTTTTAGAGAATTAGGAACTTTTTACTATAAGTTACCAGTGTTGGTCTGTACTCTAAAGACAGTAAATAACTTGAAATAATAATTTTCTGCCTTAACATGGTTAGAAACGTCAGATGTGAGTTGAGATGATGAAATAATTCAGACAAATAAAAATAAATGTGATCCTTCCACACAAAAATTAAAAAAAAATATTTTTAGAAGTTTGAAAACAATCAACAGCTTTGTAGAGTTTTTTTTCCAGTTTCACAAACTTCTGCACTTCCTGATTTTTGGCAAGAGCCATAAAAAATGGGATTCCCACTAATCCCATACATCACTTTTGCCTCTGAAGTGATTGCAGTATCACAATATTGTGCATTTTAAGTAAAGTGTTATAATAATAACAACACTTGGCTCTTGTTTGACCTTCTTCATTCATAGATTTCAATTGGATTGTAAGTATCATTAGTCCCAGTTTACAGATGTGGTAAAGTGAGGTTAAGTAACTTGTTCAAGATCAAACTGTAGAGTAGCAACTAACATGATTAGAACCCACCTGTCCTGGCTCCTCGGCCACTCTGCCTCCATAATAAAATACCATGTTTACTGCAGCAACCCTGGGCTTTGAATGTTGAGTTTAATGGTGCCCACTGTACCTGGGACAATTGTGTTGAGCAGGAGCATAGATATCAATGAATATCTCATTCAGATTCATGTTAATGGTAAAACTGGTCTCTTATCAGACTCATTGTTTAGGGAGGGAGTATACTTCCTGTCATCAGTTTCATTTAGAAGTGCCAGCTGACCCTAAGATCTGATGAGAAAGTGATGTGGCCATGATTAAGATAAACTGTGATGAATTAAAATGCTGTGAATCATATCAACTGAAAGGTCAGCACTATAACCGTTATTTATTAGGATGAATCAAAATATTATTGATTCTCAGCTGTTGTACTGGTAAGATTGCCATCTGGCTGGTTTTTAACTGGTCTGGCTGGGGAAGAAGTGCCAGGGTTTTTTTGCCCTTTTCCTGCTCCCTCACCCTGAGAGTGAAAGGTGAATAAATGCTCAGCAGAGACTTCCCATGGGCTTAGCCTTTTCAGAGCTGAGCCTCCCCTGGAGGACTGGGCTGCCTTTCCCTCCTTCCCAGCACGCTCCGTGATCAGCCAGATTCTGTAGCCTCCTGTCATAAACAGATAGCTAAGGGTTAATGTCTCTTTCACCTGAAGCACCTGACCAGAGGACCAATCAGGAAACCGGATTTTTTCAACTCTGGGTGGAGGGAATTTAGTCTCTGAGTCTTTGTTTTCTGCCGGCCTGCTTTCTCTGAGCTTTGGAGAAGTAGTTCTACTTTCTAATCTTCTGTTTCTAAGTGTAAGGACAAAGAGATCAGATAGTAAGTTATATGGTTTCTTTTCTTTGGTATTTGCATGAATATAAGTGCTGGAGTGCTTTGATTTGTATTCTTTTTGAATAAGGCTGTTTATTCAATATTTTTTTAAGCAATTGACCCTGTGTTATATCATCTTAATACAGAGAGAACATTTGTATGTATTTTTCTTTCTTTTTATATAAAGCTTTCTTTTAAGACCTGTTGGAGTTTTTCTTTACTTCAGGGAAATTGAGTCTGTACTCACCAGGGAATTGGTGGGAGGAAGAAATCAAGGGGAGATCTGTGTGTTGGATTGCTAGCCTGATTTTGCATTCCCTCTGGGGGAATAGGAAAGTACTTTTTGTTTCCAGGATTGGGAACAAAGAGGGGGAGTCTCTCTGTGTAGTTTCACAGAGCTTGTGTCTGTGTATCTCTCCAGGAGCACCTGGAGGGGGGAAGGGAAAAAGGATTATTTCCCTTTGTTGTGAGACTCAAGGGATTTGGGTCTTGGGGTCCCCAGGGAAGGTTTTTCAGAGGGACCAGAGTGCCCCAAAACACTCTAATTTTTTGGGTGGTGGCAGCAGGTACCAGGTCCAAGCTGGTAACTAAGCTTGGAGGTTTTCATGCTAACCCCCATATTTTGGACGCTAAGGTCCAAATCTGGGACTAAGGTTATGTCACCTCCGCCTCAGTAAGAGGAATGGGGGTGGGGAGTTGATTGTGAGGCCACCTTCCCTGCTGGTGGCTTGTGTATTTGACAGGGGACCAGAGCCACCTTCATCCCAGGTTGGACATGGGCTTGGACTCAGAGTGCAGCGAGGCCTTGAACAACCCTCAGCCTCCCATACTTGCACAGCCATCTGCATGAGGAAGGCAGAAAGGGGTCAGGCTGGTGGTGATAAAGACACCTAAGAGGCGAAGAGGAGGGTCAGGCTGGTGGTGGAGGGGAGGCCAGTAGCCAGTTTTTCTGCGTCTTGGAGGTGGCAACCGTATGTTCTTGTTAAGTAGATTATAGGTCTGATCCAAAGCCCATTGCAATCAAGAGGAAGGAGTCTTTCCACTGACTTCAATGGGCTTAGGCCCTAACCAGGTTAGTTAGTAGCTCATCTTGCTGCTGTCCTTCTCTTGCCCTTTTTCACATCCTGTACTCCCTGTTCCTCTCTTGTTGCTCTGTGAATGGTTTGATGGTTGATGGGACTGTGGTGCTCTCCCTTGAAGGACAACATCCAACATCAGAGATTGATCACTCACCTGAATCACCATCTTTTTCCAAGTAGGATGGAGAATCAGAGGTAAGCCAATCTAACAGTAGCCTCTTTAACAGTCCAAAACAATGGATAACAACACCTGTCATGTGATGGGGGATATCAAGCTTTTGTAACTCTGTCCCATATCATGAGAGTGAGGTACAGAAATCATCTCTTAACAACACTCCTGTGTGTCACACCCTTATTACAGTCAAAACCTCTCTCTCTGCCCTATTTCTTCTCCCTTTCTTCTTCATTTTCCTCATCCTCTTCCTCACCCTAATTTTTCCTCTCTTTTTTCTCTCCCCTCTCCCAGTGTGGTGATTGTAACATCAGACAGAAATCACCAGTGGAACGGTTTACTCAAATTGCTGTATTTGCACAGTATTGTATTGAAGTTCTGATTACTGAGATTGTAAACATGTAAATGTTAGACAGGTGGCATGATCTACTCTATTGGATTGTGCATATGATAGAACTAGGAACTCTTGAGGTGTACTGTAATCCTGGGTCCACTATTAACTCATTATGGCCTTGGTTAAGTCACCTTAACCTCTCTGTGTCGCAATTTCTGTGACTGAAAAAGAAGGATAATGCTTGCATCCCACAGTATTGTATCCATTTTACAAAAGGAGAAACTGAGGTGCAGAGGTTAAATGACTTGTAGAAAGTCTCAGAGAATAATAAAGAAGTCACTGGATAGAGCCTGTGAACAGTCCTGATTTTCTGTGCTCTGCTCTGATGCTAGAGACACTGCTTCCCCATGTCTACCACTACATGGAAAACATACTTGCCAGGGATGTAACAAAACCAACTGGACTTGGAAATGAGGGTTTTCAGATTTAAGTTGAAGATACTGTTTTTTAGGCGGTAGTGAATTTATATATGCATATTTTTGTAATATGTCTATTACTGATTCATTTAAATACATTTTCTGCGTTTGCCACAGACAAGGCGTCTGAGTGTTCTTTGTGGCTAATTGATCTGTGATGAGGATGATTCAGAGGAAAGTTTAGCTGAGGATGGAACAGAGTCATGTCTTATGTGATATCTCCAGAATTAATAATAGTCGGCACTACTAGACTTAGATTATACTACCACCAAAAGGGTACATTTCAAAAAGTTTCTTCAAATTCAAGGCTGCCTGGTACAAAGGAAATCCTTGGTGAAAGTATTCCATTTACTGCAGAAAGATGCTTACTTTATTACACCATGAAGAGAATGGAACACGCACTTAAAATGACCAATACTTCAAAAATACAACTGCTCTGAAAGAAAAAAGAAAGTAGAATTCCAAAGCCATGGTTCTGTTAGAGGATATGAAAGTGAATAACCAAAGTGAAATTTACTGGGCCCCCTTAAATATATAAAATGATAGAAACCCTCTGAATCACATTCTGTCCTTAGATAAAGCAATGAGATCAATATGGTTTGGCTGTGTATGTGGCCATTAAAAGTGTAGCAGGAATTATTTGATTTATCTCATTAAGTGAATGAACTTGAAGAGATGTTGAGAAAATAAATCCCCTACATACCTGTTTTATTTTCAAAATTGTTACATTCTCCATGGAACAATATCTTATATAAAACGTAATGCTTGTTCTAAAAGAAAGGTAATAAGCATACATCCTAGTTTCCATTCCTTTCACCTTAAAATGGTCCTTTGCTCTCACTTGATGAATTGCAACTGTCACTAGAAATTCATACCAACATCCTGTGACTAACTAGAGATGGTGGAAAAGTGGAATTTTTATTCTGTGCAAAAAGCCATATTTTCTAAATTTCCCATGAAACAAAATCTTTGAAAATTTTTTTCTTTCAGGTCAATTGAAATGTTTTATTTCTATAAAATCAAAATATTTTTACAATATTTTTAAAAAGTGAAAATTGCACTGTAATTTATAAACAAAATTTAGGTAAAATAGACCTGTTCCACTGGAAAATTTTCAGTAAACTGTAGAGAAAAACAATTAGACTCTTGGGGACAAATCATGCTCACCTTAGTTATGCAAGTCCCATTGTATTCACTGGAACTATGCCTATACATTGACTTCATAAAAACTGTATAAAAACACAATAAGGCACTCAGGAGTTGCCCTCAGATCTGTGATAGTCTCTCAGAAAAACTGCTTGTCATAAATAATGCTAAGAAGGGACTTTTCCTACCTTGCATAAATGTCTTCCAGGAGTATAGCCTCCTAGTGAATAGACAGATTTTGGTGCTTACTCTTGTTAAGCCTCATACAAAATTATTCTCTCCTCTAGAAATTGGGTTGCCATCCCTGTCTACCTATCATTTTTCTGTCAATGTTGTTTGTGGATGAGATCTCCAATAAAATTTTACATTCTGAAGTCTGTATGAATTCTGGAATAGGCTCTGCACTTCTGCTATATTTTTCATTTTGCAAATGACTTATTTGTTTCATGAGTGTAAATATTTCCTCCAGGGCAGATTGGCAGAGGCCCTGCGGGTGTTTCACCTTCCTCTGCAGTGTGGGGCACAGGTCACTTGCTGGAAAATTCTTGGCATCTTGAAGTTCTTAAACTATGATTTGAGGACTTCAGTGGCTCAGATACAGGAGTGGGTGGGTGAGATTCTGTGGCCTGCATTGTGCAGGAGGTCAGACTAGATGATCATAATGGTCCCTTCTGACTTAAAGTCTATGAGTCTATGTTGCATATGAGTGCACTGTATACACACCATATGCATTTCAACCATTTTTTGCTTCCAGCATCAAGCATATAAAGCTGTGAGCAAGTGACCAGAGAGCTTTGTGAACAGAGGCCAATAACGGAGTTTTGTGAGGGAGTTTGGAAGGGGAGTGGGAAGGGGGTGAGGTATACTTGCCATTCTTTAAAACCTTTAAACTAAACTATAATCACAACTTCTTGATTTAAACAAAAACCCTATCATTAACCTAGGTAGCTGTAGGGGAGAATGCAGGCAGAAGCCCAGCAGCAGAGTGGGGGCTATCCTGTTTATTGCACTCAGTGTAGCATGTATGTTTACCTGCCCTGTGGGCGGGTGGCGTATGTGTGCATTCAGTGCAAGGAGCTCCTGGCCCTCAGAGACCAAGTACAGTCTCTGGAGGCCAGGCTGCCAGAACTGGAAGAGCTAAAAGAGGCAGAGAGGTATGTTGATGAGGCTTTCTGGAACTCTGTAGATTTGTCCCACCTCTGGTCAGACAGTCCCTGCACTGTTAAGGAGGATGAAAAGCTCAGAGAAGCAGAGCAGTCAACAGAAGCAGAAGGAAACCTTCCCATAGTTGGGACTCTCCTTCCAGATGATGTTGGGGTATCCTCTCACACTGAAGTTACCTCTCTGGGTGAGGGAACTCCAGTCATTAGGGAAAGGCAGGTGTTAGTAATGGGAGATTTGATCATTAGAAACATAGATAGCTGGGTTTGTGATGACCAGGAGAACTGTAAGGTGACTTGCCTGCCTGGTGTGAAGGTTAAGCATCTAGATTTATGCTGGGGAGGAGCCAGTGGTCGTGGTACATGTAGGTACTAATGACATAGGGAAGGGTAGGAGAGATGTCTTGGAGGCCAAATTTAGGCTACCAGGACAGAGACTGAAATCCAGGACCTCTATAATGGAATTCTCAAAAATGTTTCCAGTTTCACACACAGGCCCAGGCAGGCAGGCAGACTTTCAGAGTCTCAATGCATGGATGAGATGATGGTGTAGAGAGGAGAGTTTAGATTTATTAGGAACTGGAGAAACTTTTTGGGATTAGGGGAGCCTATACAAGAAGGATGGGCTCCACCTAAACCAAAGTGGATCCACACTGCTGGCACTTAACATTAAAAAGGTTGCAGAGCAGTTTTTAAATTAAGAGATAGGGGAAAGCCGACTGCTGTAGAGGAGCACGTGGATTGGGCAGAGACTTCTCTTAGAGGAGAGCCTATTGACAGAGATTCTCTAGGAGGGGAGGATGGAAGAGGATAAAGTATTGGCCAGATCAGATGAGAAACATTCATATAAAAGAGAATCTGAAATATTAGAAGAGGGCAGTAACGAGTTTTTAATGTGCTTATACACAAATGCTGTAAGTTTAAATAATAAGATGGGTGTGTCATAACATATTTCCCAGATGTGGACCTTAGCGTCCAAAATATGGGTGCTAGCATGAAAACCTCCAAGCTTATTTACCGGCTTGGACCTGGTAAAGTTGCCACCACCTAAAAAATTAGAGTGTTTTGGGGCACTCTGGTCCCCCCAAAAACCTTCCCTGGGGACCCCAAAGACCCAAATTCCTTGAGTCTTACAACAAAGGGGAATAAACCATTTCCCCCTCTTCTCCCTTCCAGGTGTTCCCTCCCTGGGTTCCTGGAGAGATACACAGAAGCAAGCTCCGTGAATCTAAACAGAGGGACTCCACCCTCCCCGTTTCCAGTCCTGGAAACACAAGTACTTCCCTCTTCACCCAGAGGGTATGCAAAGTCAGGCTTAGTAAATGTAACACAAAGAGATTTTCCCCCTGACTTCTTCCTCCCACCAATTCCCTGGTGAGTTGCAGACTTAATTCCCTGGAATTCCCACTAAAGAAAAACTCCAACAGGTCTAAAAAAGAAAGCTTTATAAGAAGAAAGAAAAATACATAAAAATGGTCTCTCTGTATTAAGGTGACAAATACAGGGTCAATTGCTTAAAAGAAATATGAATAAACAGCCTTATCCACAAAGAATACAATTTAACACATTCCAGCAACTACACACATGTAAATACAAAAAACAAACAATATAAACCTACTGTCTTATCTCTTTATACTTACAACTGGGAAACAGAAGATTAGAAAGCTGGAGATGGAAAAATCACTCTCATAGCCGAGAGGGTACAGACACAAGACAAAGAACAAGGAACTCACACCCAAAACTTCCCTCCACTCAGATTTGAAAAAGTCTTGTTTCCTGATTGGTCCTCTGGTCAGGTGTTTCAGGTTACTCCTTTCCAGGTGAAAGAGACATTAACCCTTAGCTATCTGTTTATGACACGCCCCCCAAATTGCAGACAGTGGGGAACCTCACTGGCGGCGATTTCCTCCTAGAACTTTAAAATAAACAGATTAATACAACACATGCACCTTTACATATACCACTAGCAGACTTTTACATTTTAAGAACACTTTTTAACTACTGGATTCTGGGAAACTCTCATGGGAGAGAGCATCAGCTACTTTGTTAGAAGCTCCTGAAATGTGCTGAATTTCAAAATCAAAATCTTGGAGAGCTAAACTCCAACGAAGAAGTTTCTTGTTTTTCCCCTTGGCAGTATGAAGCCACTTCAGCGCAGCATGGTCAGTTTGTAGCTGGAACCGCCGTCCCCAAACATATGGGCGTAGCTTTTCCAGGGCGTACACAATGGCATAGCATTCCTTTTCACTGACTGACCAGTGACTTTCCCTCTCAGACAGTTTCTTGCTGAGAAACATGACAGGATGGAAGTTGTGATCCGTTGCTTCCTGCATGAGAACTGCTCCTATACCACGCTCAGATGCATCCCTGGTTACTAGGAATGGCTTGTCAAAGTCTGGGGCCCTGAGCACAGGGTCAGACATGAGCGTTGCCTTAAGTTGGGTAAAGGCCTTTTGACACTCATCAGTCCACTTAACTGCATTTGGCTGGGTCTTTTTGGTCAGGTCGGTCAGTGGGGCAGCGATTTGGCTGTAGTGTAGTACAAATCGCCTGTAGTACCCGGCCAAGCCTAAGAAGGATTGAACCTATTTCTTTGACTTTGGGACAGGCCACTGTTGGATAGCATCCACCTTGGCCTGTAGGGGGTTTATGGTTCCTCGACCCACCTGGTGCCCCAGGTAAGTCACTCTGTTTTGGCCTATTTGACACTTTTTGGCCTTAACAGTTAGTCCGGCCTGCCTGATGCGCTCAAAGACCTTTTCCAGGTGTAGTAGGTGTTCAGGCCAGGAGTCTGAAAAAATGGCCACATCATCGAGGTAGGCAACTGCATATTCTCCCAGTCCTGCTAGTAGACCATCTACCAGCCTCTGGAAGGTGGCGGGTGCATTTCGAAGCCCGAAAGGAAGGACATTAAATTCATACACCCCCGCATGGGTGACGAATGCCTACCTGTCTTTGGCAGGTTCATCTAGCGGTACTTGCCAGTACCCCTTGGTTAAGTCTATTGTAGAGATGAACTGGGTACGTGTTAACTTCTCCAATAGCTCATCGGTGCATGGCATTGGATAGTTGTCCGGACGAGTTACTGCATTTAGCTTACGGTAGTCCACGCAAAAGCGTATTTCCCCATCTGGTTTGGGTACGAGAACCACTGGAGATGCCCATGCACTGGTAGATGAGCGTATTATACCCATCTGTAGCATGTTCTGGATCTCCTGTTCTATAGCAGCTTGGGCATGAGGAGACACCCGGTAGGGTGGGGTTCTGATTGGGTGAGCATTACCTGTGTCAATGGAGTGGTATGCCCGTTCAGTCCGTCCTGGGGTGGCTGAGAACAATGGGGCGAAGCTAGTGCACAGCTCCTTGATTTGTCGCCGCTGCAGACGTTCCAGGGTGGTTGAGAGGTTCACTTCTTCCACACCACCGTCTTTTTTCTCGTCGTAGTAGACACCGTCAGGCCACTCAGCATCGTCTCCCTGGACTGTAAACTGACAAACCTGTAAGTCTCTGGAATAGAAAGGCTTGAGAGAATTAACATGGTACACTCTGGGCTTTAGTGAGGAATTGGGAAATGCTATGAGGTAGTTCACAGTTCCCAGGCGCTCTTGGACCGTGAATGGCCTTTCCCATGATGCTTCCATCTTATGGGCCTGTTGCGCCTTCAAGACCATAACCTGGTCTCCTACTTGAAGGAACGCTCTCTGGTATGTTTGTCATACCAGGCCTTTTGCTCTTCCTGAGCATCCTTTAGGTTTTCTTTAGCAAGGGCTAAAGAGTGTCGGAGGGTGCTTTGCAGGTTGCTTACAAAGTCCAGAATGTTAGTTCCTGGAGAAGGCGTAAACCCCTCCCATTGCTGCTTCACCAACTGTAATGGCCCCTTAACCTCGTGACCATACATAAGTTCAAACGGTGAAAACCCTAAACTGGGATGTGGTACAGCCCTGTAGGCAAACAGCAACTGCTGCAACACTAGGTCTCAATTATTGGAGTGTTCGTTGACAAATTTACGTATCATGGCCCCCAAAGTTCCATTAAACCTTTCCACCAGGCCATTGGTTTGATGGTGGTACGGGGTGGCAACCAAGTGGTTCACCCCATGCGTTTCCCACAGTTTTTGCATGGTCCCTGCCAGGAAGTTAGATCCTGAATCTGTAAGGATGTTGGAGGGCCAACCTACCCTGGCAAAAATGTCTGTTAGGGCCAGGCACACAGTGTTAGCCCTGGTGTTGCCTAGAGCTACAGCTTCTGGCCATCGGGTAGCAAAGTCCACGAAAGTCAGTACGTACTGCTTTCCTCTGGGTGTCTTTTTTGGGAAAGGACCCAGAATATCCACAGCTACTCGCTGAAATGGGACCTCAATTATGGGGAGTGGCTGGAGAGGGGCCTTGACCTGGTCTTGGGGTTTTCCCACTCTTTGGCATACCTCACAAGACCGGACATACTTGGCAACGTCCTTGCCCATCCCCTCCCAGTGGAAGGACTTCCCCAACCGGTCCTTGGTTCTGTTCACCCCAGCATGGCCACTGGGGTGATCATGGGCTAAGCTTAAGAGCTTCCCCCGGTACTTAGTTGGAACCACCAACTGTTTTTGCGGCTGCCATTCTTCCCGGTGTCCACCAGAAAGAATCTCCTTGTATAAAAGTCCTTGGTCTATAACAAACCGGGATCGATTAGAAGAGCTGAGAGGCGGTGGGGTGCTCTGTGCCACCGCCCAAGCTTTCTGAAGGCTGTCATCTGCTTCCTGCTCAGTCTGGAACTGTTCCCTTGAGGCTGGAGTCACCAGTTCTTCCTCAGACTGGGGACTTCGGCTTGGTCCCTCTGGAAGCGATGTAGGTGATGAGGTTGTTTCTGTTGCTGGTGAACCGCTCTCCGCTGGTGCACCACGGGGTATTTCAGGCTCTGGCTGAGCCTTTTGGGTATGGGTGTCTGTTGCTTCTGCCAGTTCTGGCTCGCTGGCGCCCTCTGGCGTTGAGTTTGAAGATGTGGTTGCAATTGCTGGTGCTGGTTGCGGTTCCAGTTCCGGGCCTGGGACTGAAGGTGAGGTGGCTGTTTCAGTGGTTGGCATGGAATCCGGGTCCACTACCTCTGTCTGGGTCTCTGGTAACACAGATGGGGTGTCTGTGGACGGCTCAGGAACAGGAATGGGTCTGGAAGCTTACCTGGTTTGGTTACATGTAACCATTCCCACTCTCTTGGCCCACTTCACCTGATTGGCCAAGTCTTCCCCCAGTAGCATGGGGATGGGATAGTTGTCATAAACTGCAAAAGTCCACATTCCTGACCAGCCTTTGTACTGGACAGGCAGTTCAGCTGTAGGCAAGTCTACAGCTTGTGACATGAAGGGGTAAATTGTCACTTGGGCCTTTGGGTTGATGAATTTGGGGTCTACGAAGGATTGGTGGATAGCTGACACTTGTGCCCTCGTGTCTCTCCACGCAGTAACCTTCTTTCCGCCAACTCTCAAATTTTCCCTTTGCTCCAAGGGTATTTGAGAGGCATCTGGGCCTGGGGATCTTTGGTGTGATTGTGGTGTAATGAACTGCACTCGGTTGGCATTCTTTGGGCAGTTAGTCTTTATATGTCCCAGTTCATTACACTTAAAGCATCTTCCAGCTGACTGGTCACTGGGTCGAGGTGGGTTACTGGAGACTGGTGAGGTGGAAGAATAGGGTGTCTGTGGCTTTTCTTGGGTTGTAGGTGGGGTCTTTGGCTGCCCTCGGTTGTAGGGTTTATTGTCAGTGTGCCCTCTGGGGTATTCGTTCCCCTTGACAGTAGCTTTCTTGCTTTCTGCCACTTCTATCCATCTGGCTCCAATCTCCCCCGCCTCGGTGAGATTTTTGGGTTTTCCATCTTGTATGTACCGTGTTATGTCCTCAGGAACACCGTCCAAGAACTGCTCCATTTGTATGAGGAGGTGCAGTTCGTCCAAGGATTTAACATTGTTTCCTGATATCCAGGCCTCATAATTTTTCCCAACGTAGTAGGCGTGTTTGGGAAATGACACATCTGGTTTCCACTTTTGGGTTCTGAAACGCCGACGGGCATGATCTGGGATTATCCCCATTCTGTATCTGGCCTTGGTTTGAAAAAGTTTATAATCGTTCATTTTCTCCTTAGGCATTTCAGCTTCCACCTCTGCTAAAGGTCCACTGAGCTGTGGCCTCAATTCTACCATGTACTGGTCTTCAGGGATGCTGTACCCAAGACAGGCTCTTTCAAAATTTTCCAAGAAGGCCTCAGTGTCATCACCTGCCTTGTAGGTGGGAAATTTTTTGGGATGTGGAACCATAATTGGTGAAGGGTTGTTAGGATTGGCTGGAGCCTGTTGCTTAGCCTTTTCGAATTCCATGGCCTGTTGGTGGGTCTCCCTCTGGAGTTCTATCCGTCTTCTGTAGGCTGCCTCTTCTTCTTCTTGTTTCCTTCTGTGGGCCACCTCTTCTTCTTCTTGTTTCCTTCTGTGAGCCACTTCTTCTTCTTCTTGTTTCCTTCTGTGAGCTGCCTCTTCTTCTTGTTGTTTTCTTTTGTGGGCTGCCTCTTCCTTGGCTAGTTCTGCATTAATTAGTTCTATCCATCTCTTATGTTCATTTTCTTTGTCTATGGCTTGTTGCCGTGCTTGCTCCTGCCTTAGGCTTTCCTTGGAACTCATATTTTCTGCTTTCTTGTGCTGAGGCGCCCTCTGGTGTTTATTGTCTGAACTGCAGCTTCTCTGTTGCCTCCTGGGGTCTGCCTAGCAACAATGCCTTTTTCCTTTTCCTCCTCTAGCTAATCTTTTAAATGTAAAGTAAACCAGAAAAACCACTTTATTTGCATGTGTATTGCTGGATATTTGACTCTCAATGGGAGTGCTATTGTCTGACAAAAGACCCGTTTGTCACAGCTTAATGGTTCCTTGCTTAATATGCAAGCTACTGCCAGGAGAGAACAGAAAAAAAAAATTCTCTCTGGTTCCTTTTAAAACCAAACCCTCTCTGCTTAAAAGCCCCTAGCAGAGAAAAGAAAAATATAATATTCCTACTGGCTTCTGGATTCTATCTATCCCACAACGCTGCACACTATGTCATAACATATTTCCCAGATTTGGACCTTAGCGTCCAAAATATGGGTGTTAGCATGAAAACCTCCAAGCTTAGTTACCAGCTTGGACCTGGTAAAGCTGCCACTACCCAAAAAATTAGAGTGTTTTGGGGCACTCTGGTCCCCCCATAAACCTTCCCTGGGGACCCCAAAAACCCAAATTCCTTGAGTCTTACAACAAAGGGGAATAAACCATTTCCCCCTCTTCTCCCTTCCAGGTGTTCCCTCCCTGGGTTCCTGGAGAGATACACAGAAGCAAGCTCCGTGAATCTAAATAGAGGGACTCCACTCTCCCCATTTCCAGTCCTGGAAACACAAGTACTTCCCTCTTCACCCAGAGGGTATGCAAAGTCAGGCTTAGTAAATGTAACACAAAGAGATTTTCCCCCTGACTTCTTCCTCCCACCAATTCCCTGGTGAGTTGCAGACTTAATTCCCTGGAATTCCCACTAAAGAAAAACTCCAACAGGTCTAAAAAGAAAGCTTTATAAGAAGAAAGAAAAATACATAAAAATGGTCTCTCTGTATTAAGGTGACAAATACAGGGTCAATTGCTTAAAAGAAATATGAATAAACAGCCTTATCCACAAAGAATACAATTTAACACATTCCAGCAACTACACACATGTAAATACAAAAAACAAACAATATAAACCTACTGTCTTATCTCTTTGTACTTACAACTGGGAAACAGAAGATTAGAAAGCTGGAGATGGAAAAATCACTCTCATAGCCGAGAGGGTACAGACACAAGACAAAGAACAAGGAACTCACACCCAAAACTTCCCTCCACCCAGATTTGAAAAAGTCTTGTTTTCTGATTGGTCCTCTGGTCAGGTTTTCAGGTTACTCCTTTCCAGGTGAAAGAGACATTAACCCTTAGCTATCTGTTTACGACAGGGTGAACTAGAGTGCCTCGTGTTAAAGGAGAATATTGATATAATAGGCATCACAGAAACCTGGTGGAGTGGAGACAATCAATGGGACACAATCATTCCAGGGTACAAAATATATTGGAAGGATAGAACAGGTTGTGTGTGTGGAAGGGAGGGGAAAGGAGGGGAGTGGCACTATATGTGAAAGAATATGTAGAATCAAATGATGTAAAAATCTTAAATGAATCCACGTTCCATAGAATCTCTATGGCTAGTAATTCCATGCTCTAATAAGAATATAACATTAGGGATCTATTATTGACCACCTGACCAGGACAGTGATAGTGACGATGAAATGCTAAGGGAGATTAGAGAGGCTATCAAAATTAAGAGCTCGATAATAGTGGGGGATTTCAATTATCCCCATATTGACTGGGTACAGTCACCTCAGGATGAAATGCAGAGACAAAATTTCTCAATACTTCAAATGACTGCTTCTTGCAGCAGCTGGTACAGGAATCCACAAGGGGAGAGGCAATTCTCGATTTAGTCCTGAGTGGAGTGCAGGATTTGGTCCAAGAGGTAACTCTAACAGGACTGCTTGGAAATAGTTACCATAATATAACAATATTTAACATTCTTGTGGTGGAAAGAACACCTCAACAGCTCAACACTGTTGCATTTAATTTCAGAAAAGGAAACGATGCAAAAATGAGGAAGTTAGTTAAACAGAAATTAAAAGGTACAGTTACTACAGTGAAATCCCTGCAAGCTGCATGGACACTTTTCAAAGACATCATAATAGAGGCCAAACTTAAATATACTCCAAATTAGAAAACACAGTAAATGAACTAAAAAAGAGCCACCATGGCTTGAACAACCATGTAAAAGAAGCAGTGAGAGATAAAAAGGCATCTTTTAAAAAGTGGAAGTCAAATCCTAGTGAGGTAAATAGAAAAGAGCATAAACACTGCCAAATTAAGTGTAAAAATGTAATAAGAAAAGCCAAAAAGGAGTTTGAAGAAGAGCTAGCCAAAAACTCAAAAGGTAATAACAAAATGTTTTTAAAGTACATCAGAAGCAGGAAGCCTGCTAAACAACCAGTGGGGCCCCTGGACGATCAAGATACAAAAGGAGCACTTAAAGACGAGAAAGTAATTGCGGAGAAACTAAATGAATTCTTTGCTTCAGTCTTCACAGCTGAGGATGTTAGGGAGATTCCCAAACCTGAGCCGTCCTTTGTAGGTGACAAATCTGAAGAATTGTCACAGATTGAAGTGTCACTAGTGGAGGTTTTTGAATTAATTGATAAACTTAACAGTAACAAGTCATCGGGACCAGATGGCATTCACCCAAGAGTTCTGAAAGAACTCAAATGTGAAATTGCAGAACTATTAACTATTGTTTGTAACCTGTCCTTTAAATCAGCTTATGTACACAATGACTGGAAGATAGCTAATGTAACACCAATGTTTAAAAAGGGCTCTAGAGGTGCTCCCGGCAATTACAGACTGGTAAATTTAACGTCAGTACCGGGCAAATTAGTTGAAACAATAGTAAAGAATAAAATTGTCAGACACATAGAAGAACATAACTTGTTGGGCAAAAGTCAACATGGTTTCTGTAAAGGGAAATAATGTCTTACTATTCTAGTAGAGTTCTTTGAAGGGGTCAACGAATGTGGACAAGGGGGATCCAGTGGACATAATGTACTTAGAATTCCAGAAAGCCTTTGACAAGGTTCCTCACCAAAGGCTCTTACGTAAGTTAAGTTGTCATGGAATAAGAGGAAAGATCCTTTCATGGACTGAGAACTGGTTAAAAGATAAGGAACAAAGGGTAGGAATAAATGGTAAATTTTCAGAATGGAGAGAGGTAACTAGTGGTGTTCCCCAAGGGTCAGTCCTAGGACCAATCCTATTCAACTTATTCATAAATGATCAGGAGAAAGGGGTAAACAGTGAGGTGACAAAGTTTGCAGATGATACTAAACTGCTCAAGATAGTTAGGACCAAAGCAGACTGTGAAGAACTTCAAAAAGATCTCACAAAACTAAGTGATTGGGCAACAAAGTGGCAAATGAAACTTAATGTGGATAAATGTAAAGTAATACACATTAGAAAAAATAACCCCCAATATGATGGGGGCTAATTTAGCTACAACTAATCAGGAAAGATAATCTTGGAGTCATTGTGGATAGTTCTCTGAAAACGTCCACGCAGTGTGCAGTGGCAGTCAAAAAGCAAACCGGATGCTAGGAATCATTAAAAAAGGGATAGAGAATAAGACGGAGAATATCTTATTGCCCTTATATAAATCCATATACGCCCACATCTTGAATACTACGTACAGATATGGTGTTTGCATCTCAAAAAAGGTATACTGGCATTAGAAAAGGTTCAGAGAAGGGCAACTAAAATGATTAGGGGTTTGGAACAGGTCCCATATGAGTCGAGATTAAAGAGGCTAGGACTTTTCAGCTTGGAAAAGAGGAGACTAAGGGGGGATATGATAGAGGTATATAAAATCATGAGCGGTGTGGAGAAAGTGAATAAGGAAAAGTTATTTACTTGTTCCCATAAGAACTAGGGGTCACCAAATGAAATTAATGGGCAGCAGGTTTAAAACAAATAAAAGGAAGTTCTTCTTCACACAGTGCAAAGTCAACCTGTGGAACTCCTTGCCTGAGGAGGTTGTGAAAGCTAGGACTATAACAAGGTTTAAAAGAAAACTAGATAAATTCATGGAAATTAAGTCCATTAATGGCTATTTGCTAGGATGGGTAAGTCATGGTGTCCCTAGCCTCTGTTTGTCAGAGGGTGGAGATGGATGACAGGAGAGAGATCACTTGATCATTTCCTGTTAGGTTCACTCCTTCTGGGACACCTGGCATTGGTCACTGTCGGTAGATAGGATACTGGGCTGGATGGACCTTTGGTCTGACCCAGTATGGCCATTCTTATGTTACACTGTTAATTTTGATTTGTTGGAGGTTTGAAGTAGGCAGACACTGACTGAACCTGAAGTTGATTACAGTATTTTTTTTATAGTATATATTTTTTTGCCTTATGCCATGCCTTTCTGGGATCAGCGTAGAATAAGGTACAGGGATCTCAGCACTGGAGTCTCTCAACTGGGAGGTTGCAATGGCTCAAGGCAACCATTACCTCCCCTCTCCTGGGATGTTTGCAGTCAACATGTTGATGGCTCTGGCTGAGGAGAGCCTATGGAAAATCTGTTGTGGTGACATGTTGATTCCTGCGGCATCCCAGATGGTGCTTAAAGGTTTTCCTCTTACGTGGACTCTATGAGAAGGAATCATGGGTGCTATCATTTGGATTTCCCTGTGCTAGCAGGAGTGAATCGAGCCACAGGATGTAACAAATATTAAACTGGTAAGAGCATGATTGTGATAATGTCCCCCTTGTAAAATCCTGTATGTCTTTCAGGTGTCTGCAAAAATTAATTTAGGACACATCATGATTGGTGCTGGTCATGTCATTTACAGTTCACAGCCCAATCTGTCTATACAATGCAAAATGGATCCGCTTCTTACACACATGTGCACACACCTATGTACATACACATACATATATAAGACCTGCCCACATTTGGTTATGAAATGATATAATAGGGAGGATTGTCAGTTTGGACTATGCAAGGGACTTTAATTAGTGGGCCAGGGTTTTGGTTGTATGGGTATCTGTTATAATTGTGCAGTTGAGGACTCAGCCACATAGATGCCTCTCCCCCATTTTCTCAGACCCATGAAAGTGCAAGAAAATTGTACTTATCTACATTTTCTTGTAAGTTAGGAGACTTAAGACACTAGCATGGTGGACCCTAAAGTCTGCAGCTGCCTCTTTCTGTGGAGATTGTCAAAATGAACATGTTTGAAAATTAATCTAGGCACTTCTTTGTATAACATATATTTTGTGCTGAAATCCTTCGCTTATTTTTTTTAATGATATTAAAAACCTTATGAACACAATACCATTTCAAGAATTGCAATGTATATAGGAATAGCCTCTCTTCTCAAGAGGATGAGCACCTTTGGACACACATCTGGCCAGCTTCTACTGGTGGTGGGTTTTTAAGGATTTGCAGTTGGGTGTTAGGGTGGACCTATGCTCAAAGATAGGCTTCCTCAGCTTCCTAACTGCTGGAAGTTAGGAGAGGAGGGGCTGCAACCTTCTTCTGGATCCACAGATCCATCTTTTCTCTGTCCCTGGCTCCTTCACAGTCTGGGGTCACAAGAACCTTTGTTTTTCTGTCATCTGGTTTTATGAAGGGTAATGAGCAGATGTACAAGACATGCCTCTCCTACAATTGTACAGAAATATGAATGCTACCATACAGGGTCTTGTTTAAAAGTTCTGTGGCTAACATTTTTGGGATACAAAAGCTTCCATAGATCTCTATGTGACAGCAGATCCAATAGTGTGGTGACTATGGTTGAGTAAACATATTTAGATTACTGTTCTCCCTTTCACATTGGCTTCCAAAGAATTTGAGAGAGAGAGAGAGAGAGAGATTTTGTGGGCAGGCTATTATGTTTTAAAGCCTTAATCTGATATTATGCTAGAAGAATCTTTTTCTTTCTTCTACTTCCAGGTTCAGCTAGCAAGATATCACTATGAATCAATAAAGTACATTACAAAACAAGCTGCAATTTAAAAAAATGCAGTGGTGGAAGTTACTCACCTACAATCTTTCAAGAAAATAGGACAGGAATTGAAAGGTCCATTTACATTCAGTTATTGGAATACCTTTTGAATACAAAACAAGACCAAAAATAAATAAGACGGAAAGAAAGTTTGTCAAATGAAAACAAATTAAAGGAAATAGTATGGAAAATTATTAGATTTTTTTCAAGTGAATAATGGTCTTGTGTCTAGATACAAGATATGGAAAGCATTGAGGAGGAAGGAAAGAAGGAGTAGATTTTGCTAGGGAAATGGCAGTCTGCTCTGGGATTCCTAGAGTGATGGTTGAGTAAGAGGCAACTATGAAAGTGGAAAAACAAGGTGGGAAATGGAGAAGCAGGAAGGACTCAAAGAGGTGAGGGAGACATGGGCATGTGGATTAAGGGAAACTGAGGAATAGATGTGGGGAAAGGGAAGAATGGATCAGAGCAATGGGGAGGGGTAGGCATGTGTGTATATATGTACAAACTGTTCACTATGTGTGTATGAATGCATTGTACACTTTGCATGAACTTTGCATTATAATGTTTACCTTGAGTAGGTTATGTACACTTGCATGTGTAGCTGTGTGTGCCGTCTATATGCACTTTGCTTCATTTATGTGTTCACAATACACACATTGGGCACTGTGTGTGCACATTGTTAATATTTTAAGCATTTACATAACACTTCAACTGTAGCTTTAAGCCCTGTGCATTGTATTTATGACTGTGAGTGCACATGGGGTACGTGCTGTACCCTATGTATGTGACTGTGTGCAAGCACGAGGCTTTCTCTATTCACTCCACACTTGGTATTGGATGGGGTATGTGCATGCACTATATTCTGTGTGCAGGGTGTGTGTGTGTCTATCTGTGCAAACATTGTGTGGCACTGCAAATGCCCTCCATGGATGGATGTGCAGTATCCTCTGCGCACTTTTTGGCTAGGTCTCCGCTCTGTATGTAGCTGTGGGTGTTCAGGTGTCTGTGCAGCCTGTTGACCCTGTACATGCCCCCCGAGTGTGCGCGCACTCTGCGTGCGCACTGTCCTGTAGTCCGGCTGTGCGTGCGCACGGGCTCCGTCTGGAGGAGCGCTGGCAGGCAGCCGGGGCGCAGGGAGCGCCAGCTGCTCGCCGTGGGAGGGGTGGGAGCTCGGGCGCGGGGAGGGGCCCCAGTCCCTTGTTCCACCCGCTTCACTTATTCATTCCTCCTGGGGAGCGGTGCCAGTAGCGGCAGCTCCTCTGCTTCTCCGGCACTTTGAACTCCACGCAGTGTAGCCGAGGAGGGTGGGAGCCTTCCCCCCCTCGCCAGCGCCCTCCCCCACCCAACCCAGCCTGGTCTCACCCCCTCCCGGACAGCGGGGCTGGGCAGCTCTTTCTCTCCCGCTTGCCTTGCAGCCAGGCGAGGGGCTTGGATCGTCTGCGGGCAGAGGGGTGCGCAGGACCCTGCTTCCTCCCCCTGGCAGCGGGGCAGCCTTTTGTTCCCCCTCTGGCCAGCGAGCCCCGGGCAGAGCTCAGCAGCCCCTTCCTGGGGCAGGCAGGCGCCGTGGGGAGAGCCGCTGCTTTAGCAGCGCCGGGCGCGTGGCTTCTTTGTGTACAGCTGCTCCCGAAGGCAGAGGCGAAGCCTGTGGCTTGGCACTGAGCTTTCTCAAGCCATAGCAGCCCCTCCTGCCTCGCTAGCCCGGCAGAGAGAGACACCTACCTGGGCTGCTCCACCTCCTCCCTCTCCCTTGTTTACCTGCACTTTCCCGGCGCCTTTCTTCTCTCTCCGGCTCTGCCCTCCCCCGGTCCCTTCCCCTGGTTGTCCCCCTTGCCTCGAAGGAAGATTCGGCTCCCTCGCTAGCTCCAGCAACTTGGTCCTTTCCCTGAAGCAGAGATCCAGGGAAGGGAACTGAACGTGGATCTGTTATAACCTCCCAGCGCTTTTCTCGAAGTGCACTTCTTGGACCAAAACCACCCCCAGCATGGATGTAAGATTTTACCCAGCTGCAGCTGGTAGCTCTCTTCCCGGAGACCCTTCCAATCTGGACTTTGCCCAGTGTTTGGGTTACTACAGCTACAACAAGGTGAACATTTCTGTTCTTATTCATTATTCTTCAGGTTGCTGTTATATTGCATATCTCTGTATGTATTAGAGTTTGGTGTATGCCGGGGGGGGGGAATATCCGGAGGTGGGAATTTTAAGTACTGATCCAGCAGGTTAAAACTTACTTTTCGAAACTGCAAAATGGGACACAATGTCCTTAAAAAGTTTAAATGCTCACTTTCTCCCCGGCATGCATTGATGGAGAGAGCCGCTGTGATTTTTGCTCTGTGAGAATATTTCCATCTCCCCCCAATCTGAAAGGCACAGCTTTGTAATGTTGCATTTACATCTGTAAACACAAATGTGTTACACTTTGAACAGCTACATCATGTTACCGCTTGTAGTGTTTCATTGGCCACAAGAGAATTACTAAGGAACCAAGTGTTTTCATCTGGGCAAAGGATCTTGTTTAGTTTTTTTAAAATATAACTTTAAGATGCTCTGCATTTTTCCCCGAATGTCGGGAACAATGGACAGCTTCTTTGAGTCTGTAGTAGCAGAGTGGGATTTCTATCCAGGACCAGCACTTCTGAAGTTTTTCAGGGGCTGGACCCACTTCTACTCCCAGTGTTATGTTTTAGCAGAGTTCTGATGGAAATGGTGCTTCAAGACAGTGCATCTCTGTTGTGGGGGAAAGAAAGATATTATTCTAATAACTTGTTCATTCTGTTCTTTCAGATTATTTCAGATCAGTTTTGTCGAGTGTCTAAATAGAGGATTATTACAAAGTGGAGGATTATCTAGTGGTTTATGTACCTCAGATGCTAACTTTAAAAGGGAATAAACATTTTGATTTGGATACTGTCCAAGAAGTTGCAGTACTGCTAACTGTATTCATTTTTCACACCTTTCTTGTGGCTTGTGTGGATTTCAGAACAGATGTTGCTAGTCAAGAGTAGATGTTCCCCAGTGGGTTCTAGCCCAGGAGAGCTTATGCCCAAATAAATTTGTTAGTCTCTAAGGTGCCACAAGGACTTCTCATTGTTTTTGCTGATACAGACTAACACGGCCACCACTCTGGAACCCAATGGCTCAATTTATTAACTAAATATGTGTTTAAATAATATCAAGACAGTTTGTTTCACAAATTACCAAAATCTGGAAAATGCAAAGTTTAAGAATGACACTGTGACTCATGCTATTTTGAAAAAGACTTAGCTGTTTGCACTGCGATGTGTCAATAGCACATTGAGTTATTAGCACTGGGCCCTCTCACATGCACATAAAGATCCCTTTCACACTGTGTTTTTCCTGGTGCTGTGTTTGCCCAACCTCTGGGGCCTTTTGTGATGCACTATATGAAATGTTGGGGAAAGAAAGGGTGCTGCACAAAGTGTTAACTTATGTTAACGCTATTTCTAGAATCCTTTGCAAATGCCTCGTTAAAGTTTGAGGAAACACAGAGATCACTTTAAAGGAGAAATAATTTGAGATCGAAATAAATGGAACAATATCTGAGTATGGTGAAACTTTCTTATGAAAAAATAGAAGTGGCTGTCACAAGTATCCTTTTCTGTTCCTCTTCAAATAATAATTCTAACTTCAGTTGCTGCAATGTTGAAGCATGTGAGTGCTTTTTTAGGGGGCTGCCTTGCTATTCAAAACAGATATACTTTCGCTGGGAGATGTAGAACAGACTTCCCGGGAAATGTACATGACTCGCTCATTGCGCATGCTCTCAGCGAATCCAACAGGGAGGCTATTGGTATGCTGCTTTGTTAATAGTTAATATTAAAAGAAAACATGAATGAAGATGACATGAGTGTAAAGCTTTGAATGCTGTTAAAGGCTTCAGAAATGCTAAAATGCCTAGTAAATATGCACTGTTGTTTGGTACACCAACTAATTTTGAAAACCTGAGTCATTTACTTGACATAAATTTATTTATTCATTAACATTTTTATTGTATTATATACCTCACGTACTTATTTCAGGAGCCACTACAGATATTGTGTAAATTCTTCTTGATTCAGTGATTGTTACATCCAAAATCTTGAATAGCTCCAAAACCAGAAGTTTGTTGTGTAAACTCAGTTGGTGCAGATGCATATAAAGGTCACATCTAAAATCACCATACTGATTACATTTTTATTGTGGGCAGGAAAGGAAGTAGTGCACGTATGCACCAAACATTAGAAGTAACCAACTTCTTGACCTGTAAGATTTTTGGAAAACCTAATGCAAGTTCCATTTTTCTGTACTTGTTAACACAGTTTTGGTAAAGACTAGTAGGCCAAGCTTCAACCTATAGCAGAAGATGTTTTTATGACCAGAGGGGAACTTGTAATAGAGCTGCATTGTGTGAGTTGTTACAGATAAATCTTTGCATATTAAGGGCCTGATCTTGAGCAGAGGTGTGCACCCACAGTTCCTAGAGATGTTGTTGAGATTGGTGGGTATCATTTCCCGTTAGGATCAGTCTGGAAAGCAATAGCATACTGTGCAGGTGTTTCAAGAACAGAAGTGCAATCTGTGATTGAGTTCCTAGAAGGGAGGCTCTTGTTCTGTAGTAAGTTAGATTCAGCTTCGACCTACACTAAATAGCTCATCTAGTAGTTGCTCTCCTGCATGGAAAATATACTCCTCACCCCTTAAAACCAGAGTTCACAAAAGAAGGTTAGACTAGACAATCACAATAAGCCCTCCTGGCCAGTGCCGCCCAGAGGATTCAGGGGGCCTAGGATCTTCCCGCTACTGAATTGCCACCGAAGACCTGGCACTTCGGCGGCGGGTCCCGGGGCAGAAGGACCCCCCGCCGCTGAATTGCTGCCGAAGATCTGGAGCGGAAGAAGCTCTGGGGGCCCTGTGAGAGTTTTCTGGGGCCCCCTGAGCTAGTGAAGGACCCTGCTTCAGGGCCCCTGAAAAACTCTCGTGGGGGCCCCTGCGGGGCCCAGGGTCTGGGGCAAATTGCCGCACTTGCCCTCCACCCCCCGGGCAGCCCTGCTTCTGGCCTTAAAATATATGCATCATTTCAAGTTTTCTTATTAAGTTTAGTTTTGAAGGATTTTTTTCCCCCCAGATATGCTTAGGCAAAATAAACTATTTTAGTCACTGGGCTCAATTGAAAGCATAGAACTCAGGAGTGAAATCCTGGCACCACTGAAGTCAATGGTACATCTCCTATTGACTTCAGTGTGGCCAGGATTTCATCCCAGGTCTTGAAGGCTCCAGCTGAGTTCCCTGTCCACTTGACCACTCTGCCTTATTGTTACAATCTGTATTCATATTCTTGTAATGTGCCAATGACATTACCTGCGACAACTGAGTTGCTGTGGAAAAAAATGGTGTGATTACAAGTAAAATGGTTTCATGTTGGAACATATCACTGCATAAACAACACAGTTTCTATGAAAATATTGCCAGTATGATTAAAAAGTGTAGTTGACAATTCATGAGTCAGCCACTGCAAATTAATTGTTGAGTTATAATGTCTAAAAATTTCAACACAAGCACTAATGTTGGGTAAATACACTATAAAGATAATCACTGGAGCAGAATTCTCACTCTAACATACTGCTCTCGCCCTCTGCCTAAGGGACAATCTCTCTGTCACTCATCTGAAGGCCATGTGACTCTGCTTACCCCTAAACAGAGCTCTGGTATAAATGTCACAATGTAACCCTGAATCTGCAGGTATGCAGTACACAAGAAGGCTAACTTGATTTGTTCCACCAGAACAGCCTCTAAAAGTTGCTACTCTCAGGCTTAATGTCACCCTGTTGGTTACTCAGTGTTGTGGTAATTATTTCCAAGGTAGCACCTTGAATCATAGAATATCAGGGTTGGAAGGGACCTCAGGAAGTCATCTAGTCCAGGGTTTCCTCAGACAGGTGTCGCTGCTTGTGTAGAGAAAGCCCCTAGAGGGCCAAGCTGGTGTGTTTACCTGCAGCTCCCATTGTCCCAGACCTGGGGATGGGGCAGGTAAACAAGCCGGGCGCCTGGCCTGCCAGGGGCATTCCCTACACAAGCGATGACCCCTGTTTGAGAAACCCTGATCAAGTCCAACCCCCTGCTCAGAGCAGGACCAATCCCCAGACAGATTTTTGCCCCAGATCCCTAAATGGCCCCCTCAAGGATTGAGCTCACAACCCTGGGTTTAGCAGGCCAGTGCTCAAATCAGTGAGCTATCCCTTCTCCCTTTGATTTTGAAGACTCAGTTTTGGAAATCAGATAGGCCCCTCCTGCAATGTATTTAAGCACAAGTTTAACTTCAAGTACTAGAATAGTCCAAGTATTGTTGTTTGTATTATAGTAGCTTCTAGATATTTCTAGATTAGGATTCTATTTTGCTAGTCACTGTACAAGCACATAGTATGCTCCAAAGGGCTTACAAAATAAATAGCTAAAGAGCAATAGGTGAAACAGAGGCACAGAAAGGTGAAGTGATTTGTCCAAGGTCACCAGCATAGCCAGGAAGAGAACCAAGAATTTAGACCAGTGCCTTATCTGGTCCATATGAATCTCATTTACTTCAATATGATTAGTTACATATTTAAAGTGAAGTTTGTGCTTTTCAGGATTGGGCCAGTAATTCATAAATTTTCCGTACTGGTGTGACTGTAGTTGGGTAATCAAAGTACATAACCTGCCCCTCTGTGTGTTAGGACTTCCGGTAGTTCTCAAGGAGGAGATCCATCTCTGATTGGTAGAATTGTATGTCGGACTGCAATATGCCTCATTCTAGTTCAGGCCTGTTATATATATATATGCACTTAAAAAATCACCATAAAAGAGTTGTAAAAAAAAAATTATTAAAAGTTGAAAGAGACCAGCTGTTACGCATTCTGCTTCTGTCTTGCTCCCTTTTATGGTTTTGCTGATTGAAAGTAATTTTGGACGTAGACTATAGTATAATGTTTTTTTTTAATCTAAATAAACATTTTCCAGTTATTGAATAGATTACATGACTTGAACTGAAAATATTTATGGAACTATTTTCATAGAGAATAAGGAAGTCTGTATAGCAGCCACAATTTTCATGGTGGTTTTAAAAAAATAACCCCCCCCCCCCCAAAAAAAGCACGACAGCCTGGTACTTAAGTGAGTTATCATATCAGAACTGAACGAAATTTGCTGCATTATTTAACAGTTTACATTTTTATTGAAATACAGTGTATTTATTCCATACAGATGCTCTTGAAGGTCAAACATTTCAAATTTGGGTGCCTATTTTGATGCAGAATTTGATGTTTTTTGCTGAAATATCTTGTATCTTATGGGTTTAACAATGAGTTTATCCTATATTTTAATAGAGTTACAGAGACAGCAGTAGCCTGGGTCATGAGGAGCCTTTAGGCTGGCTGTACATTAGTGAATGAAAGGAAAACTCTGTTTCCATTTGGTGGCTGAGGATCCCGGGCACATAAGCTGAATGCCTTAAGACATAGGCAGCAGTGTGCGTTTTCAGAGGGAAATATGAGTTTTAAGTTGTCTGTAACATTCTATTGCTGCTCAGTCATGTTTACGCTGATCATTAAACATAGGTTTCACCACATATCCCAGACAACTCATCTAAAGACAACAGTTATGAGATGGGAGACAATCCAAATAAGGGTCTGTGATCTCTCCCCTTATCACCTCTTTTTGGATTGCCATTTTATCACTAGTATAGTTCAGTGATCCTCCTGGACAGCTGACAAATGTACTGAATTGTCACTTGCCCAAAATGGTAAACAGATCTGTTAGCATTTCAGCACTGTACAGGCCACTTCTGTAGGGAACCACAGAATAGTGCAAAATGTCCCCCCAGACCTCTGGGGACCAAGAATATTCCATCTGAGATTCCCTTTGCTCCAAAGAGGCATGAATTCTGATATCACTGAAACCTTTGTCAAGCTAGGGAGCTTTACTAATACAGACTTCATGAGGAACAGTGAAAATCCAAAAGTAGAATAAAAATTACAGTTTGTGCCATCACTAGCTCTTGCAGTACGTTATCTTTCTGAAGAATGATCTTCAGCTTTTCATGACTTGAGTCGTCTTGAACAGCTAGCTTAGAAAACAAGCCCCCTATATGTCAAGGGCCGCAACTTTACAAAGGACTGTGTTGTTTTGAAGGAGCTTGTGCGTAGTGGTGACACTAATTGGATTGTGCAATGTATAATTTTTTTGTTCAAATAATGCAATTTCTATATTGAATAAACCATTTGTATGTATGACAGGGAGAAATTGGTTTTAAAAACAGTTAACATAGCAGAAGCTGTTTTCTCTTGATTTATCAGCAAGCTTCATTACAACTAATTACAATTTAATCAGCAAGGACTTTTAATGAAGTACAATAGCGTGAGAAAAGTAAAGTGCGATAGTTTATTGTTAAAGGTTTTCTGAAGTAGGTTTAATATGGCATATGAAAAGCCCAAATGGGTATCATTTAAAAATTTGAAGTGATAGTTTGTAACAAATTAATTCTCATAAAAATATTTCCAAGAACAAGGAAAATTATTTTTAAATATCCTTTTGAGACCTGTTCTCATAAGATTGTTTACTTTAAGTATTATTCTTTGATACAAGATGATCATTTTCAGTTCTACCGAGGAAGTGAGGTGACATTTTGGTAGCAGTATTACAGGTAATCGCTTACATTCTACCAAAAACGCTTGTGCATGTGAGTAAACTTCTTTTAGATTGTAAGCTCTTTGGTTGGGACTGCCATTCACAGTAGAACCTGAGTTACGAACTAACCAGTCAACCACACACCTCGTTTGGGACCGGAAGTACGTAATCAGGCAGTAGCAGAGACCAAACAAACAGAAAACCCCAAATACAGTATAGTACTGTGTTAAATGTAAACTACTAAAAAAAAAGATAGGATAAGTAGCATTTTTCTTCTGCATAGTTAAGTTTCAAAGCTCTATTAAGTCAATGGTCAGTTGTAATTTTTGAAAGAACAACCATAATGTTTTGTTCGGTTACCAACGTTTCAGAGTTATGAACAGCCTTCATTCCTGAGGTTTTCGTAACTGAGTTTCTACTGTATGATATTTTTGCACAGTGCCTAGCACAATAGGCCAAACTGGTTGTAGCCTTTAGGTGGTACTTATTGCAATGTAAATATCATAATTAGTATTGATTTGTTGTGTTCTTGTAGCCTTATTGGTCTAGGATATGAGACAGACAAGGTAGGGTGAGGTAATATCTTTAAGTGGACCAATTTCTCTTGGTGGAAGGGACAAGATTTTGAGCTTAATTATTAGTATTATTGTTGTTGTTACTAATAATGTATTTGAGTAGTTTCATTGAATTCAGTAACACTGTAAAAACACCCAAATTATGTAGACATAAAATAGATAATTCAGTGGGATTATTCAAATGCCTAAGTGTTTGGAGAATCAAGATCTTAAGTGCACAATATGCCCTTTTGATCTGTAGACTCCCATTGCTGCTTACAGCATGATGTAAAATTGCGTTCTGCACTGACAATATGCAGCCAAATACCTAATGGCAAGGCTGAGTACTCAGATTCTTAACACTCTTATCTGATAGCAGTTGTCCATACTGTTACCTCTCTATCTTATGTATTTGTAGAGTGCCAGTCACCCTAGTATCTTGGAGATGATTTCTACCATAATTGAGAACTCCAGGGAGAAAAACTAATCAGGAATTTAGAAAGCAAAGTCACACAAGAACCTTCTGGTCTCTACCATTGTTAAATTAAGATGAAGCCTTTGATGAGATCATGTTTGCTCATTATTAAATGTTTATTTTTATAATAATGTTACCATTTCATATCTGTTTCCTTGTATCCTAGTGCTTGTCAGCCCAAATCCAAATGATATTTTTGTGTGTTCTCTCTACTTGCAATGAAAACAACATATTGAAAAATACAGAAATTTAATACAAATATTGAACTTGTAATAACAGAGGGGAAAAATCTTTTATTGTAGAATTACTCCTCAGATTTGCAGTTTTCATATCAAAATTAGATGGTTTATTTGACCACACTTGGTGTATATATAAAGTCATTTTCACTGTTTCCTCTTTCTCTTTTGTGAGCGACCCCTTATAAACATCAGCGTGGGAGCAGAAAAGCCCTTATAAAGTTTAATAATTTCCTCTCCTCCTTCCACACCCCCCCAAAAAATTAAGACCTATTATTAGGCGGTTCTCTGTCAAACAAGAAGTTTTGAAATTGGTCAATTTAAAAAAAAATCAAGTTGACTGTGTCCCCTTTAAGCTGATACAAGGTTCTTGGTTAGAAATGCACCGTGTTTCCTTTCATGAGCACTTTTGGGTTTTAACTTTGTTTATACTCATTTAGGTCAGATCCAATGTGGGAATTGTTTCATTGATATATATGAGCACTAGATCAGGCCAATTCTTGGTGTTTCATGGGAAAAATCATTTCCAACTCAATATTTTGTTTTTGTTACTGTAAGGTAGAATCCTTCTCAATGTGTGGTTCATCTTGACCCTGCATTATTCTTCCTGGCCACAAGTTTGCACAGGGATATCCAAGAGCTAACTCTGTTGGAGGAGAGGTGGATGTGGCATACACAGAAGGTAAAAGGAGAGGATATGTTAGTGTGCGACCGGGCAACGGCTAGAGGCAGGGATCTGTTTGAGTTCTCTTCCTGGATACTGCAACTGTTTTGATTTGGATCTCATCAGCTCCTGGTAATGGAAGTTGCTGTGGAGAGGCAATGGTACATCTCTCCTTCTCTTTCTCCCCATTTATGTATAAAATGAGTGATTTGGGCCTCAACACCTTTACATCTGCATTTTGTTATCTTCAGTTAACTCTCGCCACTAAGACAGCTTAATGGAACTACCACATAAGTAAAGATACATGAGTAAATGAGATTCAGAAGCTCATAGCTACCTGTATTACAAAGTCAATTGTTCTTTCCTATTTTACTGAAAAATGCGCCTAGTTTTTGGAGTGAGTGCCTTCTTATGGGTTGAGCTTTTGTGGATGTCTCTTATCCACTAAAGTAAAACAATAGTAAAGTTTACGTGTAATTTTCAGTTTGAAAGCTACTTTCCCTTTCAAACAGTAATTGCAAATTCTTTTTGTTTTGTTTTGTTTTTTTTGTTGTGAAACTGCTTTTACTATGAAACAAACTCTTCACACCTGGTGTAAAAACCAGCCATCCTCATTTGCACTTCTACTGGTGATGCTGAAACTTGGGGCTTCTATTTAACGCTGAAGAAAGGGCACACTGTTTGCATTGAAATCAAGTAGTTTAAAAAGGAAAAAGAGAGAGAATAATACAAGAAAATGAGCAAACATTTCAAAACTGGGTACCTGAAGTTAGGCACTTGAATCCATATTTAATCCCTGCAAACACTTACACATGTGAACAATTTTATGTGCATGAGTAATCCCATTAAGCTCAGTGGGATAACTTGCATGTGTAAAGTCAGTCACATATGTAAGTGTTTGTAGGATTGGGGCATATTTAAATACCTAACCATTGATTTAGATACCTAATTTTAATGTGAAATATTTTATGATAATTGTGCAAAAATTGACTGAGAGGCACAGAAGAGCTGCTTATTTTCAAAGCAGAAGATATTTATCTCATAACTGAGCTCTTTTACAGTTACTCTATTTATAGTTATCATGCTGCTTTTATAAATAGCTGCCTTTCAGATGGTTTAGGAAATTGGCATACTCTGTCTTATTCATAAAAGCATATTTGTTAAATTAAATTATACTTTTATTCATAAGCTAGTTTCTGATTGGCAGAGGTTTGTCTTTTTTTTAGCAGTTTCAAGTTGGTAGAATAAACAGTATTGAATTTAATTAAGTTAAGTGTTACTTAGGTATTGGAAAATTGATATTCAGTGTGCTTTAGAAAATAAAATTTTTAAAAGAATATCTTCGTTAGGTTTTTAACCTGTATGCATAAAGATACAATACTACTACTACTATTAATAGATAAGCAACTATGTACTAACTGCAAAGATATAATTTCACTGATAGGCAGTAGTAACACACTCTCTGGTTGTGGTTTCTCACCACAACCCAAGATGGAGGTGTTTTTTTTCTATTGCATTGTTTAAGATGGTTAGGAACACTTTAACCTTACACTTAAACAGTTACAAGTCAACTTCTGCTCTTTACTTCAGTATAAATTGCAAACATATATGAGAGCACAACTTGGGCCTACAACATGAAACATTTATGTTGCATATAGTCATGGATCTCAGTGGAAGCAAAGACTTGTACATGTGGAACTGTGAAGTCTGTGACTCTCTAAGAATTTGGAAAACTATATACAATGTGATGAATTGGCATAGCTGACTTTTTGCAGAACAATGTATGCTTTGTGTAAGCTTTTTTAAAAATAAAGTCAAGCAACATGTGTTCCTGTTTTCCTTTCTTTCCAATATTTCTTTTAGACACACACTTTAAGGTATCTTTCCTTTGGCACAGTGATGTAATGGGGCTTTAGTGTGATTGAGAGTTAGGCTCCAGAAGCATGTGTATCAAGCATATGAGTGTATATAGATGAATTACACATTACTTCTGATGGTGCAGTCTGACATCCTAACCTAAACAGAGACTTGCATGGTTGCTTTTTTGACAGAGATCTACCTGTTGTTTGTGCCATAATACCGTATATACAACAGATAAATTATGTCCTCTGTTTTATTCTGGTATCTTTGTCTTTAGATTTCAGCATTTGAAAAGCACATTTCAGAATAGCTGGGCTGTGTTACTCATGGAAGATGTTTACAAAAAAGACTATATGTAGCTTGTTGAATATACATATAGAATTGTTACTTCAAGAACTCAGCTGATACTCGCCTACAGAATTATGCATTCTTCATGTGGGATTTGAAAGGTTCTAATATAATAATCTTTTCTAAATGGTATATGAGCAGATGGCTTTATTCACTGTGGCTGGCTCTTGGGAAGTCTAGCAGCACCCCTAGATTATTAGGAGCTGCTTCAAGAGAATGAGGACTTTTGTCTCGCGAGGGCAGGTGGTGATTTGCTAGCAGAGGACAGTTTTATGTTGTATCTTTGGCTCCCAGTAGCAAATGCTGCCTGGGGAATGTTCTAAATCAACCCACTCTTTGGGTGCTGTTGTCATGCTCCACCTCTGATAGTACTTCCCGTTTTTGACCTGGGTTGGCTGGCTCTAAGTCATACCAGCCGCTTTAATTACTTTTAACTCCCCCAAACCGAGGCAGACTTTCACCACCCAGGCCTGAGGTATGTCTGTAAAAACTAGCATAATCCAGGGCTAAATATAGCCCCCAGTGTTTAGCAACAAGTGGTACAGAAGGAAATCATATTTGTTATGCTAAATGGAAGGATATGGTGAGGTAGACAAACGACTAGGTAACATAGATTTACAAAGCACTTTGGCACTGTACATATGCAAAGCCATTTGTGGGATAGTGTCAAATTTGCAAGCTTGAGATGAGTCTTGAACTTTCTACTTGAAATTTAGCTCTGCTCTGAAAAGTCACTGTAAAAATGGCATTATGCAGTTCCATGGTTATTGTGTCACAGTGATTTGCAGATCTAATTTGCTCATTTTAAGTAACAAGATGTTTTTACTAAATGCAAATAAAACAGCTCTCTTTCTGTCTTCCATATTATGAAGTGTGTGGGAGTTCTGCTTGAGTGACAACTGCAGTATTTCGCTCTAAATTCCAGTTGCAGAACTGGATTACTGGTGACACAACATACTTTTTTACTATATTACTGTATCCATATGTTTAGCCAGTAGGAGTTTTGCTTGAGTAAAGGTCACAGAATTTGGTGCTTTAACAACTCTTGATGATGATGTGTGAACCAGAAAAGAATCCAGCTCCCTCGCATATAGATGTTGACTCTGTAGAACTAACAGGAATAAAATAAACTTATTCTTTAGAAAGGTTTGCAACCATGACTTGTAATGCGCACAGAGATGAAAATTGTTGAGTCAGAAAATTACACTTTTATATAGTCTCTTTTTAAAATGTTATTTGAATTTAAGGGTCTGACTCAGTTGAAATGAGCTTTCAGAGAGCCACAAAAGTGGTAAGAGGCTACTTTTTATTGTGAAGGGTTAGGACTCTTTCTTTGCCTTCTCTAGAGTCACTGAATTTTTTATGGCATGATTATGGTCCTAGTCTCCCATATATCTACTGTATATGACTTTCTGGCCCATTCAGTGCTTGCCATCTTTGCATCACATTTCACACTGCTTGGCAATATGCATATGCACAATTATTTCTAAATAGATGCTTTTAAAAGTTATCTCATCATGAGAAATGAGCAGTATGGTATGTGATGATAAAGAGCTTGATTCATGTGATGATATGTGTGAGCTTTATGCTATTTTAGACTTTATACACCTGCAGAGTTTCTATGACTCAAACAACTCATAATAGGCTCAATTAAAAAAATAAGGACATCAGAAGAGTTGGATAGGGTCTAGAAATCACAAAAATGTAACAGGAATCTATATGGCCTCAAACTATATAAAGTACTTGAGTTTAATTTATTTTCTGCATGGATGAGAACTGACATCAGACATATTCCTTGCTGTCTCCTGCAACTACATTTCTTTCTCACAAAATGTAAACTTTTTAATTGAAAATAAATATGAGACTAGCAAGGAGTGTACAATTTCTGTAGAGTAAAATCAGTTCTGGACCTTCATAGTCTCTAGTCCAGATTGATGGGTTGCAGCTGCTCTTGATGAGAGACAGGTAGTTCCGTTGTTGACATCTGGCCCAGAATTTTTACAGCAAGCATCTCCATCTCATATCTCTCACCATTATTTTTATGCTTTTTCCCTACTTCTTTCTGCTGCATTCCTCACCTTCATTCTCTACTTTCACATTTCTTTGTGAAAAGGCAGTCACACTAGTGGACATAAAATTCTGAAAAGGCCACGTATTTTTAAAGAAAGGAAGATAGCTGTGGTGAACCTGCAAGAAGAGTGAAAATAACAGAGTGAAGAGTTGGGGAGCATTCCTACAGTTAATAATTTTGGGGTTGATTTGTCTTTGGTGCCCCTGGGCTCTGAAACATATAGTTTCTGGGACTGAGGATGCCTGCTGTCTTCCCAGAGAAGGAGAATTCCTCATTCAAAAAACAGAACATTGATAGTAACCAGACAGAAAAGGAAAAAATGGATTCATCCTTTTTCTTCTTTCATTCTGATACCTAGCAAGGGAGCTCACATTTGTAGCACTCCTCCCTTACCTTAGTAGTTCAGGTTATCAAAGTTGTTAGCACGGATGCTGCATTAATGTCGTTGAATTTAGAAACACGAAGAAGATTTCAGACAATTTATCTCTGTGTGGGTGGAAGCAAGTGAAGGGGAAGAGGCAGTTATTCTGTTCCAACCGCAGAAGTTTTCTCTTGGAGAAAAGCTCTTCTTTTAGAAATTCTTATTCTGAAAAGAAGGATCATGACTCTTCCAGACATTTAACCTAGAGAAAGCACTGAACTTTGTGTTAAAATTTGTCAAAAACATGTGTGACTCCCTCTTCTCCAGCTCTGGTTTCCAAAGTCATCTAAGAGCAGGAGAAACTGGATAACATCATGCTCCCGTACATAGTTGTAAGTTCTCTGATGGAGAATCTGTGGCAGGCTGAAGACAGAAATAGTTCTCATACTTTAGCATTTGATCGAAGCTTCATAAATTACTTGCTGAAAAAGTAAACTGGGGGGTACTGTAGGAATATCAGCTGTCCCAGGCTCCACAGACCTGGGTTCTAGTCCCCCAGTTCTTAGGCATCCATGATCTGAGAAGTTAAAGCCACTCCCTCATGCTGTTTGGAAAATAAATGGAATCCGTGACAATAATCTGTGTTACAAGAGCATTGCACAATTTAGTAACCATCCATCTGGCTGTTAAAGCATCAACTTTCATGCAACAACCACTATATGCAGTGTCTGTCTCAGCCTCGCCAGCAGCAGCAACATATCTGCCTGGTAACGAAAATGGGTTATACAGCCATAAACGAAGTCGTAAGACCTGCATTCTTTCTTTATGAAGCGACAACCATTGTTATGTTCTTCTACAGCAATAAAACATACAGAATTGCCTCATGTGCCATGTCCCTGCATTCTAAGGTGTTCTGAGTTCCAGCAGAAGGACTGGCTAATCTGGTGGGAGCAAGAGAGATTTTCTGCTTTGAGAAAGCAAACCATAGATGGGACAATAATCCAGAACCTGCAACAGAAGGATTTTAGAAATATCCATCAACTGTAAGTGCAGAATTTCAAGGAAATTAATTTTTAGAGGTCAGTCAGGTCAACCCGTATTGTTTTGTGAGTCCACGTTGTCAAACTGGAGGGAGGCTAAACTGGCTAGTGAAAGCATGAACCGATATTTCTACAGACTGCTGTTTGAAGTCAGTAGTTAACAGAAGTTGTTTGGGTAATTTATAGTGATTCCATCACCTGGTTGGTTCATTCCCTCTCGTGTGTTATGTGTTACAGACAGAGACAGATGACGTCAAGCCTGATAGATAATCTCCTTGGTATCCCGGAAGAGAAACCAGTTTCTCCTCTGGAGGCATGCTCAGTCATTTTCTTAATTTATTTTGCCATATCTAAAAGATAACAGGAGGTAGATGGCCAGTTCTAGATCAAATGGGTGACTCGTTTTGTAGTGAAGAAATGATTATGAATGGAAACTGCAAGGGCTCTGCTGTTGGTGATTATCGGGCATCCCTGGACTTGGAAGGATCACATTCTTGTTTCATTAGAAAGATCTTGAGTTTTGCTCTGAGGGATGATTATCTACAATACTATTCTCTCCGAACTGAATTTATCCAGCAGTACATTATACAGAGTACTGTATAATGTACTGCTGGAGGGAGTCTCCAGGAGCCTAGAAGGAAACTATCTATCTAAAGTATTAGAGGGGTAGCCATGTTAGTCGGGATCTCTAAAAGCAGCAAAGAGTCCTGTGGCACCTTATAGACTAACAGACGTATTGGAGCACGAGCTTTCGTGGTGAATACATGCATCCGACAAGGTGGGTATTCACCCACAAAAGCTCGTGCTCCAATACGTCTGTTAGTCTATAGGGTGCCACAGGACTCTTTGCTGTTTTTAATCTATCTAAAGAGATTAAAGGAATTTTCCTTCGTACATTAGATTGTTACCGATGCCACTTCTTATGGCTATGGGGCAGATCTTCAGCTGGTGCAAATTGTCATAGCTCAAAATGAAACTTTGATGGTTTACATCATCTTAGGATATGGTCCATGGGACTTGAAGTGGTGGTTGGCTCAGGAGAGATGGTTCCTTTAGCAGTGTTTATAAATCAGTAGCCTGAGTTTCAAGGCTTGGGAAGTTTTCATGACTTTTTAAGGATATGGCCTTAAGAAATGAAGCCCTCATAAATTTGGGCAATGGAAAAGAATAGATACCTCTTCACAGAGGATATGTGAAATGATTGTGAGTTCAGCTGTCCATGGACCTGTTTGTGTACGAGGTCAATGTCAGACTGTCTCAGTTCTGTGGAAAGTAATTAATTAGAACCGGAAATTAGCACAGTGTGTGTCTTTCCCTTTTCCTAGTCCACAGGGATAGACACACCTTAACTCTGATCCCATTAATGTAAAAAGTGGTTTGCAAGATGCAGAAGGGTTTGGCCATAAGCATTCTAGGAATTCCACCCTAGGTACTGCAGTCTGAGTTTGTGCAATTTTCAGTAAAGGAATAGTATTCTTTCCTCATGTTTGGATTGAAAGCTGGATACTTAAATCCATCCTGACTATTGACAAGGGTAGTTTGCATGTGGCAGAAACAGGAAAAACTCTCTTTGCCTAGCAGATTATTCAGTATTTTCTAGTTACAATCTAGTCACTGATATTTTTATTAAAGGCAAACTGAACTGTTGATGGTAACATATATATATATATATATATATATTCATATACAAGTGATAGTATAATTTATCAGATATAAAAGTAAAGGATTACAGCAGAGTTGAGACAATATTATAAAAGTTATATCAAAGATACATTTACAACTACTTAATTCCACTATGACCATCTATCCTCAAATTGTCCACTAGCTAATCTGATTCAGACATAAATTGTTCCATTTCATTTAATGGTTTTATTCTTGTCATCCTCATATGTATAGTAGGTATTTGTTTTTGCAACCATAGTAATTAAGTGCAATTTTTTGGCTTCAGTTACAAGGATTCTTCTGTCTTTGTTTAATTTCAGTAAATCAGGACATTGCCTTAACATATAATTAACGGAATTTGGAGCTTCTTGAAATGTCTCTTGTATCCATTGTCTAACAGCACATCGGAATTCTTTCAGTTTGGTACATTCCTGGAAGAGAGAGAAAATGATCACTCATACCATGGCGCACTAGCTAGAATTTTCTTGTGAATTTTGCATCGATTTTGCTTTTTTAAGACTAGTGTACAGAAGTTTCCATAAATAATTTCCTACCTCCCACAAAGTGGATGAAGTTTTACTGTTCGTAGCGATAAGGGTTATATTCTCTGTGATATGCTGGTTCCTTTCCTTTCCTAACCTGGTGTCATGTTGTCAATATTGCCCTCTAATGCCATAGAAAAATGTGTAGTTGTGTATTTATTTATTTTTATCAGCGATCAGATTATTTTATAATTTCCTAACATAGTCCTCTTGTTGGGATATTGATAGTTTAAGCTTCCTCCAATTTATTTTCTTCATTTTAGAAGGGATCACCAAGCAAACTCTGTCCATCACTTTCCAATACTTAAACATTCACTTCTGCCATGGGCCTACAGGAAGAGAGGAGAACTAAAGAAAATATTAATGAAAAGAAAAACAATCATGACATGTATATGCCTTACTAAGTAACTGCATGGTATGATTGTCAACCCACTTTCCCCCTCCTTTATTCCCCTCTCTTGACTGTTTGAGTCTCACATGTTGTGCATGATTGATTTAGATTTTTTTGGGGCCAATGACATGCCTTCATTTTCTTTTTGAGGTTTCTGTCATATATTTGGGTACTCTATCATCATCACCACCACCCCATATCCATTGTTCATCATTGTATTATGAATTCAGAGGGAATTCTCCAACAGGTAAAATGGAAGCTTTCTAATCTAAGTACTAATTTAAATTTAAGCAGTAATTGATATTAGTATTTATTCAGGAAGGCTTGGACAAAGGCTAGTACTTTCAGAATCCACACCTCTTCTTTAATGCAGTTCCGGGGGTAATTATCTGGTCATTAGATGGAATTCCATCTTCTTGTGGTCTCTTCCTTAAGAATGTGGCTCAGTTTGTTTGGAGTCAAAAGCTTGATTCTAAGGCTTTGACAGCATCCAAATGGTGATAAATGGGATATATGGGGTTTCTTCTAGGTTTCACTTGAACGAAGAGCTATCTCTCCCTACATTTTACTTGCACACTGCTTATAATAGGATTGTATTTGCTACTTCCTATATGTCAGAGGGGTGAGTTGTATTTGGGGATGCGGGGGAGGGGGAGGGAAGAAGAATAAGAATTAAGAATATCAAAGCATCTTTTTATCCTGTGAAGAGATCCTAGAAAGGGAGCCATGATGTCCAACTTTTTGATTCCCAGATGGATTAATGGAGGGATTTTGAAGGCATGCTTGCAGAAGGGATCTCTGGTCTGATGATCAAAATACATTCCACAAAGAAAGTGGCCTCTTCCTGGTTGGAGAGATGAGGTGAAAGAAATCTCCAAATGCCCTTCATCTCTTCATTTTGTTTTACCACCATAATATACATTTTGTCATCTGGTGACTGTTCCACAAAATGGAAAAGGAACTTACTATGATTTACATGCCAGGGAGATTTTCCTTTACCTCAAATGGTACATGGTTGTGCTTTCAAGCTGAAGCACTGGGATTCCAATCCCAGCTCTGCAGGTGTGTGTGTTTGTGTGATTTACCTAGTAATTGTGACTGTTGTCTGCAACATATGGATTTGTTACACCAAGCTGGACACTTTTGACTCTGCAGTTGTGTGTTCAGCCATGACATCCCCAAAGCAATGATTTCTGTTTAGCTCCACTTAATCTTGCTGTAAGAACCTGCTATTTAGCGCCATCAGCCTGGGTTGGTGGATCTAACGGTGTAGAAAATAACAGTGTGTAAAGGCTGTTTATCTCAGATACACCTGTCTGGAATATCCCACACTGATATCTGTGCACTATTTTATACATCTGAGTGTTAGGGCTGCTGTTTTCATAATTCCTTGTTTCCCTTTAATGATTACGATACAGTAACATTATAGTTTTGATCCTCTTTAGTCAGTTTTTATTACCACTGAGTGCTGTATTAATCTCATCTAGGGAAAAGATAGTTGAACTCAGGTACCAAACTTGTAGGCTAGTTCTCATAGATCCTGCTACTTTTAACTCGGAGAAAGAAATTACAGTTTGTCAGTACACACTTGGAGAAGCAGAAAGTGTCCTTATAATAAAGAGTGCTACTTTCCAAAGATAAAGGTAATGGAAAATAGGCCTCTTGATAGAAAAATTTTACTTTTATAGTAAAAGCAGCAAAGAATCCTGTGGCACCTTATAGACTAACAGACGTTTTGGAGCATGAGCTTTCGTGGGTGAATACCCACTTCCTCAGGTGCATGTAATGGAAATATCCAGGGGCAGGTATATATATGTGTGCTAGCAAGCAAGCTAGAGATAACGAGGTCAGTTCAATCAGGGAGGATGAGGCCCTGTTCTAGCAGTTGAGGTGTGAAAACCAAGAGAGGAGAAACTGGTTCTGTAATTGGCAAGCCTGAAGTTCAGGACCAGACTTCAAAGAGAAACTGCTGAGCTTCAGTTCATCTGCAAATTTGACACCATCAGCTCAGGATTGAACAAAGACTGTGAATGGCTTGCCAATTACAGAACCAGTTTCTCCTCTCTTGGTTTTCACACCTCAACTGCTAGAACAGGGCCTCATCCTCCCTGATTGAACTGACCTCGTTATCTCTAGCTTGCTTGCTAGCACACATATATATACCTGCCCCTGGATATTTCCATTACATGCACCTGAGGAAGTGGGTATTCACCCACGAAAGCTCATGCTCCAAAACGTCTGTTAGTCTATAAGGTGCCACAGGATTCTTTGCTGCTTTTACAGATCCAGACTAACACGGCTACCCTCTGATACTTTTATAGTAGTTACAAATTAATGCATTCGTCCTGTCATCCTTCTCCTGTGTAGTTCTGTCCCCATTTTGGATTGCATACTGATGGGGTGCTGTAACAGATTGTGGGGACTCATGTACAAAGAAAGCATAGAATCCAGTTAATTTTGAAAGAGGACACGAAGGTTGGGTGATATATTTTCATATACTAGTTCCCGATAAGGTCTTTGTGAAATTTAATTGCAGGGCCTAAACCGCAGAAAGTGAGGGCCTACATTTTTTTAAGGTGACTAATGTTTTTGGGTGCCTCCTTTTTGGGTGCCAAATTTGAAGCACTTTAAAAGTGACCTAATTTTCAGAGGAAGTCCACTATATGGTCTGAAAATCAGCCCCCTGAGGTGTCTCAAGTTGGTTCCCAAAAACTGAGAAACTCAAAATCACTAAACACTTAGAACATGTAGGCCCTGCAGTATTTTAATGAACTGGATGTATGACTACTCAGGTTATGGGAATCTCAGATCAATTGTTAGCATGAGAACCATCATGATAATCGTACAGATCTGTCTTACCAAGAGAAGATCATAATCACATGATTCCTGTTTAAAAAAATAATTGGAAAGATCTTGTCACTTACAAAACCATTTTACTGTTACTTGTATTTATTCTAATCATGTATGGGAATAGTAAGTTTAGCAGAAAGTATTCAGCATTTTATGTCTGTCTTAGTAAATTTGATAGCTGCTTTTAATTTTTATTAAAGGACTTTGTAATCACACACATTTATTAATCAGAAATAATTAGCTTTTCCAGCTTTACACATGTAAATCACAGAAGTCCTAAAGAGTAAGAACCAGGACTCTTACATCTGACAAATATACGGGGCTTCATTTCCAGAAACAGAACTTGAGCTATGTTCTTTCTTCTCAGATAACTCCTCCTTCTTGAACAAGATGCTCATCAAAGAATGTTTTATGAAACAGAAATACACCACTCACAAGCCCCGTTGGATTCCACAAGTTATTAAATTTCACATCCTATATGGTTTATTTTTCCAGATGCACACTTCAGAATAATGTATTTTTAATACTACATACAGAATTCAACAGATTCATAATAACACATGACATCTTAATATCCTTTGTGACATCCTATTGGTCATATCCAACTGGGCTAAACAGTTGTGTATGCTATAAAAATGACATCTATTATAAAAATAAGGATAATGCAAAAAGATACAAACAATCCCTTAAATTTGTGAAGACTGTTACAAATCTTGAATGTTAATTTTGAAGGAGAAAATACATGCTAATGCTAAGTTTATGCCTTCAGTTAATAGCCCTTTATTCCTCCAGGAAAAAAAATCAAGCAGCTATGCTTTAAATGAATTTAATGAACTGCAAAGACTGACATTTTCACTATAAAAGTCACACTTCATTTAATGAAGTAGTTAAATATTGATGCTATATTAAAATACAGACTGAATAAAAATGGCAATATGGTTTTCAAAATAGGAATTCAAGGGTTTTTTTTTGTTATATTGAAAATTTCGTGAACTGAGAAAAGGGAAGTACAGTACAGCAAGATATCTTCATGATAAACCCAAAATACAGGCTTGAAATAACATTAAAGTTGAAAGACATAAACCCATAAAAGCAAGGAAATTGAGTTAAGCCTTTCATTGCACTCTTAACTCAGTCCCTTAGTACTTAAGCATTGCAGTGTTATGTGAATGGATCCCTCGTAATTCTCCAGTGTCTGCGTCTTCTGTGGGTCTAGAACAAATGCCAACAGATTGTAACCCTGTAGTACAAGTGGTACCCAAAAGAATTAGCCAGATATTTAATCCATGTCGTTAAAATAAATATTTCCCCACATGTTCTATATGTTTCCCGGTTTGTTGTGAGTTCAGAATTGTTGTCTTGTAATGTTCAAATTTTGTGACAATAGTCTGACTATATTATGGGTTTCTATTAATGTGGCCTTTTTCATTTATCTTCATTTTTGTATGTAGACTTTCATCATCATGATCTTGATAAATTTGTCATGAAGCAAATAAGGACAAAAAAAAACCCTGGATAAAGAAATATCATTGTTGTTGGCTCCAAAGAGCTTGCCAAGAGGGGAAAAATGGGAATCTTGCCACTAACTTCAATGGGAACATGACTGGTACAATAATCTGAACATTTAGGACTAAATTTTGTTGTTATACCATGTAAAGTCATAACTCCACTGACTTCAGTTTTCCAGTGCTGTAAAACACACAGGGTGAAATCTTAGCCTCATTGAAGCCATTGGCAAAACTCCTGATGACTTCAGTAGACCCAGGATTTCGCCCTCAGAAGTTAACTTGTAAACCAATGGCAAAGAGTTCTAACATATTATTTTCTTGTGTCAGATCTTCAGTTGGTGTAAAATGATTTCTGTACTTTGAATTTAATAGACCTGATTTACACTGGATAAGAATTATACCCTTACCCTCTAAAGTAAGAGTTTCTGATTTTAAGAATAACCATGGTCTCATTTTGTCTCCAACCGACTATCTCAGAACCAAAAGGTAGTGATGAGTACTGAGAAAATCGGGTTGTTTTAAAAAAAAAAATAGTGTTCGGTATACTTTTAGTAATACTACCGAATAATAAAGACTGGTTAGGGAACATTAATTAATTTATTTCCATTTCTAACAGCTGCTATGAGTGGTCTATCTGTGTTGGACTGGTTATTTTTTCTGATACATAAAACACAAGTTTAACAATTTGTTTTTAAGTGCAAGGTTGGAATATGCAGACCCTGTTACATAGTTATGTATGTGATAGAATCTGGGTTAGAGTTAGTGGGCATCATAGTTTCCACTATGTGTCATAGTGTGTTGACTGTGTCATAGTGTCTTTACGTTACTGCTAACGGTGTTTTGACATGGTGGTGGCTGAAAAGGGAAGCAATTTCAGTCAGATCAGTGGAAGTTGTCCTTTTGTAAAGCAGTATTGACTATCATTAAATTAATCCAGAATATTATCAGAACATTGAAGAATAAATTCTCAAACTAGAAATTGTTCCAGAGAAAGGGAAGGAAATGCAAGGATATAATGACTGTCACATGTTCATGCTATCCATTGTTCTCAGAAAGTAAACCATTGTGCAGTGTTCGGTGCTGCAAATGGGTTCATTTCAGTAATGCTAGCTGTTGCAAGATTCTCTTGCCATTGAAGACAGTGGCAAATTTCCCATTGAATTCAAAGAGAGCCGGAAGTGACACTAAATACATTTTTTGGGGTGTGTTTATCAATGTATGTCCTTCAGAAATTAAAACCATTTAAAAATGGTAATTGAGTACTTGAGAAATGTGGCATCTATAAGACATTACTGTAAGTATTCAGCAGTTGTATATTAGAATACTTTTATTAAAACAGCAGCAGTGCTGATATCCTTAACAGTAATAGAGGGAAGAAAATGTTTTATTAAATGCTAATTTCACTTGTTATTTAAGAAGTAGCTAGCTTTGAACACGTTAATCTCTCTTTCTTTTTAATTCAAGGTTGATGGTCTAGGTCTTACACATTGTATCTATGAATAGGGCACTCAATAACTATGCAAAATATCTATTTCTCCCATGGGTATTTCGGCTTTGATATATTCTGATCCTTATTAAATTTAAACAGGATCAAATTTATACAGCTCTGGCAGAGATTTATTAAAATACACTGAGTGGACAGCTTGTGGGAGTGCAGTGTACAGTAATAACATATGCCTTTTACCAGAGAATAGTAATTATTGAGAATCAAATAAATCTGTAGGAGGTTAAGTATATATGGAGAAGATATCAACTGTAGTTTTCTAAAACTAGACAGAAATACTATCTGAAGATATTACTGTATGAAGTAATGAACTTCATCCTTTAAAAGCCCTGAGCCTTCAGTAGTATTTGGATATGTCATATTCCTTACTAACAGAGCTAATATTAAGAAAATCTTCAAAAAAGAGTAAAGTTAACACATGTTCAATGACATTACATACATTAACATTTAGCAATATCCATCTGCATAAACACCTGTTTCTTCAGTTATCTCATACTTTCATTAAATGTAAATTAAAACCACATGCTCTGGAACGTTTTTTGCTAATTCTTTTTCTTGAACAGAATCTTATTCCCTTTGGAAATAAAAATCCAAAATAAATGATTGCAGATTAATGAAAGAGAAAATATCTTTTTTTAAAAATGGATCATATAATGTAAACATTTCATTCATAGTTCAGCGAAGTTCTACCTACAATTAGTATAGGTATTTTTATTATTTAGATTAATATCTGCAATAACTCCATTGATGTAAAAGTATGGACCAACTATGGTAGTGGCAGTGCAAATAATAAACATTAAGTATTGACATGGGTATAAATATAATACTTCTAGAAAGGTTACTTTCTTATGTAGCTAATGTCTTGGGATTCTGGAGACTTTCATGACAGTGGAAGTTCAATCCAAAAAATAAGGAAAATCTTTTTCAATTAACATTTCTTACATTTTGGAATTTTAATATTACAGTGAAACCCACTTAAGTACAAAACTGTTTCATATGCCTTTCTGAGCTTCTGCAGTGGTTGAAAGAATTGCGGTGAATAGACAGCATAAAGTAAACAAAGACCAAACCATTAAAGATAATTTTTGATTGGCTTCAGTGGGCTTTGGATCTGGCTCATACCCCGGTCTCCAGAGGGGCCCCAGGCAGTAGAGTCAGTGTTCAACTGGGGAGTCAGGATTTGAACCTCCTTAGCCAGAGAGGGAGGAGAAGGGGTAACTCTTGTGCACCATGGCACACTCTTTTGGGGGAATGGTGCCAGATTAAGGTGGGCAGTTCCATGTTAGTCACTGGTTGGATCTTTTGCCCTTCACTATGCTGGGGTGTCTCTCTTGGAGATGAGATTACTTCAGCCATCAGCCTAGAGTAACCTCCATGGAATTGTGCTCCTGTCGCCCTATGGCCTTGAGGACCCCAGTCTTTCTCTCCGGTATGTCGGCCGGCACCCTATGGACACATTACTGGCTGCGGCCTGGAGAATGGATTTCTCCCAAAAATATTAGTTGAAGCCTCAGTAATTTTGATGACATAATCAATTTGTGATAAGTCACTATCAAGGTCTTTAAAGGTGAGAGAAATTATCTTCCAAGCTACCTGAAGGTAGTTAGCACTGGAATTCATTTGTAGTGAGGGTCTGCAGGGTATGTGCAAAGTGTGTTCCAGGAGTCCTGCCACACTGGGCTGGTCTATACTGAAAAGTTACAGTGGCTTAGCTACCTCTCTCAGGGGTGTGAAAAATCCACAACCCTAAGAGATGTAGTTAAGCTGTCCTAACTCCCAGTGTAGATGGCTCTACTGCCTCTTGGAGAAATGGATTACCTACAGCGATGGGAGAAATTGCTAGGAAAAAATGGTTAAATAAATTGTTGTTTTCAGAAAGTTCCAGATACGTTTTTCCTTGTCTCAGAAAAAGAATGTTATAATTCTGCACAGAAAATAAAGTATACATACCGTTTAGTATTTTAAGCTATTTTCTTTTATAGGAAAGTAAGTATAGAGGAAGGCTGTATTAGATTTAAAATTGGATCCTTCGCTTACCAAATTGTTGTTTTTCATTGTACACATCTAGTGTAAGCTGTTTGGCTTTTCTTACAACAAATGAAAAATATGTCATAATGTGGATAAAACATATATTTCTGCCTGTGTAAGCGTATCCTTTTTTGATTGATCAAGCAGTGATTCTTTAAATGATACCACCTAGAGATTGTTCTTTGAATTTGTAACCTGAGACTTTTCAATCTAAGCCGTACATCATCTCAGTATTTTCCTTGATAAACTCATGAAGCCTGATCAGTTCCCATTTAAGTAAAAGTTTTTGTATCTTTCCTTTTACTATAATAGAATGATTAGAAGTACTTGGTGCTTAGAAGGAACATATGGTGTACTGGTTGCAGTAAAGGACTAGGAGTAAGGATATTTTGGTTCTGTTCCTTAGATTGCTGTGTGACCTTGGGCAAGTCATTTACCCTTGCTGTGCCTCAGTGTCTGTATCTGTGAAAAGAGAGATGTTGATACTTCTGGTCCTTATGCTAGTGTTGTGAGGCTCAATTCGTTAATGTGTATAAAGTGCTTTGTGAGTCCCACTTCGAAGACACTGTACAAGTGCACAGTAATTATTACTATATGTATAAATGTACTTGAGTATCCAATATAGCCTCAATTTGTTTTAACAAATGAATGTTTCAATACTGTTGCAATTTTTGTTCCCATCTAGTATTTCAGTAGAACAGTTTAGAAATTTATCTGGTTGAAATAACACTGATTTACTGTATCTCCTCCTTGAAGGCCACAATTTTTTGCAGATGATGTCTAGTCTTACATGCTATCTATTTTGATAGGCACATTACTACAATATATACATGGGATTTTAATAATATGAAATGAATTAAAAATAAAGTGTGGTTCCTGGAATGATCGCCTTTAGCCATCTTTATTGTATGTTAGGTAACTGCAGAGTTGTTCTAGATTTTTCAAGTATAAACTATATAGAATTAAGCAATGATGGAATAAAAACTGAGAATCTGATGTTCTGCAGTTCTTCGAAAATCTCTTAGTGCTCTTCTGTTAAATATTTCTAAACCGCTCTTTTTCTTTCCTAATGCAGTTTTTTAAAAGAAAATTGTTTTGTAGCTGACTTTTGCTGTGTTTTCCTGGAAACGTACTGATGCTTTTGGTATAACATGGATTAGGGAGTTCTTGCTTTGCCTGTGGCCAAACATAGAACAGCGTCTGGTGTACACATGGTAATAGGAATATATCTGTTAAAAAATTAGATGTTCTCCTTTGATAGATCCTAGCCATATGGCTTTATGTTTTATGTTTATCTCTCATTAGATATCACATGTAATAAAAACTCAGATTTCTTCCTATGTTTAGTTTTTTAGGAGGAAAAGTATCTTTTACAAATCATTTCATATTTTAACTTCTCAAATTACTGTTGTTAAAGGTTTTGCTACAAGCTGTTAGGCTATGACTTTATTTATTCATCACAGTAAATCAGTTTGGCAAAATGGTTTACCAGTATCGACCATGATCTCTCATCTCTTTAGGATCAAATCATTAAATGTTTGCACAGTTGGAGCTGGCACCAGCTTTTATGTGGTTTGGTACTAATTCTTGCTTAATATAAATCTAATAGCAAGGAATAGTCCTTGATTCTGGTCGAGGAAAATGTTAATTTAAGGAAATAAAGTAGAATCAGTCTTGTTGCTAAAATTATTCCTACATTGCAACAGGTGTGCAGTGCAAAGCATTTTGTATATTCTAATCTGTGTTTTTGTGTACAAATATCTACTATTCCATTTGATATAAGAACACATACAATAGAGAGGATATAATTATGTGAAGGAAGAGTGGGCTGAAGGTTCATACCTGTGTAATATTTTTTTAACAGTTATCTAAATGTTAGGTCTAAAAATTTGATAGCTATGATGACATAAAAATACTGGTTATTTCTCTTGAATTATGTCTCTGCACTCTTAGAACATTGATTAATTAATATGTTTAGATAGTAAAGGTTTTAATTTGAAGGTAACATATTGAAGTACAAGATATTAATTGCACCAAAGATAACATGCTAATTAAAAGGTTCATGCACAGTTGTCTAAGGTTAACAGTGTGCGTTGAAATACTTGGAATGGAAACTTAATTATACTGTAGTCTCAGAATGCTGTATTTTGCAAGGGAATGAAAGACCTGTCTTTTGTGCTGTCCAATTTTCCTTTTCCTGGGAAGAAATCTTTTTGCATGTTGTTCCTTTGTAGTGAAGCTGCACAGATAAGAAAGAACAAACATTACAGACCATTGATTTGGGCAATATAAATAGATTCACATTCAGAATTAGTTCTAAATGCAATTGCAAGGATCGTGTCAAAACAAACTTGATTTTTATTTACAGTTTAAACAAATAAGCAAGATACAGGTCTCTTAAATTTACCCATGTGCTTACTGCAAGAAATCACAACATCCTTAAGAATGTCTAAAAGACGCATTTGTGTTTCCACCGATTAGACATATCAGTTTGGACAGTGGACTCGTGCACACTGTAATCCGACAAGCCAATCGTGATTTTAGAATGCTGGTGCCTTAACAGGTCAAGTGGTACATCCCATCTGTATTCAGGGCCAACTTCAGGTCTGTAATTTTAACAAGAAAGGAGAGGAAGAAAATGCAACTCCTGTGACCGTGCTATGATTTATTTCATTACAAGACAATTCTCAGCCACACCAGTTTCCTCAGTTTTTTTCCTGTAGGCTCAAAAACCCTTCAGGATCTTAGTGTCATCTCAGAGGAGGGAAATAACAGCTTCTGGCGCTATAAAGCCACAGGCTTCCTCTAAAGGAAAACTGCGCCCATTATTGGCTTCAGTTTTCAATGACGCCTATTTCAGATCACGCCAACGAAAATGAAAGTAAATAGGAGATATAAATGCATATGTCAGGTTAAAGACAAAAAGGTTTGTTGAATTATCTCCTCTTGGACATTTCCTTCTATCCATTCCCCACAAAGGCAAAGTTCTGGAATAGAAATAAAGCTTCAGTTTACTTTGTAGGAGTTCTCAGTAGAAGAGGGTGAGACAAACAACCTCCACTGGCGTAAAACTGGATTAAACAGTAGTGAATCACCTATGTATCTAGGTAAGGATTCAGGGCCTAAGTCCCTCAGGACTGATTTTGATCTCAGAGCAGTATTACATCAGTGTAACTCCACTAACTTTGATAGAGTCCCTCCCAGTCATGAGGCAAAAATCAGGATGTAAAACTCTCTAGCTCATTGTTAAGATTTAATACCTCTAAAAATGTAATTCTCTAAGGAGAATCATGAAAAGAAATTACGTATTTGTGAGATGATTAAAAAATACGTAAAGAAAGGTTGAGGCTCACTTGGCTGTAAATGTCCTATGATGAGGGAGGAACAAAAGCGTTACATATTATGTGACTCAGGGCAATGAAGTTCAATACCAAAAAAAAGACCCCAAACCCATCAATGACTTCTTGTATCCATGAGTGGCTATTCTGTTCTGCTCATTGGGGTTCTGTAATATTGAATGAATTGATTCACTGAAAAATGGCTCTAGCCCTTAGAAAAGGTTATGACACACTAGCTAAATCTTTGCGTGTGAATGTATTATGTATCTGTTAATTTTCTGATTGGTTTAACAAGCTAATTAAAGAGCCTAGCACAATGAAGTGTAGAAAAACTTAAAAAATCACTGTTAGTGATTTTAGCTGTCAATTTCCTGTATATTCATGCTTCCATGGATTTTGTCACCTTTCCATCCCCAAATTTGGCATATAATTTGGTGGCCCTCTCTGTATTAGACCATGGCCCGGTGGTTTAATTTCCATGGTTGGCTTGGTCCTGTTGTTTTTACTTTTTTGAGGGGGTGGTCTTGGTTAAATGACTTAACACGTTAAAAATCCTTCTTCCAGCAATCCTTAGACCTTTCCTCACAAAGATTACAAATTCAATCTCGCAGATTTACCTTCTGTGCGATAGTGAAGTATTATTATCCCCAATTGCTAGACAGGTAACTGAGGCAGAGAGAGTAACTTGTCCTGTGTCTCACAGGCATTCTGTTACAGAACTAGGAACAGAACCCAGATGACTAGATCTCTTGAATCCACTCTAGGGGTTTAATCAAAATATCATCCTTCCTCTCCTACTAAAGCATCTCTGGAAGATAGGGTAATAAATTTCCCACCAAATTAACTAAATATAACTTTAACAATATCCATGGAATATTACGTATAATTCTGGAAACCCACCCTCCACTTCCCTTCCTCAGATGATTTCCTTGCACGTAAACAATTAAATGATCAAACTGAGAAGTCTTTATAGTGGTGAAAAATCTCATTGGGCTCTCTAGGGATTTTGTCTGAGTAACAAGTGAAAATAAGGGCCGAGTTCTGAAGACACTTATTGCTGGGAATAGTGATTACTACCATAAAGCAATCCCATAGATGACTCTACAGCAAATCATCCCAAACAAATGTGAGTAATGGCAATTTGAACCAGACAAATAAAAATTCACAGGAGGACATTCTCTTTGTTTTGATCTTCTGAAAAGTAGAATAGACACCTAAGGGTCTTACCTAGACCTAAAATAACTCGACAACTACACACTGTTCAAAAAGTTATAAATGCGAATTCTCCAGACACTGATTTCACCCAAAAAACCAGGACTTTTTTAGCATCAGTAAACTTGCAAGGAACAAGAGGTATCTCTGTTTTTTCGTAACATTCTTTTACTTTGTTTTCTTTACCCTTTAGACTTGCCACAGCTCTTTGAGATTTTTTTAAAATGTTTTTCTTTATTCTTTTTACCTCAAGAGAAGAATTTGCAATCAGTCAAGAGCATGAAAACCTATTCCTTCAGCTTCAAAAAATAAAAAGGTGCCTGAACTACAAAGCAGGTGCTGACTCTGAAAAGACACATTCAGTAATACACACAAATGACATTACACTTACACAAATTCAGTAATAAAACAAAGACTTCACCTTAGTATATAAATCGATGCATGTTCATGTACACTTTGTCTATATCGGCTTGAAAATCCAGGCCTGTGTTTTTAATTTTTTTCCTTTTGTTTGTGTAAAGGGTATACTCAGCACTACAGACAACTAGTAATTTTTAGCAAAATATATACATTTTTCTTTGAGAAATACAGAAATGGATTCCATATCCCATTAAATTAGTCACTTTATGTAGTATTCCAAATACAACCTTTTCAAAGGACTGTGGTAGCACCTCAGTTTTTTTCCATGAAAAATCCTTGTTTGAGTAGCAGTAATTTTAAGATAATGAAGGATTCATCTTATACTTTGTCCAAATGACTGGTTAACAAAAGCTTGGTCATTTAGAGCAGTTGCCAGAGTTCTGGATAATTTACAAAGTCTCAAGTTTCTGGTAAGTACCAAGAGGAGTGCCTTTGTTTTTATGCAAGCTCTGTTCATTATGGAAATGAGCACTCTGTTCCCCAAAACAGAGAGGATACAAAAATACTAGTTTGAGTGAAGCAGGTTCAATCATTCTGTGTCCCTAAAGCAACAGATATTTTAGTTCTTGTGTCTGAACATTGCCCAGTGGACATGATTACTTCCAGCCAGGGGTACAACAGCAGCTAAGATAGGTTATCTAAGGGCTTGTCTTCTGGTACAGCACTACAGTGCTTTAGTGAAGATGCTACTATACTGCTGGGGGAGCTTCTCTTGTCAGACTAGTTAATTCACCTCCCTGAGAGCCATTAACTATGTCAACGAGAGAAACTCTCCCATTGACAATAGCACTGTCTACATGCAGAGGTAGGTCAGTATAACTATGTCACTCAAGTGTGTGGATTTTTTTCATAGTAATATCCATATATGTCTGTAGTGTAGACCTGCCTAAGATGGTAATAATAGCTTAATACCTCAAGGCTTTTCTATTGCTGTTGACTATACCAGAAAATCTGCAAATAGGAGTTTCATTATAAGAATTATCTTGGCAAGTTTAACTTACTTTCAGTTCCACGTTGTGGAGCGCACTGTCAAGAGAGATCAGCTGGGTACCATACAAGGAGAGTGGTCAAAGGAAGAGAGGAAAATGACAGACATTTGTAGTTATTTGCTGTGTCTTTTGATCTTCCAGCTCCAAAGAGCTGTCTTTGCTACAGATGTTAATAAGAATGATTTATCAGTGGCAGTGTATTTGAATGAAGCAGAAGAGGTCAGCAGCAATTCTTACCAAACAAGAGTCCTTCCAGATTCTGTTCTGGACAGCAAAATACCTATTGTCTATAAAAGCTGTGTATTTGGAAAGTACATTAAACAAGAATGTGGATTAGCCCTGTCACTCTTTGTTCATTTGAGGCTGCTCATGGAGTATTCAAAATGAGTGAAGGAGGTAGAATGGGGCCCCATTTTGCAGACAGCACATGTCACACATGAAATTTACGGGGGCCTCCAGAAGATACATTTATCTAAGAATATTAAGTATTTTTTTTGTTTCAATTTATTGTAAAGGGCCTGTGACAGAATTTACTGGCACGGTTGACTGTTGGCGGACTTTCTAGACAAAAATGAGTTTGCAAAGTCATGACTGAACTTTCTGTATCTCAGAATACCCTCCTTTTATGGTTAAATGGTTCTTTAGAAGTTGAGCTTTTCTCCCTTTAAATTTTTAGCCCTTGTTGGCCTTAGGAAATGCAGCTGGGGCTGGGGGATCCCTCTCCCCTAACAATCTCCACTTACTGAAATGGACCCTGAGGGTTGTTCTGGCAGCTGGCACAACTTAGGGCAGGTCTACACTGGGAGCTTACATAGGCATAGCTATGGGGGGAAACCCACACCCCGAGAGATGCAGCTATGCTGTCCTAACCCTCACTGTAGACTGGGGTGGGCAACTTATGGCACACATGCCAAAGGCGGCACGCAAGATGATTTTCAGTGACACTCAGTTCCCAGGTCCTGGCCACCGGTCCGGGGGGCTCTGCATTTTAATTTAATTTTAAATGAAGCTTCTTAAACATTTTAAAAACCTTATTTACTTTACATACAATAATAGTTTAGTTATATATTATAGAGGCCTTTTAAAACATTAAAATGTATTACTGGCACATGAAACCTTAAATCAGAGTGAATAAATGAAGACTATGCTAAGTTGATGGATGACATGGCTGCTATAGCATTTTAAATGAACAGTTGCCATTATGTTACTCTGGGTTGGCAGGCCAGACTGGCCCACGAAGGTTGTTTAAAGATGCCTTTGTGCCCCACCTTCCTGAGCTGTGCTGGGTGTTCCTCAGTCCAAGCTTAGAGTCTGAACTGTAAAGAAGAAGGAATTTCTTGGCCTCTAAAGGTTAATCAGCTCATTTTCAGAGATGCTATTGGATATCCACCTATCTGGATTGCTACAATGGACATGTAGTTAAGGAGTGTAGCTAAGGAGCAGAAATTCAATTTATAGGCAAACATTAGGTTTCCATTCCATTCCGTTAAAATTGTGTCTAAAATATGACTCTGCTTTTAAAAATAATAACAATATGGTTCATACTCCAGTTCTGATTTGTTGGAGGTTTGCTACTCTATTCACAGAATCTGCCTACACTTCAAAATTCTGTTACCAGATTTCACTGAAAAATCTTTCATTCTTCCCATGTTTATCAATCCTTTAAAGAAGAAAGGAGGAATTGTTTTTTCCTATGCAATGGCAACATATAAGGTCAGCTCCAGTTTTTACAGAAGACAGTAACTTTGGTGGGATTGCTGGTGTGCAGTATTTGTCCCAGATTCTAGATTAGTTTGGAATAAGTTATGGAACCAATTAATTATAGTGCAATCTTGCATACTTTTTTTGAACTAAATTTACTAGTTTCTAAATGAATTCAGTATCACATTAGAATATCTTCCAGCTTAATTTGTTAAGTGCAAGAACCATTGAACTGTAATGTCAAACTTTAAAGGCCCAATTTTGAACAATATGGGAGCATAAATGTGCATGCAAAACATTAGCGTGCAAGTACAAGTCAATTTGCAGATGCAGCTTACCCTGGTTGCACATACAACTTGAATATTTGCCCAGGCAAATGCAGAGTTACAGATCAGTCAAGCTGTAAAAGATTAGTTGGCCTTTTACTCTGAATGTTTCACCTATTTTCATTAGTGTTCTAATTAACTTTTTTTTTCCACCTGGTTTCTCCATGTTTCTGCTTCTGTAACAACCATGTGTAAATCCCACTTGAAAATTTATAGAAATTTTTTTTCTTGACACCACACTCTGTTTCATATTTAAAAATAGAATAAGAAAAACTGAGGAAGGCAAAAATTATTTACTTTTTTATATAATAAGTAGTGAAAAATGCTGTTAAAATGTTACAGCAGAGGATAAAGAACATTTAACAAAAACTTCTTTATATTGTTTTTACACATTAGAATTTCTAAATGTTAATTCTGATGTCTGCTTCATCAGTAAGAAAGTACATGTTCAAAATTTTACAAAAAGACAATAATATCACACCTTCATGTAAAATATCAGATGATTTTCTCCATTGTTTATAACATCTGCTGAAAAGAATGCCTAAAGTGCCTTAAATATTTTAAACATTTTCACAAATGTGTATTCATATTCTCTTGAGATGTTGCACATCATTATTATTTTTCAAATTATGTCATTAGCATTGATACGGAAAATGTTATTTTATTAATTTTCAGTTTGATATTTTTTTCATAACAAGTTTAACCACTGTTTCCACATGTACAACATTGACACAGTCTAATAAACACACTTGAATTTAGTGTGTTGTGTATATAGGACTCTGTTTTGATGGGTGATAACAGTCACGCTGCAAGATATGTTTTTCACTGTATAGTGCAGAATACAGGTCACTGTAGGTAAACCTATTTTAATCATAGTTTCTGTGAACATAAATCCATTAACCTGCAGCGATAACCTCACTTTGAAGATTTGACATAAACAATACTGCATTATAAATTGTATAGTTTCATGACTGAACTGCATTTGGAAGGGCATTCTGAATAAAGTTAACAAAGTTATAAAGAAGTTGTTCACTGGAGTTTAACCTCAATTGTCTGCTGTTTAGATACAGCTGAATACTCAAATTCTGTATAGTGAAACGCTCCTTCCATATATGCAGAATCTTGCATTTATGGGTACACAAGCACCATTTGTCCAATATGGTACACTTTCAATGTGCTTTTTTTCTTAAGGTATTTGGCAATTTTTTTTTCAAGTTGCGTCAACAGGGCTCAGTCTAAGAGTCTCATCCTCTCTTTGTGCAGCATCTGCCAATCCTTTCCAAGCGGAACCTGCCCAGCCTTTGAGTACAGACTTTGAAGATTCCAAATGGATCATGCTCCGAGACCCCAGTCCAATCATGGCCCATCAGACCCCACTATACCTTGGGCATAGGCACTGAAAAATAACCCTCCGAGCATCGCGATCTCTGGCTCCAGAAGTGATAGGAGTAAAACAAAGGATTCCTCCAAATCAATATGAGGAGGCTAAGAAATGCTCTCACAAGAAACTAGAGAAATTCGCCTGTAGGTCTTCATCCAAAAAAAAAAAAAATAGACTTCCTCCCAAACACTCTGCAAGTTGAGTGAGATTCTCCATCCCAGTATGTGAATCAGGAGCTCATAGGGAGCGTATCCCTGTATTTACAGCACCAAAATACAAGAGCACCCCAAAACTGACGCTAAATGAAGGAGAAGGACCATCCCTGGTACCAGTGAGGAAAAAATGACAGTGTATGCCTCCCACACTGGCTCTACCAACATGACATGAAAAGGAGTCATATATAGTGAAGATCACAGCAACACCAACTCCATAGAAAGAAAAACGCCTGAATTCATAAAATATCACCAGGGTCAAGACAGTCCTCTCCATGCAGGGAAGAACCTCAGCTGCCTCAAGAACTAATCAAGGAAGAGGAGGATCTGAATCAGGAAGATTCAGATTGCCTGGCCTCACCATCTCCACTGCATGACTAAAGACAACTTCAAGGACTACTAAGGAGAATCCTACACACACTCCAGATCCCTCATTAACTACTATAATCCTCCAGAGTGCTGGTCCTGTAGGGTGGCATTCCCAATTAATAAAGCCATTTTAGAACCAACTGCGACAGTCTGGCACAGTCCTGCCACTTGTGCTCCCAGTCTGAAAAGAATGGAGAAGTGTTTTGTGCCATTTAAGGGAACAGAATACGCACTATGCTCTGAATAGGGTAGTGGTGCAAGCCATTGCTGAAAAGAGCAGATAACCCCACCCTGGAAAAATGTTTAGCTTTGTACACTGTTTCTATCACCAAAGGGTGTACAAGCCATCCAGGAAGCGCCAGAGAATGCAGTACAGCAGACATAATCTCCCACTTCATTCTCCTTCCAACTCTGACCTCCCTCTAAGAAATACTCTAAAATATTTTGATGGGACTTCTGAGAGCTTCAGATCAGTCTCTAAACCACATCTATGTGTTCAGGACTCTGTTACCCAGTTTGGTGGCTGCCTAGTCCATTTTTTCTCAGGCTTTGCACCTGATAACAGACAGGTGGGTTCTGGAGATAATCACCACTGGTTACATCCTTCTCCATTTATTTTCAGGGATCTTTTTCATGGGAGGATGCTCAGGGAGCCATAGATTCCTACTTGGCACAGAGGGAAAGGATTTTATTCAAGGTATTTCCTTCTTCCCAGGAGGAAGGGAGGATGGAGGCTTATAAAAATCTCAGATTGCTGAACATCTTAATCCACTGCTTGAGGCTCAGGATGATCACCCCAGCCTCTAGAATTCCCTCACTGAACAAGAGTGATTGGGTCACAGCTCTTAGACTTCCATCCTGCAAACAGGAGACTGCTGAGATTCACTATGGGCCAGTACTACTACCAATACAGAGCGATCCCTTGGCTTTATAGGAGTGTAAGGGTATTCTTGATAACCCTGTCACTGTTCAGTCTCCTACACTCCTTTTGGACCCCAAGTAAACATAGAAAGGTCCACTTTAATTCCCACAGAGAGAACTGATATATTTGGAGTAGACCTAGACACAATCTGTGTCAAGGTATATTTGCCTCAGAGCAGATTCCTGGTTATGAGGAATCTCATTACTCAGCTCTGGCTGAGCTCCGAGGTGGCCCAGACAATACTGGTTCCTGAGTATTCTCCAGATGCCCATCTGCCTTACCTCCATTTACAGCTTTCCTCCAGACCTGTTGACTCAAGGCAGAGGTAACATCAAACATTTCAATCAAGCATTCTTTCACTATAATGACATGGTATTTGTATGGAAAACAAACCTACAAAAGTCATGTTTGATGGTGGTTCCTACTCAGCAATAGTAGGAAGAATGCTATGAGGAAATGCTACACCTCGAAGTGGAAAAGATTTTCCATCTGGTGCCAGCATCATTTGAAAACCCCAGAGGATGCCAACATCTTGCCATTTTGGATACCTTCTCTCCTTAAAAACTCCAGATCTATCCCTTAGATCTCTGCCGTTTCACTTCACAACTGTCAGTGTCTTTTACTTTCTGCTGGACAATCATTCATCTTTGCCTGTCCTATTATAGTATGCTTTCTGAAAGGCCTGGTTAGAAACATTCTTCCAATAATAAAACCTACCCCAACATGGGAGCTCAATCTAATCATATTGGCATTGTCAAGGGAGGAGAAGTGATTTCTTCTCAGAGACTTTCCATATGGATTCCAGGCTGCATTCTGCTTTGCTATGACTTAACAGCAATCCATCCGCCACAAAATGAGGGCCCACTCAACTAGAGCCTTGGCTGCATTGGGAGCATCACTTTCTGATGTCTCTGCTAGAAAGCTGTAGAGGGGCAACATGGGGCTCCATTCACAGCTTTGTGAAGTATTATGTCCTGGTGCAAATTTCTACTGCTGATACATCCTTTAGCAGAGCAGTTCTGCAGTCACTGTTACAGCAGGTGTCCTCAAACCCACCTCCTCAGCATATATTGCTTCTTAGTTATCTAAAATGGAATACACATAGAGACCATCACTTGAAGAAGAAAGAAAGGTTAGTTACTTAGTCCTGTAACTGGAGTACTTTGAGATGTATGGTCCCTGTCTGTATTCCACTACCTACCCACCTTCCCTTCTGCTGCATAATTAATCTGGGGGTGCAAGTAAACCCAGTTCTGTTGAAGATGCTCATCTTAGAGGAACAGAAATGAAAGTTAACAAACACATATGGAGGATTCAGTGTTTCTCAGAATCCACAAGCCAGTTTCTCTTGAGTCTCTCCATGTTGAGGGTCACCTGTGTGGCACTGCATTAGGCCAATCTGCCCCTGTAATCATCATCATAACTAGGGCCTTACCAAATTCACGGTCCATTTTGGTCAATTTCACCATCAAAGGATTTTTAAAACTGCACATTTCATGATTTCAGCTATTTACATTTGAAATTTCATGGTAGTGCAATTGTAGGGGCCTTGACTCAAAAATGAGTTGGGGGGTGGTCGCAAGGTTATTGTAGAGGGGTTTGCAGTACTGCTAACCCTCTGGGCTGCTGCTGGTAGCAGCGGTGCCTTCAGAGCTGGGCAGCTGGAGTGCAGCGATGGCTGGCCGGGATCCCAGCTCTGAAGACAGAGCTGCTGCCAGCAGCAGCATAGAAGGAAGGATGACAGTACTGTAACCCCCCTAAAATAAATTTGTGACCCCTCCTGTAACTCCCTTTTAGGTCAGGTCCCCTAAATTGAGAAACACTGGTCTCCCCTGTGAAATCTGTATAGTATAGGGTAAAAGCACACAAAAGACCAGATTTCACGAGGGGAAACCAGATTTCATGGTCCATGACACGTTTTTCCTAGCCGTGAATTTGGTAGGGCCCTAATCGTAACCATTGTCAGAGGGAAGGATGCGGTGTCTGCTCAAACACAAGAAGAGGCCATATAGCCTCACAAGTAGAGAAGACACAGCAAACATTTAGAACTTTGAGACATCCAAGAAAACCAGAAGGCCTTCAGTATCCAGACACATTCTAATAATAGGAAACAAATCCTCTGCCATGGCATACTTGAACAAGCAGGGTGAACCGATTTCCTCATTTTTCAAAGAGAGGCTCAGTTTCTATTGATATGGGGCACGTATAATGCATATCAAAGGGGAAAACTATCTAATAAACTCAGATGGAATGGAGCTTGATTGATCAGTTTCTTATGAATTGTACATTTTCTTCTAAAAGTCTGGGGAAAATGTTGACAGGAGTTGCTTCTGTTTGATTACTTAAGATATTGTACTGTCAGCAAAGCAGTATTTGGATAGAGGCTAAAATGGAGTCCCAGCTCATGCGTACTACAGTGTGTGTTATAATTATGTATTATTTTTACAGTAGTGCTCAGTATGTGCTAGGAGCTTTTCAGACAGACACGAAGAAAAGGTCCCTGTCCTGAGACGCTCACAAGATAAGAACATAGAGAAATAGGGGATGACCTTGTATTCCTTACTCGCACAAATATTCCTTTTTACTTGGGTAGCTCCACTGGCTGCAAAGGGACTATTTGTGTGAGCATAATAGACCCAGAGAGGCTTCTGTTTGGTTAATATTTTCCTTCATCATCTGGTACTGAACTAGATTTTTTTTTAAAAAGGAGCTGCTTTTTGTGCCATAGATTTAGTTAGCCTGTTGAAGTGTCTGGATCCATTTCATATGGCTAAAAAATTACATGTTTGTCCTTTTCCATTGAATGTAATGAAATACATTTTACTAATGTGTACTTTATTTATGCAATCTTAACTCATGATGAGTAGCACTGCACTTTCACATGTACCTAGTTCCAGGGAGGTGGTAGTTCTTTGGAACTACTCATGTAAGTGTTACTCAACATGAATTAATTGGATCCCTAGCAGGAATATATCTGGATACATTTTGACTGATACGGTACTTTGACTGTTTTACACCAAGTATATAAAGTAGATACATTTAGAGGATCCTTTTAAGAGAAATGATCAAGTGGTTTGTATGGTAAAGAGGCGGAGAATCTGTTTACATATCTGAAAAATACTTTACATCCAGCCTAACTTAATTGCTGCAATAGCATGAATATCCAAGGCACTTTTGATGTCAAAGGTTTCACTCCCTATCAGTACCTTTTGCCTTTTTGATTTCTCCTTGTGATCATAAAGCTATAAACATTGTTTCCAGGGGGTCCCTGAGAATCCTATTAGTAGCTTTCTATTATAGTGGCAAATTCATATTGAATTGGTATCCATTTTCACTAATACAGAATAATCAAATTGGTGTCATTATTACTGTACTGTTCAAAAAGAAAATAATGGTGTAATGTAAAACTGGTAATGTGGTGAAACTCTCTTATTGTGTTAGATTAAGAATGCTGTTCCAGCTCACTTAAAGCAGTGATTGAGTAAGGAAATGGAAGGCTCTTCATTTGTGATAAGGTGCCATGTACATCCCTTATTTGAATGTGTAATTGTCGTTGTGTGGCCAAAAGGGTGATTGCTCATGAACATATGTGCTTTGTGTGTCAGTCATCATGTTGGTTTTAGACTTATGAGCATGATACTGTATATCTTATTTTATGTACTGTGCTGTGATTTCCTTTTCTAAATCATGAGTAGCATTTGATGGTTCTGTCTCCAGAAGAAATACTTTATATATTCTTTTATGTTCATGTGAGCTTTTTTAAAAAAAGGGGAATAGGGCCTTTAGAGTACATTGTTAGAAAGTACAACAAGCCCCTGAAGGTTCAAATTTGACAGGGATGTTAGGAGGCAGGTCAAGTGACTGCCTAATGAAGATGAATGGAGAAAATTGCTGGTACAAGAATCATGTGGTGGGTGCTCAGCCCAGGTTGTTGAAAAAATGTGATGGAATCTCACAGCTTCATTTATCAGTGTCATATTTGGGCTAAAAGTGAGCGGTATTGTTCTCATTTCTCCCAGATGGATAGGTCAACTTTAATATTTATTGCTCTTGTAGAACATTTGTTTGATGTATTTCCATTAGCTGGGCAATAATAGAAAAGCAGTGGAGAGAAACATAAAACAGCTTCCTTCCTCTTCAGTTGAAATACAGCATACACTAATATGTAAGTATTGCTAGGAGTGACATTGATTTTTTTTGTTTGATGACTTGATCATATATATATTAAAGATTCTTGTAAAAATAATGGGGAAAGCAACATCAAGGAAATATAAATTATACATCTGTTGTAGTATAATTTTTCATCACATAATATTTTCCAGGATTCTGTAGTACATCTTGTGCATGTCTGTGCTGAAAAGATAATAACTTCTTTGTTGTATGCTGTCCTCGCAAAACAAGGCAAAACCACTGCACTACAGACTGTTACAAGAGCAGAAGCTAATTTTGGTAAAATGCTCACACCAGTTTGAATTTGTCAAATGGAACAGAGAAACATTTAGTTGTTTTTTTCTCCTTTGTGTCCTGATAATGTTCAAATTATCTTCTTTAACAGAAGACCAACTAACCATAACCCAGAATGTCTCCTAATATTTTAAGTAAAGAAGGAATTTACATTTTCCAAAATGGTGGCACTGCATAAAGATCTACTTACCAATGTATTAACTTTGTATATATTTTATAGTAGTCTGAGTACCAGGCCTAAGGTGTTTGACACATTATTTATATTGTAGAAGGAGCCTAGCTGTTTGTAAAGCAGGTGTTGTGTTAAGTGCAATGCAAACATCCTAGCCATATGTTTCTATAATTTAAATTAATTTGGTACAGTCATACTGTTAATCTTTAGTGACTTGTTGATTGGCATTTTGCAGACATATTTCTGGAAGGCACCCAATACCATTTTCTGCAGTCTTTCTGGCAGTAGCAGAGAGCAACATTTCCACAAATTGGAATCTTGTACTGCACTGGGAAGTGAGCCAAGATTTAAATTAGACAATAACCTCTGCTCTGTATATAGCTTCTATTCTTCAGCTGTAGGGAGAGTGATTTGTTTAATACAGTCAGCTCTGTAGCATATAATAGACTGATATATGAGTCACTCCTTGGCAATGTGTGTTTCTTAAATTTATATAGATTGAACAACTGGTTGGTAATGTACTTAGTTACAGTTGTGCAAACAATAACTATTAGCAGGGCAAAGCAGGCCTGGAAAAACTGCATGTGGAGAATGTTTATTATTAAGGATTCTGCAGAACTGTTGAATTTCAGAACAATCCTTTTCAGGTGCAGAGGAAGCTATTTCATAAACATGAGTATTGTAAGTTACTTTAGAAAAGCAGCAAGAAAAGTTTTTATCATAATTTGGTGTTTCTTATGCTTTGTGCATATAAATATTGACATTGGAACATAATGTTCCTCAAAAATTAAATTTAGCATCATTCTGTATTTGTAGCTACCTAATTAGGTTGCAGTTCTTTTTGGTTTGCCCTTTTCAGTTTTTTTCCCACTTTTGCATGTTAAAATGTATTACTGACAATTGATATCCATGGATGCAAAGAATTCTTTTCTTTCCAATTCTTTTCATTCCTTTCTTTTTAAAAGGGGAGCTCTTTACATCATGTCAGTTCATGTTTATTTAAAAGCTTAAAATCATGAGACCAAATCTCACTTTTTGTCCCAAACAAAATTGATTTTGCTTACAAAAATATGTGGGTCTGAGAGAGAATATTCAGAAATATGCAAATATAGCAGAGAGAGAAATCTGTTTGAGCGGCTGAACAAAACCATCACATTTTTACCATTGAAAGTTTATTTAGTCTTAGTGTGAACATTTCTGAACAAAATTGTCAGCTGCTTTTAGTAAAATACTTCTTGTAGGAAAGGGGGTACTCTTTTTAAAGCTGAACTGTTTTTAATACCCTACATTTTCTGCCATTTAGAAAATAAAAGCACACTGTAAATATTGAACAATACAGAGATATCTTTCATAACAGTTTATGGTACACTGCACATTCTGGATGGATGCCAAGCAGTAGTTAGTAAAAATTACATGCCAGTCAAAATTATTATAGCAAGTATAACCTGTTATAATGCAGTATCTTATCTGAAAGTGTCAACTTGATATAAGCCAGATCTTTGTCTTAAACTCTTACATGTATAATTCTGCTTGTACTAATCCTAATTCCCTCCTATAGGCTCATTGAAAGTGCAGTATACTGAAGCATAAACTATCTGGCAGTTGTATACATTTTAATCAGTGCTGATGATAATGGTCCATGCATGGTCCATGCAGTTTATTCCTTAGTCAGGGAAAAGTGCTATGCAGACTAATGGCAAGATATCAGAAGAACTCATCTGCCATTTAAAGAAATGAGGGTCAGATTTTCAGAAGAGTTCAGCATCTGACTTTTTGAAAATCTGGCCGGTTATGTTGGTCCCTAACTGGAAGGTGAGGTATTTTGAAAATATGGTTCTGAAGGGAAATCTTGACCCATTGATGTCAATGGGAGTTTTGCTATTGACTCTCAGTGAGGCCAGGATTTCAACTCAGCTATTCACTACCATGTGGCACAAATGGACTACTGTGTATGACCTTTCCTTGCATGCTATAGATACATTAAAAAATCTCTTCCTCATTGCTGGTGCTTGTTTAACATTCTGAATGTTGACAACAATATTTAGATGACCAGATAAGCTATGTGAAGAAACCGTATTGTAAGTCCTTTATGCTTTAGAGCAGCACTTTACAAACATACTGAGTTTGACCTCCCTTGTAGTTTTGGAGGAATGCATGCGTTTCTGGTCTCTTGTTAAATTGCATCATTGATATCCTAATAATAAAAATCTATTAAAGAGGCTGAACTACTGTGGGCCTAACAAACTGAGCTCAGAAAATGTCCACACTGTAGCACTGAAGAAGACAGAGACTTGTGCAGAGCAGCAACACCTAGAGCTGGTGATGTGACTTCAGAGGTAATGGAGAAGGCCAACAAAGCGCCCATCTTACCTGAAGCTAACCTTTGTAGAAGGCAAGTCTGCAGAGGGGAAACATGATAGTTCACGCTCAAGGGTGCTGAAAGCCTTCCACAGGAAAATAAGACTTTGCCACTCCAGAAAAAAATCTGTTGTTCAGCTAATCTGTTTCTGAAGCATTCTGTAGAGGCTATCGCTATTTGAAAGGAGTGTAATTGCCATTCACACGTGTGCACGCGTGCACACGCGCACACACAAACGCACACACATACAAAGCATTTGGTTAAATCATATAATAGGGTAGGAATTTCTTCCTGTGATCAAAAGATGATCTGTTTGTACCCTAAGCATGAAAAGTGGTAGCTCTTTTACTTTTTTTGGTATCAAATAGTATAGCTACAGATGATATTCCCATAATACAATACTGCTATAAACATGTGAATCAAAGATTATTGCTTAATCGATGTGAGCAAATGTCCTCTTTCCTCCTTCCTCACCACTAGCACTACTTGCAGGTGTTTTATTCAGACTTTTCTTTATTACTCCTTATTTTCCTGCCCAACCCTTGCACAAAAGGTTGCTTGCAGTTTGATTTTCTATGAGTTTCTTTTTTCTTCTGAGTCGCTTTGAAACCAACTCTGTGATATTACCATTATCAGATTCCCTTGATGATTCATTTGTCCTAGCAGTTCTTATGAAATTGAGAACTTTCTTCCTCCTCTTTCTCTTAATACTTGCTGTTACAGTTACTCTGTACTTAATGTAGAAGAGGGAGGAAAAGATCTCTTATAAAAACATTTTCATGGATCGCCAATTTTGCTGTTTTAAGAGTGTTGTCTGAAACGTGTTTCACTTTCTCAGATCTCTGAGTCTGAGGCAGTGGTGCAGGTTTTAAGTTGATGATGCAAGATAAAGAAACAGGAGGAAATAATATGAGGTCACTTCTATGGAAGAAGGTGTTTTAACTTTTTTAACTTCAGACTAGCCCAAAGCCTCGAATAAAGATTTGGATGAGTGGAGAGGCTCTGCCCTTGGGAATACTCACTATTTTCTTATCCAAATCTTGGGCCAAAAATCCCAATAAAAACACTTAATCTTTATGCACATCTATAAGGAAGTGCCCTTTCCTTTAGGATTAAATAGTCACAGATATATACTTTCGCCATGGTTTACTAGGGCTTATATTGCTTTTCCTATATTAGAAACCAAGTGTGGCAAAGAAGATAATTATATGGGTTACCTTTTAAAACTTTAATATTTGAAAACCTTTTCACTGAGGCAAGGTTCTCAGCCTGGACTTTACGTCTGTCAGCTTCTTGTACAACCACCTCTGTGACTTCTTCCATGTGACCCTCCATGCATGGTATGACCTCCCTGATCTCAGCTGCAAAGCTACGGCACTGTCCACATTTAAGACCCTTTTGGAGGCCCACTTCTGCCTTGTTGCCTGTAGCCAATCAGATAGACTTACAAATAAATGGATTGCTGATGCTCCCCTTCCAACACCCTCTGTCTGCTTGTGTCTCTTTTCTTAAGCTTATGAGCTCCTTGGAGCATCATTCCTGAGTATTTGCAAAGCACCTAGCATGTAGTGGGTGCTATTGTAAACAAATAATGTGTAATAATATTGAGAGGGAAAGGTTCCCCAAACCCATGGAGGGATATTATGTGGGGGTGGAAGCAGGGCTGCCCAGGGGGGACGACAAGTGGGGCAATTTGCCCTGGACCCCCTAGGGGCCCTGCGAGCCCTGGCCTGGCAGCAGTCCGGGTCTTTGTCCGGCATTTTGGCGGCAGGGGGCCCTTCAGTACTGCCGAAGACACGGAGCAACTGAAGACCGCCGCTGGTGAGTACAAGTGCCGCAGCTCCCCAACTTTGCCCCAGGCCCCCTGAATCCTCTGGGTGGCCCTGAGTGGAAGAGCCAGGTGAAAAGGTCCCCCATCTCCCTGGAATGACTTTGGGTGGAGGGTTCTAACTCTGGTGGTGTTCTGCTCGTCTGTCTGCAGTGTGTTCATTGTAGGGCCAAAATCATAGTGCTGACAGCTACTGTCGTCATGTTACTAGATGCAGGCTTGTATACAATGAAGTAGAATTAATATAAGATTTAAAAAGTAAAATAAAATGTGCTGATTTTTCATTTGATACTGAGCAGTGTTTAATACAGGGGTCGGCAGCCTTTCAGAAGTGGTGTGCCGAGTATTCATTTATTCACTGTAATTTAAGGTTTCGCATGCCAGTAATATATTTTAGCGTTTTTAGAAGGTCTCTTTCTATAAGTCTATCATATATAACTAAACTATTGTTGTATGTAAAGTAAATAAGATTTTAAAAATGTATAAGAAGCTTCATTTAAAATTAAATTAAAATGCAGAGCCCCCTGGACTGGTAGCCAGGACCCAGGTGGTGTGAGTGCCACTGAAAATCAGCTCACATGCCGCCTTCGGCACACGTGCCATAGGTTGCCTAGCCCTGGTTTAATAAAATGGAGACTATGCCATCACAGAAAAAAATGGAAGGTACTGTAGTGTCAATGTGACTAAGAAATGAGATATTTAAGATTGCGTTCATGTATTGTACTTAGCCTAAAAAGTGGCTTGACTAATCTTCCATTATGATCATTATAAAATGTCCATATGTGCTTCACTGTTTCTCTATCAATTTTACATTTAAAACTTGATATAATTTGTTACTGTGTACTACAGTTGAAACATAGTCCAGAATGGAATGTACAATTTTTGCTGTAGTGAGTGAAATTCGATATAAGATTCTAAGAAAAGCTACTTATAGACCAATTGCAGAATAATCACATCACTTTAAATTCATATGAGAAAATGTTACGGTAATCTTGAATGTAGTGAGATAAAACTATTTCTTGGAATTCTAAGAATAAAATGCTGTCATTATGTTAAGAAATACTTACATTCAATACTTAGCTTATATAAAATGCTAAAATAAATGACACCTGATTAATGCCTTGATTGTATTAACTTACTGCCTTGAAGATAAAGGCCAAACCCCAAAAGTTCATATGATGATGATTGATTCCATATTTTATGGTATTGCTCTTTTTTTAGGAACTGTCTCTGAATTACAGCCAGACCAATTAAAAATAAACAGTTGAAACAAAGTGTATTGAAAGGAAGTGAAGAATAAAGGGTCAATTGATCGACTCTGCTTGTGCTGGCCAATAAAAAAGGGGAACAGGACCAAGCAGACTTCGAAGCTGAAATCTGGCAACACCACTGTATGATTTCTGTCCTCTTCGGAGAAGGCATAGCCTCAGTTGGAGTAGCCTTACAGCCATAAGTCCAAATCCAACTCCCATTATAATCTTGTAAAAGACTGCCATTGACTTCATGGTGATTTGCATTGGGCCTGAGGGCCTCACAAAGGGAAAGGGTAGGTGATCTCAGAATTAGATCCACAGAGTTGTGTTTGGCCTTCGCTGCAGATCCTTTTGTTGCACAGAATTTGAAAGCCACATCCATTCTGTGGGGCTGCAAGTCCTTCTCCATTGATAAACCTTGCAGAGGTTGGAGTAATTAATTTCCATTCTCCCGTAGGTGGTTCTGTGGGGAGGGAACAATATGGCTCTATCCTTGCTTGTGCTCTTTAGAGAAGTTACAGGGAAGAACGTAATTTAACCTCCTCCTGCCCCTGGACCTCATCAGGAATGAAATCTTATATCTCATTTGAGCTATTTCTTGGTAAAAGATTTTAGTTAAACAAACCAATATTACTGTTAAATACAGAAAACAAATGAAACCTATATGATTATCTGTTTTGTAAAAACTTTTGCCTGTGGGAATCCAAGCAATCCTAAAGACACAGAAAAATGTATGGAATCAAGATGTTTTGTCATGTTAGCAAAGACCTTCTGTTATTTTGCTGTATGTTCCTTTCCTTTATATACAATCAGACTGATTCCAACAGGCAGACATGTGCTCATGAGAGTCATCATTAAAACAGTTTCCCAACTCATCAGTGAAAAATCTCTGAGAAGTAAAATTAGTATAAAATTGACAAAGCAGTGAGAACATTAAAAACACAATTCTCAAGTTTTAATATATTTTTTTAAAAATGTATTGTCTTAGTAACAGTGGATCTGTGTGTGTTTATCTCAGCATTTGGTCCTGAAAGTGTTTTAAGCCTCGGGTGGCAAGAGGGTGTGATGACACTGACTGTAGAACTTCTTGAAATAATATCTGTAGATCTTGTTGAGATTTTTTTAAAATGAAACGTAGGGTACCTGGTTTAGATAAGTTTAATATTTGTATTAACCTCTGAAAGAAAAAAAATTGATATTAAGTGTGTGTGTAGGTGGGTGTATTTGGAGGTGCAGATATACTCTCACAAAAACATAGTGCCTGATTCTTTATTCCATTACACTAGCTTTACATATCTATAGCTCTTCAGAAGTCAGTGGAGAAAACTGGTGCTAAAAAGTAAAGAGTCAGCACAGAATACAAACATATTAGATGGTAAATTGGAGCTCTCTGAATACTTGATAGCAAATGGAAAATAAAGGTTTTATCTATGAGATAATCTTTAGGTCACCTTTGGAAATGAAGTAAATTAATTTAGTGACAGTTAAGAAATAAAATTTGATTATATAAACTAACTTACTAGATTTAATAATTTTACTCACACAGCTGTGTGTGATGAACAGTGCTGCACAAATCAGCATAAGAGGTCCATAATAGAACATACTGTATTACTTCCAGTGCCAGCCAAACAAAACTATCATACTACTGTATATGCCTTTATACAAATTAAGTTATTTATAGAGATAATAATTTTTATAGACTGTACACTTCTTAAAGAACTGAAAATGGCTATAATTTGAGACCATTAAACATTCCTCATTTTGCTGATCCAAGAGTAGAACAGTCCCATACTTGGCAAAATATCATTAAGTTACTGCTGCTGGCCATGGAATTTGCTGAAGAAGGATTTCATATTAAATGGTTTGGCTGGAATTACGGAGATTGTCAAGTTTTTTCTTTTGTTGTTGAAGATTTTACTTGCTGGCTAAAGGCATTTAAAAGTAATTTTAAATATGTTCGCTTTAATTGCTTGTTGAAAGCTTTTAAATCTTTAGATTTGCAAACAGTATGTTTGATAGAGACTGGGAATGTATGAATACAATTTAGTTTACCACCATTGTCTTCAGGACATTGCAAAAAAGTATGTTGTCTCTTTTGAGATTTTCTTCCTTTATTTAAAAAAAAAGTATGAAATCTAGGTTGCAGTACTGCAAACACATATGCACATGCTCTCTGCCTTAAAATTTGAGTAGTCCCACTGAAGTGAAGCAATTTTTAAAACTATGGTTCTGCATAAAATCTTGATCCTTCAAACACTTATGCATATGCTTAACATTAATGAACGATTAGTGGGACTATTTGCGTGCTTAAAGCTGAGCATGTGCAAATGTGATTGCAGAATTGAGGGCAGGAGTTTAGGTAATGCTGTAATTTATTTTAAAACATTCTACTTGCCTGAACACTAGTGGCATAGTTGCAGATCACTGGCATAGTTTCAGTCAGAGAAGTGTATCTGGGTGTAATGGAGTTTTCCCCTTGACTTCAGCATTTCACTCCTGATTTTTGGGCAATGGAGGAGTAATCGAGTTGAAAATATATTACCTGATGGAGCTCTGTATGTGGATGGCTGGTAGTATAAGGATTGGATATTAACTTCCTTTAGCCAAAAAATCTTTAGAGTAGCTTCTGCTTTGAACTGTCATCTTTTTACAAGGTTCTCTAAAGTCTTCCTGTGGAAAATTTGTGGATATATGCAAATAGGAAATGAATGTGCTTGCAGAAGAAAAGGTATTCTGTATTTTAACATGTACTTTTAAATGATAATATATCTCACAAAGTTAGAATTAAACTATTTTTATTACACTGTGCCTTAGTAGATCTCTGAAGGTAAATTGCATTGTATGAGCTTTCAAAATATATGTAGAAATGCAGGAAGGATGAACTCTCTAAGTATACCATAACCTGCTTTGTTGACCAATGAGCTAGTACTTCATGCAAATACACACAAATGCTCGCTTTTGATGATGTGATGTTTACTAAACCAGAGGGCTGTTAATCACTGCATAATAATTCAAACATTCTTTCCTCACCATGCCTCATTGTATGCCCTGCCTGACTTCTTCAGACTCCAACTGAACACCAATTGGTTATTTCTCATCTAACTCTCTTAGCCCTCGTCCAGACTAACCCGTGGCATCGGCGGGTTAAAATCGATTGCTCGGGGATTGATATATCGCGTCTAGTCTGGACGCGGTGTATCGATCCCCGAGCGCGCTTACATCGATTCCGGAACTCCATCAATCCGAACGGAGTTCCGGAATCGACACGGAGAGCCGCGGACATCGATGCCGCGCCGTCCAGACTGGTGAGTACCTCGATTTTAGAAATTTGACTTCAGCTACGTTATTCCCGTAGCTGAAGTTGCGTATCTAAAATCGATTTTAATTCCTAGTCTGGACGTGGCCTTACATCCTGAATGTCCAAGTTTCTCCATGTTGAGCTGCAGTGGCTTTTCTACTGTTGTACCCATCATCCATAACCTTTATTGTAATTTACAATTTACTTATTTCAGAAGTTTTTCTATCTTGCAAGACAAAGTACTGAGATTTGCAAGGTCCGCAAGCAGCCACAATATCCAGAGTGCCATTTTGGATTCACTCTGAGATGGAATTGACATCTCCTTTGATTTTTCTTGATTATTTTTAAAGAATTTGGGCCAGATTTTGAACTCAGTTATAACAGTGTAAATCCCAAGTAACTCTACTGAAGACAAAGGATTTACTTTAGATTTACATCAATAAACCTGAGAGCCGAATATGTCTCTTCACTTTTAATTGCAAAAGTAAAATGAAATAATTTGCAGTATAACCCAGAGCTTCTGAAGCATTTAAATGGTTGTGGAGACTTGCTCTTTCAGGGAAGTACATCTAAAGAGCACTATGTTCCTTGATTCATAAGTCCAGGAGCTATATGTCAACTATACTTAAAGTGAAGGCACTTCTTAGAAATAATTAGATGGATAGGTGGTAACTGTTGGTGAATTATTTTGCATTGTGGTTGTGTGAACTGAAGAAGTAAATTGTTTTTCATGATAGGAACAAAGAATAGTTGGTTTGTAATTTTCTGTAGCATTTAATGCAGTTGATTACGATATTGGTGCTTGTAGATATTAGTTGATCAAAACCTCCTCCCACTCTTCACACTTTGTTGTCAGAATGATTTTAATGTATATTGTGGTGTTTGGAGTAATCAGACTGAAGTAGCAGTAGTCCAGTTTCTCTTCTTTTAATTACAGACAGTTTATTGTCTATGCTGTCCCACTTTCTGCATGGCTCCCCACCAGCTAGCTAGATTTAGCAATCTCCATTAATTTAATTTGGCATTTCATTCAATCAGACAGGCTGTGAACATGATGATTTAAAAAAAAAATAACAACACAATGCTCATTCTTAATTGATGTTCTTATCAGACATTGTATTTGCCAGAGCTGTAATTATTGGTCAGGCAGCAAAATCAAATCTGCCCAAATGCAGTGAGGATGTTCTCTAGTGGAATTATAAAGATACAGTACTTAGACCTGCAAAGTAATTTAGTTCTGGTCTGTAATTACATCTTTTGGGATCATTATCTTTCTTTTTATTCATGAAGATAGTATAGCCTCTCAGGAATTAATTTGCCAAAAATGAAGATAGAGCTGAGATCTTTGCCATAATAATAATTGTATGTAATATCTACTCCCACAAACATACATATATTTGTGCAAGTAGATATTTTTCTACATTAAATGAATATATATAATAATGTAATGGCTATATTTAGTAGATATAATTTATAATATCTGCTTCCACAAATATACATATTCTTGTGCAAATAGATACTTTTCAATATGAAATTAATATATATATAATTAATGGCTATATTTAAAAATGTGGCTTTTTGCTTTATTTCTAGAGATTGCCATTTTATAGGAGCAATGAAATAAGAGCACAAATGATGGAATGTGTATGTCTGGCTACCTAAAATGCAGATACAAAGAAAATTTGCACACACAAATTAGGTAGTTGTCTGACTTCTATTATTCACACCTTTAGTTTGTTGAGAGTGCTTTGTTAGTCCTGCACCCACCCATATAATGCTTACTTAGAAACCTACCCATTGAAGTCAATGGGGCTATGAATGAGAGTTTGCAGGAATTAGGCGTAAGGGTTTGCAGAATACGGTGTTTAAAGAGCACGCTGAAAACCCATTAAATATTTAGCCATAAACATTTATTTTGGATATTTATTTACTAATAATTATGAAGGCACTGGTTATAGCATTAGTTAAATGAGTTCCATTTTCACCTAAATAAGAGTTTCAAAATATTTGTTCTGTAAGAGAAGTATGGTATCTCCTCCTCAAACTTACAGAACTTACTCTTTGAGTACAGAATTACAAACTCTTCTTCTCAAGTGGCATAAATAAGTTTTGTTCCAACTCACGATATGTTCTGTTAGTATGGCACCCGTGGGCCCATTCGCTGTCTTGACATATTGTGGTGTGATTTTTTTTTAGTTTATTTTATTTTATTTACTGTGGTGTGATTGCACTACTACTTTGCTGCCTATTCTTATTGCCAGATTTTGTTTTTGTTCTTAGATGGAACAAAAGCTTCTCCTTTGGTTCCTTGTGTTTGCATGGTTAGTCTATACTAGCAAGAGGAGTTTGATTGGCAATATATAATAGGTTTGCTTGGTGAGTCACGTTTCACAGTTGAGGGTAAAAGTATTGTGACGATAAAAATCTTTGTTTCTGTTTGATAGAAGACATTTGTGCAACATTTTCAAAGGCACCTAAGTGGTCTAGTGGCCTAAATCCATTGAAAGTCCATTGGACTTAGGCTCTTAAGTCACCTAAAAGTGCTTTGATGCGGACACAGCGGCAAAATGAGGACAGACACATGCATGGAATTAAGTGTCAGGTCGCAACTTTTATTAAAATTTAACACAGGGAAGGGGCACTACCTGCCCATCACTCATACTCTGATCTACCAAACATTAAGTTTGTTCTCATGCCAGGGTTACAGGGATCATTACCAGATAACCCATAACTTAGGATAGGCTCTTCTCAGCCTATGCTCCAGGACTTATCCATCTCTGAGTCATAGTACTTTCCTCTCTCCCGCACCCCGGCCAGGAGAACAGGGTGTGCAGAAAAATGGGATCTCAGCCTGCAAAGGCCACAAGGTCTCACCATATCCCATGAGCCCAAGGCCTATCACCAAAATCCCAGGCCTTTTGTCTTGGAGAACTGTTCATTTTATCATTTTAACTGCCCTGGAAACTGGCTGCAAGTTGCAACGAATTAACAACTCAACCCGAGTACCTGTGTTAGGTACTAAAAGTGTTCCTACTTAGTCTGCTGTGGCTTGAAGATGCTGTGAGGAAGGCAAAAAACTCCTTGTCCTCTGCCAATTGGCCCCTGGGAGAACAAATTCCTTCCTGACCCCCGCAAAGGGTGGAATGTCTATACCTGCAGCATCTATCCGACTGAATTCCAATTCCTAGTTCAGGGTGACTAGTGTGAGGCCACTGGAACGGAGCTGAAAGAGGCTCCACATGGCCTCCGCTCCATGTTAAATCATCGGAGCTGTGATTTGCTAGCCAATCAGCACCCTCCCTCCCTGGTGGCCAAAGGGTGCCAGAGACTTTCAGAGTGGAGGAGGGGTGTCTCTCTCCCTTGCTGCTGGAACTATTCCCTTTCACTGCCAGTTTCATTGAGACAAGTGGATGGCATTTTGAAAATTTTATCCATTTGTCTATCGTCAAGTTACTTGGTGTATTTCTCTGCTTCTTTCTAGTGTGAATACCAGGGATGAGTTCTCTCAAGACTAAATGTTCATCTTTAGTCACTGATTTTCAACAGATTTATACTAGGGTTTTGGTAGTTAAAAGGATGGTAATGTGTACAGTTAAGTTATTATTTAAGAATTGCTAAGTAGTATTTGTAAAATCCTGGCCCCAGTGAGGTCAGCAGCCATACTATGATTGACTTTAGTGGGACCAAGGTTTCATCCTATGTATCTAAACTCTCCCCATCTCACTCATAGTTAATTTTCTGAAAATCGCGGGATATTTTAGAGCGAATTATTCACCATATTTTTCATACTTTGAGATTTGAGGCTTATTGGTACAGCTGTGAAAATATGGTAATGTTTTTAGAACAGGGTCTAATATAAAGTTGATTATGTACTGTAGCTTATATTTTACTTTCTGGAAATGTGTTTTGCCTCATCACTGCTACAGAAGAAAAACACACTCTATAGCCCATATTTAATTTTTTGAGGTTTTTGAGGAGGCTATGTTGGAGAAGAAGCCAGACTCTGTAACCTCTCACCTGTGATGTGTTCCTGACAGTATTGCCTCAGCTCCTAGTTTATATCAATTCATGAGAATTTCAACTTTCATTTAAAAAAAAAAAATTTCTAGCCCTCCTGGCTGCAGGGAACAGATAGAAAACCCTAAAGGCAAGTACACCATGAAGGTTCAAAAACCAGAACACAAATAATTAGAATCTAAATTATTGTTCTTATAAAATCTTGTGATTTTTAAGCTAACATCACGATGTTTTAGGAGCTGATTCATGATTTGTGAGTGTCTGAGGTTGGCAATACTGCAAGTGAAAGGTATAAGAGTTAAAAAGAAAGGGTGGGGTTGCACAATATTTAAAGCCTAAGCATGCTCCTTGGGTTGATTTGACTTTGTTCGTTAGGACAAGCATGTAGGGTGGGAAAGAAACTTTAACCTAGTGATACTCAGACCTTAATGGCTCAGGAGCAAATTAGCGATCAGCATTACCCAGAAGAGCAACAGTAGTGTGAATTAATTGTTTCACTTACTATATCTTTCTTTCTTTCTTATTCTGACTAAGTATTATTATTTTATCAACTACAGTAACATAGTAAAGCATCCTGACTGGTTAATAATTTAGATTGTTTAATAGTTAAATCACACAGTGTTTTAATATCCTGTGCTGTAAAGAGCTGCAGGATGTGCCTTACAGAGAGACTTGCCGCTCCTGACCCTCAGTGTGAGTATCACAGCTTTAACCTAATATAGGAACAATGTTTTTAAAAACTTCAATGTGTAGTGAGATTAGACATTTCAGTTCAAGCTTTGTAATCGAAAGTATGTAACTGAGAAGACCAGCAGTGGTGGTTTACTGGAATACAGAATGGCAATTACTTGACTGCTTTGGATTGGCACTAATAACAAGCTACAAGAGATTTCTTACCATTCCCCAAAGTGAAAACAAACACACACCCCACCTGCCTAACCTTATGATAGAGTAAAAAAGGATGAAATCCTGGCCCCACTGCAGTCCATGGCTATTTCAGCCCAAAGACTGCTGTAATTTTAAAGACATAGGACCAAATAATGTCATTAGTTTTAATGCAAAGCTCCCACCCACTTGGATGGGCATTGCTAGGACCTCTACTAAAGTCATGGCCATGAAAAATGCATCACAGACTGTGAAATCTGGTCTTGTGTGCTTTTACCCTATATACTATATAGATTTCCCAGGAGAGATAAGTGTTTCTCAAATTGGGGGTCCTGACCCAAAAGGGAGTTGCAGGGGGTCACAAGGTTATTTTAGGGGGATTGCAGTATTGCCACTCTTACTTCTGAGCTGCCTTCAGAGCTGAGTGGCTGGAGGGCAGCAGCTGCTGACTGAGGGCCCAGCTCTGCAGGCAGCAACGCAGAAGTAAGGGTGGCTATACCATACCATGCCATCCTTACTTCTGCACTGCTGCTGGTGGTGGCTCTGCCTTCAAAGTTGGTCTCCCAGCCAGCAGCTGACACTCTCCAGCTGCCCAGCTCTCAAGGCAGCGCTGCCTCCAGCAGCAGCATAGAAGTAAGGGGTAGCAGTATTGCACCTGTCCCCTCCTCTCCCCCCCCCCAAACACAATAACCTTGCCACCTCCCCACAGCTCCTTTTTGGATCGGGACACCTACAATTACAGCACTGTGAAATTTCAAATTTAAATAGCTGAAATCATGAAATTTATGATTTTTTAAAAATCCTATGACCGTGAAATTGACCTAAATGGCCTGTGAATTTGGGAGGGCCCTAGGCATTGTACATGCAGAATGAATGAAAGAGATGATTTGTTTGTTCAAAACAGTTTGATCTTGCCTGCTTTTCTCTTTTCAATGCATTGCAGAAAATGAGGGTGCATATACAGTTTCTTTTGCTCCATCAAAATACAGTGTGCATATGTAAAAGTGAGTCTGCGTGCAAATCTTAGTCCAGTGGTTCTCAAACTTTTGTACTGGTGACCCCTTTCACATAGCTAGCCTTTGAGTGTTACCCGCCCCCATATACATTAAAAACACTTTTAAATATATTTAACATCATTATAAATTCTGGAGGCAAAGCAGGGTTTGGGGTAGAGGCTGACAGCTCGTGACCCCCCCATGTAATAACCTCATGACCACCTGAAGGGTCCTGACCCCCAGTTTGAGAACCCCTGTCTTAGTCTTAGAACTGGACTTTGTGTGATTCTTGAAATCAAACAATCATGAGCTAATGGCTAAACACAGGACGGCAGCCAGTAAAACTTGTTCTGTTTTCAGTTGGCCCGCAGACTTGCTTTGTGACCTGGGAAAGTCACTTATAGTTCCTCTGTTTCTGTATAACTGGGATAACACTGCATGCCGCTTCAGAGACTTTTATTCATTAATAGTTGTAGTGTGCTTTGAGATTTACAGGTAACGGCGCTGTACAGTATTACAAAGTATTACTGACTATTATTACTAAGTAATTTTTAAATCAACAGATAGCCAACTCAAACAGTAAGGTATCAGGGCTAGATCCAGCAGCTGGATCCACTTTAATGCCCCAGTCAGTGAAATCAATGAAGCATTACAAGCGTTGTGCTCATATGAATTAAATTGCAGGATCTAGTCCTCATTTTGCACCCCTGTTCTCAAGTATGTAGACTACTGGTATATGTTAGTCTGGGTAAGTGAGTTCCCAGAAAATAAATGGAGATAGGTGTTGACTCATTTCACACATTTGATTTGTCTGCCTATTCTAAGTTAAATATATTACTAAAATAGAATAGAACTCCTTGTTCTATTTAGAATGATTTATAACTGTTCCCAGATGATCATAAAGTGTTTCTAAATTAAAAGCCATTAATTATAGCTTTATATAGATACAAAAGATATGCAAGAAGTGCTTTGTAATTCCAGCTCTGCACTTCAGGTGAGAGCTTTTAAAATTACTTGGACCATTGGAGCCACCTGCTTGACTAACTGCTGAGGGCCCTGTGTTTCAGTACTCATCAGTGCTTTGTGGTGTTAACATTGTTACTGATTTTTCTCATTTCTCCAGGGCAAATACTAATTAATGGATACAATTCACAGCTGAGTAGCTGTAGTTTCTTCAGTAATTACATTCACATACTAACTGTTCAGAAGAGGATTTCTAACCCAGTTCTTATATCACTCTAAGCTTAATTTGTTTTTTGAATTGTTTAGGTCCTTAAGATAATAACCATTTTATTTTCCTGTGTCATTTGTGGTTACTATTAGATAATAAGTACGTTTAATGTTTAAAATGCTCACTGATAAAACATAGTTTGTCTTAAATGGATTTTTAATTCACAGACAAAAATCTACAATTAAATAATGTAGAAGTTGTGATACACACTGACAAAAGCACAGGTACTGCATGGTCTGAGGTTAGTTCCTGAAGTTATATAAAGTAGGAGCTGCAATTCTCAATCACAATAGCAAGTTAAAAATGTAGTTGCAACCTTCACTTTGAACTTTCCCTGTTTTCTCATTTTGTTCCACATTCTTAATGACACACAGACATAATTTTCAATCTGTGAATTGCTTTTTTTTTCACTTTAAGAGCATCAAGTTGAGGGGAAAAAAACAGTTATGGAGTTCATATCTGCTGCAACCTGTGTTGTACTTAAGTATATGAAGACGAAGAAAGTAAATCATTCTAACTCTTCTCTAAGGTGTATAGCCAAAACCTGGACTGTTGTGAGCAGGTCCAACCTCAGGAAAGATATGCTCATTTTAAAGTAGGGTTGAATTTGGCTCTATCCAGTGGAGTATGATAAAGTCACTCTCTTGTACATGACTGTATTTAGATATTATTTTAACAAGTGGTGGGTTTTTTTTGGTTTACTTGTATGTTTTGTTACTGTAGAAAAGAACAGCTTCTTTGGAGACATTATAGTTTTTAATGTAAATCCTTCTTAGTTCTTGGCTCACTGACATGAGAAATCTATCATGTCAGTCTCACTGCTGTGCATGAGTACTAAGTCTGTATGCTGAAAATCCACACAAAATCTTGTCCGGAAAAAATTCCTGTGACTATGCAATGGCTGACTCTAAAAACTAAGCCTCTGGGTGAATTTTATACGTACATCATCTTTAACTATATAGTTAGTTGTAGTTATGACACAGTATATGTATGCCATAAACACCAGTTTTACTTAGACCATATCCTAGATACAGTTTGTGTATCGCTTCTTATTTTGGGGTGGAGATTTTACACTCTAATTTTTCAGTTGATCTCTTCTCTTCCCTTCTCCACAAAGTTCCTCCCGTTCTGTCTTCTACCCTGTTTCTAAACTCTGCTATCTCCAAGGGCATGATCCACAGGCCAGTGAAGTCAATGGAAAGACACTCATTTTACTACAGTGGGCTTTGGATCAGACCCCAGTTCCCTTTACCCATCTTCCTTTTCTTCCCTCCTCACAATGCTGCTGCAGTTGTCCCATATTTGACTTTGGGAAAAGGTTCTTGTGAAAGTCTTTCAGGGAAATTAGCCCTTTCAAGAAGAGACCCAGTTTTCTTCCCCCAATCCCATTCTCTGATGCTGCAGGTACGAGGGGCAAGGTCTGAAACCTCTTCATCGCCAAGACCTCCAGGCAGTAAGTTGGACAAAGTACTGAGTGAAGGTGGAGGATATCCCTTTTCATTATGGATTCATCCTGCTCTGGCAGCATTATAGGATTCTCTCATTTGGAGCAGACAATTGTGGAGTTGGCTGTGGCAGTGAATATTTCCCCATCTTCAGACACTCATTGTAGAGCCCTGTAGTATCAAAAATGTCTATTTAAAAAAAAATCATTTCAAATAAGATGCACTCAAGACTTTGTAACAAGGAAAAGACCCAAGGAAAGATTTATATTTGGGTTATAAAACTCAGAAAATAGGTGGTCAGGATAGAAATGCTGATGCAACCTTAACTCTCATGGTGTGAGAAGGCCATTTAGAAACACAATGGAGGTTTGAAACTCCATTGCTTAGTGTATCAGCTGACAATACAAACACACCAATGGTATTTGTTCTTGAAAAGCAAAGCTTATGAAATGCTCTTGTGTGTGTGTTGAGAATACATATAAAGATAGTTACCAGTCTACCTATTTTCCTACAAACATCTGATTACTGCCATTTAAGAGAGCAGTGCATGTAAATCACCAGTGAGCCAAATGCTGATAATATCCTCTTTTCCATACTAGTCTCTAAAAAGAATAAATATTTCTCAAATACGGTCAACTGATATTCATGATTCAGAGTTTGAAGGAAGGAAACTTGGAGGAGAGTATCTCCATGAGGATACCTGTTGATTGTTCACATGTGTGGGAGGAAGTGTCCCTCAATGGAATGGGGCACTGACCCACCACTAACCTGGCTGATCCCCTGCACAATTCTCCTATCCCTGCCCTCCATTGGCTCCCTGGCAGTGGGACTCTACTGGAATGAGAACTGAGCAAAAGATTTCAAATTTTTGAATGTGTGGGAGGAGACAAGGGAGAATTTAAAAAAAAAAAATCTTGCAAACTTCCTTCATCCTCCCTTCCCCACTTTCCTTTTTAAAATAGCTCTAATTGAAACCTTGCTACTGGGGACTCCCCTGGCATTGGTTCCCCTCAGGACCTCCTAGGTGATGGGTGGGCCTTTGCAAAAACATCATAGAGCCTGGGGATGAATTATCTATTTCTTAGAATGGATCCGTGAAGTGCTTGGTTGATAGAGGTGATTGTGCTGCAGACTCAGCTGACCCTGCCTTCTGCATGAGAAGGGGCAGATTCCATGCACAGAGTGGATCCTTCCTATGCAGAACTGGGGGACACAAATGATCCATACTAATTCAGTCAGCAATTTAATAATCAGAATCATCCAGCTTGGTTGTGACTGTAGCAGCTCCAAAAGAGTTTGTGCAGATTTACATCTTATCTTTTTTTCAGAAGCAGTTCTTTTCTCAGTAGTTGATGGGATAAAGAATATATTTTGACTGTATAGTCATAAAGGTTTATCATGGCATATATTAAAAGCCAAATATCTATTTTTCTTTCAGTTTGGAAACAATAACAACTACATGAACATGACGGAGGCAAATAATGCATTTCTTTCTGCAAATGAGGTAGATGTTTTTCTTTTTATCTGTGTTCATATTCTGCTGTTTGCTTTGATAATTTAACAGACTTTCAACAGATGAAGAATGAAGTGCTGAATTTGTATGTGTTTTATGGAGCACAAAATAAAGACTTTAATGAGAAAGAAAATAACCTGACAGCTCTCCATTACTACTCAATTTAGCTGTCCATAAGGCTGTTACTTACATAGCATGTCAATAGAAACAAATCTGCTTTATGTATGAAAAAAATTATAAACAGAAGGAAACAAATGAAAGGCACAGTAGTTGTAGATTTTGAAAGCAAGCCTAGCAGAAGTCATTAGTAGCTAATATGCTAATTTCACTCATAGATACAAACATTTTAATTTGGGTTCTTAACATTCACATAAATTAGAAAACAAAACAACTTAGTTGGCTGCAGTGTTTGTGTTGAGGGAAGGAGGAACAGACTTTCAGCCAAGTTTTACACATGGGCTTGGGAACAAGCCTTGGGTCTGAATTGATGTAGGCTAATAGGTCATTGAGGTGATACATTTGGCTGCTAGCTTTTAGGAGTGGGGCTAGTGAAGGGCTGTGTGCACCAACCACTGCTCCAGTAGTTGTTTTTAGACCACGATCTGCTGTCAGCCAGTTGTTTAGACTATCATTGCAGTAGTATTGGCATCAGCTCCAGATGGAGCTGCCTTTTGGACGTACCTGGAAAATAACAACTATTGTTCCAATAAGGGTGGAAAGATAAAAAGGGGAAGATGTATTGCCTAAAAAAGTATGTGCATGCGTGTGTAATATATTAATATGGAGAGAGAGGCAGAAACTGGTAGTAAGTAATATTTAATATGTACATAAGGTGTATATCATAAATCTCCCAAGGGTGAGGAAAGGTTAGAAAAATGAGCAGCCTTGACCTTATTCATTGAAAGTGACAATTCTGTCATGACTGTGCTCGTTATAATAAAACAGAAAGTGGTATGGAATTAAGTGGCAAAGAAGGTGTTACAATAAAGATGAAGGTTCAAATTAAGAGTATTTTATGAATCATTTTTAAAATGGCCACCATCTCTTTTTATCCAGCAAGACTGCATAGATAAGGGAATATTTTTTGGCACTGGTTCCAGTGTTGTTTGTGATAATGAACACAAACCCCATCTGTAATGACAACATGATGTTTCATTCTGTAGAATTTCTTTCCTACATTTGAATCAAACATTGATGAAAGCTCTGCTGCCAGCAGCTGTTCAGAGACAATTTAATTCCAGCTGTGATAATTCACCATGTCAGACATTGGCTGTTATATGTTGATACAACAGTTCTCCAGATTTGCATTTTTATCAAAAGGAACAAATGTTTTGAACATTTCAGTACAGATGGCATTTAACCATGCACACACTTTTAAAAAAAAAAATGTAAGAAATAAATATTTGAAAAGTTAATAACTTAAAAAATACAATTGGTAAGATAACCCCCAGAAATGTTATACTATCTTGGTTATAACAGCACCTTTCTGCAATATCAAATCACATTCCTCTTTTTACAATCTGAATAGCCCAGTGACTTGGATTAAGACTACATCACTAGAATACTTTTTTTTTCTTTTAGATTACATCTATTTTATCCTCATTCTTGGATCATTTAGAGATATTTTTTAATGTATACTTATTTCAAGCAATTATATTGTGAGAATTAGTTTTATGTGAGTACTCATCAGTTTACTCATGATTGTCTCTCTACTTGTCGTAAATTATAAAAATGTTGCATTATATATTTATACAATTTTAATGGATTTATCCCTTTAGATGAGGAAACAAAATCCCATTTTCATACTACGACCTCATAAATATGACACTTAAAACAGAGTTTCAGAGCTAGTCTAATAATACTGATTTCATTGCTTGGAGAAAGAATAAGAATATGATTAAGTGTTAATATTTGCATTATAGTGTGAGCCTAACTTGGCAATTACTGCATTCAGTGTGTGTTTTGTTGTTCAGTTTTTACTTTAAATGAGCGCAGCTTATTCATTAGGATTTTGCATACGGATGCCGCCATGCTAGAAAACCATTTTATTCCCGTAAATAATGCCCTACAGAGAGAACAGTGTAAGCACTAGAACACCTTCACGTTTAGAATCCACACGTTTGCTTTGTTTTCTGTCTTTATGTCATGATGATTACCATGACCCATTTTAAAGCACCTTAAATATTTATTGAAATAATATTTCAAGTGTTAATTACAGTGGTAATGAAAACAGCCAAATGCCACATATCAAGAATGAGTGTTTATCCGTATTGTTAATGTGATGTGTTAGATTTCATTAAGCAGTAATGGGGTAGCAAATGAGTCACAAATTACAGTTGCATCTGTTACTAGACCACATTAGTGCCAAAATAACTGCAAATGCAGCCATAGGGTTATGTTCATTAGCCAACCACTTCTCATGGCCAATCCATCCTTTGTGTCTGTGAACCCAGAGCTCCACAGTACGAAAATGTGCGCCTTTTGTAACATGGCAATGAAAGTCAAATGTCTCCCTAATACAGGACCAGCTTTCAAATCTGGAATTAAGTTGCAATATTCTGCATCAAGCGAGACTCCTAGAGTCTCAGCAGACTCTCTCACTATGCTCCTGCAGACTGTAGCAGCCTGGGACCTCATCATTTCTGGTGAGAGACCAATAATGACAGCTGACAGGTTCTGTATGCAAGCAAAGGTTTTACTTGTGTTTCAGTTTCCATTTTCTCTCAAGCGTTTATTAATTTATATCATCATTAACAGTTTGAAGGATGACAATTTACAGCAGTTAATGAGAACTTTCACTGAACATATCATTTTAAAATTAACTGGAATTAAGACACTCTTTCAAACAATGTAAATAATACATGAAACATTTTTTTGCCCCTCTCAACTAGAATTTTGAACTAAAGCAAACAAACAAATCCCAGAGCAGTGCTGCATGTTCAAAACAAGACAAAGTGCCTATTTTAGGATTGCCAGTTGCCCAGTTTGATTGAGATAGTCCTGATTTGGGTACATGTGAAATGGCCTAATTCCAAGTATTAGATTTCTATTATTAAGCAGCAATGGACCTGAAGTAATATACAGAAATTCATTTAGCTCACAAGAAAGAAATCTGAATAGGCATAGTTCTTTTTTTTTTCTTTTTTTCCCCTTCAAATAGAAGTCAGCAATGTAGAGGCCAGATCCAGACTGTAGTTGAGTAAAGATTACCTTAGACACACACACAAACATACACATACAAACCCTGAAGATAACTGGCAGTAAATGTTCTACTCCAGGCATCTTAACAGGTGTGTACTTAGTAAAAAAAACCCCACTGTTCAAACATGCTGGCTTGCTTCAAAAAACACTGGAAGCTACTATAATCACCATTGCTATTGTATAAATGTCTGTACTCCAAATAATAACCCTTATGTAAAGGGTTCCATTATATTTCATGGGTGGAGTAGAAAAGAAATCGAAAACTGAATTATAATATTTCATGTTTGTTAGTTGTAAAAAGGAAACAAACATGTGCCATGTTCAGTACTGGATTAATGGAGTGTATGTGCTACAAAATTGTCAGTATTTTATGAAGCATAAGAATAATGTAAGCCATTGATGCTATTTCAAAAACATATAAATAAAGTGGCAATTTGTTATACGGCCAAATCCAGTGCGGCTGATGTTCAGTCTAACAACAAAGACAGATGTTGCTAATTAAGTACGCATTAAAAAACTGTTAATACTGATACTCCATTAAAACCATATGATAATGAGACTTAAATCTTTAATCAGAATTATCCACAAAACCCTATGTATATGAAACTTATAAAATTTGTTATTTTCAGAGTTTTCATTTGAGAGCTAAATAATACAGAATTCCTTTGGTTTGCAAATCCAGAAATGAATATTTAGAATGGTGCACTCTATTATGGTTGCTTTTTCTTTTCTTTTAGCAGACATTCCATACTCCAAGTCTTGGAGATGAAGAGTTTGAGATCCCACCAATTACGCCCCCTCCTGAGTCAGACCCCACGCTGGGAATGGCAGATATACTGTTGCCCTTTCAGGGTCTAGGCGACCAGCTGCCTGGACAAGGAAGTGAATTTACACCCCAGTTTCCTCCACAGAGCTTGGATCTTCCTTCTATTACAATATCACGAAATCTTGTGGAGCAAGATGGTGTAATCCACAGCAATGGATTGCATATGGTAGGCATGATCCTTTATATCTTTCAGTGCATTAATAGCACCTGTCAAAACATAGAAATGCAGATTTTTGTAATATGTAAAAATACCTATTTTCATTGACCTCTCAAAATCTCAGTCTGAGTTAGCAGAACAGTGGTCACCCTTAAACACTTGCCAGTATTAAATAGATCATATTACCTGCATATCTGCAGCACTTTACATATGATAGGAAATATTACAACTAATGGAATAGCGTTATTTGCTTCACTATGGCAACTGGAAAATGTTTAAAGGTAACTATTCAGGAATGTGGGCTTTCTTATTAATAAACTGTGTATTGTTGAGCTGCATATGAATGGATGTCTCTATTTTACAATAAAGGAACCAGCCTGGTAATACTGTTAACATAAGAATTTGCAGTCGGGGACTGGATTTAGAAATCCATGTCCATAGGCCAGATTTTACCACTGAATGCACTCAGGACTGCTGAGGAAGTTCATGAGAACTATATCCACGCTTTTGAGGGCAGAATTTGTCCTATAGAATTGAAGGAACTGGCTCTTCCCCTGTAAAAATTCCTCCTGTGTTAGGCCAGTTAGTTCTAAGGGAATTATTTGGCTATATTTTGGGTGGAAGGTAAGGGACTGCCTTGACAGTACCAGGGATGGTTGGCTAGCATGATACAGAGAATGTTTCTTCATTTCCTTTCCCTTTTGAACCAACCTGTTGACAGTAAAGGAAATATTTGATTATACTATGTATGTATATTCTGTGGAGTTATTCTAAGAGCCCTGCATTTAATCTTTTTAAATTAATAACTTGAGTTTGTTTTCAGTATTTTGATTAGGCTTGGAAATACAGAATAAGATTGTCCTTGGAGGATCTGCAAACACAGGGGCATGCTGCTTGTGCATGCCCGTGAGAGTGGTGATAGACTGAGGCCAGGCATCATCTACCCCTTGGCCTCTGGAAAGCCTGGAGTGGGGTGGGAATGGGGTGCAAAGTAGAGATCTGACTGTGGGGAAAGGTTCAGCCAGCGTGATAGGTATACCATTAACCCCAACAATCAGAATCCACTAAAAAATTAGTAAAGCTTTAAGGTATATTAACTTTTCTACAGAGCCTTTTCATGCTGTGAAGCTCCCACTTTAGTGGGAAGTCTCTTGGGATAGCAGTGGGTTGAGGAGTCTCTGGCCAGGATGACCCTGACCATATGGCTGGGAAAGTTGTAGGAGGAACTTGCAGAAGACAAACTACGGTTCCTCAAACAGACCACCATGGTGTCTAGTAGATCTGCATGTAGCTTGAAGGGTCCATGTATTTTATTGTCCACACTGTTTGCTCATTCCAATGTTCAGGGATTCAAATCTCACTTCTTGATCTGGCGGGGAACTCTACAAAAGGGAACCTTGTAGATTTTTCTCCTCCAGGTCCCATTTTTTGAGTGGTTTTGGGGTTAGGCTATCAGATCCACAGTTATTTCCAATCTCAGTGGCACATTTACTGTACTAGCATTTTAAACTCCTTGGCTACAGTTTGAATTAGTTTCTGGATTTCATAATAAAGAATGGCTATATATACAGCTAGACATGTTATACAACTAATAGTTATTTAGTCAGATTAGCAGTTTTCTAGGAGCTTCTGCTTAGTGTAGTGAAATTAAAATACAAGTTTACTGGTGGTCTAGCAGAAAGCAAGTCATACTGTCAGTTTACAGTTTTATATAAATTGTCTTATTTTTTTAAATTAAACACTCCAGATAAGGTAAAAGCATGGGAAGATTGGATTTCCACAGAGCTTCAGTAATTTAAAAAATTACAAATACACATGCAGTAAATATTTCTTTGGATTTCTCCATTCTAGCTGAAAGCCCATTACAGCTTGCTGGCTTCATTGCAAACTTGAATGTTCCCATTAAGGTCATGATAAATAGCTAATGCTGAAAATAAATAAATAAATAAAAACATCTCACTGCTGAGCAGGCAGAAAGTCCAAATAATTCCGTGGCCAGGAGTCATAACGTTCAGAATATGATCCCTCTCCTCTGATCTCACCCTGCCTGTGTATGTATTGAGCACAAGGAGTGATTAAACCAGAGAAAAAACATTTAATAAAGTCTCAGGCTTTGGAGCAGAAGTAGGGAATTATGTGCCCAAGAAGTAGGGAATCCTGAACTGTTGTGATTTGTATGGATATATAGTTAACACACTGCAACCAGTTCAGGCACAAATAATAGAATATTTTTGACCACATCCTGCATACTTCCCCTTGGTGTTACCAGTTGGATTGTGTGACCAAAGTGACCAGGATTTGTCCTTTAATTTTGCATTTTTCATATTTCAAATAATATTCAATATTCAATTTCAATATTCAAATAATGGTGTTGGCTGATCCCCTTCAGATCTGCTTATGGAAGAGACCCTGTGATTGGATCACTTCTCCTCCACTGGACCCCCCCACTCCCCAGGTTAGCTACGCTTCTGCAGAATCACGTCCTTCATTTTCCAGGGCCCACTCTGGAGGAAGGAGTAGACACTGGAGGCTTGATTGTGTGCCCATTGAATTTGATACCACAGCTCCCATTGATTCATTGGTGCAGGATTGGTTCCTGGTGGGCCAGAAGGAGACCTCGGCTAGTATCCTCCCACCAGGGCCGGGTCTAGCAGTTTTGCCACCCCAAGTACGGTGGCACGCCGTGGGGGGCGCTCTGCCGCTCACCAGTCCAGCGGCTCCGGTGGACCTCCCGCAGGCTTCCCTGCGGGGGGGGCCGGTGGTCCCGCGGCTCTGGTGGACCTCCCGCAGGCGTGCCTGCGGATGCTCCACTGGAGCCGCAGGACCAGCGGACCCTCGGCAGGCACGCCTGCGGCAGGTCCACAGGAGCCCACTGCCGCCCTCCCGGCAACTGGCAGAGCGCCCCCCATGGCATGCCACCCCAGGCACGCGCTTGGTGCGCTGTGGCCTGGCGCCCGCCCTGCCTCCCACCAACCCCTCTGAGATTTTCTGAGGAGACTGTCAACCCAAACCCCGCCCCCCGCAATTCAGGTGGTGCTGAGGAAGCTGTACTCTAATGGAGCTGCCTTACTAGTTAGCTGATGATGAGTTGTGGGGTAGGTCACATGGCCTGACCAAGGAGGAACTTTGCAGGGGGATTCATGTGATGATTTCCTCCCCAGGACTGCCCCCTGTGGGTTTTACTGTCGGAGAGCCATCCCATGTTTTTCAGTGGTTACATTTTTTCTCCCCTTTCTTCTTAAACCAAACTCTTCCCCTGCCCAGGAACACTGGGTAGCTTAAGGATCTTTAAAAAAAAAAATAAAGAATAGTCATCATGCAGGTTTCCCAAAACTCATTTATCTCTATCTGTTATTCAGATACATTCCCAATGGATCATCTTTATTCTGAAAATAGATAATGAAAACAGTATATCATATTTTATATTGAAAATGGGCACTTTATTAAACTGGTAAATATTTATTAATAATATTAGAATTCATTTTTAAATTAGACATTTCATGAATTACTTTGCCTGGGAGCTATAAAAACTTTATTACAGCAATAAAAAAATGTAAAGGAGGCATTTTGAGTATGAAATTTCATTTCGTGGTCAATTGAATTTACTATATCTGACAGAACTAAAGATGGGGTTATAAAATAATTATGATGTTCGTATACACTTACAGAACAATGCTCTTATGCAGTGATTTTGGGTAGTCTTACTTTAGTGCTTCATTAATAGTGTATGGCTAATTACAAAAGGAGATAGTTTCTAGATACTGAAAAACAAGCAGTAGTTTCCTTTGCTGAATACAAACAGTTAAAATAATTTGAGATGAACCACATCAAGTTCTTTGGTCGTTTTCTGAATTATTAGAGACCTTACTGTAAGTGATAGTTATTTTAGCTTGATGTAGACTTACCTTGTTGAAAAATCCAGTAGAATTTCACCTTGAAGAAATGTCATGAGATTTTAAATCACAAATGTTGAAAAAATAAAATGTGCTTGGACAGAATTATGATTAATACAGTGTGTCTTTGGCTTTGTTCTATGTACTACCTGACATGTTCACCTATAAACTTGAATGCAGAATCGCCAGAGGCATGGTTAAAAATAGGTTTTGTCAAGGTTCTCCTATGTCTCCCTTAGGGTACAGAGTTGGCTAGCTACATCATAATACTTCTGCAAGCTCCTCAGATACTCCCCATAGGAGGACCAGAAAAATAATAAATAATACTTTACATTATATTCTTGATTTATTATTACTTATATTCTTCAGTTCATGCAAAGTGCAAGCAAGATATTTATTACCAGAATAAATGTGGTCTAGCAGTTATTAAAAGATTGTATTGATGGATTAGCAATTGTTTATGCTATTAAGAACAAGATAGTTTATGATGTATTGGGACTGATTTCCTACCCTGTCACATTGGTTTTGCTTTAGAAAAGAGTGACAATTTGTCACATTGCTGATTAGCTTCATTATTATTGGCAACAAGCACAACACATTTATCTTACCTAAATGCATGCTATTACATTTAAAAACAGACAACAGCAACAAAAAAGGGAGATAAAAGGAGTGCAGTATGATTAACAGTCACATTTTAATAATATGCAAATAAAATCCTAGTATTCAAAAATGTATTAATGAAAAATTGATGCTTTTTTGAGTTCAAAGAAACCCTTGATTTACATGATGCAGATACTAAACTTATAAATATCTGACTCAAAATAAGTAGAAATCAGTAGCAATATCCTGGTCAAAATATTTTACACTGAGGCTCTGTTGTCTGTTTAGATGATCATCTGAAAAATTATTTTAATCTACAAAAGATGGCAATTCTATAAAACTACAACTTGTGCTCCTGAGGATTCCTTTTTTTTTTAACACCTCTCTATAATCTGCCCAGCCTGCTGAGTAGCATTGACATCAGTAGTACATCAATTTCAGAAAGTGGATTATTTTTACTAGACAGCTATTGTGACATATTGGGTCAGTCATAAATGAAAGATATTCATGCAAGCATGCAATACTTGTAATGAAGTCTCACTCTGACCTTCTGTATGATTGATTCTGTAATTTAGTTTTCTCAGGCAGTGCCTGAAATGAAATGAAATCATGTTGAACAAGTTTTGAATACCCACAGTGCACCAGGAGAAGAAAAATCTGCAGCCCCAGAGGCTTGAGAGAGAGCAGCTGAACGATTTATCTCCATGCTATTATAGCCTTTGCCAGCGTTCAACATTTCTTTCTTTCTCTTTTTTTTTTTTCTTATTTGGCTTAAGTACTTAATTCTGCAGGTAGCTGTAAATGGGAAAATAAAATGCTGTTCAGATTTAAAATGACAGGACAGGAGTATGTGCAGGGGACTGATAAAATATCTTGAATAGAACTGACCTTTCATGTAGCTGAAAGTTACTGGGGGATTCATCCTCATAATTACCATATAGATTATTTTTATTTCTTTCCTGCAATGAAACATTTCAGAGAGCAGTAGTGCTGATTGAATGAAAATTGAACTTGTTAACATTCTTTTCAGCTTAGCCTGTTGTACATAACAGAAGGTTAGCTTTGATGAATTTCGAAATTCTCTTTCTGATATCCAAGAAACAGACAGTAAAGTAATTTTCTCTTTTCAGTCTGATTTTTTTATCCAAAAAAGTATAGATTTTACAAAAACAAACTGATAAATTTACATATATTGCTCGATATATACTGACTGTTGGAGAAATTGTGTTTTCTGTTTGGTGAGGATTTGATCCTATTTGAGTTTTATGATTGTGACAATACCCTGATTCCATTTAGGATCCTGCCCAGATACACTTAATTCATTTTGGAATAAACTCATCTTTAACTATGTTACAATTTAAATGTGGGACTGAGGTCAAAAATCAAAAAATTAGGGTGGCTATAACTGAGATAATAAGAAGAGACTTTTAAATAAACAGCGAACCGATGTCATGGCCTTAAAGAATTTAGCTGCAATTTTTATCCTGTTAGAGGGTAGTAAATACGCAAACTGAAGACGGAAATGTTATAAACATCTCAAAATAGTGCTTTTTACATAAAGATCTGAATCTTACTGTATTTAATCCCAAATTGCTAATTTAGTTTTTCAGTGACAAGATTAACTCAAAATTGCCAAAATTAAAGCTAAAAAAAAAAAAGCTAGTTCAAATGGCAAAAAAGTCTTCATTTCAAGCAATTACTTCACCACACATGACTGCATACCTCTAATTTATATCTTTAATTTTCATTTACAAATAAACTTCCTTGTAAATCTCTTTTTTTAGTATTATAATTTTATATTTTGAGAGAAAGAAGTAGGTTTTCAATTAATACAGAGTTATAGCTATGTTGTTTAATGTGTTACAGATAAAACAGTTATTTCATGGGTCATTAATGTGTTTAATGCCTGGAACGTTCTATTAAAACAAGCCCTTGTTATTGTTATTAACATGTTTATTGCCATCCTTAATAGGAAAAAATACAACTAATTCTGGAAGGTGATAATTATTCATTTATAGGAAAAGTGGCTATTTCTCACCAGAAGAGATCTTTTACGTTCAGTGATTTGATTTTTTCTCAAGAAACTGTGGGCCACTAAATTTCAGATTAAGATAAGCAGTATTAATCTGTTTTCTACTTGAGTTGTACTTTAGGAATAGTAGTTTTTATAGTCACCCCTTTCAAGAGATACAATATCCACAGACATTATCTCAAAATAAATAATTGCTGTTGACTAAGTGTAACTAAAAATAAGGGGTACTCTTAGGGACCAATCCTGCAAGAAGCTGCATGCCTTTGGCTCTCATTGAAGTCAGTGAGCGTTGTGTGTATCCAGTGCCTTTCAAAAGATGCTTAGCACCTTGGAGGAGTAGACCCTTAATTCTCAGTTAAGGTGTCATAAACATACAGCTAAGGGTAGCATAAAATCCCTCTTTACCATGTAAAGGGTTAATTCCTCTTTTATCGGGAAAGAGTTAAGAAGCTCAGATAACCTGGTTGGCACTTGACCAAAAGGACCAATAAAGGGAGAAGATACATTGCAATCTGTGGGGAAAGGTTTTTGTTTGTGTCTTTGTTTGGTTCTCTTGGAGTCAGCAGAGGAACCAGGGCAGGGTAAATACATCTCCCTAAGCCATATCTGGACTAAGCATCTAGTATTGTAGAAATAGTAAGTAATGGCAAAGAAATGCGTTAGATTATCTTTCGTTTTAGCTTGTGAATTTTCCCTGTGCTAAGAGGGAGGTTTATCCCTGTTTTTATAATTTTAAAGTTTCGCCTAGAGGGGAAATCCTCTGTGTTTGGAATCTTTTTGTTACCCTGTAAAGGTATCTTCCATCCTGATTTTACAGAGGTGATTCTTTTATCTTTTTTTTAAATAAACTTCTTTTAAGAACCTGATTGTTTTTCAGTGTCCTAAAGACCCAGGGGGTTAGATCTGTGCTCACTTTGTAACCAGTTGGTTAGGATATTATTCTCAAGCCTCCCCAGGAAAGGGCGTGTAAGGGCTTGTGGGGATATTTTGGGGGGAGGTAGGGCTCCAAGTGGCCTTCCCTGAACGTTTGTTTAAATTACTTGGTGGTGGCAGTGATCAAGGACAAGATGGAACTTGTGTCTTCGGAAAGTTTTAACCTCAGCTGGTAAAAATAAGCTTAGGAGGAAGTCTTCCATGCGGGTCCCCACATTTGTACCCCAGAGTTCAGAGTGGAGAAGGAACCCTGACATAAGGCTTTGCAATACCATTGTGCATTGAAATCATGATAATTGGTTTTATACCTGCAGATTTGAGTTCAAAGTTCAGTTGAACAACTTTTGGGATTTCTAGAGATGGAAATAAACAGTATATATAGCCCACTCAATTTACAGTAACAATCCTGGCTATAGCAGACAACCACTGCAGTTTGACACAATACTAAAGCAAATATAATCCTTCCCTAGCTTGGTGATAGAATAAAACATTTAACTGGTCTTCTTAGACTCTAGTTTATTATGCCCTCAAAGCCATTTTAATTTTGTATGTTTCAGTGTAGACAAAACAGTCTCTTTGCTATAAGACGTGTTTCCTCCTTCCTCTTGTCTTGATACAAATTTAACAAATCCAGGTGCTAGTGAACTTGTTACAGAACAAACAAACAAAAACACCAAATGCATCAAAAAATGATGCAACTCAGAGCAAAATGGAAACTGAGTATATTGAAATGAGAATCTCCATGTGTAATCCTTTAGTCAACATGGGCTCCTAGCATATTTTAGAAACCTTAGATTGAGTTAAGTAGCAGCAATATGATACAGAATGGCAGTATTTGCCTGAGACACCCATCCAGTGAGCTGGTGATGTTGCTTCTAGTAAATATTAAGGGGTTTTGCTGAGTCACTGGTGCAGATGACTTCTTATTATCACTTCCAGATATGTGAGGGGCTTTCTAGAAAGAGAGAGGAAGGATCTAGGTTGTGGTTGAGTACTGAAGAAGAAAAATTAATTATTTAACATGAATGTAGCAGGACTGCCTTTAGGCCCGCCAGGCTGAGACAATATTGTGATAGGCACTATAGGAATATATAGAAAGGTCTGCAGTCTAGGAGCAGCCAAGCCTCGGATGAGTTCTGTAGAGTGAAGGAGTGACTAGAATTTGTTATTTTGTTAATTTCTGTGTTAATAGAACCAAGCTCCAAGACAGAAGTGGGATCTATACCAGTGGTGCTCAAACTTGGGCCAGCGCTTGTTCAAGGAAAGCCCCTGGCAGGCCAGGTCAGTTTGTTTACCTGCCATGTCCGCAGGTTCGGCCAATCGCGGCTCCCACTGGCCGCGATTCACTGCTCTAGGCCAATGGGGGCTGCAGAAAGTGGCGCGGGATGAGGGATGTGCGAGCTGCCCTTCCTGCAGTCCCCGTTGGCCTGGAGCAGCGAACTGCGGCCAGTGGGAGCTGTGATCGGCCAAACCTGCGGACGCAGCAGGTAAACAAACTGGTCCAGCCTACCGGGGCTTTCCCTAAACAAGCGGCAGCCCAAGTTTGAGAACCACTGATCTACACTACATATGGATTGCTTTTGAAATGTAGTTGGAAAAGGCAACTATCAGATATGGTTTAAGGTGTGGTTATTTTTTTAATCTCTTTACAAAAGTGGTATAAAAGAGGAAAATTGGAGAATGTCTTGACTTAGATGATGATAAGCCACAGCAGACCCAGGCTGCAGATCAACAAGAACAACCAAGATAGTTGTAAGAATAGTAGCAAGCCCAGCGTGCAGCCCAACTCCAACAGCAGCAATTCCAGGAGCAAATGTTCCAGACACACCATTCAGGCTACCAATAGCCATCATCCTTTCTCTGTTCAAGATGGGCCCGAATGATGGCCGTGCCTGGTCACCTTTGAGCAGATGGACACTGCTGTTGCCTGGGAGGAGTCCTGAGCTGTCCATTTTGCTCCTTTCCAAGTTCTTTTCTGGCCTTGGTAAGAACACTGCTACTGACTACCTTCATTGTCCCTGGCTGCCATCCTAGACTGGGTTAGGATCTTTGAGGAGAAGTACCAGCAGCATTTCTGGGAGAAGCTCTTTTCCTCAGGGTTGTGGCTGCACTCCTTCACCTAGCAACTAACCTATGAGGTGACTGGGTGTCTCAAGCCTGAATATTAGTCAGTGGAAGAAATTATGGATTGGTTTTAGGCCGTCTGCTCAAGAGTTGCAGACTTGGATGGACCCACGTTAACTGTCTATGCTGGCAGAGGTTGTGCAGCACACATAAGACTACATGGAGAAGCTCAGCTACTAGAGGGACCACCACAGCCATGCTGCAGCCCAAGCCTGAAAGACAGTTCATGAGCCAGATTCAAAAAACATCAGAGAAAACTGAAAGGACCATAGAATTAGAAGTAGGGAGATAAAACACATTCTCTCCCAGACTGTAGGGAGAGCTGGCCACACCTCCTAACCAATGTTTTGTTTGTGAAGGGAGGCATATAAAAAAATTCTGTGCCATAAGGAGGTGTGACATGGAGATATGTGAGATCAGGCTGACAGAAAGGGACACTCACCTAGATTTAGGGGTGATCCAGCAGTTGCTCTTTTGTCTGCTCTTTGTGTGAGAAAGGAACTGAGATATATCCCAAACTTTCTCCTTTGCAGGTGTGTAATGATGAAGAGATATGTGATCTTGCTGAGATCTCCAGGGGATGAACTGTGCCTGCATGAGTGGCTTTTTGACCTGAGAGACTTGTAGTGCACTTAGGCTGTTTTAAATCTTTTGGTCTAAGTGTTTTCAGATAGCAGAACCTGTGCATGTCTCCTCTGTCCAGAGGAACTTCTAGATATATCTTGCAGCCTTAATTCCCTGTGAATGGAAATGGTCGTTTATCCTTTCCCGTTGTTGTGGGACAAGACTAGGCAAACTTTCCTTTCTCCAGGGACATGAGACTGTGGCTCATGGCTGTGGAAGAGGAGATGCTGGCAACCACAGCTGGGCTGGTGTTTTACTAGTCTGTATATTTGAAAACATGAATACTTCTTGAATGGTGGCAATACTGAGCAAAGCTTTGTGTTGTATTTCATAAAACAAGGATTGAATCTATGACAGATAGAAGCATTCTGTTAGTATGATTTTTTTTTATGGACGGAAGAATTCAAATCTTATAAAACTTTGATAATGGATTGTGTTATCTATACTGCAGTTGTGGAGAGAGAGCATGGACGATTTCCTTCAGAGAGATGCTGACTTACAAAATCTGAGTAATTTACAGATAGGAACTACCGATGGTTTTGCTTTTTATATTGAAGTAAATTTATCAGTTGGTATATTACATCGGCTTATGTTATCTTGACAGTGACAAATCTGACTGGCAATAGAATGCATAATGTTTTTAGTCAACTTTCAAGGGGGTAGTTGGTATAGCCACAGAGTAATTTGCACACATAAGTGTTGGATCTGGAATACATACTTTTGTGGGGACATTTACCATAGCCTTCCTTAAAAAACTGACACACCAAGTTCAGAGTTTGATCCTGGTCCTATATCTTTATATAGTCAAAATGTCTATTGGACTCAGTCCTGACAGTGTTTTTTCTGCAAGACTCCCACTGAAATTAAGTGGAAGTGTTGCCTAAATAAATGATTCTGGATTGGCCCCATTGATTTTAACATTATTTTTGAAGGTATCAGGACTTCAGGATTGCTCCATGATATTCAAAAGAGTAATTTTCTAGTGATTTGATCCTAAAATTCAGAATTGTATTTTAAAAATATCATATTAAATGTTCATGTAGGGTGAAATTCTCCTGTCTGCAGAAGACTACTGCAATGCCATTACTCCGAAGTCACCGTCAAAATAGGGTTTAAATGGAATGTAAACAGTGTACAGGTTCATGCTAGCCTCTTGCACCAGGTGAATTCCACTCTCTCTTTTATCAAGAGGAGTGTTAAATTGTTTGCTTTAATTTCTGCTGGATGTTTTGTGAGTTTGATGTTACAAGAGCAACATCTAGCAGTGTCCTTGTTTGGAAGGAAAGGCTGTATAGTTCCAATTTTATCTGCATTGCATATCATATACTGAAGTCTGCAACATTGTGCTGGTGCACTGCAGTAGTTGCCTCAGTTACTTGGTGAGGGAAGTGGGAGATGAACAATTCAAAAGGACAATCCTTTAAAAAAGGATGCATACAGAAAAGACTATTAGGTTGGCAAAGCAGGGAGCAGTTTGCTGTCTGGAGAGCCTCTTGGTTCCTTTGATCTTGCCTTCTGTGTATCACATTACACTGAGATAATACTGCAGAACTCTAGGACTATGAACAGTTAAATTATTCACACATATATAATGGACACTAAGATTTGCTTGTGGGTAGTTTGAAAGAGTTTTGATGGTAAAACATTTTGGGCTAAATATTGGTTTGCCCCTAGCTTGGGTGTTCTTGAAGGGGCAGGGTTTGCTAACTCCCTCACAACAGTGCTTTTGCACAGGACTTCACCGTAACTTTATCTTTAGTGCTCTTGAAGGATATTAAGCAGAGCTGAGTGAAACTTTGGGTATGTCTACACTACAATAAAACACACGCAAATGGCCCATGTCTGCTGACTTGGGCTCCTGGGGTTTTCAGTCTGCAGGGAGTTCATGCAAATCCTTTCCCTTTTTTATTTCAAATTCATAAAAGTTTGCATCCCCTGAATCCTTATGATATTCAAACCTGATTTAGCCTTCGTGCTACTGGATGCTTGTGTTTTGTCTCATTTCGGGTCGGAACCATGGAGTATTGCCCAATTTCAACCCAAAACCATAAATCAGACCAGGTTAACTCAAAACTTGATTCGGTTCATCTGAAAAGGTTCATGAATATTTTGGCAAACCTGATCTAAATTTTGAGTTACATTATGAAAGTTGTGCACATTTCAAATAAAAAACCACACTGAACCCCATGTACATTCATAATACGAAATTGGTAGAGTCCTGGAAATCTGTGGATATCTGCGTCCATGGATCATTTTTGCAGATTGCGGTTCGGATGCAGATACAAATTTTGTATCTGCGCAAGGCTCTAGAAATGGGAACATAGTATTATCTCTTATTTTGGCTATTCCAAAAAGATGTATTCTGAATATGTGAGCTTTGCTGTTTCACTTGTCAGTGTTTCAAGTACTAATGGAATTAAAATTTCACATAGACACTGTGATCCAAACACTGATTATATTCTTTCCATGAATACTCCTGATATGTGAAAGTTTCTCATAATTCTCTAGATAATGAAGGAAATATTACTGATTCTGTTGACTCTGTACGGCTACCACTCTGAAATCTATCAGAAGATAAGGAAACCACCATGTTTAAAATATTTGAGAATAAAATAAATAAGGTATCTTGGTGGAAGTTTACATGATAATGGTGTCCTCAAGTTGATTTACAAGCTCAGAAGGGATTCACCAAGGCTGTGAACCAAAAAAATTAGGACTATGTATATCCCATACCTTAATGCTATCACATCAGACTATTATAAAAATACAAAAAGCTCTTCCACTTCCTTTTCTGAAATCTCCTCTGCATGCACAGTTATGTACAGTATTCTACTGAAATTCACAATGACATATATCCACAAAATAATAATTGCATTCACACTCCATTCATCATGCTATTTAAATACATATATTAGGAATATAACTTTGAATATAAATGCAGAAAATATATTGCTGATGGTTGTCACATGACAATAGAAACTGTTTTTACCAAATCAGAATATAAGAACCAGAAATTAACCTTTAAAATATTTTCTTTTTCATATCAGACTTTCTATTTGATGCCAGTTAGCCATTTCCAGTTATGAAATGTTATTTACTTTCCAGTTTGTGTTTTTGCTTAAATTTTTATTGAGGCAAAACAGGGAAGGGAATAATAAAAAAATACAAAGAGGAAAAAAAGAGAACTCCCCTTCTCCCACACAAACATCTCAAAAGAAGGAACAGTTAACAATTCATGGGCTTGTATATAAAATTAAATTCTGAGTCAATGCAAAGTCAAGAGAATTTAGTTTCAATAAAATCATAGACTCAACCAAAATGACAAGACTTAGAGTAAATCATTTGTAACCCAGGGCTTCGTATTCTGCTGCTTTGGTATAAAGACTGTGAAAGATGGTTTTGTGTAACAGCAAGGAAGCGAGGGAAAACTAGTCTTTTAGAGGTAGAATACTTCCTAGAAACTGCTTTGGGCATGACCCACAAAGAAAGGGAATTCTGATTATCTCCACCTTTGTTTTAACAGCAATTTTTTTTCTTAATACAGTAAACTAGTGTCTGTAAAGCAAAAGGACTGAATTAATATACAGAAAGTGGTATCCCTTAAAAAAGACTTGAAATGACTTCCAGATGCCACTGTCAATATAATTCTAAATCATAGTGACCCTATAGTTAGTGGTAGTAAATTTCACAGAAAGGTGCCCTGAAGCAAATAGGCATTTCAACTAATCACTCTGATGGTTTAAACATTTCTATATCAAATGCTTCATTTTTGGCACACACATTCATCTCTAAGGAACTAGGCTCCTTTTCTTGCAGTTGGGAGATAATAAAAGCATTTGAGAAATAAGATGAGAAATGAAGTCCAGCAGGGATGAGCAGCCCAGCTGGCAGCAGCTCGTAGACCACGGGAAATTTGGTAGAGCTCTTGGCGGGTTCTGAGATCCCAGCATGTAGGATCTGTACCTTGAATTTGGAGGGTTAGTGCATCTGTGTTGGACCCCAGTGAAGTAATTCTACTAGGTATGGTTGGGTGTTTTGTGTGCTTTGGCACTGGAAACATCCATGAGCTCATAGCTGTGTGCTAGACCATTCTGCAAATTGAAGGAGGCTTCCACAGTGGGTATCAGCACATAACCAAGAGAACTCTAGATTCAGAGTTAATGTAAAGGGGCACTTATTTGGTGCTCTAAGGGAAGTGAGAAAGGCTGGGCAATCTTGTTTCCAACAGATGAGGAGGATGGAAAGTTGAATGAACATCACCTTCCACTACCAACCCCCTGCATCACTTAGGGACAGATTTTCACACCTTAGAACTTTCAGGAAATAGTTTTCCCATAATATGAAAATTTTTGAGACTTTGAAATTTTTTCCTGACTTGAAATGGAACAAAATATCAAAATCTTTTAAAAAAAATGTGCACCAAAAATATTTTGGTTCAGGTCCATTGAAATGTTTCATTTTGGTAACTTTTTAAAATATTTAGTTTTGATTGTGAACTTTTTTTAGTCTATCTTAAATTTCTAAATGAAAGCTGTTTCAGATTGAAAAATAATTGAATTCTTAATTTAAAAAAATTGACATGAAATGTTTTGACCATTTCTGAAACTTCTTTGCACATTTTTTTTTTGAGTCAGGTGGTTTGTTGAATATGAACCTGTTTCATAAACACTACTGGTTTTGGTGAATTGACTTTAAAAAAAGAAAAGAAAAAAGAAAAAATGTTTTGTTGAAAATTCCAGCTCTAGTCAGACTTTGTGGAGGCAATTCTGAAAGAGTTCAGCCTTATTTAGGCACTTAAATAAGCTCCAGATTGTCAAATAAGTTCAGCACTTATAGGTCCTACTGAGATGCTTCTGGCCAGTTTTTCAAGTAAGCTCAGCACCCAGCAGGGAAGTTGGGGGTAGACTGTAAATTGAGCACTTCATGAATCTGCAGTTTGCTGAGGTTCAACTATATTTATTTAAGTATTCCTTCATGTGCAACTAAGTATGGTATAGATTATTAGCACTGAAAGAATGTTCAGAATCTAATTTACTTCTTGCATTTCCCTCTGTTTGAACAATATAGATTAGGCAGATTTCTGAATCAATTTGTGAGATTTTTATTCTCTCCATTTACTAAGTGTGGTCTATAAATGAGCATTTTTTCTTTCATTTTTAAATATTCTTTTATGGAATATTGATCTTCTTTATATACTTACAAATAATAAAACCTAGTTCTGCATAGACAGATTCAAGTTCATTTTACACTCAGGATCTCTGTTGTTATTTATAAACATGCTAGGTACTGTACAGATTTATAAGAAAGCAGTTCTGGCCCTCAAGAGTTTTTGATCTGTAAAGACAAAAAACCCACAAACGATGGGAGTTAGAGACACAATATACAAGAAAAATAAGACTGATGATTAGGATGTAGTTTGTTAGTTCCATGTGTACTTAGTTATTTGGATTTTATTTTTATCTGTGTGTATTTACTTTTCTGTAGGCTACCTGCAGAATTTTTTTTTAGCAGTGATTTGAATTATTTGAACTGTGCACTAGCATGCTGCAGTGTCTGAGTTCCAGACTCTACAGGTTCTTTGCTTAAAATAACTTGGATTCCACTTCAGTCTGAATTATTTTTTTACCTACGTTGGTTACAGATAAGAACTATGTAACAACTGAGTTGCCATTCAGTAGAAGAAAATGTTTATTTTTTTTTCATTTTGTTTACTTGGTGTGTGGATAGCAGCAATTTGTGTCCCATCAGTTTCAGTGTTTCCCCTGCACAGTCAGTCAGTGTTTTCCCCTTGTTTGTGTTGGTAATCTGCACAGCAACAACGACAGGTGGAAAACATTTTAAAGAATAGGGAAATATGATTGTAATGCCACAATAATGGGTAGGGGGACTCTGGGGAAGGTGTTATACCTCAAGCTGCTTTTAACTCATTTTTTAAACTGACTAGATTTCAAGTTGACAGTGTCAACTAAATAAGACTGTTAAAATGATCCATAACATTTTATGGTCGCTGCTAAATATTTGCTCTTTCCATGCTTTTTAGGATCATAGCCACTCACAAGTTTCACAGTATCGCCAAGATCATTCTTTGATTATGAGATCGATTGTTCATATGACTGATGCTGCTCGTTCAGGAATTATGCCTCCTAGTCAGTTAACCACCATTAACCAGTCTCAGCTAAGTGCACAGCTGGGACTAAATTTAGGAGGCACTAGCTTGCCACATACTTCTCCTTCACCTCCTGCAAGTAAATCAGCAACTCCTTCCCCATCCAGCTCTATAAATGAAGAGGATGCAGATGAATCAAACAGAGTAAGTTATAGTATGTGTTTTAATATATATGACTAGATATAATATAGTTTTGAATACGTAGCAGTAGAACTGCTGACTTCACTGCAATGTGGCCAGGTAAAATATACATATATTTCAGTAGTGGAGTATATGATTGTGGCAATATTCATAAGCTCTGGGTGACCTCTTTACTTAGTAAAATTATAGTTGCTTATTTGCTACAGAGCTAGAGTGAACACACACTGCTATCACTCTCCAACTCCACCACTTCCTGTGGGTAGATGGGTGGAGAAGCAGTGAACTGATGGATCCATGTAGTCATCAGTTCCCTGCCAAGGATCCTCCCCAGACCTCCCTGAGGCTGGCACACAGGAAACCCTCCTGAGGACCCCTTCAAGAATCACAGAGGGGGCTTTTTACAACATATATGTGCTCCTTGCATTCTACCCCATTCTGCTGTTCTAGGGATACTCTGTGACAGCAGAGGGATATGGTGAAGAAAGGACTTTCTCCCTAATAGTCCTGTGACACCTTATAGACTAACAGATGTATTGGAGTATAAGCTTTCGTGGGCGAATACCCACTTTGTCAGACACATGCGTCTGACGAAGTGGGTATTCACCAACAAAAGCTTATGCTCCAATACGTCTGTTAGTCTATAAGGTGCCACAGGACTCTTTATCGCTTTTTACAGATCCAGACTAACACGGCTACCCCCTGATACTTTTTCTCCATAATATTACTTTATGACGACCCTACCCTGCAGAGCTTTCACTTGCACAGTTCCCATTGGTTTCATCAGGAGATCTGCCTGGGTAGTACATGCAACCCTAACCCTTAAGTAAATTCTCATTGCTCAAATATTTGTATTAATTTCAGTTGATCTGAACAGAATAATTCCTTTGCTAACAGGTCTATTTAAATCTCTATGGAAATGAACTCCTGGCATACTAAAACTTCCATAAAAAGGGAAAGGTCAACCTTTATTTCTAGCAAAATGCATGTATATTTTAATATATGACACTAAAGAATGTTAAAATGTCAAAACAGTTATAAGGTAGTGTAAACTGACTGATCACATCTATAAAATCTGAAATTTGTCATAAAGAAATAGGCCTATACATGCATATATGCCTAAACAGCAAGGAGTCCTGTGGCACCTTATAGACTAACAGATGTATTGGAGCATGAGCTTTCGTGGGTAAATACCCACTATGTCGGATGCATGCTCCAATACGTCTGTTAGTCTATAAGGTGCCACAGGACTCTTTGCTGCTTTTACAGATCCAGACTAACATGGCTACCCCTCTGATACTTGATATATGCCTAAGATATCCTCCTGAAATCACTAAAGAGCTGTATTATGCACACTTCTGAAGAATTGACTCCACTATTGCTCTGTAGCCAGAGGAAAGTATTCGTAACCCCTGGTCCAAGCGGGAGTTAACAGGCTTAGCCAAGGGACCAGGAGGTGCCCCTAAGCTTCTTATTTTTGAGTTTCTGTTGCTGAAATCTATTCTTTCATGGAGAATGCACAAAATATGTAATGTAGCCTGTATTAATTTTTATTGAAATTATATCCAGGACATGCTCTTCCCATCTAAAACTTAAGGGACTGAGTCTGCAACCCTTAGTCATGTTGAATAGTTATTACACACACATTTACTTCCATTAAGGCCAGTGGGATTAAACGCCTGAGTTAATTCTACTTAGCAGGAGTAAGGGCTGCACAACAGGATTCTAAAACGTTACCTGTCCATTAATCTTATTCATTTGTTGTTTAATAGAACTTCTGAGGATTTTTCATACACATTTGATCTTCCTAACTATATTTCAAGTGAATATACCATGTAGGCAATGATTTCTGTTGCTGTTTCTTAGGCTACTGGAGAAAAAAGAGCTGCTCCGGATTCTGGCAAGAAGCCCAAGACTCCAAAGAAGAAGAAAAAGAAAGATCCCAATGAACCACAAAAGCCAGTGTCAGCATATGCTCTATTCTTCAGGGACACACAGGCTGCAATTAAAGGGCAGAACCCTAATGCTACATTTGGAGAGGTTTCAAAAATAGTAGCATCTATGTGGGACAGTTTAGGAGAAGAACAAAAACAGGTAATAAAGAATAGACTGCAGTTATGCAATAGTATATTATGAGAAGTAAAATGACAAGTAAATATCAGGAACTAGATTGTCAGCTAGTGTATATCAATGTTGCTCCACTGAGCTATGCTGATTTACATTTCCTGAGGAGCTGACTGCAAAGCAGCATGTTGTCTGCCGGTGGTATCGAACTTTGGTGTCCTATCAATTCACATAGATAGGACAAGTCCAGTCTTTACAGGTCAGTTTGATGCCATCAAGTCCAGTCTTTACAGGTCAGTTTGTAGAAAGCTTGGGTGATGGCATCCCAGTACCCTGTTATATATAATTAAATAATATATTGTTACGCTTTTTTTCTTTTTACTTTACTCAAAATTTAGACTAGAAGGGAAGGTACAACACATTTGCCATTTCCTTTGGTCTTCTTTACGAACCTTTGTTACAAAGATTGTTGGTTTCAAACCTTTGAAGCCAACCCTGTGTGCCTCATTATATCAGCCTACTGTTTGAAATTTTATTCATAGCTCATTTTAAAACTTAGTACAGTAGAATGAGTTTTCAGAGATTAGTGTTTCCTTCTTAGGGGTTGTGTTCCTCTCCATATCCACATAACTCCTACGCATGAATTGAGAAAATAATAGAGTCCTTGGGGGTCTGTTTTCCTGTTGATACTTCTGTGCAACCCCCATTATTGTTAATGGAAGTTATGTTTGCATGTAGATAGAAGAATAGACCCCTTAGTGGTAAGTAGAACAATGTGAAGAAGGGAGAGGCATACTTATTGGCCTCTTGTTACAAAGCACCTGCTGCCATGTAAAGTGGCTGATTCACTTGGTTTTGGTTTAATGGTGACTGCTCTAGTTTTCATTGGTTAGTGAAGTTAAAATCCCCAATCCTAAAGTATATTTTGTCTCTCAATTCTGAGATCTCCAGTCACCCCTTAAGCGCCCTAATTTGGAAAACAGTTTTGTGGCAAGCTATGAATGGTTCTTGTTTTGGACATACAGTTTATGATTTCTTTGGAAGATTTTCAGCCTGCGAAATGTTAGCAGTTTAAAGGTGATTTTTTTCCATATATTGAAAGTGAGATGTACAAAAATACAGATGGCTCAGCTTTGGCTTAACTCTGTTTCCATTAAAGTCAGTGGGAATTGAGTTAGGTCAACTTTGTACACTTTTCAAAATCCGACCCTTAATAGAGTGTGATGTTTTTCTACTTCTTCATCCATACTGCCTAAAAAAAAATCTTCACTCCCTGGAGATTTTCACTAGTTTTTCAGACTTAATTTCATTCTCTTCTCTTCTACCAGCAGTTGAAATTGCACTCCTGCCATATCTCCCTGATAACTGGTCTTAGTACAGTATTAGTTCCTAGAGAGGTGAGACAAGCCTGGAAATCACGTCAAGGAGAAGGAAACATCTTGCTGAAAGAAATGTCATACTTAATAGTACTGACCACCAGCTAAGACCATTCACTATAGCAATTTGTAGCAGCCATAGAACAATAATATGATTAGTGATAACAAGGATTACCAAAGGAAAACATTAGGGTACCGTGGTTAAAATCCAAACAGGTAGGCAGTAAGATGAAAACTGATGTTCATCTACAGGAGTAGATAGTGTACAGTGTAAGGTAATATGATTTTCAGTGTAAGGCTAGTTGTCAACATTTTAAGAGAAGAAAAATCACATAATTGTGTGGGTGGGTGGAGGATGTATAGACTGAAAAGCAGGACTATATCTTTAATTTCCTTGCATGTATACAAGCATGACCCCATTGGGGCAAGTGGTGTTTTATGGTGAAAAATGTATAAGCTGAAGTTGGTGTTAATTGTGGTGTCTTTAACAGGTATATAAAAGGAAAACAGAAGCTGCCAAAAAAGAATACCTAAAGGCACTTGCTGCTTATAGAGCTAGTCTTGTTTCTAAGGTAAGCCTGATGGTGACTTCAATCAAACGTAAGGTAGAGTTTGGCAATGGTTATTTAAATGTGAATTTTGTCATGTGATTAAAAATAAATCTAGAATCCCAGAATTCCTTTTATATAGCCCTGAAACATTTTGTGTAACAGCTCAAATGACATTCTGTGCTTAGTTTTTGCACAAAATTTTTTCATAGTCCTAAAATCACTGTAATAAATATCGGACAATAATTATGCAAACACACCTTGTCTCTGGGTTATTTTTAGAAGTAAAATAATACATGTCACTACGGTGAGCGACAGTTTATAAAAGTAGAATTTGATCATTAGAAATGTATTGGCTTTTAAATACTCAGATTTACAAGCTATCTGCAGAATTTTCCAACTTCCCACTTTCTAAGAAGACAGACTATATTGGATATGGGGCAAGGTGCAAGATGAGGCGTGATGAAGCCTGTGTATTTCTTGCTGTTGAAAGACAGAAATACACTATGGCTATGAATTTAGAAAGTACCTGCAAATGGACAACCAGGATCCATACTGAGTACTTCAGAAGAAATATAGTTATAAAATCCATCTTGCAATATGAGGAAAGTCAGCCTATAGCATTCTTATGTAAGAAGGAGCCTTTTAATTGGCATTCTTAGATTGGTTCTCCTTTCACATTTGAACATAAGAGATATATGCATGCATCCAACTAAAATATCTATGGAAGAATTACTAGATACAATTAATAGTCTGCTTACATGTCTCATGGATTAATTACAAAAGAATCCCTAACTCCAACAATAAAATGTAAGGAGACAGTACAAGAAAATGATGAAAACCAGCTCTCAAGATCACTTATATGAATAGCACAAGAGAAAGTGTTGAGCATTTCATATAATTCAGATTACAAATATCAAAACAACACCAGTAGTTGAAAACTTTGAGCTATATCTGAAGTTATATTGTCCGCAGGATATGGCTCTTTATTATCTCAAGGGTTTGTAAAATGAGGCCACTATGTCACTTAGACACTTTTGAAAATGTTACCCTAATCTTCTTTTCGAAAGCACCAAGGTTGCTTAGGAGCCAAAGTATCATTGTCTTTCAAAGACAGTGGGACTTACTATTATTATTAGTTGTTTGTATTACTGTCGTGGCTAGGAGCTCTAGTCATGGACCAGAATCCCATTGTAGGTACTTTACAAACACTGAACAAAAAGATGGTCCCTATCCTAAGGGGTTATAATCTACATACAAGACAAGAGAACAGATGGATATAGACAGACAGGGGAGTACACAGAAACAATGAGACTCTATTGGTCAGCATAACAGGCCTGGATTGTTAAATATATTTAGGTGCCTAAAGATGCAGATAGGCACTGACTGGGATTTTCAAAAATGCCTAACTCTCATTGAAATCCCTTTAGACTTTAATTATCTGTAAAGAACTCCGACTTGGTACACTAATGACCAGCAATCGTTGAGAACCATACTCTACAAGTCAGTTAAAGAGGTTTTGCCCTTCAGTGGTGTGTCATCAGTAATTCCATTCACATCCGTCACAGGAAAGTTTTGTGGAAAACAAATATGCAAGTATGCAACGTATTGTGCCATGATGTCCCTGTGGGTATTTATCTTAAAGCTGCTGGGCCAAATTCAGGTCTTCCCCCATGCAATCCCATTGACTTCAGCAGGATTGCAAGGGTTCAGGGAGAGCAGAATTTAGCTTTCTGTCAGAATCAGAACTTTAGTTGTTTGTGGTACCAGCTAGAGCGGTGTATTAATGCAGGATGGAATGAATCTGAGCCCTAATGGTCTCTTCTCCCTGCTAATTGATATTTTCCAGGAAAAAAACCCCTTTCTTTCCTTGGCAGCTTCTGGATTTTTTCTTCACCTCAACAGCACCCCTTTTTGTCCCTGTAAAAATGTGAGGTCTCTTAAATTGATCTGGGTAACTCTTAGCCAGGATCCCTGCCGGCTCTCTATCTTGTACAGATTTAATTTAAAAGGGAAGAAATAAGAAATGAGACAATAGATCTATTGAAACTGCTGTTCAATAAAGGAAATCAGCTGCATTGTGCAAACTCTAAGAAGTATTGTGACTCATATCTGCTGCATGAACCACTATAACAACTGTAAGACTGCTTAGGATGAATGATCTTTCCTACTTCATGTTAAGCTGTTTACATTAACAGTATATGAGGGCAGAAAGGGACTTCATATAATTTGTGAGCCTGATAATAATGCCCTTCTCTGTACCAATATCAGCTCTTGAATGTCTCTTTTAAATGCAGGCGGCTGCAGAATCAGCTGAAGCCCAGACAATACGGTCTGTTCAGCAAACGTTGGCGTCCACTAATTTGTCATCCTCCCTTCTGCTGAATACTCCTCTCTCTCAACATGCAACAGTGTCTGCATCTCCTCAGACTCTCCAACAGTCCCTTCCCAGGGCAATTGCTCCAAAACCTTTAACCATGAGACTGCCAATGAATCAGATTGTAGCTTCTGTTACCATTGCACCAAACATGCCAGCAAACATTGCAGCCCCATTGATAAGCTCTATGGGAACAAATATGGTCACAACACCATCTTCATCGCAAGTAAGCCCTTCAATGCAAACCCAGCAGCATCAGATGCAACAGCTACAGCAGCAACAGATGCAGCAAATGCAGCAGCAGCAACTACATCAGCATCAAATGCATCAGCAAATCCAACAACAAATGCAACAGCAGCATTTTCAGCACCACATGCAGCAACATTTGCAGCAGCAGCAGCAGCATCTTCACCAGCAAATTAATCAGCAGCAAATGCAACAACAGCTGCAACAGATACAGCTTCAGCAAATGCAGCAACAGCAAATGCAACACATGCAACACCAGTCCCAGCCTTCTCCTCAGCAGCATTCCCCTGTAGCCTCACAGATGACCTCACCCATCCCTGCCATTGGGAGCCCTCAGCCAGCATCTCAGCAGCACCAGTCACAAATACAGTCCCAAACACAGACTCAAGTATTATCGCAGGTTAGTATTTTCTGAAGATAAATGTTCTTGTAACGTTGTTTTGCATTTATCAAGGGGGTAGGGGTAAACCATATTTGGCTGAAAACTGTAAATTGTTGATAGTAGTTATGCAGAGATGCATAACAGATCAAACGATCCTCTAAAGTGTCTATTAGATAGGCAATAAAGAACTACAATGTAGCTGTGTATCATCTTTTAGCTGACTATAAATCATTTTGTTAAAAAAAAATTAAAAAAATAAAAGCTGTGCTCCTTTTCATGTGATGGCCTTTTTAATTTATTTAAGCTTTACCTACAATATGTGAATCAAATGGCCTAATAAATACTTGGATGTTATGACTGCAGAATGGCCTTTTGGAGTTATATAATGTAACCTTTCTTTCTCTAAAAGTGAGTAATGCACTTCAAGGCAGTTTAACCTCATGAAACCCTTAAAAGCACAGTTGTAACAACCTGTAAAATAATGATTGGATTTCATACAATCATACTTGTATGACATGAGTAGTTGATGGCATTTTTTTGTCATGAAAATAATGTAAATCAGATTTTTGCCAAAGCTCGTATTTTTTTCTTTCCTACACCTCTGCAGAAAAACAAACGCAAGCGACTAAATTTAAATAGTTGACCCGTCCTTTCACTTTGATTTCTCTAAATAAACCTACTATACTTTGTAACAAAATATATATCGACACTGTTACCCTATTATGTTAATTCCAGTTACAAAACAAATGTGAATATTATATTCTGTGTTTAAGTGATGAGTTTCAGATTTAATACACTGTATTTTTAAAAGGGAAATGCACTTAAATAAAACTGTTATTACAAAAACTGAAATTAAAAAATGCAAGAGGTTTTAATATGCTGTAATACCAGTAGAATATATAAAAAGCTTCACATCTGAATAATCAATGTAAATATTTTCTTTAAAAGTTGTAAGTTTTCATATCGTGTTGTAAAGTTTTCATAAATGAGGCTTTAATGTAAACACTGGTAACATGAACTATTAATTGCTACGTTGCTTATTGTGTTTTTAAGCTGTTTTATACTTTTTTATGAGTTATGATAGCAGCAATTAAGTTGTTTGTATTTTGCTTATCTAAAATAAATGCTTTTATCTTGCTATAGAATAAACACATTTCAGTAAAACCAGTGGACTGGAAGTGTTTGATGCAACAACCAAAAGAAAGTGTTAACTTTTAATAGTACTGTCTTTAAAAACTTACTTATTCTCCCTTCAGATTTTTATTTTCTCAAGCACCCTGTGTAACTAGGTACTGTGCAAAATTTGCTGGTATTGTATACGATCAGTTCTGGTATATGTACAAATGCCCTTGTTAAAATATGTGAAGAACAGCATATGACTTGTTTAGAGTCTCTGTGACTAACTGCACAGGCAGTGTATAGAGGGTGGGATTATAAAATTTTCACAATACACGGATGTTGCATAATATCAAAGGCACTACTTGAGGAGATGAGGTAGCAGAATCGGGCAGACTAGTAGTATTTCATAATGGTCTCAGTCAAAATTCTGGTTTTAAAAAACCCCTGAACTTCTGTAACCGGCTGATTCAAAACCCTGGATATAAAAACCCTGAACTTTGTGATTCAAGCTCATCTCTATTTCTTATTTGCATATTTTAGGATATGAGCACTGAGTGATATATAAGGGTAAAAAACATAAGCATATCACGTGGCAGGTTTGGAATCTTCCTCTACTGTAGTGTCGAGATGCTGGTGCTTTTTATACATTCTTATTCTTGAGAAGGAAAAGAACTCTTCTTTTTCTTTCTCTGATTTCTTTCCCCGTAGTAGCTGCAGTACAAGTGCACTGTGACCACTATCCCCAGTTGTCTTGCATGATTAATTACAGCATCTGTCCTGTCAGAAACTATAATGAAGAGGTCTTGATAAAAATTGCAAATTACCACTGGCAACAATCTAAAACTGCTTATGATAAAATGAAAATTAAAAACAGCAAGTGTCAAGCCTGAGCAGAATCCTAATCTGAAAAGAATGAGCATGGTAGAGGTGGTGTCCATGGCTACTGAGCTCAGGGTAGAACCCAACAAAATGGAATATAGATTCCTAAAAAGTTGCAGTTATAGTTGTGAAGATTTACTATATATTGTGAGTTATTAATAATGAATTCAGCTTTCAATATTTCATAATCTGGTACTTTGTTTGTTATGTACAAATATTGAGCAGCAGGAGATTCTAATTATAAATTTATAGATTTCTTGGAGCAGAAAAAGTCATGTATAAATTGAAGTATTTCATAATAGGTATTAGTTGACAGGTACCAGTGTTCGAAATAGCCTTACTATGATATCTAATTATGTCTGGGGAGGAGAAGGTTTATTCCACACATGAGGAAGTCCGCATGCATTAAAAATGTCACAGCAGAGGTTGCCAGTGAGAGATTTTTCTGTGTCAGTTTTAACCAACGTTACATAACAATGGGAACCATTTTATAATCTATTTTAAAACCTTTAGACAACTGTCTTCAAAAATAATTGCTAAACTCCATGTGACAGTAATTGTGTATTAGTTTTATAATTGTCATTTTGAAGACCTATGAAGTATTGTTGGAAAAATGTCACTAGTAATAAGAGTTAATTACAACTGAAGTCTGTTTTCAACTATTTGCTGTTAGAAGCAGGTGTTATTACGCTCTTTAAATGATTTCATAAATCCTGGGTGGTATCCCATTTGATTCAGTGCTGCTGAACTATTGATAGTCAATTCCAGGAAAAATAGTTTTAATTACTGCAGTTAAAAACATTAATCATTAAGCAGAACTGCACATATTAAATGTCAAGATTTGAATCATGGAAAACTACTTTCCCCCTACTTGTTACAAAATTACATTTCACATGGTCCACAACAGCATATTGCAGAACATCTTGTGTTTCAAATTGTACAAGTTAGCATTCATATGCTCCAGGTTTGAGTACATAATTTTGCTGTTAGAGGTCAGAAATTCAACTGTTAATATACAATTCATACAGGAAATATGCCTAAGGATTTTGGTGTCATACACCTATTAAATAAAGTTTTTACTCCTATCATTAACAAGTACTTAACTACCCCCTTAATTTCCCAAGGTTTTAGATACTTTATCACCCCAGTTAACGACATTCTACTTTCACATTAACCGAGGCTGACATATGATGAAAGAACATAAGGAGGTTTAATTTTTAGCTGACACGGGGTCATTAGTTTCCAACTCAGAGAACAAAGGCTTTAAATACCTTTATGCAGCATAATTTCAACTATATATTATCACCTGACCATTGTGGTTTGAAGATTTTTCTAGCCAGATGGATTAAATATCTCAAGTTTAACCAGAAGTCTGGCGCTGATTCCTTTCAATGGGGTTTGGACATTTGAATGGCTCCTTTTCCATTTCTCACTTCATGGAGTATTTTTCAGCACTGGACTTCATTCTAACCTTTCCCTCTCCCCTTTGTTTGGCTTTTGTTTTGCAACAGCTGTTATTATCGTTTTTGGTCAGCTGTGATTGCTGGAGGCAAAATAGGACCAGATGGTGTTTTGCTATGCATGAATGGAGAGTTAGAGGAGTTTGGATTGAATAGGCCAAGTTTGAATGGTGTCTATGCACCACCTGCCCCCCTTCAGCAGCAGCATACACATCATAGTAGCATGATCTGTCTCAGACCTACTAGAATTGGATGGGAATAGAGAAAGCCTTGTTGGATTGTCTCCATATTTATTGATCTTCCATGCACTAACAGCATAATGCAGTGCACAGTCAATTTGAGTGAATTGGATATGACACAGCATGTACATGTAATTTATCACTGTAGTCTCTTGGTACACTTTAAGTTTTTCTGCTACAGGAAAATGCACACTCCTGCATTAATAGACTAAGTAGATGGAAGTAAAATAGGATAATGTACTGTTTGTGAAGAAACTATTCTCAAAATACACACTTTAAACCATCAGCGGAAGAGATTAATTCACAAATCTAATTGGTAAAGAACAGATCCAGCATTTTGGCACAAATAAAATGCCCTCGTTTTTTATTTTTTGTTTGATTGGTTTGGGTTTTGGTTTGCCTATGAAATATAAATAATGAATTTGTTCTACCTGGTAATAGGATCACTAGAGCAGAGTGAGAACAATTCAGAAAATCTTTCAGTACATTTATGTGCACAGGTGTCTAGTCTCTGTTCATCAGAGGATGGAGATGGATGTTAGGGGAGAGATCACTTGATCATTGCCTGTTAGCTTCACTCCCCCTGGGGCACCTGGCATTGGCCACTGTCGATAGACAGATACTTGGCTAGATGGATCTTTGGTCTGACCCGGTACGGCCATTCTTATGTTCTTATGTGTCTTCCTGCTTAGTAACAGGGAGGATATTTTACTAACTGTATATCACTTACCAGCCATTAACACATGGTCTTTCAAGTTAGCCATGCAAACTGGTTTTGGAAGAGCATAGCTTGAGCAAAGGACTCCTGGATTCAGTCAGTGCTGGCTGCCAGGGGCGGCTCTAGACATTTTGCCGCCCCAAACACGGTGGCATGCCGCAGGGTCGCTCTGCCGGTTGCTGGTCCTGCGGCTCCGGTAGACCTCCTGCAGGTGTGCCTGCGGAGGGTCCGCTGGTCCTGCGGCTACACCAAAGTTTGGCGTGCTGGGGCCTGGAGCTGTCCCTGCTGGCAGCAGTGATGGGGTCAGATTTTCAAAGAAATTAACGACTTGATGCACCTTTTAATAAATAGAAAAAATGGAAAAACTCATAGCAGCTACACTAGGCTGGATCTGGTCCTAGGTGAACAAAATGTATATGCAATTGCATGCCTAAATTGCCTATTCTGTTAATGTGCTTGCACTTTCAAAGCCCCAGTTCGATGTGTAACTGGCCATTTGATGTGTGGCGCACAAATTAGCGATGCAGTTGCGACCTTGGAAAATCAATCACTGGCTTTGTCTGTGCCACTGGATAGAAAAAACAAACAGTTCTTAAAAGTCAGCTGCTTGCTTATGAAAAAGCTTGAAAAATGAAAATCCCTTCAACTGAAAAATGCTTAAGTGTTTTCAACCACCAGTGAATTCCTGTTTTTGAAGGTTGAGGAGGGTTGAGTTTCATGCTAGGTAGGTGCCTCTGAGGGACAGAAAAAAGAGACAGTTGTTTTGTTTTAAACTACTAAAATCTAACAAGGAGGTATGGCTTTGGATGAGCTTTTCTGACAGTTAATTTCTAAACACCTGTGATGTACACTCTTTTTATCTCTACTACAGAGTGGAGAGGAAATATTTTCAATAATGTTTTCTGTCCAAGCACACAGGGTATTCACTTTTTCAACGTCTTTACCACCAGTTCAGTCTACATACAGTTTTTGTACTGATTTAACTGCATTGACCACAGATGTGATTTTTTTTTCCTAACTGAAAAAATTAAATTGGTAGTTGGCTTAGGAATCAACTATACTCATATAAACACCTTTGTATCAGTATAACTGCATCCACACTAGTGTAGGTGGACTTCTATTACTATACTGGTATAGTTAAAGTTGTACAACTTTTGTGTGTAGCTAAGCCCAAGGCCCTGATCCAATAAAGCACATGTGTAACTTTAAGCATATATGAGTAGTAATTTAATTGACGTGACTGCTCACATGCTTAAAGTTACACATTTGCATAAATGCTTTGCTGGATTAAAACCTCATTGAAAATGTATCTTTTTACAGAAATAGTCCTTCAATAACAACAACAACATACTGAAGATAACATAGAGCAAGGAAAGAAAGAACAAGACTTTTCCATGTCGATGTTTTTCCTTTTATTAGTTTCTATTCCAAACCACTCCGGGGCCTCATTTGCAGATGTGCAGGCAAATATATACACCTACGTTTTATGTTCGTACAGTGATTGTACACATCACAACCATGAAGTAAAATAGCCATCTAACTTGTTATTTGCATGCTTAGTCATGCTCAGTGTTAGTTTTGCAAGGGTCTGAAAAGTCTGTCCTTGTACTGGTATTCGTCTCAGTTCTCAGAGATATTGTCTTGGCCAAATATTTAAATTCTGTATAAAGAGACTTTACAAAAATGAAGACGAGGAGAATATATATTTCAAACACTGCAGCATTATAGTCTCTGGTGATATTTGAAAAGTTCAAAGTGTATTGTTGCTTCAAAGTCAGAGCTCTTTTTTTAATAACCCAGCCCCAGGTGCACAGAGAGCAAACAAGTATTTGTCATTAACATAAAGCAATGAAAAAATAAATTGTGTATACTAAAGTATAGCCACCTTTCATAATTGCCTATTTGAAGTGTCTCAGTTTGAAGTTTCTTCTGGCTTTCAGTGAACCTCACAAAATGTACCTATTTGGTATGATAAAGCATTTTTTAAAAAATAGCCTGTGATTTTGTTTACTCGATTTAAGGCACCTTGCACCTAACTCCAGTTGAACTGGAGCTGTGGGTGTCCAGCACATCTGAAAATCAGGTAACTTTTGAAAAGTTTGGCTTACATCAATAAATTATATCTGTGATATCTAGGCCATTTGAACACTGATATCATTTTATTAAAAACAAAAAGTGGCCTGATACATCCAAAATAAATTTGCAGTCAGGTATCACCACCCTCACCTATGAGTACGCGGGTACATGCTCTCTGTGTCACTCTCAGAAGTGCCAAAGTAAATACATAAAAGTTACAGCCTGAGTCCCACCCTTGTAAACTTGCAGTGTGTTCCATTTTAGCTACCTACCCTGACTTAGAGGTGCATGGCACGGCAATGCCCCTGCAGCTGTCACTGCTGACTGGTGTTACTGAGTGCTGAGATACTGTCATGAAAAAGAACATCCATAGGGTCCGAACCTGCATCACCGCAGTTAATGAGAGCTTTGCCCTTGACTTCAGTGGATGCAGGATTAAAGCTTTATAAAGAGCAGCATCGTGACATATCCAAGTGGCAGAGTGAGAAAAAGTCATACTATACTACAGAGCCTAGTAGTAGTGCTACCAGCTACATCAAGTTGAAGCTTTACATATTAACCTTCAAGGTCCTCTCCAGTGTTACTGCTCCCTACTTCTGTTCTTTTTCTTATCCCAGCTCTCCCCACCTTCCTCTCTGTCTTGTCAGTGATGACAACCTTCTCCACATACTTTTTCCACAACTGTCCTGGCACCTGTTTCCAAACTACATGGAAGGCCCACCTGAAACTGATCCATGAAGCTTCTCCCCTTCCAAATCCCTCTTCAAGACCCATTTCTGCCTTGATGCCTACAGGAAGATGGCCAAAAAGAGAGAGCCAGCTAGCTATAGCTGATGTGTATTTATTAACAAGAATAATGTATATAACATATCTAAAACTGTGTATATATTTCATTGTGTCCCTTCTGACCTTTTATACTTTGTCATTTTAGATTATAGCCTCTTCAGGGCAGGGACTTTAGTGTGTGAGCAGTACGTGGCCCATTATGGACACAACCAGAATACAGATAATAATAGTGATGATGATGATGTATAGACTTTCTTCTCTTACTGTAACAGATAGGTTTAAGGCTATTTTGTGCATTTGCAATGAAAAAGCGAGGGCTGGAACTCATGGTGACACAGTTTCAGGATACTGGTGTTACTATAAATGATTGGACAACCTTGTTCTCTCTCTCGCTCTCTCACACACACACAATACATGAAATAATGTCCCCTTACCTAGGAAAATCTGGCCAGAGATTGCTAGCTGGCATGTAAAAATTAAACAACTTTGAACAAAAATAGCAATAAAAATTGAATAATACTTAGTCAGTTCTGAGCAAATCAGTGGAGTGGTACCAAGGCTGAATTTGTCCCAATTAGTTCTTTTCATAGCAGTTGACCAATGTGAATTAATTAACGGATGTATGTGTAGCTCCACATGTGTTGCTTGCAAGATAGTCATGGGGAATCCACTTCAGAATTAGAATCCATAGTGCAGTTAAGGAACACATCAGAGAATATTAGCTTAGTAGGAGGGTGACACTGGCTGCCTAGATGGAGTACTCTGACCTCAGGCCTGATCATGTTCCCACTGAAATCACTGGGTGCTGGATCAGCCCATGGTATAATCAGTTTTAACTTCATTAGTCAGTGGGTAAAATCAATAGTAAAACTCCCATTGCTTCTGTGGAGCCAAGATTTCACCCAGCAAGTCACTGCGCCAAATTTTCTGCTGGTGTAATGCCATTGAAACACTGAAATCCATGGAGTTATGATGGCAGAAAATCTGGCTCATCCAAAGCAGTTTTCTAATGTACTTGGGGCCTGTTTCAAAGCTCAGAGAACCCAGTGAAAGACCCTCATTGATTCCAGTGGATTTAGGATCAGGCCTGTGTAGGGTGACCAGACAGCAAGTGTGAAAAATTGGGATGGGGGTGGGAGGTAATAGGAGCTCATATGAAAAAAGCCCCAAATATCAGGACAGTCCCTATAAAATTGGAACATCTGGTAACCCTAGGCCTATGGTGAAAGCTGGCACAAAAGTGCAGCATTTTAGAGCACACTTACATTTCAAATTATGCAGGAATAATTCTTTTATAAAGAGAGAGAGAGAATTCCAAGGGGAAAAAAGTAATTTCCTGCTGAACTGAGAAAATGAAATGAGCTTGTGTTGTTATCACAGCAAAGTGTTTGTATCAACTCTCTATGCTTTCACATATGAACAACTTTCAAGTGAAATCTGTAGAGTGACTGTGCAGAGCATCTGGGAAAATACTCATGATTTAAATACATTACGTAAAATGATAATATTACTTGGCTTTGGTTAATCAATAACAAAGGAGAAATGTAATGCTTTAGTTTGATTAACCTTCTGCTGTGCACTACAAAGTCAAATGAAATCAGAAATATTTTCTTTTTTTAAATTTGCACAAATTGGGTTTTGCAGACTGAGGCTTCATCTCTGTGAGTTTTTCCCCCCCTCCTGTCATTTATCTGTGTGTTTTATCTGAAGTTTGTTTGTTGCGTTAGAACAACGTATTTGTCTACTCTAGACAAAACAAGCTCTTTGTTCAATTCCTCACTTGAGGTCAAATTCTCTTGAGGAGAACAAGTGTGGGTTGTGTAGCTGTCAAAGAAGGTTTTAGTGCTTGACCCTAAAAAGCATTCAGAGCCCAGAGTCTTTTTTTTTTTATTGCTTTTCATTTTCATTGTTTGTACTTAGGAAGGGGCCTCTGCAGAGGGAAAAGACCCTGCTTTGGTATTCACAACTAGCAGCCTGCTACTAAAACACCTCAAAAGCTATTCACTGCAAGAAATTTGGGAACCCTGCTCTGTGTCAACCTCTAATGCTTAATCATAATTGCACATAGAGAGGGAGTGGGCCAGAATGCAGGAGTGCAAATTAAAGATGTTTAATCCTGGGGAAAGGCTTGGTGGAGGTGGAGTTAGAGATTCAGGGCTTGTGCATATAGATTTTTGCAGTAAACAGAAAATGGTGCAAGTAACTAAGCCTGGATTCAGTGAAGCAGGAAAGTGAATCTAAAGGGGTAAATTGTTGACTTAATGTAGATTACAGGAAGTTGCAGAAAATAACTGTTTAACTTTATGCTCACATTGATGATACATTTTTATATATCTGTATTCAGATAGCAGTTGAATGTCTGGTTTTCTACAGATGGTGTTTATATAGTGTACACAAGCTCACTGTTAGAAATAGCCATAAAAAAGACTGAGGTTTTGTATAATCATTCACAATTACTATTGTTTAATTGGATTATGCTACTGTTATATTACATTTTTATGGAACTACACTGCAATTATACTTCAACAATAGTTATTAACAATAAGAGGTGCCTGCTTAAAATATACAGCATATTTTATGGTGTTTACTAATTGGACAAGGGATTTGGCTAACCTGGGAATGAAGATACTCAATCCTTTATATGCCAATAGGCAAAAGTGCTGGCTTAAGCTTTCTCAACTCAGATCGTAATTTGAAGTTCTCCCTGGTTAGTGCGGGGGAGAAAGGGCTAGTGCCAACCACATCCCCGTGCAGCTCTCAGGTGAATAGCCTCATAGAGTTTTAAGGCCAGAGGGACCGACAGCTCATCTAGTCTGACCTGTATATCACAGGCCACCAAGCACCTGCCCGCTAAACCCAACACCTGAGATTAGACCAAAGAATTACAGCTCACAGGAAACTAGACTGTTATGTGCTACAGGCAGAGAATAGGAGGGACCAAGGCACACCAGTGCCTGAAGCTCCAGCAGGGAAAAGCTTGTGAGATATACTCAGATAATCCTGTTACTGCCAATCTGACCTGGGGGAAATCTGCCAGCCAGGAACCTGAGAGACATAAACCAGAAGTGAGCCCAAGGGCGGGCGAGCACTGCTCCCCACCATCAGAAGCAACCCCCTCATACAAGTGCACTCATACATATGTCCAGCTTGCTCTTAAATCTCATTAAATTGTTTGGCCCCACAACTCCTTGGGGGAGACTGTTCCAGAACACACCCTCTCTCCCCATTGGCTGGCTAGAAACCTTCTAATTTCCAGCCTGAACTTGTTCATGGCCAGTGTATATGCATTTGTTATGGAAACAAATACCTATTATACAGTGAATGTGACAGGGTGCACTCTCCACACTGGCCCTAAGAGGGTAAATTAGTCCCAATTAGCTTCCCAGGTGGCACCTGGAGGAGCAGCCAGGCAGAAGGGGCTGATTAAATGAGGCTCAGCTGGTCTGGAACAGGAGTGGTCTGTGTAAAGCCCAGGAGCAGTAAGGAAAGAGATACTAGTTTGTAGATATTTTCTGGGTGAAGGGTGTGTTTTGGTGCCACAGATCAGTAGTTAGCCTATAGCTCTTCCCTAAGAGGAGGGAGTTTAGGGCTGACAAGCCTAGAGGAGTGGGGAGAGTCAGCTAGCAGGAGAAGGCTCAGGGGAAAAGGACTAAGCCATAGGTAGTGTGGGCTATGGCTGCTGAGCAGGGAGTCCCTGAGCTAGCACCTGGAGTTGAGGGCAGGTCTAGACTCCTGTACTGGCTGCTGATGAAGTGGCACTAGCAGGGCAGTGAGCAGGCAGGCTGCCTGAGCCCATTTGTTGTGGGACTTCAATATTTTGCAAGGGGGGACACATGATGACCTAGCCAGAGGGCTATGTTGTGAAGAGGAGGCTGCAGTTCCTGGAGTGAGAAGGGTCTGCAAGGCGAGAGGATGACTAGAGAGATGCCACTGGAGGAGGGTCCAATGCCTGGTAGGAGCTAATCCCCAGGGTGTCCAGGAGGTGGTGCTCCTAATAGTGAGTGAACCCATGACAGAGGGAAGAGAATAAATGGGTCTATGTCCTATCCTTATTCCCAAGTGCATGAGGAGGGCGGGGTCACTGTGGTGCTCTGAGCATAGTGGCTGCAAATGGGTGAAGCCCAGTTTTAGTTGTGTAGCCCTCCATGTGCTCTGTAACCAAAGGGATGTGTGATACATGAACACTGCATATCCCCTGTCTTCAGTCTGACACACCCCAAACATTCCTTCTAGTACTGTTTGTATTAAACACCTACTCAAATAAAAGTTGAGTAAATAAAAAGCCATCTAGAACAGATATGTCTGGAGAGAGGCTCATTCTACAAATCGCTTTCATTTTTTTTGTGATTGCATCTATGAAGCAGGGAAATGAAAGGGCTGACATCCTTCTGCTTGCTGCAGAACATAATCTTATTTTTTCCCCTCCAAAAATGGTATTTGTTGTTGTCATAACATTTTTCCCAGATCTGGACCTTAGCGTCCAAAATATGTGTGTTAGCATGAAAACCTCCAAGCTTAGTTACCAGCTTGGACCTGATAACGCTGCCACCAGCCAGGGATTTATACAGTGCCTAGCTCACTGTGGTCTCCCCAAAACCTTCCCTGGGGGACCCCAAGACTCAGATTCCTTGAGTCTCACAACAAAGGGGAATAAACCATTTCCCTCCTCCCCTCCAGGTGTTCCCTCCCTGGCTTCCTGGAGAGATATACAGAAGCAAGCTCCGTGAACGTAAACAGAGGGACTCCACCCTCCCTATTTCCAGTCCTGGAAAACACAAGTACCGAGAGGGCTAATCTCTCTTCCCCCCCTCTTCACCCAGAGGGTATGCAAAGTCAGGCTAGTAAATCTAACACAAAGAGATTTTCCCCCTGCCTTCTTCCTCCCACCAATTCCCTGGTGAGCTGCAGACTCAATTCCCTGGAGTCTCCACTAAAGAAAAACTCCCAACAGGTCTTAAAAAGAAAGCTTTATATAAAAAGAAAGAAAAGGACATAAAAATGGTCTCTGTATTAAGGTGACAAATACAGGGTCATTTGCTTAAAAGAAAAAAATGAATAAACAGCCTTATCCAAAAAGAATACAATTTAACACATTCCAGCAACTACACACATGTAAATACAAAAGAAAACAATATAAACCTATGGTCTTCCTATCTTTGTACTTACAACTTGGAAACAGAAGATTAGAAAGCCAGGAGATAGAAAAATCACTCTCATAGCCAAGAGGGCACAGACACAAGACAAAGAACTCACACCCAAAACTTCCCTCCACCTAGATTTGAAAAAGTCTTGTTTCCTGATTGGTCCTCTGGTCAGGTGTTTCAGGTTACTCCTTTCCAGGTGAAAGAGACATTAACCCTTAGCTATCTGTTTATGACAGTTGTTCCTTGTAAAACTTACAACAATCAGCTAGGGGGGACATGGCAGACTCAGTCTTCCTGAGACACCTTGGGCCCTGGTGTGTTTGCTCTTCCTTGCTTTTGCAGAGCAAAATAGTTGGAAAGGTACCTAAAAATAATAGCTGAGTAGTCCCCTGACAGTGACTCCCAGGGTGGTGTAGAACCAGGCTAGTTCTAGCCAACCTATGCCCCCCACACATAGGGGTCATATCGGGGACAAGGAGCGGCATGGGATCTGTGAGAGGAGAAGTGCGTGACCCTTTGCCTGATGCTTGGTCTGTCTAGTGGATCCTTGGCTGGTTCTAAATTATGCTAGAATTGGAAAGGGGGCTGTGACCTTCCCTTGCTCGGGCAGTTCCTCACTGGTAGGTATGTAAACAGTTCCTTAGTCCCACTCACTTCTTTTGCATGAGTTGCAGAATAAGGCACTGCTATAGGAGGTACCTGTGAAGAGCTTTCATTGAGAGAGAAAAAAGCACAAGTTGAAAGGACACATTTGTTGCCATGGTGCTGTACATGGGCTTTGGCTGCCTTGTAGGTGCTGCTATGCTTTTCGCTCCACTGAGTGCTGAATATGCTCCCATATCTGCTGCATTGTGGCAGGAGCTATAATGCGCACATAGACATCACAGAATCCCAGACTGAAAATCTTTTTGCAATTAACAAACAGGGAAAGGGTTTCATAAATAAGAACTATGTAGTGGGCAAGCTGAAGGGCAAGATTGGCAAAGGAACAACTGGTACTTGAGCACTTAACTTATATCTGTGCCTTTGAAAATTGACCCCAAAGGTCATAGGTCTATAATGAAGAATTTATGAAGGACCAATTTATCACAGTGCGTACCAAATGTAATGGGGCACCTGTAAGATTAAGGTTAGAACATGGTAACAGGACAGGGGCCTGGAAGGAGCCTACTGGGTAATGGAATCTGGTTCCCTGCTGTGGCAGACAACCATAGGGGGAGGGAATTGTGGCCTGACAAGTTCTGTACTTCTGAACAGTTGGTTTCTTTGGTGTTGGTTTCTATCTTTCCCCTGACTTTCGATTATAAACTCCTTGGGGGTAGGGATCATCTTCTGTTCTTTCTTTGGACAACGGGACTCTGATCATAGTTGGATCCTAGGTGCTACTAAACAGTGATATTAGATAATTAAAATAGGAATTAAGAGGTTGAAGGAAAAATGGTGCTCCTCTGACATGTTTGGTTGGGAATGCCTAGAAAAACAAAACCGTTCCAAATGATAATATATCTGCAGTGAGAATTGTTTTGGATAGTTTCCAAAAAATGACATATTTTGGCAAATATTCAACTTGGTAATTTTGTGGTGGATGATAGTGACACTAAAGCATATATGGTGGCATGCCTTATATAGGGGACCTGATTCAGGAGAGCACTAAACCATGTGTTGTAGTCCGTCCCTATTCAGGAAAGTAATTTAACATATGCTTAGCTTAGGGCTAGCTTAGAGGAGGGAGGGATAGCTCAGTGGTTTGAGCATTGGCCTGCAAAACCCAGGGTTGTGAGTCCAGTCCTTGAAGGGGCCACTTAGAGGCAAAAATCAGTACTTGGTCCCACTAGTGAAGGCAGGGGGCTGGACTCAATGACCCTTCAAGGTCCCTTCCAGTTCTAGGAGATTGGTATATTCCTATTATTATATTATACATTCTCATTTTCTTATTTATTTTTTTTAAATCTTTGACAGTAAGAAACAAACACCCTGTCCCCCAGTCCACTGAGATCTAAAATACACAGCAATGGCCTATAATGTGTAATGAACCCAAGGACAAGTGCAAAGGTCATGCACTTCAGGCCCCCCATCTCTGGGTGCCAGAGTCCCAATCCCATCCTGTTCGTCCTAGCTTCAATTAAACTTAAGCACATGCTTAAAATTAAGTCCAAGCTGAAGTGGGTCCCTCAGTAGGGATGCTATTTAAGATTTAACAAGAGAGGTTGAGGAGGACTGCAACTGTCCTTTCTTCAGAAGCCAAAAATAGGGATAATAGATCATGTGGCAAATCTTATGTTATGCCTCTTTTGTGACTGTTGAAGATTATTCTTTCTGAAACTGAAATGAAAATAAGTTTATTAAGATGAGTTTTTGTTAAAGTGAGTCAGGCAGATTAAATATGTGATTTCTTGAAAAGCTGAAGTGAGAGGTTATTAGTATTGCTGATTAATTAGTCTGGAATGTTAAAGTGCTGATAACTCTGTGTTTCCCATGCAACAGTCTCCTGGGTCACAGATGTGGAAAAGCAAAGGATGAGTGGCTAATCGTCTGCAGCTCAGGAGTGAAGTATTGTGACTGATATTTGTTGATCAGTGAAAGAAACATAGGCCTTGAGACACAGTTGTTCAGCCAGCTGGTAATGGAAGGGTTGGTGATTCCTGTGTGAACTAGCAAATAGTTGATTTAAAAAAAAATTAATTAATCCAATAGAGTACATCATGATTTACTTTCAGTGATTTTTACCTACTTATGGGGGGTTCTGATCCATGACTTACTGATGTCAGTGGAAAGACTCCCATTGACTTCACTGGAGCTCAGTCTGACCCTGAGAGAAGGGTGAAGCAAAACTGTTCTGCTCTCATCATTTTACTAAATAAAAGAACTGGCATAACCCAGAGAATACTTACGCTGCTGCTCTGTTAGGTAAGGGCCATGTTGGTCTCTAGCCAGGCTGGCCTTAGAACCACCTTTGACCCTATCTCGCAGTTGCACCAGCTGCAGCTCAGGACTAAAAACTCCAGCTCTACACTGGCAAGGTGTCGTGTAATCTTAAGGCACTATATAAATGATTAACTGACCTCTGAAGTGTTTTAGGATACAGCTGGTATGAAAGAATTAATACTGTGCTGATATTGTTTCATTGTGAAGCAGGTTTTGATTGAGACATTTGCCAGGGCATTATCGTGACATCTGCAGATAAGCTACCATTAGTTACAAAAATTATATTATCTGCTCACAAAACTGAATCAGTTGTACCACAGAAAATATTCAAGACCAGGAAATCTCAGTCTTTTCTACCCCACAACCGCCTAAGAAACTGTCCTCACATGACCTGAAATCTAGCTGGGACTCCCAACCCTCTTTTTTTAAGAAAAAGATTTGATGTAAATATTTTGAACAGCGTGACTTCTACTTACAATTTTTATACATCTTGCAATTATAGAGAGAGCATGCCTTGGTATCTGGAAGGCACTTCTAACAATTACAAACCATGCATTGTTAAACCTCTTTTTTTAGTTTGGAGAGGGCTTCCTAGCTATTTGCATGGAATCATGGCATCTTATTAGATGCAGCTGTTTAACAAAGGTGGTTAGTGCACCTGCACAGCAATGGGGTTGTTAATGATTATTTGCTGTAATAATCTGCAAGCTACAGCAAGAAAGACATTCTTCGGGTCCATTAAACTGGGTCAAAAATTAGTTGAGGCAAAACTTAAAATCGTAAAGTGACTAAATAGCTATTGCAATTTCAGGTAAAGACCCACTTAGACACATGTTTAAGAATGGTTCGATCCCTGTGCTGACACACAGTTACCTATAAAGCACCATATTGTATCATAGGAATAGTAATGATATTAAGGATCCAATCCAAAGCCCATTGAAAAGCCTATTCTACCTTTGGGGAACTTCATAACTGGTTCAAGAGCTGAACTTGGTGGCTGACTCCTATGATCAAGATTTGCAAAAATAGGAGGCTTATAGTTAGGATCCTGAGTCCATAGTTAGACTTCTAAATATGTGGGCTGATTTTTTTTCAAGTATTGAGCACCCAGCAGTTCCCATGAGACTCCTTTGAAAATCAAGCCACTTATTTAGCAGCCTAACCTTCAGCTCTTTTTAAAAAACATAATATATAATATCATGACCAGGCTTGCATTTTCAAAAGCACTTAAATCTGCTCCAATTGAAGTTCAGTGGTAACCACCAGATAATTTCAGTGTGAACCGTTAGGCCAATGCTAAGTGTTTTTGAGAATCCCACCTTTACTGTGTAATCATGCATAGACCAGCATTGCATACCTTAAGCTTTGACGCTAGCTTATGAGCAGTAATTCTGTTGAACTTCACTGTATATTTGATCATGGGTATACTCTAAAACGTCACATTTCCTTAAACAAAAAGTTTGGAATGATGAAATGGTATAATATACAATAACTGACTTTCAACATCCATGTTAAATGCATAGTGAGAATATTTAAGAAGCTTAATTTGAAGTGTTACTGATTGATTTGCTGCAAGTTACTGTGAATAAGGCCTGCAAGGAGGAAAACAAGATTATAATTTAATGATTGTAATGAGAATGGGTTACAATTGTACTATTTCCCATTCTTATTATATTAGTTGAAAGAGAACGTCAGTGTGTCACATTTTTAAACAATTACCAGAATGATTGAGATTTATCTTTTGTTGTTAGTTATTTTAATGTAGAGTTGCCAACCCTCCTGGACTGGCCAGAAGTCTCCCGGAATCGGCTTCAATCTCCTGGTAGCTATTGAAAGCAATCCGGGAGATTCTAATAGGCTAAAAGCCTGGTCGGCGGTGCAGCGGTGCTATGGCAGGATCCCTACTTGCCCTGGCTCCGTGTGGCTCCTAGAAGGAGCCAGCACGTCCGGCTCATAGGCGCAGGGGCAGCCACGGCAACTCTGTGTGCTGCCCCTACTTGAGCACCAGCTCCAGAGCCCTCACCCCTGTGCTGGGAGATCTGGTGGATGCATGTGGTACTATACAAACACAAAATATGACTAGTTATTGTGTGTGTTAGCCACCAAAAATAAAGTGATCTGCTTGTTATAAATCTGTGGCTGGCACAATTATTAACTCCACTGAAAATTAAACAGATACATGTGTGTAGATACTTTACATATTTGTAATGTATATCTGTTTCCATTTTTATGTTCTATTTTGGCACTTCTCAAACATTATTCCATAAGGAAATAAACATACCTATATTTATGCACATAGTGCACCTGGTTATAAATGGTCATGTATAGTTAACGTATAGCAGAGATAAGGCTGGCAATGCATTGCTTATACCAATTTATCCAGCTTGCAACACTGGCTTTTGGGAGCAAAAGTTGTGTTTTCAGGAAATAGGAGTTCAGTACATGCAGAACAGAATATCTGTTGCAATATACAAAACGCTGTTCTCATCCTTCAGTTTGAGTATGGTCATTTCATTAATGATTAAATATGGAAACTAGATTAATTTTTCTAAACAATAAATCCCAACATATTCAACCATGTCACATGCCTTTCTGGCATTTCAGCATATGCCTACAGCACAGAGTCTATTGAATTTGGACTGTGACTAAGATCTAACAAAGAGCACTGTCTACTGAACTCTCGTCTTTCAGATCTGCTCAGTTAAATCATTCAATGTGCTGTACAAGTTATTGTTCAGCTGAAACTGAAAATACAGTCCTCACAAAATATAGCTTCTCCATGCCTAATCTGGAGAAGGATCTTCGTTTCAGACACATGCTCAGAGAATTTTAACTGCAGTGTGGAATTGACACTGTAAAAGCAAAAATTGCTATTTTGTACCATTTCAGGGCCTTTATTTAGTTTGCTTGTTACTTAGCAGAAGCCCCTTAATTAAGCAATTATGTTTTGAGAAATGGGTCCTATTGAGTCCTGTGCCATAGGTTCCCCATACTAGTTTTTACTTGAACAAAACTCCCATTTACTCAAGTTGCCTGAGTAAGGACTGAACTAGGACTTCAGGAGTTGGCCCAATACAGTATCCTGAAAAAACATCTTTACTGCAAGTTAATCCATTCCCTGGGTTTCCTGATGCTTCAGTCCTTCAGACTGAGCAGTACAGGGGCGTCTGTGTCTTGGTACTTTTGTTTTTATGTATTTAAATACAATCATAGTAGGAAAACATCATCTGAACTTTGGGGAATCTACATATTTGATGCTAGGAAGTGAAAGAAGGATCAAGGGGTCTGATAAATACTTAAATGAATCTTTGAAATTTGATGAAATGTCAGTTGATAAAAACTTTCGGCTAAATTCATCTCTGGTCTAACTCCACTGAAATCAGTGATGATTGGAAATTTATGATCTATTTAATACAACAGTCTGAAGCCACACTAGACCTAAGTGACCTGTTATGCACAGAAACTGCACCGTTCCAATTATACTGAGAATAGCCAGTGTCCTATCACTTTTTGGTCAATTACCCTAGTTAATGAATGAAGGTATTTTTATTGTAATTTAATTACTCAGCTCACATGCAGCAGCTGGGTTTCAATGAGGGCCTACTTTTGAACCCAGTTTTACAACTGGGGCATCTAAGGCACAAGAGCCTTGATCCAGCACAACACTTAAAGACATGCATAACTTTAAGGATGTGAGATCAGGCCCAAAGAGAACTGACTTGCCTAGTGTCCCAGTATGAATTGAGCTGTTAAGCTCTCATCTGAAGCTGAACCTGTCTCCCAGCTGTTCCTAATAACCAGTTGAGCGCAGTGCTTGGTTTTTTTCCTACCACAAAACCTGTCTGTCATCAGCTGAACAATCTGATTAATATAAGCATGCTGTCCTATTTCAACCCCTAGCCCCATAGCATGTAAAGTCAATTGCCAGAAACAGTGAAGAAAGAATTTTTCTTAACAGTAAGTTTTCTTTAATGACTTAATTCACTGCTATGTCTGTTGCTACAGCATGCAGCTTGGACACTGGATCAAATTTAAAGCAGTGCCATAGACTTAACTCTGTGGACTAAAATTGGTTTTAAATATTAGTGACCTAGTTTCTACCAGTGGGGCACCTTAACAGGACATCCAAATGCCACATGGACACTTCAGTGCAATAAAAACAGCTATTGACACATTGCTTGCTGATTACTCTCATAGCTTTGTATACTAGCAAAGACCTGCATATGTGGTATAGTTAAATTCTCTAGTTCAGTGTGTAGTTGTGGCCTTGATGGCAAGAATTACTAAGGGAAATTTTATGGTCCGACCAGATAATCACAATGGTCCCTTTAGCCTTAAAAGCTATAGGCTTAATTCTCATATCATAAGGCCATCCTTCTAACAACATAAAGGGACCGTAAGATTGGAGTAAGTTATTTAAATACTAGAGTGGGGCAAAGTAGTCTTCATGTAAATGTGAATTAGGTGCTATGAAGCCATGTATTACCATATCGAAAGCGTGGCTTTATTACAATTGATTTATATGACTTTGCTAATGTCCTTGGAGCCTGGGACAGTTGTAGTGGACAAATGTGAATAGTTACTTAGTTATTCACAATGAATAGACCCACCTGGATTTGGTCTAGCACACTAAGCAATGTGCACATACTTTTAGGGTGACCAGACAGCAAATGTGAAAAATCAGGACAGGGGTGTGTGTGTGTGTGGGGGGGAGGGTTAATAAGAGCCTATATAAGAAAAAGACCCCAAAATCGGGACATCTGGTCACCCTACATACTTTCAAGATATGAAATGTTATGCTGAAAATTTCTGATCCGTGTGAGTCTTTATAGGCACAGGGTAAAGGGAAGAAGCAAAAAGTAGATTGTTTAAAAAGCAATTAGGACAACTACCAGGTGCTGACATCCCACAGGTGGCCTGTACTTCACCAGTGGTCAATGGGTCACACTTTGGGAAGATGTTGTTTAGATCTTCTATGATTTGCTGTCTAGAAAAGCCTTGTCTGCCAGACCAGGGCTACTGTAATGAGTAGAGCCCAAATAATGCTAGCCTCAACTTTATGGGCTTAACATTCAAATTGTATTGTTAGCACCATGGTGCAGGCATTGTGATGGAAGGTTAGGGGCCAGATTCTTGGCTGGTGTAGATCAGTGACTTCAGTGGAGCTATGCCCACTTATCAGCTGAGGATTTGGCCCTAGTTGTGCTGACTACTTATTTGTTTTTATTGTGGCATCACCTAGAGACCTTAGCCTCATTGTGTTACAAATTATTACACAAGGATGGACTCTGCCCCAAAGAGCAATCCACACACAATTAATTGCTTTATTCTTCCTGTGCATTAAAATTGATCTTATAGTAAACAAAAATAAAAGGGCGGTTGTCCTTGGAAAGCAGGCGTCCTCATGTTGCCACCACCCTAGAAGATGTGTTGGAGCAACACAATGTGAGCTTTGAACAATTTTTATTTGAACCGTCACTTTTTTTAAACAGGGTTCCAGCTTAAAAAAAAAATCCTTATAGCAAAAGCCAAGTTAGCTATTCCTTCACTAAGCGAAGTTTTTGGATATCAAATGGGTTGGAATGCTGCCAATGAGTTTCTGGGTTTTTCAGTCCCTTGCAGGTTGAAGGTAGTAGTGGATATTTGGATTAGTTCACAGCTGCTCTCCTAAATGTCTATAAATTATACAATAACGCTTTCCTGTGTGCCCTTCTTTGCAATAGCCTCTGAATTTCTCTTTTTACTGTCTCTATGGTTAATTACTGTATAAGTCTGGCATTCAGTGTGCCCTATAAAACTGTACAGTGCATCCCACACAGACTTCTTCACTTAAACTCTGCCCAAATATCACCTTCAGGGAGTGTCTCCTGCTTCACTGCGCTTTCATGCAATATAGCAAGTCTTTGCTTCTGGCATGAGAAAAGAGGGCATTAGGTAGAGCTCCACTTATTCCATACTGTAATTCCACAGCTGCAGAGCTTGCTGGAGAATCCAACCCTTCTTACAGAATGCGATCTCATCCCCCTACCCCTTGTCCTCATGGTTGGGAAGAAAACTGTGACAACTTGAAATGAGTGTGAAGTGATGTGCTGTCTTCCTCTGTATACAGACAGACTGGAACAAACATTCTCAGAGGTTACTCTCAATCAGTTAAATCTGTCCAAGTGGCAAAAGCCTCAACTGCCCCCTACTCAGCAACCTAAAGTTTCATTCTCCTTCTGGCAACATAGTTATGTCTTGTCTTATCAATGCAAATAATGACTATGTGGAGATAGCAAAACCTAAAGCTATTTGCAGAGTACAAGGCTATGCAGCATAAATAAGCATGGCAGAAGCTGTCCCTCCCCCCCCCCCAAAAAAAAAAAATCATGGGACAGCTGTGACTGTTTTACTTTTACATTAAATTCATTTAATTTTTTTCATTTAATGTAAAATGCCACAAAGTCCAGCCTACTCCACCAGAGTCTAGCAAAATGTGGAGACCGTGCTGCAGGATTTAGGTTTGGTTTGCAGCAGAGTGCACGGGTATCTTCTTCACAGACTATTCACCTCTGATAATGCAAGCACTTTAAAGAGAAAATAGGGACCTTAGAGCTCATTGCTTTGGATTACAACATGTCACTTCATGTTACACTGCATTAGGTCCTAAGCCAACCTGACACAGTGTAACTCAAGGTAACTTGATGTGGAATGACATTACATGATGCAGTGTGTCAGAAATTCAACCCCCCCCCCCCCCGCATCGACTACTCACTATCAATACCAGTAGTGACTGTACAATCTAGATTTTTGGCAGGTAATTAGTGGTTTGGATATCTGAGAATTGGATAATTTTTATTAAGCAGTTTCAAATCTCATTAGCAGATTTTCATCTGATATCAGTTGTAGCATTAGCCTTGTTAATCCAATATGAAAGTCAACAGCAAAAGAGTGAAAAAATGTCAGCCACAAGCCAATATTTCATATGGGGTGGTAGCACTTTGTATGAAGTTTTCGTACAGAAGCCATCATTCTAGATACCTTCTCATGTTCTAGGGACTTTCAACACACATTTATTTTTGGAGTGGGGTATATTAAGACTAATGGGCACAATCCCAAAAGGTTTATCTACCTTTCTCAGAATAAGGGATTACCTGCTCAAACCAGGGGATATTTTGCTTACTGGTAAAAAGATGAGAAACTTTTTAGTTGCACCCACGGTAAGCTTTCATAGCCACAGAATAATTGTGGTGTGGTTCAGAATAAGTCTCCCTACAATGGGATTTCAACTGCTGGTGTAACCGCAATACTGCAAAGCCCTAACACGCATCTAACTTACACCAGTGCAACACGATTTGCCAGCCAGCCACACTGCATTGGTGTAAAACATGCTACACTGTGATGAAGCTTACAGCAGTGGCTGACCTTTCAGTGCAGATAATGTCAGGGCGTATGCTCTCACTTAAGGGTTCCCCAACTCTTCTCCTCCTTGCTAGTGTGTAATAGTGACCATCTCTACTGTTCACGATTGAACAGCCACAATGTTGAAAGATTTGAGGAGAAAATCTAAAGAGAATTAACTTTTTTTCTACGTTCTAGGGACCCTTTCCTGATACTTCATTTGCATCTTTAAATGCCCTACATTTGCTTATTCAAGGGACACTTCCTTGTAGAAGGATGAGGAATTTTGTTGGACTTATTTGTTAGCCTCTGTATCATGCGTCCTTCACTGGAGTTGAAAATAATCACCCCAATTTTAATGCCTTGGGTCTGGCCCCTGGCATGCACAGAAGGGAATCATAGCCATTAAAAAGAAAAGCAGAATTCTAGGCTCACCTTTTTGCTGTTTAAGTGATTTTCTAGTAGCACACTTAAAATAATGATGTTAATGTTAATTAATGCTCAATTACAGTGAAAATCCTATAGAAGTACTTAAGGCAGCTACATGAATACCAAATACGTTTGTCCTGAATCATATTATTATTGTATATTGAATAGCAATCATGCCATTATTTTTAAAATTGTTACTAGATTTCTTTAAAAATACCAAAACACCGGTGCTGTATGATACTGGTATCATACATATCAGGGTGTAGAGCAAACTGGGGATTGGGACCCCTCAAGGGTGTCACACTTGCTATGGGAAAGAGGTCACCAGTGGAAAAAATTTGAGAGCCACTGGTGTAGAGCAGTGAAATAGGAGGCCCTCTTTGTTAGCTGTACCGAGATCCAACAGAATTAAATGCAGGAGGGCTGAGGAGAGTAGAACAGAATACATACTCAACTTCACCTTCAGTATCAGGCTCAGCAGCAAGAATAAAATATTATAACAATGGCAGAGTTGACAGTATGCTCAGACTAAGCCAGTACTTTTCCCTGGAGAGAAAATAAATTATCAGTCTCTTAGATTCCACTTTTCTCCCCTAGATCTTAAAGCACTTCACAAGGAAGGTAAGTAACCATGTGAATTTGAACATAACACACTTTTCAAAACTGTCAGTTTAAATCTTAATGCAAAAATTTTGAAATATTCTATAGAATATTTCAGCTAAAGCAGCTTATACACGGGCTATACACTTATTCTAGAACCTCAGATATTTTTCTATTGACTATTCCAGACATGACTCCATTTTATAATCCACTTTGATCTAGTTCAGCACTGTCCATTGCAAGGAGTGATTTGGAGCTGCAAGGCCTTAACAAGAACACCCAGAGGCATCCTAGCTTGTGCAAACGGGAAAGTAGCTTTCTCCATCTCTATAAGAGGTGCAGCCGGCCAGGAAATGTGGTGTTCTGGTAAAAGAAATTGATGAGGGTTTTTTTTGTTTTTGCCAGCATTTCCCACAGCTTTTTTTTTTTTTTGGGGGGGGGGAGTTGGGGGGTCATCCAAACCTGGGGGCGGGGGGTGTTTTTGTAGTTTTTCTTTGTTAATGAAATTCCAAAAACCCTTGTCAAGAATGGACATTTCCTGGCAAAATTTCCATGTTGATGGAAAAAGCCATTTTTCAACCCAAAATCATTTTACATTAAAAACATTGACTCGCTCTAGTAACCACCCAGCAATCCTAGCAGGGCCTGGAGTGCGAGGGGACAGAAACATGACTCTGCCTACACCCCTCTCCTCTCCTCCCTGGCCTCTTTCTGGTGAATAGCACCCGAGTAGCAGCGTTTAGACTCCCTGAAGCAGAGGGATGGCTATCCAAGGTGGCCCATATATGGATGCCTTGCTGCCACCTCAAGCTGTCATGCATGTGTTGGAGGCCCTGGAAAGCATGGATAACTAATTGCATTTAACTCAGGGCCCAGACCTGTACGTGTTGGCTGATACAGAGCTTTGACTGATGTCAAGGCTTGGCTTGGATTTGCATATGGATTACAAATACTAACACCTACCAGATTCCTCCTTTATAACATGTTTTGAGATCTACTGATGACATGAGCAAAGTAGCATTATCCCTGTTTTACAACAGGGGAAATGACTGGCTCATTGTCACCCAGCAGGCCAGCACTGAAGTTAGGAATAAAATCTGGGTCTTTTGGGTCTCACGCTGAGTGCGCTGGCTACTAGGCCACACTGCCATTCTAATAGGATGACTCATTCATTCCTGCAGGGGTCACTATATAGAAGATTACTGCACAACAAACTTAATTAGTTGCCACTTTTCTTAGCTAGCTCATCAATTGGTTTGTCAAAGATCAATAGCTTTTTTTCAGTCCTCTGAAAGCCTTATTTATCTAATGGTCAACCAGGTGGTTCATGGTCAGAAATGACATGAACAGGGGGGATGATTCAAGAACATTCGCAGAAGTTGATTAGTACTTACTCATGCAAGTAACACTACTCACATGAGCAAGCACTATACAACTTCAGCAACGGTTTCAGAAATATGCCCTATGTAAACAATGTGTTTTTTGTTTTTGCTTAAGGCTTTCTAAATTGATAGGCATTTTTTGTTTACTGGAATTGATTTCGTATTTTCCTGTTATCTGACGATCTTTCAGCAATCTCAAAGTTTATTTTGAGGGCACTTAGGCAAAATGTAACAAATACAGTAGCAGAAAAATGATTAAAACATGATGAGCAAAGCGCTGGCGATAAAAAAAAAGAGATGCAAACAGTTAGAAAAGTGAAAATGAATAATCTCTTTGATACTAAAGAGTCTGTCTATTTTTCATGTTTACTCCACTGTGTCTCTTCTGTGTTCATAATTTTTTGCTCCATCATCAATCATTGTCAATTTGAAAAAGTACTATACTTAAGGTCATTTATCCAGACCTATTGGAGTCTAAAATTATGCAGCTTCAGTCAAATATACATGAATAAAGACTGTCATTTCTGATTAATGGCATGTGACTTCAGTGTCTCTCAGAATCATCTTGCCATCCAAGCTTTACAAAAAGGTTATTAGGTAAGGCCTTCTCCATAATATTTCTACTTTTTCCTCCAAGACCTCTGCCCGGGCCATTTTATTCAGACTAAAATCAGTAAAATCCCTTATTCCAGTGGTAATTGTTACTCAAATAGATCTCTAGAAGATTAAACTAATGCGATTGGGGGTGGGGCAGGGCTGGAAATTATTTTATGAAGTGTGGATGGTTTACGAAGTATGTGGTTTGCATTTTAGAATTTCTCTTGTTTTAATTGCAAAAGATAGCTCGGCCTGCTGCAGAAAAAATAACCCATGTAAAGCACTGATCTTATTCAATATATGCAAAAAAAAGTGCTGCATATGCTGTTTTCCATGATTCATCACCTTCCCTATCTCCCTGCACATAATGGAACCCTGATATGTATTCATTAATGAAGAAGAATGAGCAGGAATTTAGCAAATTTCATAAAGCAAAAGGGGGAAGGCACAGAGGGAGGGAGAAGGGAAGACGTAACAGTGCTTGATGGCTGTAATGACTTCCACCCTGCCTGTTTGTTCCTAAATACATGCACTAGCACTTAAGTTGCCTCTGAAACACAATGCTACAACAGGTCTGAAAGATGTGCAGACCACAGCATGCCATATAATCTGTTAGTGTTTCCTCTTAGTTTGCATCTTTTCATTTTAGGAAAAGAGACTGTGTGGTAGTGATCATATGCTCATTTCAAGTAATTATTCATTTTAGGTCAATCATGCCCTCCTCAAGTGTGTGTGAACGTAGAGGAAGGATAACATCACAAGCTTCCTCTTGCACTCTTTCCTACCACTTCTGGCAGAGGCAGGCCTTAAGGTCCAACTCCAAATATTGCAAATCCACGGGATGCCTGATGCAGAGGATGATCAATGAAAAGGCCTGGTGCTTCTGCTCCAGGACTGCCTTTTACTCTCTCCATGGTGCCATGGAGAACCCCGCTGGTTGCAGTCCTCTTGGCATCTGAGGGCAGTACTCCATAGCATCCTGGCAAGGGTTCTCTTGCCGTCTGTTCGTTTATTCCTCATTCTCCCTTTCCATGTTGCCTGGAACTGATCTCCTCCTCTGGAGAGAGAGAGATGGGATGTGATCTTTCCCTTTGCTTTTGAAGTAACTGTCATAAACAGATAGCTAAGGGTTAATGTCTCTTTCACCTGTAAAGGGTTAACAAACAGTGACTGCAACACCTGACCAGAGGACCAATCAGGAGACAAAATACTTTCAAATCTCGTGTGGAGGGAAGCCTTTGTGTGGGTTTTTGGGTTTGGCTTTGTTCTCTTTGGGTCCTGGATAGGACTAGAGGTGCAACCAGGTTTCTGCCAATCTCCCTGCTACAGTCTCTTATCTATTCAGAATTGTGAGTAAGAAAAAAAGGCGGTTATAGTCTTTTTTAGTTTGTTTTTTCTTATTTGCATATGTGTACTTGCTGGAAGTAGCTTAAATTGTGTTTCTGCTGGAGAAAGTTTCTTTCTATTGTTTATAAGCTGAAAGACCCTGTAACTTTTTACTATCTAAATTGCAGAGATAGACCTTTTATTTTTTTCTTTCTTTTTATTAAAAGTTTTGCTTTTAAGACCTGTTTGATTTTTCTCTCCTAGTTAAGGCTCAAAGGAACTGAGTCTGTATTACCAGGGAATTGGTGGGGAGAAGGGAAAGAGAGCAGGGAGGGAAAGGTAAATTTCCTCTTTGTGTTAGATTCATGGAACTTGAATCTGTATTGCCTCTGGGAGAAGCGGGGAGAGAAACTTGATCTCTCTGTGTTGTGTTTCAAGGAACTGAATCACGGTGGTTTCCTAGTGTACCCAGGGTGGAAAAGAGCTGGGAGGAAAGAAAGGAGGGGGGAAGGGAAATGGTTTATTCCCCTTTGTTGTGAGACTCAGGGAATCTGGGTCTTGGGGTCCCCAAGGAAGGTACTGGGGGTGACCAGAGTCTATCAGGCGCTCTACCTAAGTCCTGATTGGTGGCAGCCTATCAGATCTAAGCTGGTAATTAAGCTTAGGAAAATTCATGCTAGTACTCATATTTTGGACGCTAAGGTTCAGATCTGGGAATTATACTATGACAGTAACTTCATGTCTATCAAAATAATATTATCTGGAATAGGAAACCAGGATAATTTTCCCCTCCCTACTGCTGCCCAGCTTGCTTTGTGCTGATAGGTTACTATCTTCCACCCAAGGTGTGGCCTCTCTAATCTTCTGCCAAGTGTGGTCAGTGACATGGGCTGGGTTCAAATATAGGGCTTTGTCTTAGGGCTCTCAATTAACTCACACAATTAACTCAGCTAATCAGGATTAAAAAATAATTGCTGTTAATCAGTTTTAATCACAATAGAAACCAATTGAAATTTATGAAATATTTTGGATGTTTTTCTACATTTTCATATTGTTTTCTGTGTTGTAATTGAAATTAAAGTGTATATTTTTATTACGAATATTTGTACTGTAAATGATAAACAAAAAAGTGTATTTTCAATTCACCTCATATGAGTACAGTAGTGCAATCTTCATCGTGGAAGTGCAAATTACAAATGTAGGTTTTTTTAACATGCACTCAAAAACAAAACAACGTAAAACTTCAGAGCCTACAAGTCCACTCAGTCCTACTTCTTGTTCAGCCAATCACTAAGGCAAAAAAGTTTGTTTACATTTACAGGAGATAAAGATGCCCACTGATTTATAATGTCACCAGAAAGTGAGAGCAGGCATTTGCATGGCACATTTGTAGCAAGCATTGCAAGGTATTTACATGCCAGATAATGAACATTCATATGCCCCTTCGTGCTTTGGCCACCCTTCCAGAGGACATGCTTTCATGCTGATGACGCTCGTTTAAAAAGAGAATGTGTTAATTAATTTTGTGACTGAACTCCTTGGGGAAGAGTTGTATGTCCCCTGCATTCTGCTATATGTTTAATGTTATAGCAGTCTCTGATGATGACCCACCACATGGTGTTCATTTTCAGAACACTTTCACTGCAGATTTGACAAAATGCAGAGGTACCAATGTGAGATTTCTAAAGATAGCTACAGCACTTGAACCAAGGTTTAAGAATCTGAAGTGGCTTCCAAAATCTGAGAGGGACAAGGTGTGGAGCACGCTTTGAGTAGTCTTAACAGAGCAATGCTCTGATGCAGAAACTACAGAACCCAAATGACCAAAAATGCAAATCAACCTTCTGCTGGTGGCATCTGACTCAAATGATGAAAATGAACGTGCATTGGTCCACACTGCTTTGGATTGTTATTGAGCAGATCCCATCACGGGGGAGATTCCAGAAGCTTAGCGAACAGGAGCTGCTAACAGGGAGTTTCGCAAGGGAGTTCTCCAGGTGAAGGAGGAGCACATACAGCATCTGTGTGGTAAGTGACTGTCTGCAGTGTGTGTGTTTGTGTTTGGGGGTTACTTGCTGTGTGCTGAGCTTGTGTTTGTCAGTCTGTTTGGTTTGTGTGGTGGATTGTTTGTTTGAAGGACCGTGTGCTGTAGCTGGCAGTTGGAGGCGGAGCTACCAAGGAAGGTTTGAAAACTAGAAGCCTCTGGTAATTGGCTGAGCCTTAACCAGTGGGCGGGGCATTCACTCAGGCCAGGGCTTCATAAAGCTGCGCACAAGTGAACAGGAGCTGCTAACAGGGAGTTTCGCAAGGGAGTTTGGAAGGGGAGTAGGAAGGGAGTGGGGCTCCCTTGTCGGTCTCATCTCTGACCCATTGGTCCCCTGAACCTATAAACTAAGCCACATCCAAAACCTTTCTGTTTAAAGCAGAGCAGAGCGGACAGGGAGTTGCAGACGGGAATTTGAGAGAGTTTGACAGAGGGAGGCTTACAATGGTGAGGAGGACCCGCAATACCTGTGCCAGCACTGCTTCTGTCTCCTCCACCTGCGCCTGTAGCCAGACAGAGCACCAAAGCATGGATGCTTTTACCCAGATTCTGGTGTGGGCTTGCAAAGACTGTAACTTGCAATTTCCACTTACTGATATCCAGGCTGGGGGTGGCATCCAATGTGAAAAATGCCTACTGGTGGAATCTCTCAGGCAGCAGGTGGGAGAGCTACAGGAGGAGGTGGCTAGGCTGAGGAACATCCATATCCATGAGCAATTCCTGGACAGTATTCATGTGGAGACAGCTGACGTAGCTGTCCCAGTTCACAGGACTACTGACACACCAGTGGAGGAGGAGATGGCTCAGGGTGGACACTGGCAGCTGGTTATTTCTGGCAGCAGGCAGTGCTCCACCCCTGCTGCAAACCCTCCTGCTATGATAATAGATAACCGTTATGCTCTTCTTGATACAAGAGAGAAGGAATCACCCGCAGCAGTTAAGGAGGGGAAGCCTCGTACCCCTAAGGCTGGGAGGTCTGCTGCCACCACTGATAATAAGAAACGTAGGGTAGTGGTGGTTGGAGACTCTCTGCTGAGGGGGACGGAGACACCCATCTGTCGCCCTGACCGTTCATCCTGGGAGGTATGCTGCTTGCCAGGGGCCCGTATCAGAGATGTTACAGAGGCATTGTCGAGGATTATCCGGCCTTCTGACTACTACCCCATGCTACTCATCCATGTGGGCAGAAATGATACTTTGAGGTGTGACACTGAGCAAATCAAGAGTGACTACAGGGCTCTGGGAGTACGGGTTAAGGAGTTTGGAGCGCAGGTGGTATTCTCTTCGATTCTTCCTGTCGAAGGTAGGGGCCCGGGCAGAGACAGATGCATCGTGGAGGTGAATGCCTGGCTGTGAAGATGGTGTCGCCAGGAGGGCTTTGGCTTCCTCGACCACGGGATGCTATTCAAAGAAGGACTGCTAGGCACAGATGGCGTTCACCTTTCGAGGAGGGGAAAGGCCTTATTTGCGCACAGACTGGCTAACCTAGTAAGGAGGGCTTTAAACTAGGTTCGACGGGGACAGGTGAGCAAACCCCACAGGTAAGTGGGGAACAAGACCTGGGAGATGGGTTGGAAACAGGAGGGAGCACGGGCTATAATGGCAGAGAGAAAGGAGGGTCATGGCAAAGCTGGGAGGCAAGATCAAACCAGTATCTTAGATGCCTATATACAAATGCAAGAAGTATGGGTAATAAGCAGGGAGAACTGGAAGTGCTAATAAGTAAATACAACTATGACATTGTTGGCATTACTGAAACTTGGTGGGATAATACACACGACTGGAATGTTGGTGTGGATGGGTATAGTTTGCTCAGGAAGGATAGACAGGGGAAAAAGGGAGGAGGTGTTGCCTTATATATTAAAAATGTACACACTTGGACTGAGGTGGAGATGGACATAGGAGATGGAAGTGTTGAGAGTCTCTGGGTTAAGCTAAAAGGGGTAAAAAACACGGGTGATGTTGTGCTGGGAGTCTACTACAGGCCACCTAATCAGGTGGAAGAGGTGGATGAGGCTTTTTTCAAACAACTAACAAAATCATCCAAAGCCCAAGATTTGGTGGTGATGGCGGACTTCAACTATCCAGATATATGTTGGGAAAATAACACTGCGGGGCACAGACTATCCAATAGGTTCCTGGACTGCATTGCAGACAACTTTTTATTTCAGAAAGTTGAAAAAGCTACTAGGGGGGAAGCTGTTCTAGACTTGATTTTAACAAATAGGGAGGAACTCGTTGAGAATTTGAAAGTAGAAGGAAGCTTGGGTGAAAGTGATCATGAAATCATAGAGTTTGCAATTCTAAGGAAGGGTAGAAGGGAGTACAGCAAAATAGAGACAATGGATTTCAGGAAGGCAGATTTTGGTAAGCTCAGAGAGCTGATAGGTAAGGTCCCATGGGGATCAAGACTGAGGGGAAAAACAACTGAGGAGAGTTGGCAGTTTTTCAAAGGGACGCTATTAAGGACCCAAAAGCAAGCTATTGTGATGGTTAGGAAAGATAGAAAATGTGGCAAAAGACCACCTTGGCTTAACCACGAGATCTTGCATGACCTACAAAATAAAAAGTCGTCATATAAAAAATGGAAACTAGGTCAGATCACAAAGGACGAATATAGGCAAATAACACAGGAATGCAGAGGCAAGATTAGAAAGGCAAAGGCACAAAATGAGCTCAAACTAGCTATGGGAATAAAGGGAAACAAGAAGACTTTTTATCAATACATTAGAAGCAAGAGGAAGACCAAGGACAGGGTAGGCCCACTGCTCAGTGAGGAGGGGGAAACAGTGACGGGAGACTTGGAAATGGCAGAGATGCTTAATGAGTTCTTTGTTTCGATCTTCACTGAGAAGTCTGAAGGAATGTCCAATATAGTGAATGCTTACGGGAAGAGAGTAGGTTTAGAAGATAAAATAAAAAAAGAGCAAGTAAAAAATCACTTAGAAAGTTAGATGCCTGCAAGTCACCAGGGCCTGATGAAATACATCCTAGAATACTCAAGGAGTTAATAGAGGAGGTATCTGAGCCTCTAGCTATTATCTTTGGGAAATCGTGGGAGACGGGGGAGATTCCAGAAGACTGGAAGGGGGCAAATATAGTGCCCATCTATAAAAAGGGAAATAAAAACAACCCAGGAAACTACAGACCAGTTAGTTTAACTTCTGTGCCAGGGAAGATAATGAAGCGGATAATTAAAGAAATCATCTGCAAACACTTGGAAGGTGGTAAGGTGATAGGGAATAGCCAGCATGGATTTGTAAAGAACAAATCGTGTCAAACTAATCTGATAACATTCTTTGATAGGATAACGAGCCTTGTGGATAAGGGAGAAGCGGTGGATGTGATATACCTAGACTTTAGTAAGGCATTTGATACGGTCTCGCATGATATTCTTATAGATAAACTAGGAAAGTACAATTTAGATGGGGCTACTATAAGGTGGGTGCATAACTGGCTGGATAAACATACTCAGAGAGTAGTTATTAATGGCTCCCAATCCTGCTGGAAAGGTATAACAAGTGGGGTTCCGCAGGGGTCTGTTTTGGGACCGGCTCTGTTCAATATCTTCATCAACGATTTAGATGTTGGCATAGAAAGTATGCTTGTTAAGTTTGCGGACGATACCAGACTGGGAGGGATTGCAACTGCTTTGGAGGACAGGGTCAAAATTCAAAATGATCTTGACAAATTGGAGAAATGGTCTGAGGTAAACAGGATGAAGTTTAATAAAGATAAATGCAAAGTGCTCCACTTAGGAAGGAACAATCAGTTTCACACATACAGAATGGGAAGAGACTGTCTAGGAAGGAATATGGCAGAAAGAGATCTAGGGGTCATAGTGGACTACAAGCTTAATATGAGTCAACAGTGTGATACTGTTGCAAAAAAAGCAAACGTGATTTTGGGATGCATTAACAGGTGTGTTGTAAACAAGACACGAGAAGTCATTCTTTCGCTCTACTCTGTGCTGGTTAGGCCTCAACTGGAGTATTGTGTCCAGTTCTGGGCACCGCATTTCAAGAAAGATGTGGAGAAATTGGAGAGGGTCCAGAGAAGAGCAACAAGAATGATTAAAGATCTTGAGAACATGACCTATGAAGGAAGGCTGAAGGAACTGGGTTTGTTTAGTTTGGAAAAGAGAAGACTGAGAGGGGACATGATAGCAGTTTTCAGGTATCTAAAAGGGTGTCATCAGGAGGAGGGAGAAAACTTGTTCACCTTAGCCTCCAATGATAGAACAAGAAGCAATGGGCTTAAACTGCAGCAAGGGAGATTTAGGTTGGACATTAGGAAAAAGTTCCTAACTATCAGGGTAGTTAAACACTGGAACAAATTGCCTAGGGAAGTTGTGGAATCTCCATCTCTGGAGATATTTAAGAGTAGGTTAGATAAATGTCTATTAGGGATGGTCTAGACAGTATTTGGTCCTGCCATGAGGGCAGGGGACTGGACTCGATGACCTCTCGAGGTCCCTTCCAGTCCTAGAGTCTATGAATCTATGAATCTATGAATCATCGGCATGGATATATGTCCCCTGGAATGGTGCTTGAAGCATGAAAGGACATGTGAATCTTTAGTGCATCTGGCATGTAAATATCATGCAACACCAGCTACAATCGTGCCATGAGCACATACTTTCAGGTGACATTGTAAACAAGAAGTGGGCAGCATTATCTCCTGAAAATGTAAAACAAAAAAAATTGTTTTGAGCAATTGGCTGAACAAGAAATAGGACTGAGTGGACTCATAGGTTCTGAAGTTTTACATTTTTATTTTTGAATGCCGGTGTTTTGTACACAATTCTACATTTGTAAGTTCAACTTTCATGATAGAGGTTGCACTACAGTACTTTTATTAGGTGAATTGAAAAATACTATCTTGTTTTTTACAGTGCAAATGCTTGTAATCAAACTGAGCACTGTACACTTTGTATTGCATTGTGTTTGAAAATGTAAAAAAAAAAATCCAAAAATATTTAAATGATATTCTATTGTTTAACAGGGCGATTAATCACAGTTAATTTTTTTAATTTCTTGACAAAGTTTGAGAAACTTTAAGACAAAGTTAACACACACTACTAGCTTGAGCTGCCACCCAGAAACCTGGGACAAATGCCATATCTTCCCAAGGCATCCTTAACAGACAATAGTTCCCTGTTCACAAGTTCTGAGTCTGTGTATGAAAAAGGACAAACTTTTATTAGGGGTTGTAACAAAATGGCTTGCTCCTGTAAGAGCTAGTAGCTTGGGGCCAGCCAATTCCAATTACTAAGTGATCATATCTGAGTAGGGGTCACTGATTCCTCTATAAAGAGAGGGTCAGGGGGAGAGTTCTCAGGGATAACGGAATGGAGTATGATGGGGAATAAGACACTGGCAGAAAGGCTTAGGAGTAATCCATATCAGATTATATGGAGGTAAACAGAGTTGAGAACTTTATTATGCATGTGTGTTAACTTAATAAATCAGAACCTGGGAAGGGGGAGGAACGGGTTTGTGAATTACTGAAGAACTTCTGGTGAAAGGAAACTGAGGCAGGGGACTGCTTGGGCCACTCTAAGGCTATTGTGTGTGGGGGCAGCCTGTCGTGTGACGGGGGACAGAAGAACTAACAAAAGCATTAGCACATACTTAACAAAATGGGACAAATGTTGTAAGACTAAATCAACAGTGTAGTCTTAGTCTGGGAGTCTATTCAGGTGGTCTGTCTCCTCAGCGAGGGAAAGTGCGGCTTGGTCTGGTTCTGTGGCTTCACCACTATAGAATGTCAAGGTTGGAAGCAAGCTCAGGAGGTCATCTAGTCCAACCCCCTACTCAAAGCAGGACCAATTCTCAACTAAATCACCCCAGCCAGGGCTTTGTCAAGCCTGACCTTAAAAACCTCTAAGAAAGGAGATTCCACCACCTCCCTAGGTTACCCATTCCAGTACTTCACCACTGTCAGGGTTCCTTCTCCACTCTGAACTCTAGGGTGCAGATGTGGGGACCCACATGAAAGCCCCCTAAGCTTATTACTGCCAGCATTGGTTAAAACCTGGTACGCTGCCACCACCAAGTGATTTAACAAGAAACAGGGAAAGGACCACTTGGAGGTCCTCTTCCCCCAAGCCCTTATACCCCCTTTCCTGGGGAGGCTTGAGAATAATATCCTAACCAATTGGTTACAAAGTGATCAAAGACCCAAACTCCTGGGTCTTTGGACAATGGAAAAATTAGTTAGGTTTTTAAAAGAAGGATTTTATTAAAAAGAAAATGTAAAAATTATCTCTGTAAAATCAGGATGGAAAATAACTTTACAGAGTAATCAGACTGAAAGAGCCCAGAGGAACCCCCTCTAGTCTTAGTTTCAAAGTTACAACAAAACAGGAGTACCTCCCTCTAGCAAAGGTAAAATTCACATGTTGAGAAAACAAAGATAAACTGATCCTCCTTGCCTGGCTGTTACTTACAAGTTTGAAATATGAGAGACTTATTCAGAAAGATCTGGAGAACATGGATTGATATCCGGTCCCTCTTAGTTTCAAGAGCAAACACACCCAAAACAAAGAGCACAAACAAAAGCCTTCCCCACCCCCCCCCCAGAATTGGAAAGTCTCATGTCCCCTTATAGGTCCTTTGGGTCAGGTATCAGCCAGGTTACCTGAGCATCTTAACCCTTTACAGGTAAAAGGATTTTGGTGCCTCTAGCCAGGAGGGATTTTATAGTATTGTATACAGGAGGGTTGTTACCCTTTCCTTTATAGTTATGACAACCACCCTCCTAATGAAAAAGATTTTCCTAATATCCAACCTAAACCTCCCCCACTGCAACTTGAGATCATTGCTCCTTGTTCTATCATCTGCTAGCACTGAGAACAGTCTAGATCCATCCTCTTTGGAACCCTCTTTCAGGTAGTTGAAAGCAGCTATCAAATCCCCCCTCATTTTTCTCTTCTGCAGACTAAACAATCCCAGTTCCCTCATCTTCTCCTCATAAGTCCTGTGCGTCAGACCCCTAATCACTTTTGTTGCCCTCATCTGGACTCTTCCCAATTTTTCCACATCCTTCTTGTACTGTGGGGCCCAAAACTGGACACAGTACTCCAGGTGAGGCCTCACCAATGTTGAATAGAGGGGAATGATCATGTCCCTCTATCTGCTGGCAATGCCCCTACTCATACAGCCCAAAATTCCGTTAGCCTTCTTGGCAACAAGGGCACACTGTTGACTCATATCCAGCTTCTTGTCCACTGTAACTCCTAGGTCGTTTTTTGCAGAACTGCTGCCTAGCCAGTTGGTCCCTAGTCTGTAGCAATGCCTGGGATTCTGCATTTGTCCTTATTGAATTTACCCAGCTATAGTGGATTAAACTTTATTGGTGCTGGATGGGGACCATCATCTGAGTCCGTCTGCCTACAGCTTTAGCAAAGGGTAAAGTTCATCTAATTGCCATTTTCTTTCTCATCTTTGCCTTGATGTGAGGCCAAAATACTGCCCCATGCATAGTAAAATGTAGCAGTTTAGCCATTGCCTAGTAATTGCACGAATCTCATTAAAAGGAACCATCAGTAAACCAAGGTTTCATTACTGTTAGCCTAAAATTCAAAGATTATTTTAGTCCAATGCCTTTATATTTTATTTACTGATCTTAGTGCTCTGAACAGAGGAGAAGCTGGCCATTTTGCTTTGGATAGTTCATGTAGTGTTTATGAGCTTCAATGAGCTAATTCTGTAATCTCTCACCCACTACTGGAATGAATGATAGGTTATGTGAGTATGTTTGTACCAGTCAAAATGTAGCAGTGTGAAGCACTGTAATAACATGATATTGTAATAGATTATGAATGGGTACAAATGTGGCATATGCACATTTTGAGGATCAGATATGTATCAACGGCTCTGAAGGCTTGGATGCTCTCATCGCTCATGTATGGCTCATGTATGTTCCTTGTAAATTAGCTTAATCTGCCTCATGTACATAATGCCTAAACCTGCAGGTAGATTTTAGTATCATAGGTCTGAATGGATTAATACACCTATAACTAGGGTTGGCAGAATCCAATTTTTATTTTTTGTAATTTTCATGGATGCTATAGACTACTTTAAAGCTTTTTAAAAAATATTTTTTGAATCTTCACAGTTCTGGGAAAGGAAGAGGGAGAATCAGACAATTATTTATTGACCAAAGCTGTAATCCCCAAACACTGTATGCAATGGTCTCAAAGGTAAAGCCACAAGGCAGGGAATGCAGACGTGCGGCTTTGTCTCCACTCCCAGACATGTCAGTATAGAGTGGTTGAAACCCACTGTCCCATTGACCTCAGTGGGACATCTCATGAACAGCCAGTCAGAGGCCAGCAGGCTCCATTACGAGGCTGCAGGGGCTTAGCAGGTCAGTTACTGGCTGGGATCTGAGTGGCAAGGAAATTGCATTTTGCTTTCTGCAAGGAGAGTGGACCTGAGAACTATAACCCTAATGTAATGGGTGAAAGGAAAGAGACCTGGTGGGAAGAATCCCAGAGAAAACAGTAGCAGCTAATTGAAGGAGATGAAGGAAGCAGTGCATGACTGCTGTTCATAGGGTACCTGCAGTAGTGGCCAGGCCTGGGTGCCCCACACTGGGGAAGTGGCCTAAATCCTGAGAAGGGGATAAGGTTTGTTTAGAAGCCCAAGCATGGGGCTGGAATTGAGAGATGACCTGGTTGGAGGACTGGGGCAGTGAGACCCAGTGAAGACCAAGAGTCTCCAGGGAGAGAGCCCTGGGGGCTGTGCTCTATAATAGGGCAGGGAAGGACTAAAGTTGGCTCAAAATGGGGGCTGAGAACTGAGGCAAGAGACAGGGCTGAAGACACTAACAAGGACTCCTTGTTGAACCCTTGTTACCCTTGTTGACCGTTTGTGACTTGGCCGGAGGGCTGAACCACTGGAGACCCATCTAGTGAGGCCAACCATCTACTGGGGGTGCCAGGATAGGGGGGAAAAGGTTGCAAGCATCACACCCAGCTAACAGCAGATGCTCACAAGAGGCGTGTCCCCTGTCATAGAGAGCATTACATTACAGCAGCAAGAAACCCGTGAAAAATCCTATTTGCCCACTGTAGTATTGTGTGTGGTGGTTTTTCCCCTGTAAATCATTTGTTAACCAGAAACAAGTATAGAATAGTTCAAGTTTTCTCCATCTACTAAGTCTAAACAAAACTACTGGGAAAGTCTAATGTAAGTCTACCTATATTACTTGTGATTCTGATGACATCAAAGCTAGTTAAGTGTTATGCTTGTTAATCTGATAGTGAGCCCCCTTAACTGTGATTGTTTATACCTCTACAATACAGAGCCAGATTGCGCAGCCCATACTCAGATCAGTGAGCACATAGTTCCACTGAAGTAACAGTTGCCTAGTTGTGTGGAAGTATGTGAAACCAAGGTCTATTCACCTTACAATAGTATCAATTTGACATAAGTCCATTTAAGTTATCGGGCCAGATCACTAGCTGGGGTAAATCCCTGTAGTTCCACTGACTTCACTGTGTAAGTTAGTGGAGCTGTGCTGATTTATACCAAGAAGATCTGCCTCATTAGATTCACACTGTGGAAACTTAAAGGGCAGAATTTGTTCCACTGCCAGGATGGCTGCAATTAATTTCACCACAAAAATGTTATTTTCAACACTGGTGGGTGTGTGTGTGTGTGTGTGGGGGGGAACCAAGACAACCTTTTTGTACAGTATAAACAAAGAATTGTTAGAAACAAGAAGGTTTGAGATTCACATTTCTTAACCTTTACACTGACTATGAGTACATCAGCTCCTACAAGATGAACTGCATTATAAAGTAAATAGATCTGCTTTAAGGAAAGGTCAGGACACATGTTCTGCTAAAATCTAATTTCAGTCTATTGCCCTATAACCTATTGTATACAACAGATATAATGGTAAAGAGCCTGCATTCAATTATCTGTGATATAAAGGCTTCCTCTCTCTCAAGAATATGCATGAGAATAATAGAAGGTATATTACAATATTGTATTCGGTCCTGAATAATGAATGCATTACGTTTTTTTAAACTCTCTTCTGCTCTGTAGGAATAGTCTCCCAGAACACTTTGCACCTCTTATTCAGAGCAACGTTTCTTTTAAATATTGAATGATATTTTTTGTGGTTTCACACTGAAACTTGTCTGCTTCGCATGCCATTAGCAAAAATCAGATTCTTGGAAGCATATTAACAACAAGCTTTGCACATCATCCTGATGCATTAACTGTTTGTCAGTGCCTTCTTTTTAAGATGAAGTACATTAAAATTCAGTAGCTTAATAACGTTAATTTTTGCCTGATATGATTCTGAAAAACTTTAAAATGAAGAGACTTGCCACAATCTCAATGTTAATCTGGCACAGACACAGCTAATGATAATGTGTAGACTTAAATAAAAGAATAATTAAGACAGCCTTGGTCATGTTATACGAGATGTGTCATAGTACTAAATCAACATGTCACTTACATCCATTTTTCTTGTAAGTCAGTTTTTATGCAGATAGGATAAGCACCAAGATGACACATTTAGAGCAATGAAAGACTACTAAAACTTTCAGAGCACAAGAGGCAGAAATGCCAATGAAGGATTTCATCTTTATTATCTCTTGTGCCTGCATTCACATCTGTCCACATGCACATAAGCTCAGACATGAGACAACATTTACAAGCCAAATTCTCAATTGGTATAAACTGGCACACTTAAGTCAATGCAGCTACCTCATTTTACGCCAGCTGAAGTTCTGGCCTGTAATCTTACCTCTTTGATAGCTAAGACATGATTCAACATATCCTAAATACCTTCCTAGTTAGCTTATGTCTCCGTGTGGTAGACTCCTTTTAAATGAAGCATGTCCAGCTTCCCTATGTGGGTCAATAAGAAGGCAAGGCAGCACATGGCTCTAGAACTCCTGACAGCTTGCGAGAGACTCAGTCCCCTGCGCAGAGAGGAAATGGGAATCAGCTGGGGTAAAAAGGGCCTTCAGGGAGAAAGCTCTTGGAGGTTGTACTCCTTGAAAAGGGCATGGAATAATCCTGTAGTGTTCCCTGAAGCAGGAGGGACTGAGGTGCAAAGGAGAAAATTCCCACAAGCTGTAGCCCAGGGTGGGCTGAGGAACTGTGTGTGTGTCTCTTGCCCATGTTTGAAAAATAAAACTTCCCGGAAAAGGACTCTGGATGTGGAAGTCAGTGCTTTGTGGGAGGGGACAAGCCAGTGCCTTACAATATGACTTAACACTGTCCTGATATACAGTGAAGATGTAAAAAGTATAGCACAGCATACATGACTCTTAATGATGATCCCTGTGAATACACAGTGAGTGGGAGATTGAAACTGCAAGTTGCCTATTTTCTGTTTCAATAGGCCATAGGGTGATGTCTTCATTCATTCTTTCTTCCATCAGCCTCCACCATCTCTAGATGATTCCGTATCTGTGTGTGTGTGTGTGTATTGAAACTTCCTACATTTGTACAGAGTCTTTTTACATAGAAAGCAATCATAGGGTATTATCCTAAATGACTATCATTCAGCAGACAACTCCCATTGAGGTCAGTGGGTGTTTTGTTTTAAGAATGGCTACTAGCTATGATCCTTTGTTTTCCCCAGAGTAGGGTGACCAGATAGCAAATGTAAAAAATTGGGATGAGGATGGGCGGTAATAGGCATATAAGAAAAAGCCCCCAAAATTGGGACTATCCCTATAAAATCAGGACATGTGGTCACCCTACCCCAGAGCAATCCTATCTGTCTGAATTCCTAGGCCTATAAACAGTTTACAGATGTGACTGGAAATACCTATACTACTGCTCTATAAAAAGAGATGGCGATGACACTTTTCAGAGGTTTACAGAATGGTTTATTACGTTGAGTAACAGTGTTATTTTGTTGGCTGAAGATTGTCATACACCATGCAAGAAGCTAAGTGTAATTAATACAGGACACTCACTGCCTCTTCAGTGAGAGCTGATTTTATGTATCAGATGGACTTCTCTACTCTCCCCAAACCCTACCTAGTAAAAGCAAAAGAGGAAGTCATGTAATGGCCAAATGTAGTATTAAAGGTATTGATACATTTTCTTGGCTGTCTCCTCATCTTCTTAGTTTACCACTGAAAGATCATTTAGTCTGACCTTCTGTACATCATAGGCCATTAAATTCCACCTAGATAGCCCTACAGTAAGCCCCAAGTCTGGAGTTAGATCAAAACATTTCAGTCTCCAGGAGGCATAACTGTGTGCACCAGGCAGAGGAGGAGAAAAACCCAGGTTTCACCAGTGTCCAAGGCCCCAGCAGTGGTGGGGAGTTGAGATGCCTAGATGATCCATGCTGTAGAGGAAGCCAACCCTCCACCTCCAGTTCCCTGCCATTCTGACCTAGGAAAAGTTCCTTCCAGCCCCAGTCTGATGATCAGTATGACCCTGAACCAGGTATACCAGCCTTCTCTGAACCATCTCCTAGCACCAGTCCACCTATGACAGCCCCCAATCTCCACTGCAGCCAATTTCGGAGGCTCCAGAACAATTTTTAATGTGAATATAATTTTCAGTAGGGTTGAGCCTGAACTGGAACCTGGTCTCAGAGCTGTCACCCTCCGCAGATACTGGGGAAACTCAGATTCATACTGAGATCCAAACTTAGTGTATTGAGTCTATCACTATAAATGGTTCAAATCAGAATAACCAATCTGACTACATCAAGCTGTGGGCACATTCAGATCCATATGGTATACCCATGATATGCACTCCTATCTCAAAGACTTGATGGGAATTTGAATATTGTCGTTCTATCAGGGCTGCTTAGTGATAGTATCAAGGCATAGGAATGAATTGTCACAATTTCTAAATATTGGGCATTCAATGAATTGCATAAGGAAAGAACTGTTCTCTTCCATATACAAAGACTGATCCTCTACTTTCAGCCTGAGCGTACTGTATTTTAAATTAAATAGAACAAAAGTAAGGTCTCCCCAGGAGAACACATTGTGTTTGCTCTTTTGTACTTCTCTGTGCAGACTTTCACAAGATGGCTGCTTGACTCTTTAAAAGTGAAGATCGAAAATATGCCATTTGGAAATCAAAAGATAGAATTATATATTTAATATCCTGCAAGAACAGCCCAAACTTCAAAGTGAAACTATTTTTTAAAATTAAAAGTTCACACACCAACTACCACTTGTCACCTGGAGTGGCAGGTCATTTGGAGGCAACAGCTGAGCCACCTACTATGCGCTCCCCGGCATTGGGGTTCCTTTGGAATAGCTAAGGGTCTACTCTGCCATCCAGCATTGGATTGCTTAGTATTCACACATCATACTCCATAGGGGAAGGGATAATCCCTCATAGTGGGGTCTGCTTTTTCCCTTTGGTTCATTCCTTTCCTCTCCCCCACTCCTAGATCATGTCAATTGGTACAAACTGATATTTTTTAGAGCTAAAAAAGAGCTGTTGAGAATACTATTATTGGATAGAAATAATAGTGACGGTGAGACTGGTTTAACAGTATCCAGAAAGGGAGATAAAGTCAACCAGACGTAGGACAATACCCCCAATTCTCCTTTCCTTGCCTTCAGGGGACACCCAGTTAATGAGCTTTCTTGCTCCAGTGCAGTGGGACCTAGTAATCCTACTGTGGAGCCCACTGACCTTACTGTTCAATTTTTTTTTTTTAAGGAAGTTTAGCATTTAGCTGAGTTCATGTTGGGACTGTAAAATACCAGAGCACGTAAGAACTCTCCCCTAGATTCCTACAAAACTAATCGTAATTACTCAGAATGATTAGCAGGTTCAATGCTTATTATTCTTTTTTAGACTCTGAAACAAATGTTTCTTCCTCCACTGCAACTGATCATTTTAATTTCCCTGTTTTGTCTGTAATAAAAGTTGACGTTAAAGGATGCCTAAGGCAGTGTAATGAGAAAATGAAATTAGTTTTTCAGTTGGCTGATCAAAAGCATTTTATATGTGATAATAAACAGTTTATTTTACTCTTTTCCTTATGGCATAATAAATGACAAATACTTTTGTGAAATACATATTGTCCACTTTGCTACAGAACAAATCTCAGTCTGAGGTCTTCTCCATGCCTGCAATCGTGTAACTTTACTGCTCCCCACTGATGAGACTTTCATGTCTTTATTTGCTTTGCATAATTTTTTCTATGCTGTGGATATCTGATACGGAGAAATATTAAATTTCTTCCGCAGAAATAGAAGGGCAGAGTCTGTCAGTTACACTGATGTACACCAGTAGTAATTCGATTGAGTCCAATGATGTTACTCAGAACCTTAAATCTGGTCCTGAAAACCTCGGCCATAATGACACCTGATTGTATGATACATTGAAAATAGGTTATCTGATTAATGTAGCCCTTGTTTTGGTTTGCAAGTTCATGAACTGATCCTGATGCCTAAAAATGTATTATTCATAACTATTAACTGTAGGCCCACAGTGAATCCCACTATCTTAATCACATGACAGATCCCATTGAACTCACTGTGAATGAGTGTTTGAAAACCCTGCTTGATCACCATTTGACCAGTTTTACTCCTATCCATGTGTCAGTGTTTTTCAGGCCTTTTAAAAGCCTTGACTTGTCAAAGTGCTATTCCTACAATCAATGTTTCAGGATGTTAGAATAGGATTCAGATTGTTGTGTTTCAGATTGATCACGATGGTTTTATCATAGCAAAGAATCTGAAGAAATCATCTAGTGGTGAAGATGGAGGTGAACACATACCATGTTAATAAATGTAGTTACATATATGAACTGAGCAAGGAAAAGAGAGGAGCTAGATTGATTCTTACAGTATTTGACATCTTAAATTCTCACATGGATCAGTAGTTCAATGCTGGGTTAGTGTGATTGCCTGTTTGGTGGTTCCTGTGTGGTGCAGACTCAGTAGAAAGAACAGCATTCAAAATTTTGGGACAACTTGTGAAGCATCAACTTCTGTTGGTGATCCTATTACAAAAAAATCAGAGTTGAAGCTGAGTCTAGAAAAACAAATATGTAGCTGGCTGTATCCTCTCATTGGCTAAACCAGACAGCCTCTATGCAAAAGAATAAATAGACACAAATCTGACATCAGGAATCATAACATTCAAAAACCACTAGGAGAACACTTCAGCCTCTCTGGCCATTCAGTAACAGATTTAAAGGTGGCAATTTTGCAACAGAAAAGCTTCAAAAACAGTCTCCAAGGAGAAACTGCTGAACTTGAATAGATACTATCAATTTAGGCTTAAATAGAGACTGGGAATGGCTGAGCCATTACACACATTGAATCTATTTCCCCCATGTTAAGTATCTTGTCAAACTCTTAAATGGGCTATCTTGATTATCACTACAAAAGTGTTATTTTTCCTCCTGCTGACAACAGTTCATCGTAATTAATTAGCCTCTTAGAGTTGGTTGGGCAACTCCCACCTTTTTATGTTCTCTGTATGTATGTGTGTGTATATATGTATATGATGTGTGTGTGTGTGTGTATGTGTATATGTATGTATATATATATATATATATATATATATATATATATCCTCACTATATGTTCCATTCTATGCGTCCGATGAAGTGGGCTATAGCCCACGAAAGCTTATGCTCAAATAAATTTGTTAGTCTTTAAGGTGCCACAAGTACTCCTGTTCTTTTTACGGATACTGACTAACAAGGCTGCTACTTTGAAACCTCTCATAATTAGTTTTTTTTATAGACAGGTGTAGAACAACGGAGAAAAACATTTTGGATTCTTTATGGTTGGTATAGAAATATATTATACAGTTTTGCTGCGTGTCCAGTATTCCTAATTACTGACACAAGAAGGAATAGTAAAATGGAAAAATAAGTTTCTTTACTGCCTGATGAAATCCTGACTCAAATGGCAAACCCCCCTTAACCTTATTAAACACAGGATTTCATCCTCTATATTTAGGGAACTGATTTTGTTGTATTTTTGGAAGGCAAAATTCCCATTGAAGAAGGTGAGAATTTCACCTGCATATGGCAAAATTCCCTTTAGTATGTCCTCACTTCCAACATGCATAATAATGTCTTTAATTGTAAAACACTTTTTTTTTATAAGAATGTTTGAGATCTTAAAAAGGCACCTACAATATTAATATTCCAGCTAACATGCCACTGGTACCAATTTTTATAATTTACTAATAAACTTTTTTTATTAGACTAATCGGAGTATAAAACCAAAGAATCTGATCTTGTAATCCTTTCTCATGTGAATACTCCCATTTACATCAATTGGATGATTCCTCAAAGTAAAGATTACTCATATGAGTAAGGGTTGAAGGAGTGGCACCAGAGGAAGAGATGTAGGCCAATAGACATAACGTCCCATAGAGTAAGGCCAGCAGGAACCACCAGCTCATCTAGTCTGACCTCCTGTGTATCCCAGGCCACCAAAACCACCCAGCTCCTGCACACTAAACCCAGCAATGGAAATGACTAAAATCCAGACAATCCTGGCAGGTAACTCACTCCCTTCAGAGAAAGCTGACCATGACTTAGAGAAAAAAGTCCTTCTGGACACCACCATACAGTGATCAGTTAGACTCTGAGCATGTGAGCCAGATCCAGCCACCCAAGCACCTGAGAGAAAGAGAATGCTCAGTGCTACCTCAGAGCCATGGCCCATCTCACCCAGTGGCCCATCTCCAGCCATGGCCATCCTCATTCTTCAGAGGAAGAAGATTTAAAAAACCTCCCAGCATACTTTGAGGGGGGCGGGGAATTTTCCTCTGCTAACACAATCCAGGGGCTAGCTGAAACCCTGAAACATTTCTAAAGCTCATGCAAAACATAAGCCCTGCTCCCCAACATCACAAGCAACCCCCTCATAAATTTGTCCAGCTGTCTCTTAAAACTAAATTAAAGTGTTTGTGTCCTTCCCCACACCGCTGCTCCTCTTGGGAGGCTCTTCCAGGGCTTCGCTTCTGCTGGTTAGCAACCTTTGAATTTCCAGCCTGAATTTGTTCATGGCTTACATGCAGAGGCTCACTTCAAACTCACATCTGGTTCCTAAACAGCACTGCTACCGCAAGATCCATGCTTCAAGGGACTGCTGAAACTGTGACTGGTCTTGGTAACCCCCTGGCACTTAAGCGATATTCAAATAGCTGATGGGGCGCCCCACCCAAGTTTCCTATGTCTGTGGTAACTTAAATGTTTTGTGCTATAGTGTTTTCCTTTGGGGGACTGGGAAGTAGATGGGTGGGATCAGTGTTGGAATGGGATCAGATGTTGGAGAGAGTCATTAGAGCTTCTGCTGCATTGGAGCCAAGCCACAGGTGGCACTGCCCCTTGCTGTGCCCTCCCCCACCCAGTCTAGATCTACAGACTATGGATGCAGAGGGGAGCTGTCATAAACATACAGTTAAGGGTTAATTCCTCTTTTACCTGTAAAGGGTTCAGAAGCTCCCATACACTACCTGACACCTGACCAGAAGGACCAATAAAGGGACAAGTTATTTTAAAATCTGCAAGGGGGAAAAAGTCTCCTCTGTGTGGTGTGTGCGCTTTTTCCGGAGACAGAGAAAGGAGGAGCCATCCCACTCCCATAGGGTAGTGAGCATTTAGAGAAGGAATGTATTAGATTACTTTTATTTTCTTGTTTGTGAGTTCTTTTGCAAATAAGAGGGAGGATAAATTTGAGTTCTTTGTGTAACTTTAAAGTTTTGCCCAGAAGGAAACCCTCTGTGTTTTGAATCTGATTGTCTGTGATTCTTTCATTCTAATCTTACAGAGGTACTCCTTTCACCTTTTTTCTTAAATTAAAATTCTTCTTTTAAGAACCTGATAAATTCTTCATTGTTTTAAGATCCAAGGGTTTGGGTCTGTGTTCACTAGGACTAAGTGGTGAGGGGATATTTTCAAGCCTTCCCAGGGAAAGGGGTGTAGAGGCTTGGGGAGGATTATTCTCAAGCCTATCCAGAAAAAGAGGGTTAGGGACTTGGGAGATATTTGGGGGAAGGCAGAGTTCCAAGAGGCTCTCCCTAAATATTTGGTTAACACTTGGTGGTGGCAGTGTACTGTTAACCTAAGCTGGTAAAATTAAGCTTAGGAGGTCTTTCATGTGGGTCCCCACATCTGTACCTTAAAGTTCAGAATGGGGAGGAAACCTTGACAGGAGCAAAGGGGCCTCTCCAATGCTAATGCATTGAATAAGACAAGACTGCTTATATAACTTACTCTGTCAATTTACTTACAATAGACTGATTAGATCTCATCATTCTAGGAAAAACTTCTTGAGAGGGTCTAATTTTGATAGTAATGAATTCCATCTCTTGAATTTCTTGGGGCGTCTTTAATCACATCATTATCGTGGAATGTTCTTTGGATTAGGAGAAAACAATGGAATGTCCTGTTTTAGCACAGTTGAGCAGTGTGATGTTAGTGGCAAGACTGATGCTCCTAATAACGCTATTTTAAGTAAATCAGTTTATTTCGGTGGACCAATAAATAGCTCTATTACAGACACATTAAACTCCTTCTCTCCCACTTAGGAGTGATTTGCAAAGAAAAATAAAATTGGGGTTGCCTTCTTTATGTAACTCCTCGCCCCTGAGACTTAACTATTTTTTTTCCTGTTTGCTGCTTTTAAATTCTTACAAAACACTTGCATGAAAAGTTGTCTTTGTTAAAATTCAAGACCACTACCCCTTCAAATAAGATCTGAGACGATTCACAATAACTTTCAGCTGACCTTCAGTTAACCTCCACGAAACACCAACGTGGTATTCTTGCTGTTTTTATTTCTTGTTTGTTAGCTTAAAAATCAAACAATAAAAAAACCCCACAATTTGGGGGGGGAGGGGAGAAGCCCAGGGAAAATCACTTTCAAGAATTTATTATATATGATTAAGGAGCTAAAAGAAAAGTGTAAATCTTTTTTTCTCTTCACAGCTCCCTTATGATTCATACATGTGTGTATATATAAATATATATGCTTATAGTTAAATCCCTTCTAACATCAAAACATTTATATTCTATTTCAGTTCAGCATAATTAATTTTACTGACTTCATATCTTCAATAACTGTCAGCTGTCTTTGGGTTTTCAAGGCATTCAGATCAGATAAGTGAGGCTTGTGTTAGCGCTGGGAGGGTCAAAGGGCCATGTCAGGTCATGACCTGTGCCCTGTAGGAAAGATAAACCAATTTAAAACTACCAGAGGAAACACTTTTTAAAAAAGAAAATTAAAATGTTAAGAGACAAGTAGCAGCCTTTTGAACAAATGTTGAATTCAGCTAAACTGGAGGAAAAAGAGGAACTGAGGAAATGTCAAAGATCTCCTGTTACTAAAGAGAAAAATATCTAGTGCTGAGGATGAGCATAAGATAATGAGATCTTTTTAGCCAGATCAGCACTGCTATCAGTGATGCCTAGATTTCCACATAAAAGATGAGGTACAATAATGACTGAGGGTTTTTTTTAGATTCAGTCTGAGTTTTATTAGGTGCAATAAAAACAAATCATGAGAAATAACTCATCCTATTTCATTTGAATTTACAGTGTAACATTTGTTAATATTTGTCTTTTTAGTTAAGTGGATAAATCATTAAGTTTTCAAACACAAACTATTAAATATGCAGGATATAAACCACAGTCAATTAAATGATAGCTAAGGTACTGTAGCTGACTTGATTAACTTGATGTGTTAAGATGATAGACACAACATCCATAGAAATAAAACTTTGTGTATGTGTTGTGAAATTTAAATGGAGCTTTCTTTTTGCTGGAGACCCAACCATCTAAACCTTGATTCCAGCCATAGTGCATGCCAACAGTGCTTATCCTTTCAGAAATACAAGAATCTGGTCTAATTTGAATAGGAGACTGCAGGGCGATCATGCTTACCTTCATCCTGGGCTGCCAGTTTTTCTTATTTAAATCCCTTACTTCCCTACTTCATTCATGCACAAAGCACAGCTGTTCTAAGAGGGCCTTTCCGAGGGGAAATGCTCATCTGCCATTATAGATCCGTGGACTCATGGTCCTCAGATGCTAGAACATTAGTGCTACTTCCTTTTCAAGCCAGAGATGGATGTGAATGAAAACGAGAGATCGAAAACATCTTGAACCCTAGGAAAGTTTGGATGTGCATTTGGTTCCAAATTTGGGGCCAGATTCTAGCTTGTGCTATCTCCCTTCTGCAGTTATGCAGTGCCACCACGGTGCTTAAATCTCCCCAGTGATTATTCACAAGAGGCCTTGCTGCCAGTAAAGGAACCAGCAAGAGACCAAAGCAGAAAATGGTTCAGTGTAGTTAGTCCCTTAAGCATATCTTACACCAGGGGGTCTAACTTAGCAGTTTCACTCAGAATCGAGAGCTTGGGGTCCTCACAGATAGTTTTCTGAAAACATCTGCTCAGTTTTTGGTTTGTTTTTTTTTTGACTGCCACTACACACTAACAATGGTTAGAACCATTAGGAAGGGGGTATTTTCTGTCTTATGATCTATCATAATGCCAATTTATAAATCCATGGTATGCCCACATCTTGAATATTGCATGCAGTTCTGGTCAACCCATCTCAAACAAGATATATTAGAATTGGAAAAGGCAGATAGAAAGGCAAGAAAAACAATACAGAAGGGTATGGAACGTTTTTTGTATGAGGAGAGATTGAACAGACCCAGACTTCTTTAAGCCGGGAAAAGAGATGACTAAGAGAGGATAAGATAGAGAACTAGAAAATTGTGAATGATACGGAGAAAGTGAATAGGAAAGTGTTATTTACTCCTTCACATAACACAAGAACCAAGGGCCACCCTATTAATTAATTAGGCAGCAGGTTTAAAACAACCCAAAGGAAGTATTTCTTCACATAACACACACTCAACCTGTCAAACTCATTGCCAGGGAATATTATGAAGGTCAAAACTATAATGGTGTTTAAAAAAACTAGAGAAGTTCATGGAGGATAGATCCATCAATGGCTAATAGCCACGATGGCCAGGGATGCATTACCTGCTATGTGTCCCTAGCCTCTGGTTGCCAGAAGCTGGGAGTGGATGATGGGGGATGGATCACTCGATGATTGCTATGTTCTGTTCATTCCCTGTGAAGTACCTGGCACAGGCCACTGTTGGAAGACAGGGTACTGGGTGAGATGGACCACTCGCCTGACCCAGCATGGCTGTTCTTCTATCTCAAGAAACCAAAAAGTACCCTGGAAGGTTTCCAGCTGAAGTCAGTGCAAAAGCAGCTCCCTCTGAAATCAGCATTAGCCATACTTTAGGGTAGAATTTAGCCCTAGACTGGAGCGACCTCATCTCATTTCTTCCTTTTCTATTTTCCCAATTAGGAAGCATTAGCAGTTAGAGCTTGACTGTTACTTTTTGAATTGTTAATCAAATCTAGTATTTAATATGTAATGGAAAGACTCATGCTGGATATCTTTTTGTTACTGTCAAATGTGATACACTATTAAGCATGCACTAATGGTGCACTAGAACTAGTGCTATCCCTCAAATTCTTCTCTTAAGGTTTCAGAAGTTTAATGGGGAGGGCATTTCATAGAAAACTGGGGAGAGATAAGCCAGTTCAGATAAAATAAATTACTAAGACTTGAACTAACCAGAACTAAAGCTTTTAGAGGTGCTGAAATATTTGGATGTCAATTTTATTCATTCTCATGCTCTTTTGCATTCCAGGCTCTTTCTGGTACTGGAACAGGAAGTGATGGTGTTGCACACAGAACTGCTGTATTTCCATTTGAGTGAAGAGGCCTAGGAGTTTACGGCCCTGATTCTACCAAGCACTTAAACATCCTCAGAGTGAAGTATAGTCTCACTGAAATTAAGAGTTGCTCACATTCTTACAGTAAAGCAAGTGCTAAAGTGCTTTGCTGAATGAAGGCTGAAGATGCTCCAGTAAGTTCTGCAAAAATTATCCATACTTTCATATGCCTGTCTGAACTGGATCCTAGGCCTTTTGAGGCTTGTCCATTGTTACTGTAACATGTTAGTTTTCACTGATATTGGATATGTTAGTCTTCAGTTATTAGAAAATGCGACACAAGTTTCATAGACCCACACTTAGGATTGGAACAAGACTTTTTTCCATGTACACTGCATGGATGGCTTTTGTTTCTGCTCTACCTGCCTTTCTAGCTTATACAAACTAAAATTCCATTAAGTTGGCACTTACGTTAATTTCTGCATGGCTAGATGGCTTATATCCTGCAGTTCTAACTAAAGGACTGAAACGGATGCAGATTTTGCTAAACTCTGCCAGAAGATGTTTTTTCTGTTTCAGGTAAATCAGGCAGAAGCAAGATCAGACGAGTGTGCACATTTGCCATCTTGCACTATTGTTGCAACATTGACTCCATTGTCAGTGATAATCACATCAGGGGAATGACCTTGTGAGGTAAGCCACACATTTATTTAGTCTCTAAACTCTGTTAGCATGTTGGCTGAAGAACAATCTTTGTCAACCCAAGAGATGTAATTACCATGAGAGTTAATGCTAATTGGTTTATTGAGTTTAATTGGATATTGTTAAAAATACTGTCATCTTGCCCAAGCACTAAGACAAGGTTTTGTTCTTTTTTTTAAAGAAAGGCATTTATTAGTCATGCATAATCTCTATTTTTTCACAGGAAGATTTAAAGATGAAAAACTTCACTATGGGGTACTCTATTTAGGTGAAAAATCTACTTGTAATGCAAGTACCTGTATAACAGAAACAACATTAATGACCTTTTCTAAAGTTTTGGTAAAGAAACTGATAAAATGTTTATCGTTAAGCTTAATTACAGCCTGAGCTATGGCAAGACACATGTTCCAAATGATTTAAAGAACGATAAAACTATAGAGGTCAGAAGAGCTGAAGAAGGTTTCAGCTGTCGTCATGAATAATGAGTTAGAATAATTAGACAGTTTTACTGATTATAGTGAGATCACTTATTTCTGATAAAAGATTCAACTGCTATTAGATGGGATTATTGATCGGGCTTTGGAAAAGAAATGGATGAGGGTATTTTTTTTTTTTAAGAAATCAAATTGTGACTTGAAACCAATGTGCTATATATTGCTTCAGAACACAAGAAAAAGTAACTGCTTTCAACAGATTTTTTTGTCAGGATTAAGACATCTATTAAAATAGCATAATCCAAGTGCAGTGGAACTATTTTTTTTTGGTAAGATAAATTCCCACCAACATTGTAAAAAGCTTGGGGACTTGTAGTCACTCACAGCACTAAATAATTGTCAGGGGACAGAAGTCTTGGGGGAAATGATCTTGTATTAGGTTTAACTCATCCTTAGAAGTTAAGGCCAGTAGATTATCTAGTCTGACCTCCTGGATATCACTGGCCATTAATTTTCACCCAGATACCCCTCTATTAAGCCAAAATACTTTAGTTGGACCAAAACATTTCAGTCTTCAGGAGACTAAACTGTGTGCCACAGGCAAAGAACTGGACAGACCAAGGTGTCAGCAATGCCTGAGGCCCCTGTATGTGTGGCCTAGGAGAGGATGCAAGGAGCAGCCACAATTTGTCTATGTGTGTACTCTAACAGTAGAGGAGGGGAGGGACTGATCCCTCCAGAGGGGACATGTACAGACAAGGCACAGGGGAGACTATGGCTCCAATTTACTGTGTTCCTGAAAGTACTGACATGGCTGTGCGAGGGAGAATGGGAGCAACATCTTTTTAAAGGTAAAAGTAAGTGCATTCCCTCCAGTGTCCAGGAGAGATGCCTTTGTAAAGGTCTTCAGTGCCAATGAATTCTCAAGACTGTAAAATAAACACTAAAGATGCAATAATACAGTGATCATAATTAAAAATAACTTTATAGTATCTTAGATTCTGCAGTGGGATCTAGTTATAAGTATAAGGAAATGCTGCAGTTTTTCAGATACAACTATTTCTTGCCATTGGCTGACTTTTTAATAGTGAGCAGTGTATTTAGGCCAACGTTTTCAAACTTGGTTAGCTAAAGTGAGGAACCTAAGTCCATAGATTCTAGGACTAGAAGGGACCTTGAGAGGTCATCGAGTCCAGTCCCCTGCCCTCATGGCAGGACCAAATACTGTCTAGACCATCCCTGATAGACATTTATCTAATCTACTCTTAAATATCTCCAGAGATGGAGATTCCACAACCTCCCTATGCAATTTACTCCAGTGTTTAACCACCTTGATAGTTAGGAACTTTTTCCTAATGTCCTAAACCTCCCTTGCTGCAGTTTAAGCCCATTGTTTCTTGTTCTATCCTTAAAGGTTAAGATGAACAAGTTTTCTCCCTCCTGCTTATGACACCCTTTGAGATACCTGACAACTGGTATTATGTCCCCTCTCAGTCTTCTCTTTTCCAAAATAAACAAACCCAATTCTTTCAGCCTTCCTTCATAGGTCATGTTCTCTAGACCTTTAATCATTCTTGTTGCTCTTCTCTGGACCCTCTCCAATTTCTTCACATCTTTCTTGAAATGCGGTGCCCAGAAATGGATACAATACTCCCGTTGAGGCCTAACCAGCGCAGAATAGAGTGGAAGAATGGCTTCTCGTGTCTTGCTCACAACACACCTGTTAATGCATCCCAGAATCATGTTTGCTTTTTTTTTTTGCAACAGCATCACACTGACTCATTTAGCTTGTAGTCCACTATAACCCCTAGATCCCTTTCTGCCGTACTCCTTCCTAAACAGTCTCTTCCCATTCTGTCTGTGTGAAACTGATTGTTCCTTCCTAAGTGGAGCATTTTGCAGTTGTCTTTATTAAGCTTCATCCTGTTTACCTCAGACCATTTCTCCAATTTGTCCAGATCATTTTGAATTATGACCCTGTCCTCCAAAGCAGTTGCAATCCCTCCCAGTTTGGTATCATCTGCAAACTTAATAGGCATATTTTATGCCAATATCTAAGTCATTGATGAAGATATTGAACAGAGCCGGTCCCAAAACAGACCCCTGCGGGACTCCACTTGTCACACCTTTCCAGCAGGATTGGGAACCATTAATAACTACTCTCGGAGTACAGTTATCCAGCCAGTTATGCACCCACCTTATAGTAGCCCCATCTAAGTTGTATTTGCCTAGTTTGATAAGAATATCATGCGAGACCATATCAAATGCCTTACTAAAGTCTAGGTATACCACATCCACCGCTTTTCCCTTATCCACAAGATTCGTTATCCTATCAAAGAAAGCTATCAGATTGGTTTGACGTGATTTGTTCTTTACAAATCCATGCTGGCTATTTCTTATCACCTTACCACCTTCCAAGTGTTTGCAGATAATTTCCTTAATTACTTGCTCCATTATCTCCCCTTGCACAGAAGTTAAACTAACTGGTCCGTAGATTCCTGAGGTTTTTTTATTTCCCTTTTTATAGATGGGCACTATATTTGCCCTTTTCCAGTCTTCTGGAATCTCTCCCGTCTCCCATGATTTTCCAAAGATAATAGCTAGAGGCTCAGATACCTCCTCTATTAGCTCCTTGAGTATTCTAAGATGCATTTCACCATGCTGTAGTGACTTGCAGGCATCTAACTTTTCTAAGTCATTTTAACTTGTTATTTTTTTATTTTATCTTCCAAACCTATCCCCTTCCCATTAGCATTCACTATGTTAGGCATTCCTTCAGACTTCTTGGTGAAAACCGAAACAAAAGTCATTAAGCATCTCTGCCATTTCCAAGTTTCCTGTTGCTGTTTCTCCCTCCTCACTGAGCAGTGGGCCTACCATGTCCTTGGTCTTCCTCTTGCTTCTAATATCTTGATTAAAAAGTCTTCTTGTTTCCCTTTATTCCTGTAGCTAGTTTGAGCCTATTTTGTGCCTTTGCCTTTCTAATCTTGCCCCTGCATTCCTGTGTTTGCATATATTCATCCTTTGTAATTTGTCCTCGTTTCCATTTTTTATGACTGCTTTTTATTTTTTAGATCATGCAAGACCTCATGGTTAAGCCAAGGTGGTCTTTTGCCACATTTTCTATCTTTCCTGCTCAGTGGAATAGCTTGCTTTTGGGCCCTTAATACTGTCCCTTTGAAAAATTGCCAACTCTCCTCAGTTGTTTTTCTCCTCAATCTTGATTCTCATTGGACCTTACCTATCAGCCCTCTGAGCTTACCAAAATCTGCCTTCCTGAAATCCATTGTCTCTATTTTGCTGTACTCCCTGCTACCCTTCCTTAGAATTGTGAACTCTATGATTTCATGGTCACTTTCACCCAAGCTGCCTTCCACTTTCAAATTCTCAGAGTTTCTCCATATTTGTTTAAATGAAATCTAGAACAGCTTCCTCCCAGTAGCGTTTTCAACTTTCTGAAATAAAAAGTTGTCTGCAATGTAGTCCAAGAACTTATTGGATAGTCTGTGCCCCGCTATGTTATTTTCCCAACATATATCTGCATAGTTGAAGTTCCCCATCACCACCAAATCTTGGGTTTTGGATGATTTTGTTAGTTTAAAAAAAGCCTCATCCACCTCTTCTACCTGGTTAGGTGGCCTGTAGCAGACTCCTAGCATGACATCACCCTTGCTTTTTTACCCCTTTTAGACTAGACAATTTATTGCGTCTAGACTAGACTAGACTAGACTCTCAACACTTCTGTCTCCTATGTCCGTCTCCACCTCAGTCCAAGTGTGTACATTTTAATATAGAAGGCAACACTTCCTCCCTTTCCCCCGTCTGTCCTTCCTGAGCAAGCTGTACCCATCCATACCAAATTTACAATCATGTGTATTATCCCACCAAGTTTCAGTGATGCCAACAGTGTCATAGTTGTATTTATTTATTAGCACGTCCTGTTCTTCCTGCTTATTATCCATACTTCTTGCATTTGTATATAGGTATCTAATACTGATACTGATTTGATCTTGCCTCCCAGTTTTGCACTGACCCTCCTTTCTCTCTGTCATTCTAGCCCTCGCTCCCTCCTATTTCTGACCCATCTCCCAGGTCCACCATGTTTTCCAATTATCTGTGGGCTTTGCTCACCTGTCCCCATCAAACCTTGTTCCATATTTTGGAACTTATGATTGATAAATGGCCAAATTTCAGAAGAGCTAAGGACCCAAAACTTTCATTTTCTTTGAAGAGATTCGGACTGGACCTTATCCGACACATTCTTACTGGTACAAAACTTCTTACTCATTCTAGTAAGTCTTCTAGTAAGTAGTAATTGGAACTACTTTACATGAGCAAAGATTTGCAACCAAGTTTTATAGCCATTGGAGAGCTGTGAATACCAGACTTTTCAGTGGCTTAAAACACACATAGCTCTGCCAGACTGAAGTATTACAAACCTTAAAACCTAGCTTAGGAGTTTTATTTAGAATTTCAAAACATGCATTAGTACTCCTTTGTCATTCACTTTAAGGTCTACAAGTTGGTTTGCTTTTGTTACTGTGACTCATGGTAACTAAGGCAACTCCAGCTTTTCAGGGGGATGAATATGATAAATAGTACCAAATTTTATTTTAAAACTAAATGTTATTAATCAGCTTTTTCCTCAAATTTGTGGCATAAACCAAGTACATGATGGTGCAATGTGCTGTTTAATGTCAGTTTTAATAACCTTTGTGTGGGATGGCCTACTTGCCTCATCCACGGTTTCATTGTCCATTGTAATGCAGCTATCCCAAGATAAATGTATGGTTTATTACATTTTCTAGGTCTGGTTGCACAGAATATGTGATAGAGACCAATCTTTTTAGCCCTCCATGTGTGAAACTTCCATTGAAGTCAATCACATACAGAACCTTGAGGGCCCAATCCAACTCCTGTTGAAGTCAGTGGAAGTCAATAGTCTCCTTTTACTTCAGTGGAAGATGAACAAAGCCCATTCAGAGATTTATTATATAATGGCTGTAATTACTCCATTTTCTAGTTATAAGCACTAAGAACTCATCTAGAGATGTGCAACTTTAGCCATTTTCCTCTCTTCTCAGGCATCATCACCAGTAATACAGATTTTCCAGGCTACATTATTCCCTTAATTCCACCTTGCAGCCCCATTTCTCTCAAATGAGCTGCAATGAATTAATTACACAGGTGTAGCTCCATGCATAATTTGAATATCATGAGACTGCTAAATCAAAGGTATCATTCGGCCTGTAGAATCGATTATTGGTGGTGGTGATGCAAATGATGGAAAGAACCTGGCTTGACATTCAGATCCCAGGATATAGCTATGGCGCCAGTAGCTAGGAAGATAACTGAACTCATTTTATTTTGAAATCGTTGAGACACAATAAACCTGGACCCCCATTAAGCCATTTTTCTACATCTTTCTGAATAGAGAAGCTGGTAAATACTGTAAATTTGGACAATTTTTGAGATAAACAAGTAGCTTTCTTTGAAGTCCAGTTGGCCCTTGTGGATGAAAAGAATGTGAACTTGAAGTGTGTATCCATCAAACAATGACTCTCTCCTGTACACATCTTATTGCTGCACTTGTCATAATAGCATTGTATGATTTCTTAATAATATGTAGTATGATAGGTATTACCAGTATTATGTAGCTAGTTCCATGTGCCCAGTGGCATCAAATAAGTAGCATAAATATAACAGTTAATTAAAATATTAAGAAATACAAATAACTGAAGGTTACTGAACATAGTTCCGTTCTAAATTAATAAATATGAAAATGTAATGTTTATAATTAAAGCTATAATTTATCTTCATGCTCTGGTTGTTTAATAGCGGTGGTAATATAATGCTACATGCAGAAATGTAGTAATAGATTTGTTTAGCACTGACATTATAAACAAATGTCTCAGTCTATTTATTCTAAGTTACGATACAGATTCTTTTCACTTGCATCTGATGGCCTTTAAACCATTTAAAATGAACTGCATTAATGTAATCTAATCTTGATACTGAACATAACATTTCAGTTTGAATTATCCTGAATCCATGATCCATTTTATTACTCACAAAACACTTTATACATTTATGGTGGTGGGAAACCTGCTCTTATTTAAATCCCATTTTGAAGGGGATGATTTTTTATATTATTTTTATAAACATTTTTTGGTAGTAAAATACAAATCAAGAAAAGTCAATGCTCAGTAAGCCCTTTAACAAAGCAAACAAGTCAGATTTTTATGACATTAGCAAATAATAAAGCAAAAATCTGACATTTACACTTGGAGAAATTTTATGTAGCAGATATGATGGCAATGGAATGAAAATCACAAAAGGTAAAACCTGCCCAAGAAATTCAGAAAGGTCTTTAAAAACCATTGCTCACTATTTTGGGAGATACCTTACTTTGGCGATGTCTTTATTTTACCAGAAAAATCCTGTAACGGGGAGGTCCTACAAACCCTTGCTCGTGCCAGTACTCCACCTTACTTTCATGAGTCATTCAATTCAATTTGGTGGGACATATGCAAGGACTTCAATGAAATTATTCACATGACCACTGAGACTTCTCGCAAGAGTAAGTAACTACTAACATGGGTAAGGAGCTACTCACATAAGTAAAAATTTGTAGCAATTGGCACTGTATCTTAGACATAAGAAAACTTTAAAGAGTCTATGTAACTTTTTGCAAAAATCTTCTTTAATTCTGGTTAAAATGAACTTTGTTCTTTGCAAAAAAAATCTTTAACTATTTTCTTGACATTTCTCTCTCATTATGTGGTGATCTTTGTACTTTTCTGGCTGAAATTTTAGGCCCCAGTCCTGCAAACACTTATGCATGTGAGCAAATTAGTGCACCTAAATATTTGCATTGAGTTCACCCCTTCCCACATATGTGCCCAAATCAGGATCTCAAAGTGACACCAAGAGCATCTGTATTTTCATTCGTATAATTTTGGTTTCTTGTACGTGATCCTTCCTTTTTATTTATTTATTTTTTATTTATTTATTTCCATGAGTTTAGGGTTGTTCCTCTTCAGCTGTCCCAGGTTCTCAGTTTGAGAAAGGTGAAAGTGAAGAGTACCAAACTTTTTACTTCTATTTTTCAATCTTGTTTTCTTACCCTTCCCCCACCAATCACTTTTTCTGCTGGGTCGCTCTTGTTGATTTGTTTCTTTTGGGTATTTCTTTTTAAATATTTCATATTGTATTTGATTGAAATTATTGCAAATCTAATATTCAGTTATGCTTAAACATGTGGACAAACTTAGAGGAGGGTAGTTAGTAACTAATGAAATCACTAAAAGAATATAAACAGCCAATAGCTCTAAATGGAGTTCAAGACTGGAATGTATAATCTACCTGATGCTTACATTTAGTACGCTGAAATTCTCCTGCCTTGCTTTAATATTTCCTTTTTTTACACAAGAGTTTTTGAAATTGATAGTTCAGGCTGACTCTTGATCATGTACAATATCAGTAACATGATGGCATAGGGATCCAGGATACCATATCAGCTTTATGCATACCAATCAGTATTTTGCATAGGAAAATAAAGAGTTAAATCAGTGAATATCTTAGAAAATCAGATTTTAATGGCTTCATTGAATTCTCATGCATGAGCATGTAATGGTTATGTATCTCGAAAGTTTATTGTTCAGCTGTTTTTAAGTGTAAGACCATTACTAATAAATTGCCATCCCAATAAAACACTTCTGTACTGCTCCCATCACTCCTGCAGAACAAAACTAACATTTTGGGGATCACCTAGACCAATAAAGGGCTCTGTCACCACCTGCTTTGTAACTTTGGGTGTCTTAATGCTGTGCTGCTATGGGTAACACTCTGACACCCGGAGCCAGCCTAAAAGCATGAAGTCCCGTCTTGGCTTCCAGTAGCTTAGTTCCTTATTGCAGGGTGACCTCAGCAATCCCTTCTGGTCCCAGGTCCCTCCCTCTCCCAAATCTGTCTTCCTGAGTTCTTAAATGCCAGGCACTCAGACATTTCCCCTCTGGTTTGTTACTCCAAAGGCATAAAACCTGCCCCCAATTATCAGTTTACTTTAGTGCACACACTCCACAGAGCTTGCATGACAGACACCTGCTTGAGCTAAAAATAAACGAGAAGTTTACATAATAGAAAAATCATAGATTCAAAGATGAAATAGTAAGGAAAAACACACAGACAAGCCGCACACAAGATAAACATAAAGATGTGATCTCTGGCTTCACACATCTATATTAGCTAAATTCCCTTTTCTAATACAAGTTACCTACTGCCTGGGAACAGTTTCCCAGCAAGCTTTACTGCTCTCTGTACTAGAGGGGATCCAGTGCAGCATGGACAGCATCCCACTTAGATGTTGGCCATCAGTCTAGTTAACCTTCACTTCAAATCCCTTCCCTTTTAACAGGTTTTGCATGTTTTCCCCCCCTCTCTTTCTCAGACTATGGTAATCACAGAGCAGGAGACTTTCAGAGACTGGGCTTTTCTTTTCAGTTTCAATGTTTTACCCTTAATTGTAATGGTCAACCATTGTCTCTACCTGGCTAGACAATGCTAAGTGCTTGGAGCTGGTTTCCTCTAAATACCTGGCCTGGAAGGTGTCCTCCTTGCCTGATTGCCTCTCCACACTGCTATGAGGTAATGCTGTAATTGCCCTATAGCTACAATTACAATTTTCTACACATGTATACAGGTTATGTATACATCTCCTAATGACCATCAAATTCAGGACATTACATACCATATGTATAAAAATGTCAAGTAAGTTCTTGTAGGCAATCATTTGTTTCAATTGTTTGTTTTCTGGGGTTCAGATCCCCTGTTTTCCCCCTGGGGACCCTGATTGTCACAAGAACTTTCTTTAAAACCTAACATCAAATGCCTCCACCACTAGAACTGAGGCCTTATTCGTACAAATGTGATTACCTTATCAGCAGGGAAGGTTTAAATATATAAAAGACTGAATACAGTTGATGAGTCAATGGTATTTGATTATACTAAACAGGCATAAAATATTAATGAAAAACTACTCCAGAAGCTTTTCATTATGATCTTGAAAATGGGTCCATTATTTGCTGCGTGAAAGACATGTATTTCAGATAATGAACAAGGCCATTTTATTGTGAAGATGCGTGCATTAAAACCATGTAGAAATTTACCATTTATTGTCTCTCTGGTGCAAAAGTAACCACTTTTCCCAAAATCAAACTTTGGGGTGCAAAACATAACCACAAAAAAACCCCAAAACTACTGAGATAGTGAACTATTTGTATTTCACAGACCTCCAGTCAATAGGAAAATGGTTATAAGGAAATAGATATTATAAAGGAATTTAAAAAGTGGAGGTATGTGAAAAGGACTAAGAAGTACTGAGACTGATGTGGACAGAAGAGGCATAATGACGTGGGTCTGTTTGGATCTCTTGCATAATGTGTATGTTGTTCAAGAGATACTATTAGATAGAATCCTAGTGTAATGGTGTGACTGCAGGAATAGCACTCAAACTCAAAACTTCTAATTTTGGTTTGAATACTAACTCCTTCTGTGGCTTTGGGGAAATCATAATGGTTCAGGCTCATTTTTCTTATTGTAGGTGACATTAAGAATAGGACACTTTATTATCTCACATGGACACTAGGGGGATTACTTTAGTTAATGTACAGAAATTACTTTGAAAATGAAAACAAAACCTTTAAGTACTAAATGTTACTAAGATGGAGGAAGACATTATTTAGACCACTGTTTTTCAGACAATTTATTATAGCAAAAGTGTGTTTTTTCTCAAGGTTATTTTACATACGGTACTTTAATGCCAAAAAGTAGAACCTCTTCACAAAAAAGTTTAAACAAAAAACTCCAGCGGTGTTTTTTTCTTTAAACAATCTCTTGCTATGTGACAAAACAACAAAGACATCCTTATAAGTAGTATGGCACTATTTTTCATGTTGATTGCAATAAGAACACTGCAGTTATATGCATTCTGTGTTAAATCAATGTCTGTCAAAAAATGTGTAGACACCTTGGGATTTATCCTTTAAGTACCTCTTGGAGAACACACACCTATAAAACAGAGATAGGAGGAGAGACCACAAGAGGAAAAACAATGGACAATAGACAGGCTATTTGAGGGTGAAGAGGGCAGCATAAAATGAAGAGCAGCTGGAAGAAATGTTGTCTTTTGTTTTGTCATATTTAACTTTCTTAAGTTTTTCTCATGTGTTCATTCAACCTTGAACGCATTCTGTGAGTCCCTTGCAGATTTATAGTAAAAGTCTCAGTGACAGAATACACCCCTGTATTCACACCCTATACCAGGGGTGGGCAAACTGCAGACTGCGGGCTGGATCTGGCCCATCAGGGCTTTGGATGGCCCATGGGATTGCCATTCCCGTGGTGCTGCAGGCCCCACGCTGCTGCTGGAAGCGGCCGGCACCATGTCGCTTTTGCCTCTGGTGGGGGGAGGCAGAGGGCTCCAGGAGCAGCGAGGAGTCAGGGCAGGCAGACAGCCTGTCTTAGCCCCACTGCGCGTTGTTGCCACCTTGGAGCTGCTCCACTTAAGCGGTGGCAGGCTGGAGCCTGCACCCCCAACCCCCTGCCACAACTCTTCTGAGCCCCCACCACACCTTTGCTGCACCCCTGCCCTGAGCCCCCTCCAACACTCTGCACCCCCTCGTGCACACTGCTCCCCTCCTAGACTCATAGACTTTAAGGTCAGAAGGGACCAATGTGATCATCTAGTCTGACCTCCTGCACAAAGCAGGCCACAGAACCCTACCCCTCCACTTCTATAACAAACCCCTAACCTATGTCTGAGTTATTGAAGTCTTCAAATTGTGGTTTGAAGACCTCAAGCTGCAGAGAATCCGCCAGCAAGTGACCCATGCCCCACGCTGCAGAGGAAGGCGAAAAACCTCCAGGGTCTCTGCCAATCTGCCCTGGAGGAAGATTCCTTCCTGACCCCAAATATAGCGATCACCTAAACCCTGAGCATGTGGGCAAGACTCACCAGCCAGCACTCAGAAAAGAATCCTCTGCAGTAACTCAGATCCCATCCCATCCAACATCCCATCACAGAACACTGGGCATACTTATCTGCTGGTATCAAAGATCAGTTGCCAAAATTAAGCTATCCCATCATACCATCCCTTCCATAAGCTTATCAAGCTTAGTCTTAAAGCCAGATATATCTTTTGCCCCCACTACTCCCCTTGGAAGGCTGTTCCAGAACTTCACTCCTCTAATGGTTAGAAACCTTTGTCTAATTTCAAGTCTAAACTTCCTAGTATCCAGTTTATACCCATTTGTTCTTGTGTCTACATTAGTATTAAGCTTAAATAATTCCTCTCCCTCCCTAATATTAATCCCTCTGATATATTTATAAAGAGCAAGCATATCCCCCCTCAGCCTTCTTTTGGCTAGACTAAACAAGCCAAGCTCTTTGAGTCTCCTTTCATATGAGAAGTTTTCCATTCCTCGGATCATCCTAGTAGCCCAGTTTGAATTCATCCTTCTTAAACATGGGAGATCAGAACTGCACACAGTATTCCAGGTGAGGTCTCACCAGTGCCTTATATAACTGTACTAACACCTCCTTATCTTTGCTGGAAATACCTCGCCTGATGCATCCTAAAACTGCATTAGCTTTTTTAACGACCATATCACATTGGCGGCTCATAGTCATCCTGCGATCAACCAATACTCCAAGGTCCTTCTCCTCCTCTGTTGCTTCCAACTGATGCGTCCCCAATGTATATCTAAAATTCTTATTATTAATCCCTAAGTGCATGACCTTGCACTTTTCACTATTAAATTTCATCCTATTACTATTACTCCAGTTTACGAGGTCATCCAGATCTTCCTGTATGATATCCCGGTCCTTCTCTGTGTTAGCTTTGTGTCATCCGCAAACTTTATTAGCACATTAGCACCCGCTTTTGGTGCCAAGGTCAGTAATAAAAAGGTTAAATAAGATTGGTCCCAAAACCGATCCTTGAGGAACTCCACTAGTAACCTCCTTCCAGCCTGACAGTTCACCCTTCAGTATGACCCGTTGTAGTCTCCCCTTTAACCAGTTCCTTATCCACCTTTCAATTTTCATATTGATCCCCATCTTTTCCAATTTAACTAATAATTCCCCATGTGGAACCGTGTCAAATGCCTTACTCCTGTGCCCAATCCCCTGCCCTGAGCCCCTGCTGCACCCCTCCTGCACCCCTGCCCTGGCCCCCTCCCACACTCTTCACCCCCTCATACACCACACCTCCTGCCCTGAGCCCTTTCCTGCACCACAGCCCAACTGCCTACCCCAGCCCTACATTCATAGCCCTGCATACAATTTCCCCACCTAGATGTGGCCCTTGGGCCAAAAAGTTTGCCCACCCCTGTCCTACACACTATTGTAGTAATCTTTGCACAGAATGTGCTTTGTATGATATTGAAAAAGCACAATTTTATGGGCAGTATTGTCCTGATAAAATGTTTGGTTATATTGTATGTGATGTTATAAGAGTCCCCTGTATAGTCTTATTAACACATTTTCCAACCCTCCCCAGCCCTGCCCAAGCAGAAGTCGGCAAACAGGTCTGTCCTAAACAAAGGAATGTGTGCTCTGTATAGTCTGTATTTAAGCTGTAAACAGAATCAGGCAGGATGGGAAGACAATGGAAGTTAAAACAGGTGAAAAAACTGACGGAGAGTATCCTTTCATATAGGCACTTTGGCTCCTGATTCTCAGCTGGAAATGTTTTTGAAGAGGAGAACTTCAACCATGAGGAACAAACATTCCAAGTTACTCCCCACCCCCACCTTGTTTATCACCTTCAGGGCACCTGAAAAGACAAAAGAAGCAGGCAATGAATTCTAGGGGAGAGATCCTGACCTGAGAGTTTAGTCAGTCATCCTCTGGAGCATGTGATGAGAAATTTTGCTTGAGTTTAATATAGTTTAAATTAGGCATTAGTAAATGCCTTGTCTTTATTTTTCTTGTAACCATTTCTGACTTTTTTTTATGCCTCATTATTTCTACTTACTTGTAATTATTGTCTTTATAGTTAGTAAACTTGTTTTATTGTTTTTATCTAATCCAAGGTGTTCAAGTTTGTGTCCGGGTAACTCCGTTTGGGGTAAGAAGTTGCGTGCATATTCCCTTAAAGGAATGAGGGGCTCAGTACATGTGCACTGTCCAGAAGAGAGTTGGGCGGTACAGGACAGAGGTTTCTGGAGGGAAATCTCATAGTAGGAGTGTTGGGGGTCACTCTGTTTTAAACTTTAAGCCAAGGAGTGGCTGGCTGGCTGCAATGCATGCGCATGCGCACACACACAGACACACACACAGACCTAGCTGGGAGTGCCTTACATGCTGGAGGCTGTTTGTGAGCAGCAAGGCATTGTAAAGGGCACCCCAAGATACAGAGTAGGGGTGACACAGCTGTGCATTAGTCCAAATTGTGCCCTGGTATGTCAGTCTCTAGTCAGGATAGTGAAAAAAGAAGAGTCCGGACTTAGCTTACTACAGAACTCTCATCACTGATAGCACCTCAAACTGATAGTCATGAAAACCAAATACACTATAACCAAACTGTCCCAACATTCAGCCACCAGAGAATTCTTCTTCAGAAAACCTTCCCTTAAACTAACCGTTAAGGCAGGACTAGGGAGCTGTGTTAAGTTCAGAGCTTTCATTTTTAGAACACTATTTAATATTGTTATAAAACTTATGTGAAGTTTTGCACCTGTCTAAAAGCTCATTTTGCAATCACTATCCTATAATTTAGCAATTTACTAGACAGATTTCTCTACCATTACCACAATACATATCTTCTGCTGGTATAAATCAGCCATTTAATCAATCAGGCCCATAAACAGGAAGTACCCAATATTTTGGCACTGAGAAACAATGTGGTAGCATAGATAGTAAACTGCCAATGTAACGCCTATAAGTCCAACTCCATGTGGTGGGATGGTGGAAACAAGGTGAGAAGGGGATTGCTCTGTAGAATGAAGAATGGTGATGAGCTTTGCTCTCTGGGTTGCTATGGTAGCCATAAAGATCTATAGGGATTTACTTGAAAACACCTTGGCTAAGGGTGCTTTGCCTGGACAGACTAGGCTTGTTAGCTTGGGTAATTAAGTAACTCTTCTAAGAGAAAATACTCCAAAAACAAACCTGTGGCCAGGAAGTACTTCAGTTCTGTTTATCCTGCCACTGGAAATGGTCTTGTTGGCCAAGAGTATACAGTTTGGTGCTTATCTATTTTAAACAAATTCTCACACAGGCGTCAACAATCTAATAAGCCCTTGAGCAGTAGGGGAATGGTGAAAGTAACTGGTGATAGACATTGCTGGGAGTCATAGTTGTGAGCCTCATGCAGATGGTCAAGTCTTTGGTCACTTTGTTGACCTGGAATGACACCAGAGTCCAACAGCATCTTGATCGACTCATCTGCTTTATTCAGGGGCAGCGCAGCTGACCTCAGTCCAAAGAAGGGGCTGGAAAAGGTTGCCTAAAAATTGTGCATCACAAACAGCTCTGACCAGCTTACAATGGCTGGAGATTGTCCTGTCATTTGGTCAAAAGTCAAGCAAGCATCAATTTCTTTCTCTGTGTTGCAACATGGAAGGTCTGTATACTTCTTGATCATCTGTGCAAAATGAACATTTCTGTCTCAACCTTGAGCAACTGGTCACTGATCATATTGCATAGCACCACACCATAAGGGGGGTGTCCATGACTTTGAGCAGAATCTCACACAGCCACCGAAAGCTCAGTGCCAGGCGAGGAAACAAAATGCAGCTCAATCAACACAACTAGGCAAATGGCTCTGTGGCCAGTGTGGTAAACATTGTTCTCCTTGAATGGGTCTATGCAGTCACATGAAGACCCTTTAGTACAAACTATGATTGTTGATACATCCTCGTGTAAGGTGATGATGCTCACTTCAATTCCAATGATCCTGTCATTGTAAGATATAGCACATCAAGACTGAGAGACTGCGTTCTCAGCTCTCTCCACCAGCTGAGTGTTCCCTGACAGAACTGTGGAATAAGCTCCATTGCACCAATGCCACCATTTGGCATCCTGAGCTCTGTGCTAAACCCACCAAATAGTAGAAATGATGGTGAATGGAGCCATGAGTGAAGTCGATAAAACTTTTATGTCAAGTGAAAGAAAAAATAGAGCTGTAAACAACTGAGAAATGCTTGTACTTTGTTAGGTAATAGTTATAGTGTGCCTCTATCTTTCTAGAGTTTTATAGAGCACCCATCACCAACCCCAAATTTTTAGATGTGGATGCTTAAAGATTGGCACCTAAACTTGTATTAAGTACCTCAGTCCAGTGGTCTGAAATTCTGAAGTGCTGACCAATGGGAACTTTATGTATCTAAGTTTGAAAATGTTGACATTACTGACCAAATGCCCTGACCCTTAGCAATGATAGATAAACAATAATTCTGATTTAAAGAAGGATGTGGACAGGGAAGCGGTAATTTGATGAGCACTTTATTGCCACACCTTTTTCCACAATATTCTCTCCAGCTACAAGCGTTGTAGTAATAAGATCCATACTGTAGCAAATCTCCCCAAGCTGCAAATTTCAGGTTTTCTCATAGCAGTAAGTTCCAGAAAAAATGAATACAATGCAGTATGGCTGTGTAAACATTCCTAGAATTGATTCAAAAATTTGCTAGTTTTGCCTTAATTATAACCGGATTTGGGAAGAAAAATTAGTTACTTGTAAGCTGTGCAGAATGATTAAATATTAGTTACAGATGTAAAAGTCCAACTCCTCGTAGTTGTAAATAATCACACTGTGCTTTTTACCACTGATGTGTGTGTGTGGGTGGGTGGAGAGAAGGGGGCAAAGGTCAGAGTAATAAGCACATGTGAGGGTGGAGATCAAGCAAAAGATCATAGCAGAAGAGAAGGAAGATGTGATGTGGCATTGAAACTATTGTGCCCTCCAAATTTTGGGCAGGTATGGGGAGCAGAATGGCCCCTGAATAATTTAAACAGCCTTGGAGGGTAAAGTTTGTAGCCTTTAGAGTCTCCTCATGAGCAGAAAGTCTGCTCAGAATCTCTACACCACCCAACTACACCATGCCCTTTCTGCCTCTAGCCATGCCCCCAGCACGGCCTGTACCCTGAGGCTTGCAAAGGAGTCCTTCGTGGACAGCCTGCATTCTCTGATGCAAGTAGTGTGAGAGATGAGGCTCCCCTAGACAAATCTAGGGCTTTTAGCACCAGTTTACGTGGCATAAATGGGTTGGAGTGCGAGTGAGAATCTCACATACAGCCCAACAAGATCACACAGCTGCCCTGAAAGAGAAGGCCAGCGCACAAATGTGGCTTAAAGTCACCTTAACTCCCTGTTCCCCCCTAGGTTATCAGTTCTGTTCTGAGTGTCTAAGAGGTCCAGCACAGAATCTCCCCCACAGGGTGTAGAACCCAGTTCCTATGCCTCAGAGTGCTTCTAATTTAAGAATGTAGAAAAACTAATACGCTGCTATGGCATTTGCTGCCCAGCAAACCTGGGGTATAGCTTCCAGCAAGCCTCAACAACTTCTGCATTCTTTTCAAAATAAAATAATTCAAGATCTCTGTGGCCGTACTAATCTTGTGCTGCCTGAATTTTTTATTTATGAAAGAATAAGCTGCACAGGCTTTGTTCTACTGTGGAGTGAAAGTCTTTGTAAGTAAGACTCTATTATCATTGTCATAATAAACTATGTTGATTTGAACAGGTGTATATTACAGCTGCTGTATTTCAGTAATGCAGCACTTCCTGTGTGATTTGCAGAACAAAGATTCTTGCATCAGGAGGAAAAAGGAGAGAGGAGAGAATTTCAAACAATTGAGTATCAACCTAGAATACAAGGCTAGTGCCAGCTTATTAGGTCTGTGCTGCTCTGCTTCCTCATCATGTCCATGTTACCCCTGAATATTTACATGCTTGGAAGCCATGAGGGAAACACATCAGCACTATCAGGCTAACATAGACATCTTGGTAAATTCATGTTCTTGAAGCATGTAAAATACATTTTTAGCAGGCTCATTAATTTTAAAGCTACGTCTTTAGGGAGTCTTACAAAAAGTATTAACACTATTTGTTTAATTTACAGAAAGTGCTGCATATCGCTTACACTCTGTTTATTCCCGTTACTTAAAGCCCATATGAAATACCCTGAGGAGAGAAATAGTTTTTACTTAGCTTGCATTTGTTTTGGTTCTTCTTGATGGATTATGAATTCCTACTCTAAAATGTAATGGTATGTACTTATGATTGTGAACTTGAATTACAACTTCTCATGATGCTTATTCATGATTGCCCACAGTATAAATAACTGATTTATAATTGGTTCATCTACTGTTCTGCCAGTGATGGATCATGATTGTAGATCATGATAATTATGGAATCTGAACAGAGCTGGGTTTTTTTCTCCCATATAACTTAGCTGTAGCTCTACCACTGTAGTTGCTCAGTATCATCTATCTAATTTGTTACATTTTATTAGAAAGGAAGCGTTTTAATACTTGATACATTTTGTAGTTGTTCCCTGGTAATGACTTAGACGATCTGATATTTCTGTTAAAATGATGCACATTTTTTATTATCAAAATGATTTTGTAGTGGTGGTGGTTTTTTTTAATCTACAATACAACCACTGTGGGGAATATATGGCAAAGGAGAGGAATCAGCTAGGAAGACTTTCACCTCTATATGGGCATTTTAATCCAGCCATGGTTGGTGTAATGTTACTGAGAACAACCACATTAGTGAACTCTTGGCTTTATATTATACAGGTGTAGCTGAGAATTCAACAAAAGCCCCAGGCTGTGAACCTGAGTAATGCCCGATCAGTCAGTGGCACAGAGACTCCATTTGCTGCCCCACTTATACTAATGCTACCTTATTTAGATCTCAATTCATTAGCTCTCATCCATAACCTAACCTCTATGGTAAATTATGCTAGATGGGCAGAGGAGCTAGAATTGTAGAGCTGGGCGTTATCCACCCAGTGAAAACATTGTGGCCCATATCTCCTCACTAACCTTTATTATTTTATTATACATTACATTTTCATCTAGAGGGCTGAACTGAGATCAGTCCCAGTGTGCCAGGCAAGGTATGAACACAGTGAGACAGTTTCTGCTCTGAAGAGCTTACATTTCAAAAGATGAGACAGACAAAGGACAGGAGAGAAATATTGTTACTGTGGTGCATTGAGGATTGTTGGAGTCACAAGCTATCACTTTAAGCGTGGGGTAGCGGGCTCTGTAAGGAAACATCATGCAATTTGAGTCAGTTCTGCAGAGAACCAGCCTAGAGGTCAGTAGTTTGAGCTGTGTTTTAGGGAGCAGCCTGCTTTGTCTCTCTCTGTTTCTGGGGTCTTCTGTGCAATTGTTCTGAGTATTAAGAAATAAAGTAGTGTTACCTTGCAGCCTTACAGTGAGTGTTTGTGTTTATCTAACCTTTTTTTGAGTATGCCATGAATATCATAGTTACCCCATTATTTCTATACAAGGGGAAAAGGCACAGAAGGATTAAGTGACTTATCCAAGGTCATAGCAAGTTTGTGGCCCAGCTAGAAACTGAAAACCAGATCTGCTGAGTCCCCATCTAGTGCTCTAAGTACATGACCATGCTTTCTATTAACTTAATGGGAAATCTCAGCTGAGTTAGTGATCTCAAAACAGTTCCTAATGAACCAGTGTTGTGGGGGTGCTGGTCCCCATAAATGAAGCAGGTCCAGCTCCCTTCTGCTAGAAAAGGTGCTCTCAGTTTGGCCAGTTAAGTGGATGGGGCAGCACTGGGGCCTATAAAGGAAAAACGTCTGAGAGGGGGAGAAATCTGGGAGTCGGGTCTCTGAGGAAACCTACAGAGCATGGAATGCTCTCTGGAGGCCCTTCCTGGAAAGAGGGAGGAATTATCAGCAAGCCATGGAGGTGCTAACCTGCTGACATACCTGAGCCAAAGAGCTATGGCTGGAGAGGGCTGAAAGTTGAGAGCAGCAGAACAGGATGCAAGAGCTGGAGAGCTGAAGGCTGGGTCTGAGGCGTGGTGAGGGATGCTGTAGCTATAGTGAAGAGTTGTGCATGGTGAGGAACACTGGGGCTCTACTTAATGTCTGTGGTTATGAGACTTGATGCTGGGATTTGTTTTGTTCTGTGCATGGGCCTTTTTTAAAAAATAAATTAATCCCACAAGGATTATTTGTACTCAGAAAGACATTCTGGACTATTTCTCGGAGTTCCTAAAGGGGAAACTGAATCTGGTTTGCCTGTCATGCTGCAGCTTTCCTCCATCTGGGACTGCACTATGACAACAGCTATTTATGCAATAAAAAGACACCAGCATAATCAGGTCAAAGTTGGAGTATAAACTCTCAAGATTGGTAATGTCTGATTCTATGCTGTGGGACACAAGGGAGGCAGTGTGATCTAATGGACAGGGCACTGGACTTTGAGTCAGGAGACCTCCATTCTATTCCTGGCTTAGCCATTCACCTGTTGTATCATCTTGCGCATGTCACATCACTTCTTTATGCATCTGAGTCTCATCCTGCACCTTGTCTGTATAAATTATATTGTCTTTGTACAGTACCTAGAGTAATGGGACCCCAAGCTCAGTTGAAGTAACAAGGTGCCACTCTAACATAAATATTCATATTTATTTTTGAATTATTAAATAAGAAAATGGCAAATTCACAATAAATATTATTTATTTGACCAGATCTTATATATAGTCCCTGACTCAGGACAGCATTTAAGCATGTGCCTAACTTCAAGTATGGGCTAAAGTCTCATTGACTTAGCACCCTTCTGATTAGGGATGCTTTCCTGAATTAGGGATGACCATATTTTCATTGTGAGATATTGTCTACTCATGTGGCTGGGAATGGGGCACAGGGAATTTTTTGGTGGAGCTAAAGACATCTGCAGCTATGGGCAGGGGTGGCATATTTGTAGAAATTTTGGTGGTGCCCAGCCCCCACCCCTGCCCAAACTCTGCCCCCACAAACTCCTCCTCCCACCTGCCCAAGGCTCTGGGAGGGAGTTTGGGTGAGGAAGGTGGTCTGGGGTGCAGGCCCTACGCTGGGGAAGGGGATTGGGGTGCAGGCTCTGGGAAGAAGTTTGGGGATGGGAGGGGTGCAGAGGGATGGGGTGCAGGGGTGAGGGCTGTGGCTGCAGATGAGGGGTTTGGAGTGTTGGAGGGGCTCAGGGCGAGAGTAGGGGTTTAGGGGGTGAGGGCTCTGTCTGGGGCTGGTAATGGGGGGAGGGAAGGGCTTAGGGCAAGAGTAGGAGTGTGGGGGGCGAGGGCTCTGGCTGAGACTGGGGATAAGGTGTTTGGGGTGCTGGAGGGGCTCAGGGCTAGGATTAAGTGTGCAGTGGGGGGTGAAAGCTCTGACTGGGGGTGTGGGATCTGGGGTGGGGCAGGGCTGGGGATGAGTTTGGGGGTGCAGGCAGGCTGCTCCAGGACAGGGGCCAGAGAGGAGGACTGCTCCCTATCCCTTTCCGTGCCGGCAGCAGCAAGCTCTGGGGGAGGAGTCCCCCTTTACTGCCCCCTCCAGCAGTACACTCACCCCCACCACTGTCCCTGCATGTTCTCCTAGGGCCCCTCTCAGGTCCAGGAATCTCCCTCGCCTCCCCCGTGGCGAGTGCCTCCTTCCTGCTGTTGCCGCTGACTGTAGCCTCGCTGGGGGTGAGGGATGGGGCTGCCTCCTTGCCCAGCATGGGGCAGGAGCAGTGACTGTGGGGGTGGGGGAGGGTTGAGCTACTGGAGGGTCCTTCCAGAAAAAGGGAAAGATCTGAGGGGGAAGGGCAGGCTCAGAGTCAGTCTGCCCTGGCAGTGGAGAAGGGGCACTAGGATCCTGCGGCAGCAGTTGCTGCAGGGAAGTAGCATGGAGAAGACAAAGACAGAGATGCTCTGCTCCGGGGCGGGAAAGGCAAGCGGCAGGCGGGGGCAGCAAGTCGGGGCCACGGGACAGTCAGGGGAGGCGTGGGGGGCGGCACGTGGGGCTGGGTGGGGCACTCTGGCCCCAAATTTTGGTGTAGCTGGGCCCCTGGCTCTGAATATTGCTGGTGCCCGAGCACTACCTGAGTATGAAACTCGCCGCCTATGGCTACGGGACAAGAAAAAGTGACGACTCCGCCTTCCCATCTTCTTTCTATTCACCCCATTCAACATCAAACTGAGACATGTTCCACTAAAAATTTTGGGAAGGGAAGAAAAACAGTTTGGACACCTGCATCGTTTTTCCTGCTCTCTTTTCGTCCCATCTCTTTTACTATATTTTCTACCCTCTGTCTGCAGGCCCTGCCTTTTTTGTAAATTCTGTGTTCCTTGTTCACTCTTTATCCCTATACTCTGTCCTCCTCCTGGACATATGATCCCCTATGTATATGTGACCTTGCACAATTATTGGTGCCTTTGTCACCACTAGACTGAGTCACTTTAGTGTACTCCACAAGGAGCTACAGCTTACTTAACAGGATTTCTTGAAACAAATATGTTGCATTTATGCTCCAGGTACTCTGCTAGTTTCCAATTCATTTCTGATGATATCTGAAGTGTTAATTTTTCATCTACTGCATAAAGCTCTTTTATGGTTTGGACCTATATTCATTAGAGACTGTGAGCAAAATTCTGGCCTATCAAAGTCGAGGGGAATTTTGCCATTGACTTCAGTGGGGGCAGGATTCACTCTTGCTATCGGTTCTATTTTCCCCACATCTGAGGTGTTCCCTGTTTTAATGGGAGTGCGCTGGTGACAAGTTGTTAACAGTGGAAGGCCTTCGACTTTGAAATTGGGTTCTAATCCGTGACTGACACCCCTATGCATTACATCATAATAAGTAGTAGTTGAGCAAAGTCTGATTTTGTTGTCTTCCAAGGCATACTGCAAGACCTAGCTACACCTTATTAGGCTTTCTCTGATGATGGGGGAATGAACAGAAAGTGCTGAGTTGGGTATTCCAAGCGAAGTGCCTTTGTGCTAGGTGTGATTTCTGTATGTGGTTTCAAATCAATTTGCTCATGAGAGTCAAATATTTGGAGAGTTATATTTTAACAAGCTGAGGGTGCAGAAGCTCAGCACAAGGCCTAGGCACCACAAAAGTCCTAGTTAGGCCTTAGAGTAGTGCGTAGGCCTTGTACTTGCCCTCTGCACAGGGGTGTCGTTCAGCCTGCCCTACATAACTGAATACATAAATATGCAACAGGTTCATAAAGCATCTCCCTCAAACTCGAGGGGAATCTCCTCCGCCCTGATTACTATCCTGATGTCACCAAACTTCACACTTTCTGCCATCATCAGTGTCTCTGATGGTTTAACATCCTACATCATCTTTCTTGCTAAGGGCCCTGACGTGTCACTATATCATACACTGTATACATTTAATGAAAGGCTAAAGCAAGAATGGAACAAATCTGGTGTCATTATGAATCATTATTTGCATTACATGAAGTTCTTATAGCTAAAAATGAACTGTTTGACTTTTTAAAATAACAAATGCCCTTGCCTATAAATGCCAGGCACTGTCTCCTTAACTTCATTGGAGTTTAATCATTTTACTTGTTCATTTAGACTGCGGTCATGTCCAAAAATCTCCAGCTGCCACTACAGCTTCATTTGAAGGAGACTGGGCCAGATCAACCATCAAGAAAATAGCTGGCAGGGGAACTTAAATGTGATGGCAGGGAGTTGGAGCTCAACACTGAGATTTTGCCTCCCTCCACGTAGTGCAGAGGAGTCTCCCTGGATTGCCTTATGGTGGCTCTGGCATGTGACTGTGAACAGCAGATGTAACGAGCTGGCTGTGATGAAGCTGGTGTATGAAGGTATCTGTAGAAGATAAGGGCAGCTTTGCCGCAAGCCCTTTCAGTACTAAAATCAGCTGAAGTTCAAGGATGAAATGGAAAGAATAAAGAGGTCCATTAGGAGAGGAATGGTCATTCCTTAGTCTAATGCTTGCAGGGTGGAATGAAGTTGCAGTATCGTGGGCTTGATTCTCTGTGGCCCCGTATGGCCACTTACACCAGTGTAAAGTGAGTGAAAATTTGTTAGCATTTTGTGCTCACTTTGAGCTAGTAGAAATGATTACTAGTTCAGGGCATGGAAGAATGAGGACCTGTGTATTAGACTTTAGAACAACCTGCATTGTAGCTGCAAGTTTCTCTGTTTTATCTGCCTTAGCGGTCGCTAATGAAATGGAATAAAAACATCTCTAAAAACATGCAAGAAAACAGCAAGGGCCAGAACTGTTAAACCAAGACTTACCACAACCGTCACAAACACCCAAAAAAGAGCCCTCTAGCAGTCTGTCTGGGCTACGTAAATGCAGAGAGGTTCAGGTTCCATTCCAGCTTCTGATGCTGGTCATAACATGTAGGAAGGGAGCCAATTCTGAATCTAAATCTAGCTTCTTCCCTCTGCGTGCAGATTGGAGGCAGTCCCAGATTGCAAGTTTCTTCTGGGACTGTCTTTATAATACATCTATACTACTGTTTTGAAGGAGTGAGCTCTCAGAATAAGGGTTTTCCTGGCCAAGAACAGGGAAATAATACTCTGTGGGGGTGGCTTTCTTTGCCAGAGAGCTCCTGGGTAGCAAATAGCCCCATCCTTCTACTTCACACTCTGAGGATGGGCTTCTGGAGCAGAGGGAGGTTTTTTTGGTCGTCTGTGAAGCATTTGGATTCCAAGGCTGAAAAGCAGCAAAACCCCAAAACTCTGGTATCCCTACTTGCAAAACCATCCCTCCAAGATTCCATCTTGTATCACAAATATAAAAGCCAAATGGTTCTTTACTACATTTAGAAATTATGTGCTGGATGTTTTGAGTGACACATCTGATTATTGCCTTTAATCCGTCAGCCAACTGTCATCAGTGGAGAGTACCTCTATACAAAGGGAACTGTCCACTGACTATCTCCAGACATTTAAAAGCCAGTTGGTGCGAAGTGGCCATAGTAGAACTAGATGTCTCAGAGAATTGGTGGACAAGGTGGGATAGGGGGACAGATTGTGATATCACTCTTACATGGGTGTGATACCATTAATCTCAGTGACTTCAGTCAAGTTATTCATGTTTTACACCAGCACAAGAAAAGAAGCAGCCTGAGGAGTCTCAGATTCATAGATATTTGAGGCCAGAAGGGGCTGTTATGCTCATCTTCCTGTATAACACAGGTCTGACTTCCTGTATAACACAGGCCATAGTGTTTCCTGCATCAATACCGTAATTTCTGGTTGAGCAAGAACATGTCTTTTAGAAAGACATTGATCTTGATTTACACTTCAGATGATGAAGAATCCACCATATCCCTGTGTAAATTGTTCCAGTAGTTAATTACTCTCCAAGTAAAATCTTGATTAGCAGTGAGTAGAGTTAGGAATAAAATTCACAGTGAAGAATTTGTTAAATTTAGCTTCCTCCTACGCTGTTTGTTTGTCCACACAGAGATAAAAATTTGTTCATTATTTGAAATAATTCAACAAATGACATATGTGCGCAGCCTTCAGGCTACAGATTGTTTTCAAATTATTTCTGGATATTGCTCGGCATAGTTGATATTTCCAGTTCAAAATTTGAGCTGTTTTGACTGGAGTATTAATGCTCTCTAATTGGATTAATCTAATTTCTTAGAAGTGTGGTATGGTGCAATTACTTACAATCTTAGAATCACTTTCTGGGAATATTCTGTAATGTCTTAAAATCTGGAATGGGGTTGGGCTGGGGATGTATATGTGTCAACATTCCTGCCAATTAACTTGTTTGTTAGGAAATGCATGGAGAGCAAACACAAAAGGAATATAAGACTTGAAAGGGGTTTTGCAAATAATTGTTTTGCAGAATTTGCTCAGCCCTGGTCACTACTAAATGATAGCAGACTCCATGCAATGATTTTTGTTGTCTCAGTCTGATTCCTAGTAGATACATGCCCATGGTATATCATAAAACCACAGCAAAAATTGGCACTGAGTTGCTCCTTTGTTGGTTATCTTGGAAAAAATCCAAGGATCCAATGGGACTGGAGACAGAACTCCTCCCTCTCACCTCTTGAGGTATTATGCATGAGGTATACTAGTAGGAAAGCATGCAGACAGGAACACTGCAAGCTTCTGTATTGTGCTTCTGCAGATAAATAGATTTCAGACTCCTAGTCTATCCATCTAGCATATTTCTCAAGCACTAACCTCACTACATGATGATGCGGAGGGACTATGATGTTGATTCAATATGGTTTTAATTTTTGTTTTTCCCTTTGTATTTTTTTTAACTTTTCTGTGCTTTGTAAAGAAAAAGAAATGTATATAAAGTTATTCACAGCATTTTTTGTTCAGTGGTAAACTGAATATTTGCCAATTACTGGAAAGATACACTAAAGTCAAATTTTAATGAATGTAAGAATCCCCCTCCCTCAAAGCTTAAAAACAAAACACAAAAGCTCCTCTATTAAAATCTATATCTATATACTGTCTTAGAGCTCCTGGTTCACAACTGAATAAATAACTTATTGAGCAATAATTTGTGTTCATGCTGTTAATTAAAAGCATAATTAATTTTTGTAGATTATAAATAATGGTGTGCAAAATGCCATTCCCAGCAGCTCAAATGGAAATAATATAAACAATGTTAAAAAAATGAGAAATTCTTACAATGAAACTGATTTAAATGGATTATGAAACTTGTGATGTCTTGCATTAATGAAAACTATGAATTTGTGTCTGAAGTTAATTTATTGGCAAAATGCAAGAGTTCATTAATCACTCTGCTCTCTTATACTTGGCACATACGGAAGGAAAATCTCTATTTATTTGAAGCAGTGATAAACAGTTGCATAAGTAGATTATTCCCAATAGAAAGATTTTCCCCACACCCTAATCTCAGAGCAATCATTCACTGATCTAAATGAGCAGTTTCTTAAACTGTTAAGAAGGGATGCTAATTAGCCAAGGAAAACTAGGCAAGAGTATTTAATTTCCAAAAATATATATATATTCTGCTACCTTATTTTAAACTGCTGTTTAAATTCAGTTTCCTTGGATATTGTCTTTAGGACTATTCAGTATAATATCATACTTAAGTTTACACTCTCAGAAAGATAGGTGCCTTTTTGAAGTTTAAATCTGAACCCTGATTTTTGCAGCTTCAGTTAGTCAACACAAATCTGAGCACCTACACCTGTAACGTCCTGGTTAATGAGTAGCATCCATAATGCATTTTGCAGGTCTAAAAAATGCAAGGCTAATTTGCTCCTACAAACCAAGAAGCCAGACCTCAGCCGATCTGGAATTATAGCCCACTAAATACACACAAACACATTCTGATCTTTCCCAGAAACCTGCCTCAAACTGCAAGGGCCAAATCATCTTGACAGTAACTAAAGCCATCTGGGAAATATTAATAAATTTTAAGGCAAAAAGCTCATTTGCACTGACTCTTCAACTAGCTCCTTATTTTATTTTGAAGTTTTTCATGGGATGTTTGGCAGAGGCATCATGAGCAATATGGAAGATGGTTATCATTAGATCCAATTGGTAGGGGCTTAGGCCCAGAACCTAAAAGGTATTTAGGTATTTCAATGGAAGTTAAGTGCCTACATGCTAAGTAGGATCTGCCCTTATTTGGTATTTCTGAAGGGCTTGTATGATTGAGATGGAGGTCTGAGTGCAGTTAAACCTTACTGAGTATTTGAACATCAATGAAAACACATCAAGTGCACTGTCTATTTGAAATATCAGTGTATGAGAGCTATAAGCACTAGCACCTCTTTCTTGTCTGGTGGTTATGCAGATAAAATTTTGGAGATATAAGTCATCACTTTGGCATTTGCCTACTGAACAGCCAGTCATCGTTCTGAGCTTCTGCCTTGTTCTACATCAAACATGAATGTTCTGTACATAGGCACCGACTTCTGCTCCCACTGGTGGGTACTCGACCTCCCTCTGTCCCCAGCCCTGCCCTGGCTTCATCCCCTCCCACCCCACCCCATTCCAACCCCTTCCCCAAAATCTTTGCCCCTTCCCTGCTCCTATTCCAACTCCTTTCCCAAATCCCCACCCCGGTCCTGCCTTCTCCCCTGAGTGCGCCACATTCGCACTTCTCCTCTTCCCGCCACCCTCGGAGCAGCCGAGCAGCTGTTTGGCTGTGGCTGGGCGGGAAGCGCTGGGAGGTAGGTGGAGGAGCGGGGAAGAGGCAGACGAGGAGGAGGGGACCGGCCAGCTTGACTGCTGGTGGGTGCAGAGTACCCACTATTTTTCCTGCCCTGGAGCACCCATGGAGTTGGTGCTTATGGTTCTGTAACCAGCTGTATAATGAATGAGACAGAAAACAAATTGAAGACATGGCAGGGAAGAACTGTATTCTCATAAGTTGTTAAACAAAGCCGTATCAGCACATGAATTGATACCTGGTACACACATGGCTAGAGCCAACATACTGGCAGACTTCAGGGCTCTGCTTAGGGTGACCAGATGTCCCATTTTTTAAAGGGACAGTCCCATATTTTTGCCCTTCTGCAGATGTCCTGACTTTTTCTTAAAAACGGGCAAATTGGCCTATATTTTCTGTCTCCTCATCATCAGTACTGGCAGGTCCTGCTGCTGGCTGGATCCCTGCTAGCCAGCCACTTATTCACCAGTGGTGAGTGGTGGGGTCCAGTGACCAGCAATGCGGGTGGGCGTGCAAGGCTCGTGGTGGGGTAAAGTTGCTGCGTGTAGGGCCGGCTGGTCCCCCCACTGGTCTGTCAGTGCAGCCGCCTGCTGGCTCTCAGCCAGCAGGGCCACAATCCACGTCCCATTTCTGACCAGCACTGGCTGTGTGCTGTGGCGGCTGGTGGGTGCAGGCAGGTTATGTGTCGCTGGTTATGTGGCAGCTGGTTATGTGTCGCTTCTGCTACCTACCCATCAACCCTTTATATACTCCCCCTGTCACGGTCCTCTCCCTGCTTTGCCCTTTCAAACCCACACCCCTGCCCAGCAGGGCACGTCCTGCTCCCAGCACTGTGCGGCGAACCAGCCCCGGTTGGAGCGCTCAGCTCACCAACAGCCTGGGCAGCAGGCTTCCTTCCTATCCCCACTGCTTCTGTCCGGGCCAACGCCCTGGGAAAGCCCAAGACCCTCCAGTCCAGTGTACTGGCCAGGAGGAATCAAGCCCTCCATATGCCAAAGCCGCACATGCTGCTGGCTTAGTACCCTCTTCATCCACTCCGCCCCCTAGGCACCCTTGTCTGCTGAGCCACCTCTCTGGCCCAGTTCGCTGAAGCCCCTGCAGTCAAGTTCCCTGGGCCCTGATGCACAATGCATCCTTAGGGCTTAACCCCTTCCTGCCCATGCTGTAGCCAAGGGACAGGTGGCAACTGGGTTATGTCAGTGGTCAGCAGCAGCCTGGAGGTGTTAGCTGCCTTTTGACACTGTGCAGGCAGAAAGGGACACGCTGTTTCCAGCCACAGCGGAGTGTAGGGGGTGGGAAGAGATGAGTTCTGCAAAGACATAGGCGAGGTCATCCATTCTCTCCTGCACAGTGCCGAAAGACTGCTGCTGGCCACATTCTGGTATGAACCCTGGCAGAAATCTGGGGAGGGGGGCATGTAACCCTGTATGCCCCACTATGTGTTGCCTTGGGAAGATGCAGCACCAGGTACTAGGAGAGGCAGGTCTGTCCCAGGGGCCCAGCCAGGCATGGAGGGCAGAGAGCACCAGGCAGGGAGAGTTGGGTCAGTTGGTCAAACTACTTTTGTGCGGGGAAAAATGGTCAGATTTCAGAGTATCACTACATAGAATCATAAGAAACTATTCATTAATGTGAAGTTGTGGAAGACAACCAATTTTAAAAGGTATCATACCAATCATCATCTGTTTTCTTCATTCTGCATTATTATTACATATGCCTGACTCTGCAACTCTTAGGCTGAATAGCACCATGTGCCTCAAAAAGCCTTATTGAAGCCAAGCTGTTACACAGCATGTTTAAGATTAGGTTCCTGGATTTTGTGAAAATGTTTCAATCTCCAGGTTTCTAATTGTTTGGTTTAAAGCCATTACTTGTATGGAATACACTGCTATATGAAAAGAGAATTGTATCTGTGGGAATTATTTGGGGCTTTTACTTGCTAAGAACATCTTACCTGGCATTTGAATGGAAAACAACTTGGATTTTGTTCTTACAGTGACGACATGGTCATGAATAATAGATATTAACTAGAGAAGTAGATGATGAGCCACACATAACAATTTACTTTAGATACCTAGACATGGTTACAGAGAGGTGGAAATGCTGCATGCACTGCAGTGCAATTTATTAAATACAGTGTGGGATGAAATTGCTGCTGTTGGAGCATAGGACGCTGTTAGAAATGAATCTATCAAATGAAGAGATAAATTACCTTATTTACTCACCTAGCACAAAGCATGTATGTTTTAGGAGATTGTTCTTTTAAAAACAGTTGACAAACTTGCAGTGCTCCTAGAATGCAAATTCCAGCTAATTGTTTTATCATAAAGGAATAAAAATAGCATATACTATGAATGTTTGTCCCATCAATATGCTCATCCCTAATCAAGTATTGTGTGTGTGTAAATACATACATATGCACATCTATGTACAAACACAGTTTTTGCTTTCTAAACCACACAATATGGTATATATGTCATGAGAGTAAATGTACACTGCATTTAAACTGATGGGTTTAGGTTAATGGACAAAAATGGGATCCTATGAGCTCTTGAGTGATGTGTCCAATAACTCAGTGGGAGTTGTGGGCACTCAGAGCCTTGCAAGTTGTGCATGGGGTTTTCAAAAGGGACTTTCCATAGGACTCCAAAGTCACTCACATGATCTGCAAAATCACAGCTTCAGTCTTCTCCTTCTAGCAATTGTCTCATTCCCGTTAGGGGTCTGAGGCACGAATATTTTCTGAGTCAGCACCAGGTTACATTCTACTCACTATTAGACTTATATCCTCAAGATGTAGAATAGTTTGAAAATTCAGCCTGTGAAGTAGCTCATGTTTTCTACAAAGAGTTGCATTTTTGAAGCAGCTGTGGAACTATGCTGATTTATAGCAGGTGAGAATCTGATCTTGATATCTAACTTCTATTCTAAACTCCAGTCTTCCTCTTACATGCATTTTATTCTTTCTGTGTCACTTGTTTTTAATCTGTGAATGAGGTCCCTGAGTTGTGCTGATTTCTCATGTGTTTGTTTGTATGTTTTACTAGTTTCCAATCTGTTTCTAACTCTACCTGGCTTAAAGCAGTGAAGAGAAGATCATTCACATTACCACTTTCTGGCTCAATGTTACTTTTCTCCTCCCACGTCTGTTATTTCTCATATCTCCCTCTTTCCTTTCTGTTTTCACTAGGATCCTAATAACACTTACTTTCAGTGAGAGCCTTCAAACTGGGATCTTACAGTTTCAGATCTGTTGTTATTTATTAAGATTATTTCTCTTCAAAGAAAGAAAACCACAGCTGAAAAGTTTGAGTTTAGTTTGGATGTTTCGCTTCACGTGGCTAAAGACCTGAGCACAAGAGCTGGCCGAGCAATATTTGTCAGATAATGCAGTCTACCAATTTTGTGATAGCTTTCAAGTAATTTATTCAACTGATCTTTCCATTTTCTATACACATTTTATGAAATTCTGGAATAACGTGTTTGTCTTTCACTCAGCTAAGCTTCTCTTCCTGCTGTGTCATTCTAGGGCCCACATTTTTTAAATGGCCAACCAATTTGCATATACAATTATTTACTACTTCATTTTAGCAGCTGATACTTCATAAACCATGACCACTAAACATTAAGGCCTACACTTTCATCACATGGTGCACATAGATCCCTATGTAAATATGTGCATTGAAATTGAGTGCAGTTTTCAAAAGCACCTATGTGATTTTAGGAGTGCAAGCATTTTTAAATGAAACTTGACTTTCTAAATGAATTTGACTTAGAAAGTCAGTTGAGTTTTAATAGGACATGTGCTCCTAAGTTACTTGGGCACTTTTGAAAATTCCACCATCAGTCTGCAAATGATCACTATTCATATGAATATTAAGTCTCATACCTAAAACACATGCAATTATCTGAAAATTTAGACCTAACCATTCGACTAAGGTTTTTGTTTTTTTTTAATCATTTGAAATAGTTTGGAATCTTAAATTTCAAATGGTTGAAGTTCTCTTAAAGGCATAAAACATTATTTGAAACAGTGGCTGCTAAAATCATGACAGAACCGCTAGCAGTCCGTGTTCAAAATAACATGAATGTAAGGTCCAACTTTTTTATCTGTATTTTGTCAAGGCTAGAAACACTTTAGCAGAATCAAGTGCAGAAAACTGTTCCAAGCAACTGTTCTTCACCACTTACCACAGAAGACAATTTTGATTCCTGTGGCTTTCATATGACCATTCAAAGTATCTTCTTTTCATGCTGTAAGATCAGTGCTTTTTGGCTTGTTTCTTTTTAAAATTTATTGTTTGGAGCAAAATACATTTTACATACTTATCTTGTAATCTGAATGTCTCTAATACTACAACCAAGTACATGGTCACCCTTCCACAGATTTGCACCTAAACAACAGGTTGAAAAATGTGATAGTAATAGACATAGTGGCAATTCTTAGTTCTGAATACATTCATCCGATACATGCTATATATTTTCTAGATTGTTTGCATTTCATTACTAAAGGCTTTGGCTTCAATTAATAGTTTATATCAGGAAAAAGAGAAATAAGTTTTTTGGGCTCATTCTAGTATCTGTTGAGCATGTGTCTATTTCACAGTATCTGGCCCAGTTCAAGTAAAATGGTCAGTCTCACACTAACTTTTCAGTCTCTGATATGGCAAAGGTGCTGCAGGCTGGGATTTAGGGTGGGATTTAGAAAAGCTGTGGGGAAGCTTTTAACACATTGCCTCCTCCCACCAAGTATGGCTCAAGCCTCCCACCTAGCATGGCCACACAAACACTGAAGGCAAAAAGAAGAAAATCCTCCTAATGGCTTTAGCAGATTTTAAGCACCTGACTTTTATGTCTATTAAAGACCATAAAGGAGAAAAACAAGGAGCTGTGAGGTGGCATGGCAAGAGTGGTGAGACATCCTCCTCATGACTAATGGCATAGAACACTGTAGGAGGTTTACAAATGTATTGTGACCTTTACAAAGGCTTAAAAGGCTGATTCACTCAGATCTCTGACTTGATGACTCATTTAGGTTTAAAGATACAGCATACCCTCTCTTCCTACAACTTTATTCATCTACTTTTATATCTGTTTAAATTCCTCTGACAGTCACTGTTGTCTTTGCTACTGCTGCATAGATATATTACCTATCCACCTCTCCTCGGGGCCTTTTATACACTGATACCATACTGTGGAGTACGAGAAGCTTTTGATTCACTCTATAGTTTGTGCAGGCTTCCACTGATAAAGGCCCATAAGAGGATTCCTAGCTGCTAAAAATCTGCCCTGCTCTGATGGGCTGGCTGGAGCTAGTTTGACTAGTCATCAAAGTACCTGATGTCTTGATTGGTCAGGTCACCTGGGGGATGCTCTCGTATCTAAGGCAACTCTGCTGGCAGGGCAACTATTGAGCTCTGGCTGCACAGTAAAACTTTTTTTCTTTGGTGGAGCCTCCCAGGGTAGATAGCAGTACAAAAATTACCTGCCCTCCTTTAGGGTTTAATCTCTCACGGGACAACAGTGATACAAGGAAAGGGAGAGAATCAAGCCCAATAAGAGTTACTCTGTTAATTTCTCTTATACACTTTGCCATCAAAAATTAAACTAATTTGTTTATCTGCTGATGAATCTCACCCACTTTTACTTTCTCTGTCAGTAAGAATACAGTGCAAGTTTGCTCACTACCTTGCATGTTATCCCCTGCAATCTCAGTTTCAGTCCTTGAGTCATTAGAGCTTGTGTTTGTTCCTACCAACTCCAGGTATTTTCTTTTGAAGCCAAAGTACAGTGAAAAGCAAGGCATAAAAGTAGAGAAATTTCAAGGCTTGCCACTGTTTTGGCTAGCCAGTGTTGGGCTTTCAGCCTTTGGCACTATTTTCTCCTCACCTCCTACCCTCTCTATCCAAACCCTTTTTGCTGTAGACAAAAGTTGTTTATTTCAGATGCCGAGGAATTGTGCCAGGTTGAGCTGGCGGAGAGATAAGTGCCACAGCAGGGAGGGAGATTCATAAATGATGAAGACAGAAACTCTTCAACTCCCTCGCTCACAGGTGTTTTGTTATTAATGAAGCTGAAAAAGATGCTCTATGTTACATCTCCTCCTTGACACGAGAGGCTTGGCAGCCCTTTGTAACTGAGATCTCCTGCTCTTGCAGGTGTGTGGGATAAACCTGCAAGACAGAATGGGAAAATAGGAAAGAGAAAAATGTTTGTGTGCTCAAGGGATCCTGTGAATGAAAGTGGGAGAAGAGTGGGGAGAGAGAAGCTAGATCAGTGCCTTGTATAATGTATTCTGTCAATAAATGAGAAAAGAGATACCTACAAACTTCATCTCTGTGTGAGGATGTATTTATTTCTCCAACCTACACACACCTGCCAGCAATGGAAGTCATGATTTGCCCTGCTTATACATTTAAACAAGATGTCAGTGTAGGGTTGCACAGCAATCTAAAGGCATCACGACTACAAAATAAGTTACAAGGAGTTACTTTATATGTTGTTAGAGCTTGCAAACTGCTCTAAAAAAACAATAGCTATGGATGTTAGGTTGTGGAATGAAAAATGAGACTTTTTACATTAAATGTGTTAAGACTCAGCTTACCAAGCAAATAAGAAATAATTATATTATGCTGTTTTATTGTTACATTATGGATAGATGAACTTCATTTTAGCCTTTTATCAGCTCCATCTGTTTCTTTTCTGGCAAGTATCTATGATGGCCACCCAGGAAAAAATGTCTTTTGTGCTAAGGTATCCAGGTAGTTCTGATAGTTCAGATATGCAGGAATGAGATCTGTGTCTCTCTCCCCATCACTCATTCACCTACAGACAAACACACTTTTGTACACACAAACTATTACCTACAGTTTCAACTGGTAGCTATTACAAATGGCTGCCAGTTAAAGCTGGTTGAGAAACAGGATGACTTTAAAAAAATAATATCACAAACAGTTCATTCTGTGACTCTCCCCGTCCTCTGTTCCCCCCTCCCCATTCAAAATGTCTGAAAATATTTGCCAAAAAAATCAATATCTGGAAATTTTACCAAGCATCTTCAAAGATCAGCTGATTTGGAGCCCACTCCTGCACTTCTGAAATCAGTTACACTTTTGCCATTAACTTCAGGCACAAGACTGAGCTCTGGGAGTGCTCCAGGATGATATGCATGGTTTATGAAAGCTTTTCATTGGTTCACACTCATTCTAACCATTGTTCCCAGGGCTACTGAAAATAAAGATATGTTGCTTTTCCCCCCCTTTTTAATTAAATGCTAGGAAGCATTTATACTCAGTGATAGGTTTTTGCTTGGGGTATCTAACTATTACAAAGTCTCTTCCTGCGCATAGATACCAAATATCTTCACTTCTGTGTTAACGTATCTACCAATGAAAACCTTTAATAAAGTCTTTACTATGTGCAACACATTGGTGGGTCTGGGGAAAAGACTATAGCTGTCCTTCAATATTCCCCAAAACCAGGAAGCGCAGAGCTATCCAAAAATGTCTTGTTTTGATTTTAAGTGTATAGAACTTGTCAAACTACAGAAAGGGTTTGAATTTGGGCCAATATGGACGTTACCTAAAGTGGTCCACAGGCCCTTAATTATACACTCCTCATCTTGATGAAAGTCTGTGGAATAAACGTATTAAATTGGGAAGTCAAGAAAAATAATGATAATAGGAGCTTTAACAATGACCGGACTCATTTCTTTAGCATAAACGTGATTCACCGTATCCTCTTCTTTCTGAGTCAATGTTTCTGTTGCCAACAATTTAGAGTAATAAGATCTAACACTTACTTTATATGGAGCATAGATGCTTCTGAATCCAAACCAAGTCATCCATTATAATGCTGAACAGCTGAGAAGTTAGCCTATCGCTAAGCTGCTGAGTCATTTATTTTGGATGAATAGAAGAATGCTGTCGTGTTTTCTCAAATTTGCATCAATAGGGATAATAGGCATAGATATGTGAAATCTATTTGTTAACACAGGGCAAATGATTTTGGCCAATTTTTCTTTTTTTTTTTTTTGCTGACTAGTACAGATTTGGGTTGATTAAAATTTTCTTGAATTTGCATTAAGTTTGGCAGATTGTTTGGGTTGAAAGTAAAAAAGAAAAAATTCAGAAATGTCAAAACAATCAGCTGAGCTAATGGAGAGAGCCTGGAATATGCTGTAGGCTGGCGATCAGGGTTGTGTGTTCAAGTCCTGCCCCAGAATCTCTCCAGAGCATGGAGTCAAACCTGTCTCCCACATCCCAAGTGAGTACCCTCACCACTAGGCTCCATCACCTGCTGTTCCTCAGGTTTGTGAAACTAGTCTTTCATTTTCTTTGTTTTTATTAAAAAAGACTAAAGATGTGAACAAAACATTTTGTTTGACTGAAAACAAAATTTTTATAATTTTCTTGATTCCCTGAAAATTCTGAAAAATGTTGGTTTTGATTTGACCAAAACCTTTTTATTTTTTTGTATTTTTCAGAACCATTAGTGAACCCCCAAAAAAACCCAGTTACTTGTATCACTCTAGTTTGTATGCTTATTAGGTTTTAAATTGCAGGGTCCAAATATTACCTGAGTGCTCTGTTTCATGATAACACAATTAGTTTCCATGGAGACAATTATGGTGTCATAAACAGAGGGTTATGACTTCAAGTGAGAGAGAAACAGCAGGAACACACAAACTTCTATGCAACAAAGATGCTCTTCTTTTCCTTAATCTGCAGTAGTAAAAAGCAACCACAGGGAACAAAAGAATTATCTCTGCTTGTAATATTTTCAATGTTTAGTATACTAATATTGTATGCTAATGCTGTATGTGTCTACATCTCACCTATCTTTTAGCTCAGAAGGTGTGTGTAATATAGAGCTTGCAGTCCCTTCCATGGATAACCATTTCAATAGCTGTACTAAAATGGAGCCAGATGCTCAGTTGGCATAAATTAGTCCAGCTCTATTTAGGTCAATGAAACTATGCTGATTTAAATCATCTGAGGATCTAGTTCCATGGTGCGAATCTACACTTTCAGGCAGTGGGTCAGGTAATATAACCATCTTTTAGCATTGAGGACGAATATCTGATGCGTTTTTTCCTCTTTTAAACAGAAGCTTTCTTCAAACTCTGATGATTCAGCTCCTGTTCTCCAATTACTGTCTGCTCAGGAGTTCAGCAAATGGGTGAGGAATCTGTGATAGTGTTGTTTAGATCACCATTCAAGCCAATTAGCAATGGCGGACTTCTTCCCTGTCTCTCCCTTTCCCTCCATAGCCACCCATCTCCTTTGATATTAGTGATGAACTGCACATGCACTTTAAAGGGGGTGGAGTGGATTTTCATTAGAACCTTCACTTTTCTCTGAGACTGTTTGCATCCTCTCTATGGTCCTCCCACTAAATAATCCCCCTCAGTTTTTAAACTACTAAACCAGGAGTAGTGGAAAACAAATCCAGTACAATCTAATGTCAGGACTGATATATCTTAAAGGACAGTGTGGTGGATGAGACTGACTGGTGCATATTCACCATCCAGTGAGTGAATTGCATGATGCATCTAGGTAGGCTAGTTGTTGTGCACTGTGCTTGTTGGTATTTTTAATTTTGCATTAGGGTAATAGGGATGTAACCTGTGAGTGGAGAAACATATTCAGCATTTGCATATGAATGTTGCTCATTGTGTACATTTTAAAATTATTCTATAGCAACAAAAATAAATCATTGCTAATATAGTAGTAGTTGTAGTTCTAAAAAGACAGAGGGACAGATTCTGCCACTCTTGCTAATGCCAAGTAGTGCTTTGCTCCACATATAGTTTTACTGAAGCCAAAGGAACTCCTCAGGGAGTAAGAAACAACACAACATGACTGAGCGTAGCAGAGTTTGGCTCTTAGATATTGTTTGGGTGGGTGGGAAAGACAGTAACAAAGGGAAGTTAAAACAGTTTTTCACCCATTATGAAAATGAAACTTTATGTATTTGATATATACTGTATATACTTACAAAATATGCAGTAGAAATATTAAAACAAAGTGTGTGTGTGTGTATATATATATAAATAAAATAGTGTGTATACACATACTGTATATACTGTATTTTATATATACATATTGTAGATATATATTGAGGCTCCTTCTCTCTCCTTTCATTTAGTAATTCAGTGGTACTGTCTTGCCAACACACATGGCCAGTTTTCTTTGTTCAGTGATGACAAAAGCTTTTACAACTTAAAAAAATCTGACACCGTTCCAGGTTTTTTTTTCTTTTTCTTTTTTTTCCAGGGTTTTATGTTACATGAATGAGAAGGATATATATACTGGGTGAGCCTTCTGTGTTCAGCTGTTAAACTGACAGCTTTTTCTTCTGTCATGAGAAGGCTTTCAGTAATTTGGATATGGTGCCTTTTTCCTGTCACTGCCAAGAACAATGCTTCTGTTCAGGCTGACATCAGAGGTATAGAATTGCTCTGTGTTTGACCTCTGATAGCTCTGCATAATAGATCTGTGAATCACAAATAGTCTATTTGGGTGCATAGCTCAAGACAAAGCACCAGTACAGATGACAAGTATGTGTACCTCAGAGGGGACAGAGGTGGGGGGTTGAGAAGGGGGATGTCACGATTCATAGACTTGCAGCTCTAGATCCCTATTTCCAAAGAATGGTTCTTCCTTATGTGGATGCAATATTAACCGTAATTACGCTTTTTTCCAGATCTCTGTATTTTCCAGCAGCTTCTGAACAGTAGCAATGTGCCATATAAAAAGAGAAGCTTGCTCACATTTATGTACAGATGAAACAGCACTTTGGAAGGGCATTCTTTACGAGAACAGTTCAAGGTGAAAGTTGTCACTTGTTGTTTTGACCTTTGCATATGTTTCTGTAAAATTCAGTATGCGGTTTTGAATAGGGGTGGGTAGTGGGTATTCAGTGATGAAGGGCTATGTGGCATAGGCCAGATCACTCAGCTGTTCATTTTCAGATATTCTGAGGTTAGGGGGGTGGTGGTAGTGGTGTTTGGGTTTTTTGTTTGTTTAAGTGCAGAATCTTTGTAAAGCAACGGTAACATATTTGGAACTCCACTGAAAATCACTTTGACTTAACTCTTAGTTTTTTGTTCAGGAATGTTGTTTGTTTTTATTTTATTCTATTTTGCATTGCAGTAGCACTAGAGGCCCCATTGTACATAAAGAATAAGAGTCTCTGCCCTGAAGAGCTTACAATCAAAATAGACACGACAGGCAAAGACAGGGAAATGATGTATTATCCTCGCCATGCTGATGAGGAATGGAGCCTGGAGCGGTTAAGTACCAAGGTCACCAGACAGTCTGTGCCAGATCTCCTGAATCTCAGTGCAGTGCCTCAACTACAAGGCACTCAATAGTGTGATTCAAGCACCAACATCTTAAAATGAGCTGGTGTACAAGGTCTGCAGGAGGGGTGCCCTGCTGTGACAGATGTTTGGAAGTCTATAGTATCTGTGAAGATAGAATTATACCTGAGTAGGCTAAGGTGCCTTACCATCCCCCATGATGTGGGCTTGGGAGAAAACTGCAGAGAGGAGACAGCCAGAGACTCCAGCCAGTAGGGTAGAAGCAGCCAAAGCAGGGACCTTTTGATCCCTTGGATATTCTGAAAACTCTTTGTAATTTTGACTGGACTTCCCTGCCCTGTGCTGATTGGCTATTTGCTCCAAACCTCCCTCTCCCTCCATTACAGTCTGTCACCTCAGCTTCACTCTACACCTGCCCCTCTTGTCCCCATCCTTTCCCTGGCTTTTTCTTTAGCTGATCATCTTTTAAGTAATGCACCGCCACAACACCTCCCCCCCCTCCAAAAAAAAAATCAGGGTACTAAGATGGCACTTGCAGCCATCCCGTTGTTCATTCTGTGTGTGTGTTCCACCCCTCATCCTGCCCCCTTTCCCGTATCTGTCTTCTCAGGTTGCGTGGTAAGGTCTATGGGCAGTCACCATCTACTGTTCTGTGTTTGAACAGCACCTAGTACAAAGGGGCCCCCACTCTTGGCTGGCCCTTTTCATTTCCATAATAAACATGTTAAATAATGAATATGGGTTGAGGGAATGAGAGGAGGAGCAGGGGAAACTATTATATGCAGGGAAAATTTCAAGTACTTTCCCTTTCTCTGTTCCCTTTTGTGTCTTCCTAAGGCTCCATAGGAAGCAGGAAGACAAGAAATTGCACAAAAGAACCCCTCCTTCTGAATGCTGCAGACTTGAGGGGTTTGGTTAACTGAGCAGAGAAGAGAAAGATGTATTTAAAAACATCCTCTCTGTCTTCATAAATATAGGTGAATTGCTGGTGGATCTTATCCCCACTAGCCCTTAGGGCTGGTCTACACTATGGGGGGGAAATCGATCTTAGATACGCAACTTCAGCTACGTGAATAACGTAGCTGAAGTCGAATATCTAAGATCAGATTACTCACCCGTCCTCACTGCGCGGGATCGATGTCCGTGGCTCCCCCGTCGATTCCGCAACTCTGTTGGGGTTGGTGGAGTTCCGGAATCGATATAAGCACGCTCAGGGATCGATATATCGCGTCTCATCGATATATCGATCCCCGAGCAATCGATTTTAACCTGCCGATACGGCGGGTAGTCTAGACGTAGCCTTAGTGACCAATTCCTACTGCAAGCAAACAGATGATCAACTCATACTCTTGTAATCAACTTGGGAGTAAGAAACAGTGCAAAATTCAAACATTCCAGTTAATGGATGGATAATCACCTCAAGATTTGTTTGATGCCTATGGAGTGTGATGACAAAGATTATTGTGAAGACTGGCATTAATGTCATTCCAAAATATAGTTGAGGGAGAACAAAAGGTAAGGCCTCTTTTAGAGGCAATTAGAAAATGTCTGTGCTAAAGCACCTTCCAGAGCAAGGCTCCTGGCTTTTAAAAAAATTATTTCCATTTGAATGTTAGGTATGCATTAAAATGCTATTTTGGGCCATATTTATGAGATGTATTTTATTTGTGAGGGGTAGTCTCCCCTATTGCCCTGGTCTTCTATTCTGGCATATTGCCTTGTTGTATAATTGTGGTGTTTTGTTTTGTGAAAGCTCTCAGAAGCCTTAGGGCCTTGGTTGCCAATGAAAATAAATATAGTTGTTATTAGTGGCAATGGAAATGGTTCCAAATCTTATACTGCACTTTCCTCCCAGGATAGCTTTTGAGACTTAGAATATAAAAAGTGATCTCTTTATTAGGAGTAGTATACAAAAGGGTTTAATATAACCAGGAGACAGTTTATATGAGTCTAAATTAAACCCTAGTGTAGTCTATTCTAGTTAACAGAGTTGCATCATGGATGAATTTGGCCCAATATTATTACTAAAAGTTCAGCAACTTTTAGTTTCATTTTTTCTAAAGTAAAAAGATACATCAAATCTTTCTGGAAAAGTAGAGCAATTGTTAGAAAAATGTTGGGACTTTTAAGGCAAATCTTCTTAGTAAGAGGAAAACATATTTAAATACCTATTAAAATGTGTAGGTCTTAGTCATATTCCTGGGTGCAATATATGAAGCAGTGACCAGCAAATCAATCTTTGGGTAGTGATTGACTAATCTTACTAGAAAAGTAGGTATTTAATTTGATGTATTCTCAGTGCCACGATTTACAGAATCTGGGACAATTACTGACAAACACTAGCATATTATAATGTTTGTATGAGATGGACAGTTCTTTTTGGTAATAAAAATAATAAAGTGAATGTTTAAGTCCAGACTTGAAGTGACTAGACATTTAACTATAAAATTCTGTCTCCTTCGTAATAAAACTTTATTTTGTACATAGTAAATTAATAATAGGCAGTTTGCTTGTTATTTTCCAAACACCTTTAATTTTGCACCAAATGGCAGACAATTTGTAGCATTTTGTATAAAAGTAAGATGATAACATTAGCCATTAATTTTTTTTAATGAAAATGCTTAACTGGCCTATAGACTATCCAGTGCAGTATCTGAACCTTTAGAGTTTCAGAACCTCTGCCTGTGAGTCGGGCAAGCAATTTACAAATTGCCATCTATGTGCCAACTACTATTTCTGCCACTAATGAGTTGAGTATCTTGCATTAATAGTTCATCAAGGTAAAGGAAGATACACATGGAAGCTGGCTGTTTTCCCATTCATCTTAGAGTTTAATGCAATAATACTAAAAGATGTGATGAGTCAGATCCACAGATGGTGTGCATAAGTGTAGTTTCATTGAAGTTAGTAGAGCTGTGCCAAGCTACCCCAGCTGAAGATCTTGACTCACTGATCACATTAAGGCATAGGAGGAAATGTCCCTTTGCTCTTCAGGATAGTATCTCCTAATCACAGTCTCTTCCTCCATCCTGTGGGCAGGAAGTCAATGGCCCAGGTCCCCAGCTGATGTACATTGTCATAGTTCCACTGACTCCAATTGAGGAATGACTACTTAAATAAGTTGAGGATCTGGTCCATTATGCTACATAAGTGCTAAGGTATGCCCAAAGAGAGGCCTGTTTCTGCAAATCACTATAGGTCCTCAGGACCAGAGATGCAGACCTTAAGAGGTATGTAGGAGAGAAGCTCCCTTTCTTTTGCCTGCTAGATGGCTGTATAACTAGGTTTTCCTCTTAAGAAGACATGTCTGCCTACTGTGGGGTTCTTACACTGTTCTCAGAAGCATCTGGTACTGGCCTCTGGTGGGGGGAAGGATACTAGACTAGATGAACCTTGGCTTTGATACAGTATGGCAATCCTTATATACCTAGGTCAAGAGGGAATTGTAGGTCAAATGTGACTTCCAAATGTCACTTGCTATAACAATTACTGTAGAACAGATTAATTGAACAGGTTGATAATCACTGAAAAGGACAATAATTTGTACATTACAACACAGGTTCTTGCTGATGAACCCATGTATATTTTTAAATATCTTACCAGTTAAAATGATGATTTTGAGCAATGCTATAAGGTGGAGCTAGAGGTAATAGATGTCTGCCTCAAGGACAGATTGTGGCAATTCTCAATGTGTGGGAAGAATTCACAAATATAAATCAGCTGCCACCACTGCTGAGTGAATTCTCATCACTTCAGAGCATCGTATGAATCCTTGATGTTTTTCTATTTTCCTATGAGGCATGTTGCTGTGTCTCAAGGGAACAGATGGGAGCATCTTGAGTCTGGAAATGAAAGACAGATTTGCATGTATGCCGTGCATGCAGGCAAAGATTGTATAATATTGATGATCAAAGATAATAGCTAAGGAATAGAAGTTGTGAACAGAAGATTCATATTGTTATGAGAAAAAAAATCATCAACACACTTGCTCCAACACTTACTAACTCAGAACTGAGCACTGAGAACCTCACGCAGCTGCAAGCAAACAAAATACACTAGAAATGTGTACAACGTGGATGGGTAGCTGAAGGGAAACAGATTTTCATCACAGTTGTTAGGTTTTATTCCTAACCACATAGTAAAAGAAGACTCAGCAAAATCATGTGCCCGATTCTAATTTGGTGCATTACAGAAGAGAAGCAATAGGATGAAAAGGCAGGTAACTATATCTGGCCACTAGCTAAAAATATAAAATACCCTTAACTTAGTCTGGGGTTGCTTTTACCTTCCATCTCTATCTTAAACAAGAAGCAGCAACAGGAAGAGGCTTAGAAGCGATTCTCTGGGGCAGTTCTTTCTATTGGCTACATGCAGGGAAAAGGGTCTGAATGGTTATGTTGTCACTACAAAACTGGTCCATCCTTCAAGTATTCAGTGACCTCCACTACTGGCTCTGTCCTCCAGGAGAGGGAGGAAAAGGACCGCTTGATTTCTTTGCCATTATTAAGAACTGTTTTTCAGACTTTCTGGTGAGCACTGGACATTCGAAAAGCTTTGACCTTTCCAAAGACAGAATCAACATTTATTTTTACTCAGCGGACAATAGAAGAAAACCCAGTCAGGGAACTTTCTACCCCTCCTGCTCATGACCACACAGTAGCAATGCAACTGTCTCCTGTATCTTCCTCTCTTTTTCAACCACTTTTGGTGTGAATTGTTCGCTTTCTTTTTGAAATGCATGCATATGAGAATCTGCCTGAGAGATCTCAGGGTAAGTCTATGCTGCAGTCAGAGGTGTGACTGCAGCACATAGAGGCATAACTGAGCTATCTTTGGTCTAGGTAACTTGACTACCGCCAGCAGTGAAGCCACGGCTGTACAAGCCCACCCAAGACCTGGATATTTACCAGAGCGGCTACACATGCTGCAGTCACACCCCTGACTGCAGTGTAGACCTAACCCTTGGATATATTAATCTCAGGCCAGATTCTTATGTGCATATGTATCAAAAAGAAAGTGATAGAAAAGAGAGAGGGAGAGAGAGAGTGTGTTGCATTCCTATGCTGTGGTCATGAGAAGGTAGAAAGTGCCCTGAATGGGTTTTCTTATGTTGCTCCCTCTATGAGTAAAAAATATTTTTTTCTGCCTATAGAACCTTAGCTGCATTAGGACTGTGACTGCTCTTAAACCAATCTTACATTAGAGCAACTTACTGCTTATTCATATCCGTGTGAGAGAAGAATCAGCTCCATCGTACTGCAGGATTATATAGTTAGTTATAAAGTCCATCCATAGTAAATTCAGTGCTATTTCGTATTGTAAGCAAGCTGCTTTATTTAAAAAAAGCTACTGTGCACTGAAGTAGTTACTGTTTTTCAGGCTCCATCTAATACAAATATATTAGGGCTCTTTTTCTTTAGCAGAGTTCCTGCTTAGTGGAAGCTCCTTTGGACTCTGTGGAGACATGCCCTTAGTTCTAGAACCATTTATGCTAAAGAACACTGATTTTTTTAAAAAAAGCTTGAAACTAATGAAAATATCCATAATGTAGTCAGTCTTTTGCTATTAATGGGAAAAGAAGATTCCTGAGTCTATTGTATATTATGAGGCTCTAGGGTGGCTATTTGAAGTAGGTTCACTTTAAAAAAACAAAAACACATCTTTTGCCAATGTTTTGTGACCTTTGCTCTTTACACAACAAAAATATGACAAAACCACACAGGAACAGTTGAGGCCCAAATAATTGTTCCCTAAATGTAATCAGACAAAGCCTAACTACTACATACTGCAGCTCTGTCTGGTCCTGGTGACTTCGAAGACAAAGAACACAGTGAGTTCCTCTAGAGGGCTCACAAACACTTTAAAGGAATATTGCCTTATTCCTTCATATTACACATTGCCAATTTTGATTTTAATTTTTAAAGTTAGTCCACTTCCATTTTAGGCAAATACTGTGCTGTAAATAAGGAAATATGCTGTATACTATGTTAAATCAAACTAACAAAATCCCATTCACTTATTGAACTACAATAAAATAAAATACCCGAAGGTTTTATATTATTATCATTAGGGTCAAGTGCATTTTGCACTTGGACTGATAAATTCCCATGACAGTTTTGGAAGGATGTATTCAATGTTTTGCACACTTTGTTCCAACTCTTCATTTCCAGTGGAGAAATGTGCTAGTACCAAAAGGCTGTGCTAGCACAGTTAGGTGCCTTTCCTGGTGACTAACTTACACAGCTGCCCTCTTAGCATATTGGCTTTGTGGATCAGTCTAAGGCACCTCTCTCCCCCCATTCATTGTGTAGGGAGTGTAGGCATATAATTCAGGCTAACCTAACTCTGCTAGTGATCCATGAACTGGGGAAAGATAGGAACGCCTCTGCCTAAGTTGCATGTGGGGGAGGAGAACCTCCCTTATAATCTTTAGCCTAGTGTACTCCCACAGGACGTGAACTTGTTTGAGGCAGCCAAGCCCGTAGGTGTGCTTAGAGATCACCTACCAAATCAGGCCCTCCCATGTGGCTTTGGGGAGCTGAATTCCCATCTTTCCCAGTCTGTGAATAGCTCTAGGGCAGAGGCGGGAGATAGGTGTCTGGATGACTATCATGAGGCAGTAATGCACTCAGGCAGGAGATAGTGCCCAGACCCTAGTATGAGGTGCAGTGCACATGCCCAGAGGAAAAAACTTTAGGCATCTACAGAGTTAGGCAGCAACTGAGCAGGAGTTCTATGGATTGCAGAGGTACTTAGCAGAGACGGCTCCAGGCATCAGCAAGCCAAGCGTGTGCCTGGGACAGCAAGCCACGGGGGGCGCTCTGCCAGTCGCCACGAGGGTGGCAGGCAGGTTGCCTTTGGTGGCATGCCTGAGGAGGGTCCACTGGTCCTGCGGCTACGGCGGACCTCCCACAGGCGTGCTGTCAAATCCGTGGACCGGGGACCTCCCGCAGGCAGAAGGCAGCCTGCCTGCTGTGCTTGGGGGCAGCAAAATACCTAGAGCCACCCCTGGTGCTTAGAACTGGGATTTCAGGCCCTAAAAATATGTGTGGATCTTGCCCAAATGTCTTTTGAAAAACTGATGCATGTTATAATTTTCTTGTCCATCTGAATGACAAGCATTCATGCAATAACCAGTTCATTCAGAGATCTGTAAATCACATGTTCTAATACATTTTAATGTATAGAGAGATTTTTAGGTTCCATAATGACACATTAAAATCCTAGCAACCTCCTCCAATTCTAGTTTCTCCCTGGCTACTTGCTGAGTACGGGCCCTATCCTTGTGTTAGGTGAGCTGTGCCTAGAACAAGACTGAATGGGGTGGGGAGGTGAAGGAGAAAAGGTCATTTTTATGCCACCTTCATGTCCCTGAACCTGGGGTAGGCAGGGAACTAGTTCAGCTCCAGCCCACCAAATTACAACCTGATAGTTGCTCTAAGTTTTGCCTACAACTGGTCAGGGGGATAGATTGAACGCAGCACAAATCCAGCTATTCCTCTTTCCTGTATCTCTCATCCCCAATCAGAAAGGCTGTGAAGGGAGAAAGGCTTAGAGCTCTACCAGCTCTGTGCTACTGGAGGATTTTCCTGTGAGAAGGACTCTTCAGCTAGCCTTTAGAAAGTCCTTTTCAAGTCTGGTTTCTGCTGTCAAAGAGTCAATGACATGGTTGGAGTGGAAGCCGAAGATGATTTTAGCAGCCAAATTTTGTACAGCCAGGAGAGGGGCATTGGGGAGATCTGGATGGCCAGAGTGGAGTTTTTGCTAAAATAATAAACAGTTCAGGTGTCTGTCTTATTCTTAATTAAATCAAGATGAAACCTGGCTGGAAGATTGGGGCAGCCACTGTGGTCGTGATTCTGTTAGTATAGCTGCTTTCAGCAGGAAGTTCAGAAATGGCTATTTCATTACAGAGCTTCACTTTGAACATACAATGTAGAGTTTACACATGGGAAGATATTCTCTTTGCCGTGGCCATTGTGCTGAATCATGTGAGCACAATTTTCTATAAAGTACTTTCCTGGGATCTGGCTTTTCTTTAAATTTTGCCTAATTTTGATGTCTGTTGTTTTGGGTGTCTTTGTACCATGAGATGCCTATATCATTTTCATGATCCATACAGTGACTAGCCTGATTCATTAACTCCAAAAATGATAACTTAAAAATTAGTATGTGCTTGTTATTTTATCTGCCAATCCCCTGCTCTGCAAATCCTGTAATCTGGTATTGCTCAAACTAAAACCACTTGACAGAAATTCAAACAAAACAAATACTCAAAAGTTTAAGTACATTAGAGGCCTGATTTTTTTCGTAAGAGCTCAGCTCTCAGTTAAATGTGACAATATGTGCCACAACAGGAGCTGCTAGGTGCTAAGTACCAGAGCTCTTGAACACTTAGCCCTTGGAGTCCAATGTAAATAATAATATAAAATATTTCTAGAACAATAGTTTTTCTTAAAAAAAACCAACCCCAATCTTGTTTTAGTCTCATCACTAACTCTAACAATGGAACATGCTGTAGGAATATGCTCAAGGAACAGAGGTTTCAAGCAGGAAAGGTGTTCAATTAGCAGCACCAGGGCTCTTATCTCATTCATGGTTTGTATTATATTAATGACTGACATACCTTATTATCTTACATACAATTACACCAAACAATAGCAGCTGGAAAATTAGATGCAAAGTCGGCATAAAAGAAAGACTTTACTCATGTATTTTTTCAGTAACAATGCCGTATCTTCCCTTTTCAATTTTAAATTCATCTCTAGAAACATTTTATGGGAAAATACGTATGCAAATTAAAAATAATGTGATTAAAATGTATGTTTTGCCTGTTTTTTCTCTATGTATCATGTATAATTACTGTCTCACAATAACTGCATTGTATTATGTGAATACGTGGAGTTAAAATGACTTATCTCATGATATCATATGTTTGCTTACATCTGGATCCTCTACTGATAAAACAGATGAATAAATCAATGGAGGTCACTTTGACACTTGGGCATATATATTTATTGAAGGTGAACCTGATGTGACTTTTGATATCTTGCTAAAGATAAAGAAGTGAGTAATAGTTTTGCATTAAGTCATACCAATCAGTCAGAGGGCCCTCATTTTCATATGCAGGTTACCTGTGCTCCAGACTTCAGTACCATAGATCATTAAACAGGTGGAACAATGGATACTCACTGACATAACAAATGTCTCTTTTCTACCATTCACAAGCCAGGATTTTCTTCAGATATGTAAAAATGAACAACTGACTTTCCAGCAGCAATAGGTCTGAAGACGACAGCATATTTGTAGGAGAAGCAGGGGTTGAGAATGTGAACATTAGTTTGGATGGAATTCACTTAGTCTGTTGGAAGTGCCTAGTGATGGTGAAGTGTAGACAGAGAGATGTGTTCACAGTCTTAATATTTTACCATGTGTGAACCTGGAGACCCTCACACAGAAAGTGCAATTCAAATGCAAAGAATCAAATTACCACAATTTCCCTGTGAAAATGTTACAAGTTGCTGTGTTTTCCCATAAGCGCTCTGTCTCTCATCCTTCTCATACTACAAACATGTCAGGTCTCTCCTCTTTTTGACCCATTTTCTCTTTTCAGCCAGTGCTGTCTCTAAAGAGCTAGCTCATTCCCAAATGGTGCCATAATTTCAGAGGTAGCACCTTTCCCCATTGTATCTTCTCATCTTTGTAAAGTCTTTGATCCTTACCTGGAAAGTGGTATAAAGTCCAAATATTGTTATTAGCCCCTCCCTCTCTCCTTGCTTACTTATCATCAGTTCTTTGCAAGTGTCTGTCCAACTGGTTGAAATGAAATGAGTTAGCTGCAGGAAGGAGAGAAGGTGCCCAATGCATATAGAGAGACTGGCCAAGGATCTGTTGTATACAGGTGGATTAGTATAATAAAAAGTGGCTATGAATATGCTTACCGTGTACCATTGGACAGCCTAACCAATAGGATAGGTATCACAGAAGTCTATTGGTAGTAACCTTCTCCCAAATTACACAATCACTTAAACAACAATCCAGCAATCACATTCAACATTAGTAATTGCACCTGGTTTCACGTTTTTTGGTATACAGATTCTTATTTCAGCTGAGTTTCTTTCTCCAATCTGGATATTTAACAGTTAATTCAGACAGAATAAATGACTGTTCATCTAGAGATTAGAGATGAGAAATCTTGATTAATTGTACACTGGTTAAGATTAATACAGATTACATCTATTTCCTTGGTTATGACTTGCTTTTTGATAATATGCTACAGTTAGATTGCTAGCCAACACACGATGAAGACATCTGACTTCCCCGCTTTCTGAATAATGAATTTGTTGAAAGCAAATGTATATCTATTTAGATTTACACGTGTAACCCCTGCAATCTATCTAGAACTGTACATACAAGACAAATATGTCATGATTCCTGGGTCTTTGTGGACTTTTCAGTGTGTCTGACCTGAAGTGATCTGTAATGTTGATGAAATGAACATGGACTCATGCTTTTCTACATTATTGGTGGAAGCAGCACTTTAAGAAAACAGGATACTTGTTACAGCTGTGTGAAAAGGCTTGTAGATTAAATGTCGCTGACTAAATCTGCCCTTTTGCCTGGTTCCTGAAAGGAACTTCATCTTTGAGTTTTAATAGTTGTGTACACTGCTAGTCAGGACCCATAAAGCTAAAGAAGGACTTAAGATGTTCATAGGTCTTGTATGGGTCCATTGCCCAGGGGAAAGTTTCACCTAATATGACTATTCTGCTTGTTCTGGTTGCAGATAGGCTGCTGTATTGTGTATCTTTCACACACCCTGTTCCCTTTTACTTCTTTCTCCTTATGATGGCAAATCAACAATATGATGACAAAATGAAGCAGTTCACAGAATGGAAGAAAAAAAGGAAGAAAGAGAAAAATGGGAGGAGAAGAGGGAATTAAAAAAAAAGGTGGTCTTCTCTTTGAATGCTTCAGTAAAGCAAAGAGTCTGTGTGATAGTGAACGAATTATTTTGGAAAGGAAAATCAAATTTAAAGAAAACTAAAAACTCTTTCTGTGCATTTAAAAAAAAATCCTTTCGAAATTAGAGAGGTTTTTATCTAGCTGATTGTTAGTTGTGACTTTTGGATCCACATGGTAATGTAAACGATGAAAGCCAGAAAAATGTGAAATTTGACCTCCACTTCTTGCTGTTTTTATCTAGTTCTTGGGGAAAGGATTAGTGGTCCTGGGATATGACTATTAGGTTAAAGGAAGCCCTGCCTAGCAGCATCTGTTTTACTCCAAACATGTCTACTCCCTTGTGGAGAAAGCAATAAACTTCTGTGCTTCAGGTCACGTACCTGAGGACTGGCAGTTCTTTTCAATATCTTAGATTAAATGAACTGTGAAATATTTGTTTTATTAGAAGAGCTTTAGTTTTACTTGTGAGCTGTTTTCTAAATCATTTCTGCCCAGAGTAGTTTTGGAAATCAAGCAGTGTGTATAGAACACTGTGTTTAGAAACATTCTCAACAGGCTGGATACGAAATGCTTCATTATGCTGATTGTTAAAACACTTATTGGGGTCTATTCTCCTCTTGAAATGCATGCATAAATCTCACTGAAGCTAATGGGAGCTATGTACGTATATCAAAGGGAGAGCAGAGGGAGATCCCATAGCACATAGCAATCTTTACAGACTATATGCATGACAGGAAATTTAAATTATGAAATAAGAGACGGGAGGAAAGAGAGTCTTGTGGTTGAAGCCCTGGATTGGGACTCATGAGTTCCATTTCTGGCTTCTCCACATATTTCCAGTGTGACCTTGGGCAAGCCATTTAATCTCTGTGCTTCAGTTCCCCATCTGTAAAATGAAGGTAATACTTTTTCTCCCATCTTTTGTCTGTTTTATCCATTTAAGACTATAAACTCTACTGTGTAGGCACGTTCTCCTATGTGTTTGTACAACGTAACAATTGGGTTATATATCTATAACCATAATATGAATAGTACTACTAGTAACTGATGAGAATAAGGACTCAGTAACATGTAATAGAGCACTTCTGTATGAAAGGGTGTGAGTCTGTTCAATATAAGAGACAAGACTAGGGAGACAAAGGTACAGTATTTACACTTGCATAGGAATCATAGGGTCACCAGATTTTTGATGAAAAAGGATCTTAATCAAGGGCACACATTTCTAGGATCTTACTATATTTTACTTTTGTGCATCAAAGGAATGTTTCTTATAGCGGAGAGTTTCTAAGATCATTCCTATTGAGGGTGAGTTGTGTAGCAGAGCCATACCTGGAGGTGATGAATGTTCCAGTCTCTGCCAGAGTTTCAGCTGAAGTGCTAAAAGTACCAAGGGATTTGTGGCGTAAGAGCTGTGAGCTAGACCCATATATCTCTTGGCTAGTGAAGAGGAGGTTATTGGAAGGATATAACAAGATAATTGTTAGTTTCTTGAGGAAGGGCCTATCAGTTTCATTTTAGTCCTGAGTATAGCATTCTCTGTTACTGGAACTGAATATAAATAAATTGTCCATGCTGACTTTTTAAACCTGTTAAATGTTTTTTATTATATTAGCCATGAGGTGGCATGACACATCTGCAGACCCAGCAGAATTAGATATGGCCATTACTGAGTGACTCTACTCCTTTTGGGGAGAGCTCTCAAAGTATAGGCAATTGCCCATCTCCTCCGATGACTCTTACACTGACCAGAACCCCATGTGAATCTGTGGGACCTTTGGGGAGGGAGTGTTAGTGAGGAGACTTGGGTTACGGTGTCTTCAGTATGTGAAAAAACACCTAGCTCACTATCTCCATGTTGTCTGACTTGGTCAGTGTGCTTGAGAGACTTATCTAGGACCTTATGGACATTAAGATATGAAATGTAGGTGGCAGGGGCTCATTCTGTTACATCTGCTGAGAATTGGGCCCACGTTGTTCTTTTTGCAAACCTTCAGATACATACAATTGTCCCTGAGTGGGGAGATGTACCTCAGGGCTCTGTGATATCACCACCCATTCAAGCTTCATTTTCACAACTACCATATCATCACCAGTACCTCTTGATATGTGCTGGTAGTGTTATAGCTCACAGTTGCCTGCGTAATCTCTCACTCTAGAGGCAAATGCAGTAGAAGATTTTGCAAGCCAAACAGCACGTTGCATCCATTTTAAGGACCATTTATATTTCATCTTACGTATCTTTTTAAAACCAGTGGTAACCAGGATATTTTCCCCTTTCTTTAAAACTCCATTATAGCAGCTGTAGTGTAAAGTGTGTTTTCTTCTGCTGCTAAATATTTTATCTCGATCACAGCTTGCATATCAGCAAACTTGTTGCTTGTATGTTGACTGTTATCTTCTGTGTACCAAAGTACAAGATAGTTTGGAATAATTAAATAACATTGCTTTTCTATTATCCTCCGAGGGCTGATACTGTTTTCTTCTAAAAAGATAAAAAGTAAACATAAATTGTAACAAATCAAACTGTAGGATGATAAATGCTATTGTAAGTCAGGATAATAAAATAACAAAAATAAGATGAAATCCACCCTTTCTTGCTACATATATATCTTCTGTATTTATTTTGCTGATATAGCTATTGAAAAGGAAAATAATGACTGTTGCAACACTGCCTTTTGCAAGGCCATTGTAAATGTCTGAATAACACAATCAGTATTAAAGCTCTATTTTTCATAGGTTTATAACTAAAGATGGATAAATAGGTCTGGATAGAAAAAGAAGCAAACCAAAATTGCTAGTCTGGTTTCTGCACATAAGTGGTTTGGATGAGTTTGGGATAAGTTTTCAAAATACTGGATGCTTAACTGAACTGGACCTTTGAAACCTATAAAGTTTGCCTGCCATTATTCATAACTTCTCTGTAAAATGTAACTGGGCTATTGGAAGTCTACATGTAGCCCAAAGTTCAAAGGCCCTCTGATTTGTGTTGTCTCAGTTAGGGAAAAGCCTGCCTCCATTCTTAGAACATTGGGAGGATAGAACCTGTGTGGTTTTATTGACTTATTTGGGGCTAGACATGTGACAAAAGGCTATTCACATCTAATAAGGGTACAGGACTGGGGCCCAAGTTCAATATTCAGAGTATTCCCCAAATTAATAGCATAGTTCATTTTAGATTAGAGATTTGGTGGTAACAGATGGGATGCCTTGAGGGAGTTAGGTGTGGGGCACAACTGTCCTTATGGCACAGATTCAGGAAAAATAAAGTAAATTGACAGTGAAAAAGGAATGTGATCAGGTGGTATCAGAGGGTAAAGTTATGGTACATCTGCTGGTATCACCTCCAAAATTTAATAATAATAATAATGAGAGGTCATGATTTGCAAAAATACTGAGTGCCCTCAATTCTAGTTGAAGTCAAGGGAACTCTCCGTGTTCATCACCTCTGAAAAGATGGCTCTGAATGGATGGCAATCGTGAGTGTAGTGTTACATTTTCTCTTTCACATTTTTTCTACATTAATGGACAATTTAAATGGGGGTGGAGGGCAGGGAAGGATTTTTGTTTTCTAAAAGTTTGTCTGTTCCAGCGTCTTATTCTGTAAAGGGGAAATTCACACCAGCACAAGGCCTTTCACACCACTTAAGCCTTGGATGACAAAGTGAGTATAGAGGGCCTTCCCTAGAGACTCTGTGTCAGGGTGCATTTCATCCTCTTTGAAGTCAGAATTCACTGGTTGGGCATCACGGTTGTTTTTTGGGAAGATGATTATTATGTCACATACAGAAGATTATCACTGCAAATGGGGTATAAATAACCAAGGAGGAGAAACACTTAGGAAATAAAAAACCCTCTTTGGATGGAAATATCCTTAGGTAACAGGAAAAAAAGCAGGTAAGAAACAGAGTAATGTACGAGACATCAACACACAATTATTGGGGCAGATCCTCCGCTGGTGTAAATTGTTTTTGCTCCATTAACTTCAGTGGAGGTCTGGTAACTTACAGAAGCTGAAGATGTGTTCTATTATCACTAAACAGATCATTTTTCAAAGTCTTCCAGAAAGCGTCTAGTGCTCTTGAAAATAAAAATGAAGTTGTCATTCAGTGCTTTTAGTTTACTGTGTTTGTCACCATTTTACTGTGTACTAAAGCTGCCTTTATGCATTCTTGTTTACATCAGTCTATTGTTAGTTTGTTCTAAGAAGTGTATAATTTATATAATCTCTAAAATACATTACATACATAAAGATATGAAGTATAACAGTAAACATGTTTTTATCCATTCGATGTGTATTACCTGGTCTGCTGTACTATAAAACCAGCTTCTGGTCTGAATAGTGGTTATTTGCTGTTTTTTGAAATGCTGATGTGGAAAATAAAAGCATGCTATATGTGCAAAGAGTAATCCTTTCTTCTCTTTAGTCTGTTGATGTTGGTTAAATCTTTGGATCTTAAAAAACAATATCTCTTCTAATTGTTGCAGAGATCAACTAAAGATACTTGTATTCATTTTGGCAGATGTAAGTGTGTAAACAGTACATATATTACCAAGCACTGCAGTCACAGAGAACTTTATGAAACATTTAGTCTTCAATACAGAAGCAATGCTTAGAGGTTGACCTTGAAGTTTCTGAAATGTCAATTGATCCACTGGAACAAGTACAAAGCCAGCTTTGGTGCTAAATGTAAATTGTTAAAAATGGTACAGCATAACATCTGCCTTGTAGTCTGCCTTAATCAGCACTGTGAAAAATGAAAGTTTAACGATCTACTATAGTGGCTTCTAAGTGAAGGATAAACAAAGGATGAAAGAGTTTCCTTGCATGGTTTGTAACTGATGGCATGAAAAATGTCAAGAACCATCTGCCTCAAACTTATCCAAACTGTCATCAAGTATTCTAATCCAGTCAAACGAGATACAACTAGAACAACCTATGTAACTTGCTGAAGGCTTATCAAAAGAGTTGTAAATAAAAAAAAAAAAGCCCTAAAAACTACCAACTGTATAACCACAGATTGCTGCCAGTTTGCCTGTGGCTTTGAAATTCAATCCCATTTCTCTAGTCTGACAAACTGTACTAAATGGTAAAATGGATTTTTATTGCTTTCAGCCATTTTCATTCCAGCTGCTATCACTAGGAGAGTACTCAGATTTCTAATATGAGAATTAAGGCTTCTTCTTTGTTTTCCTCTGTGTGTGTGTGTGTGTGTGTGTGTGTGTGTGTGTGTGTGTCAACTGCAGTATGCACAAAAATCTAATTATGCAGCAAAAAGGTGTAAATGTGGCAGTTTACACAATGATAGCTTTAAAAGCTGTTGTTCTTTCTCAACCTGGTGCACAAAACAGATCCCAAATATTTTTCTATAACTGCAGTGTCTTACATTCTAGTGGACTTATATTTATTCACATTAGCCTTCACAACGGATAAGGAAACGCATTTCTCCCAAGAAAATGTGTATACTTTTAATGATCTTAAACTAATCTTATTTAAATTGTGCTGTGGCACAAATAAATGCCCTTTTTGTTTGTTTAGCAATGAACATAGGTCCTCTCTCATGGTTTTTATTGTTTATCTGCATCTATAGGACACTAAATACCTTTAAAAATCTGACCTTGAATAACTTGGGCATGCATGTCCTATTGAAAGTTAATGGAAATTGTTTTCCTAAATCACTTTTGGTGGTGTTGGGAGTATACTGCCAATATAGCAAACCCTCTCTAAGGCCCTCCTCCTGCAAAGAGATATGCATGTATTTTTAACTTTACAATCATGAGCAATTCTATTGGTTTGTGTTAAGTGTGTGTGTGTGTATACACGCGCAGGTGTAGTGTGGAAAGTTGAGAAGCAGACTGATTACACTCATGTGAAGGCCCATTGAAATCAACAAGACTCCATAATGGTTGCAAAGGGGCATTGTAGCATATGCGTTTGCATGCTCAGGACCTAATATATATTAAGGATTGGTAGAATGACTGTAGTTGACTACATTAGGGTGGGAAAGCTCTCTGAAATCAGTTATTCAAGAACAGAATGCTTCTGGGCATTGGATCAGGATTTATGTGAAAAAGGGGAGAGAGGAGAAGAAAGAAGAGAGGGAAAGGCAAAAAAAGAAGAAAAACAAGGATAATGAATCATTACATGCACGTAGTCTATTTACTTTTTCAACTGTTTTATTATTCCTGATTTCTAATACTTTATAGATCCTAGTCAATATAATATATTGAAGTCTGTTAAAATAATGAAATGTTAGGAGTATGAGACCTTTTTGCGACTGTTTCTTTGCTAAGAGGTGGGTAGAAACCATGTATTTTTGGCCTGGGTTATGAAATATGTATTTAAATGCGGTTCCAGTATGTTCCATATTTATTTTGGCAGTATAGATGGATGTATTTAATTTTCACTTAAAATTCAAAAATTATTACTCATACAAATATCCATATATTCTGTTGTTTGAACTAATAATTTTTTATTTGCTACCAAGCTGTGATAACTTCTAATAGTTATGTGCAGCGTATAAGAAAAAAAAAATCTTTCTATTCAGTGTACCTATGGTTTTCACTGGTTCTCAAGTGAATTTGTACACTTAATGCCAATACATTTGTCATGGAATATTCCAGTTTGCCGGAGGAAATATGTGATTCAGTATTACTTTTTTTTTTTGGTGACAAAATGGTATGTAATGCATTGGAAGATTAGTTATCTATAGCAGTTTTATGAAATGCAAATGTCATAACACAGATTACATTTCCATAAAACCAAAATAACACTTCAGTATATGTGATTTAGTTTTACAGGGTACATTCTTGTTTAGAAGTGCAGACATATTTGCTTCATATTCATAGCAGTATTTTTCTCTTATGTTTAACAAAAAGGTAGAGAACAATTTAGAACCACAGTAACTGGTTCAGGGCTGGCATGGTTCTTATGGGGAAAGAAAGGTATCTCCAATTTTTTTCTCTTTTCTAAAATAATTCTTCTCCAACCACATTTTTTTTCTTCCAACTTGTAGCAGTGTGACGTGGGAATATGATGTAAACATCTATATGTCTCTCTCCTGATTCAGCTATGGAATCTTTACATGCCTTGCTCACCCCTTGTGTCCATTCTTAGAGATGTACAAGCAGTAAAAAGCATGTCTGGCTAACATAAACAGAGCCCAACTGTTCTGGCATCCTGTGTTCCTTATAAAATAACACATTTGGATACAATGGTTATAAAAGTAAATTGTTCAAGGTGATTTGATATTTGTACAGCTGAAATAGTCACTCATCTGATTCTTGGAGCTGAGTTAGGGTCTGATTATGATCTCTGCGATTCGCACTGGCTGTTGTCCGGCACTCTTGCTTTCATTCTGTGCTTTGTCTACCTGGCTTCCTGCTAGGCTGGTGGGTCTACAGCTTTTCAGTCTGTGGATGGCTTATTAAAAGAGAGCTCGTCTGCTGGCACATCTGCCCTCCTAAGACCCCCAGTCACCCACTTACTTGGCTATTTATTATTTGTATTGCAGTAGCATGCAGGAGCCCCAGGCACTGACCACGTCTCCATGGTGCTAGGCACTATGCAAACATGGAGAAAAAAGATGGCTTCTGCCACACAGAGTTTCCAATCTAAGTATAAAACAAGAACAACAGATGGGGGAACACAAGGAAACAATGAAAAATATTTGTCAGCATGATAGGCTGTGGCCTCGGCACATCAGCCACCTAACCATTGTCAAATTTGGTTCTCCAATGTTTCAATCTGCAAATTACTAGGTAGGGTCCTAAAGATCACTGGCTTGCTGTGGGCCATAGTGTGAACCTCAGTATACTGGCCACTGGCTATTTAACACGGTGAGCTGTATCTGTGAAATCAAAGACCCATGATACTGTACATGCAGTAAAAGCAAGGCATACAAAGCCTCAATGCCCATGGTATTTTTTAGTTGTACTCCTATTTAATTTCTTGTTAGTTTTCATATCCAGAATGCTTGGTCTGTACTAGCATTTAAAACTTAACTACTGTTAATTATCTGTAACTTATGGGTAGTTACATGGTGACTGACCCCTGACTTCATGGGAGAATAATGGAAGATGTTAAAAGAACTTACTGTGGCATGAGGAAAGTGGAATTAAAAGAGCTACCATCTGATAAAGCATTTGCAGGACTTGGTGAGAGACTTGCTAAGCATTATTCTATTAAAGAATAGTGTGGTATGTAGCCTGCTTACTGTGTTACCATCTATTTCTTTGTCATTGTCACCTATTACATACATACAGCATTGTTAGTGTGTTATATTTAGGTATGCATTCCATAGACAGCTGTTTTTTTTCCTTTCAGACTAGACTAGGTGTTTACTGTTACCTTTTTATATTGCTTTTCATTATTCATCATTTTAATGATATTTTGCTGTAAATCTCTTTTTTTGTTGTTGTAGACACTGCATTTTGTTGTCGCTCTGTTGTCAATTCTGTCTGTAAAATCCCATGATAGTTTTAATATTCACCTTTTTAAGGCTGATTTTATTTCCCAACAGACAGGGCAATGTGTGTAATAGCATAACATGCTGTTGCATCATAATAATCTATTAAATGTCTATCTGTTTCTTCTGTTGTAGGTTAAGCCGTTCAGGGGGAAAAAACTGGCTGCTGCCAGATGCTCAGATGACTAGATTCTGAATGAGCGAAGTAGCATCAAGTTATAATGGCCTAAGAAAAAAACTTTGGCAATACTACAGTAGAACTCAAAGGTGGGCTAGTTATGCAGCTAGTTACATTGATACATGTGAATTTTAATAAAAACAGAACAGAGGTCACTCCAATAGAGATTTACAGACGTGTGTGTGTGTGTGTGTGTGTGTGTGTGTGTGTGTATGTGTATATATATAAAAATAAAAAAAAATTGGGGCAGAAATCAACAAAAGAACTGGACACTTCTGGATATATGCTGATGAAACTCTTCTATGTAAATGAACCTAATGGGCAGAGTGGAAAGAGTCCAGACACAATAGCTAATAAGTTAAACTTTACAGTGCACTCAGCACGCTGAAGTTGAGTGCCCAAAAGGAAGATGAATCCAAGTGGGTAATATCCAGTTTTCCAACTTGAAGCTCCATTATACCAACATTTCTAACGTGAGCACACTGCTTTGAGTGGAACAAGAGAATAAAATTGTTACATTAGTAGGCTAGGGTACCATGCTGAATAATCTATTATCCTACCATGAGTCTAGGTGAGTCAAATGCTCAGCTGATGTGAATCAGTCTACCTCCACTGACGTCACTGGAACGATGCTGATTTCAACAAGTGGAAGATCTGACCTTGTGGCATCAACAGGGCATTGTTATTGTTTCTGCTTTTGTACAGCACCCTCACACCAGTGCTAGCCACTTTCTGGTTTGAATGATTAAAACTGAGCTAAGTATGGTACAAATATAGATGAGCACTTGTAACTGTATTTGCTTTTTCCCCTGTCTTATTACAAATGAGCTGAATAGAAAAGGTTAGGTTTTTTTAACTGACAAGTATGGAGAAAACATTATCTGGTTTAGGGAACTGAGGGCATTTGTTTCCTTTTGAGCCTCACCTTTGTTTTTATAATTTGCTAGGCTGCAGTCTATAGAGCACTCAAAGGCCAATAAAGACTCCCCCCCCCCCCCCCTTTAACTGTAACAGTCTCAAAAAGGCCAGGTTGCAACAGGGATGGGGTAAAACAGGTTTATCAGGTTATACCCGTTTCGTGTCAATTTCAGCTAGTGTTTGCACAACATGAATAATTTGACTGAGATTGGCCTTGGTGTTTTGATTGGAATGAGGGAGATGTGGATGGTCTAAAGGGGGATGTGGAAACGAAGTTTCTAAGCCCCTGGTTTACTGCCTTTTCCATACTGGGATGCTTCATATTCCATCCCATCTAGTGGGATCTAGCCAGTACCTTTCCCCCATTTAGCAATATGGGAAAGGCAAGGTAGTTGCAACCCCCGACACCTATTTGCAAGCCCAATTGTAGCACCTATGCTCTAAGAAACCGGGCAGGGTCAGGATCCACCAGATTTTGTCTAGGGAGAGTAAAATTAAAACCTAAGGGGCCAAACGCCTTGAAGTTTTCAGTTGGCCACGGTTCACAACAGGTAGCTTTTTTTCTCTTGCCATATACCTGTGTGAAATGGATGCAAGCAATGTAGGGAAGAGAGAGCATGGAAGTCAAAGAGTTGGCAAGTGGACCAAACACAGGAGTGTATTGTGTGCACTGTGTGATTATACAGATTACAATTTATTTTGGTCTTTTGGCTTGCTTGACTTATGTCCTCCCCTATCACTATAGTATCTGAGTATCTCAGAAACACGCACACATGAATTCTCTGTTCCTCCGAACTCCACTGCATGAATGATTTCAGGAGTAGAGGAAAGAAAAAGGGTTTGTAAGACACCCTTGTGCTTCCCCATATTATAAGCCAATAGATATGATGTTAAACATAAATAACCATTGGTGTTAACTGTTAGTAATTATTAATTTAGTCCTATTTTCATTTACTGAAAAGCACTCTTTACTCCATTAGTATCCCTTTAAATATAGAGGAAATAGTTTTTTACAATCTCTATGTACAGTAGGTTTTGTATATTGGGTTTTGTACAATGTTTCATCTGTTGATCTATTTGCAGTAGAGTCTGTAAATCTGTTCAACATTTTGCCTGAGAAATATTGCTTTCAATTTTAGGGTAGCCTAACAACAAAAAGAAAAGTTCTAGAAATAACTTAATTGTTAAACTAATCAAACTAATAGCAATCTGAGAGGTTTAACTGCAGTCAGAAAAGTTTTATACACGGACTCTGGGATTGTTTTTTTAACTTATTTTGAGTCTTAAGAACGTTCATCATGTTCTCTTATCAGGTATCCAAAGATAGCTCTGTCAGGAGCCTGCAGAGCATTGGCAAATATGCCATAGACTTTCAGGAATGAAGAAAAGAAAATGATTTTGAACCACAAAATGTTAGTATAAGATTTTCTAAATCTTTTTAATACCGTGTGCAACAAACCTACAAAATCTATAAACTTGGATCTTGACAAATGCGAGCAATACTCCTATCATGCTCTTCCCTTTTAAATAATGCTGTAAATGTTGAAGTCTTGAGGATGGATTAGAACCTACTGCAGCTTTGCTGGCAGCATGACATACTAATCTCACCATTGGTTTTAAGGGCACTTTTTATTTTCTTTCCAGACTGAGGTTCAGATACACAGGGTGGCCAATGTTCTCGCTCACATTTCTACTACGGATGTGTAACATGATTAGTTCAAATAGACTACAAGTTACTAATAAAAATCTTCAGACTCCAGATGTGGAGAACAGCCACAGTAACCTGCTGAGGCTCAAATTACCATTGTTATATTATGCAGGAAATAACTGATCAGCAAATGTATCATAGGACCTTGCTATATTCTTAATCTTGTTATAATATTAAACAGATAAAATAAATAAATATAATTTAAAAACAAAAACCCCACCCACTTTCTATACTGTTATCATATTTGGTATTCACCTTCTGGCACAAACAGCTGCTCAGGAGGATGTTCTACTGCCTGAAATAAGTTTGTGATATAATTTTGAACTATTTGATCCATGGATGACTTTGGCATGTGGCTCAGTCATCTTGATTGATAGATTGTTTGTTTGCTTTGTTGATCCTGGAAGAGACTTTTCTTTAGCAGTGGTACTTTTGCAGTTGAACTTTTCAGTCATCCAGTCAGGTTTTTTTCCTTCCATCTGTTTTAAAAAAAAACAACAAAATTCTGACTTAAGGCTAATCAGAACATCCTGGCAACAGTGGGAACAGAACTCTGATCATCCTGCTCTAAAAGCCCAGGTCCCTATCACTTGTGGCAAAGGAGAATCTCCATGAATTCTCAGATTTATAGGTCCTATGTCATACATCTAAACAGCTTTTGATCCCATCCAGTAGAGGACAGTGATAGACATGCACACTAGCTGGTACGTTACATTTGCAGTAGACGTAGCCACTGAGAGCTCACTTTTACTTCCCTTGCCTTTGAGATACTATCTGATACTTTAAAAGTGTCTGCAACCAGGTGACAGATGGGAAGGGATAGATTTATAACCTTTTGTACCATACCACACAGTTTCTACATGTGTAACAGTTTCAGGTTCTTCATTTCGTGTTATGACAACAGTGCGGTGTGTTTAGTTAACACTGTGGTTGAGGCTGTTGTTAGTAAAACCGGTTTTCTCAAGTTTCTTTTCAGGAGTGTCTATTATTTGTTCTTTGGCGGGGGTGTTCTTTAGAGATATATGGTAACTCAAAGGTATGCAGAAAATCAGAAGGGATCTGGTGGTGAAATATCTGGTGATTTTTGCTTTGATGATCTATTAGATAAATATGGAGGGTCTTAAGAAGAATACATAAAACTGGCACGAGACCAATCTTTTCTCTGGTGTTTCACTATATATGTAGTTAAGAAGCTGCTTTTCTTTCTGAGATCATATTTTCATTGGCTTTGTAACATCTCCAACAAAAACTATTTTGAGGATTGAAATTTCTCATACTTGTTCTCTGTCTAGAAATGATTTTTTTTTGTGAAGTCTGAAGATGATCGCTCTGCTGATCAACGGCTGTAACGGTGGGGCCTGACTCAACACCTATTAAACTTAATGGAAGCCTTTCCATTAACTGCAATGAACCTTGGACCAGGCCCATAGTAAGTGAGGTTGACAAACAGCAGGCGATAGGACATAGAACAACAGGGACTGTAATTTGTAATGTAGTGAACTAAAAGAAAATGATGCCTGATATAGCCAATATATTTTCATAGTCCAATGAACTCTGCTTTGCTCTACAGTTCTAAGCCAGGCTTTATCCTGAAGCAGATCTCAAGGCAAACCAGATGTGCTTTATATGCTTCCAAATTCCCAATAAGCAACTACTTAAAAGGCATTTATTTCCTCTCTAATTTGTGAGATATGAGAGCAGGAAGCCAATGTAACCTATGATGTGATAGCAATATGCTACTGGATGTGCCTGACTTTCAAGCTAATATATAAACATTTGATTTTCTTAGAGTGAAGACACAGACTAGATACCTTTTTTGATTTATTTCAGCTCCTGGTTTGGTAATGTGGGTGAATCTGTACTCATGGCAAGTATTTTCTTTCAAGTTATTTTCTTCCTTCATTTTAATGTTTAATTGTAGTGAAATGTAGAATTTTTGCAGCTAGTTAAGAACAATAAAAAAGATTCCCCTCCTCCCAGTACTGGGGTATGAAGTTGTTGTGTTGCTGTGATATTTGCTGTAATTTATTCATCTGACAAGGAAAAATCAATCAGTCAGAAGTCAGACCAAACCAAACCAAACAAACAAGTCTAAGGTAATGTATGTCACCACCCCACATCCCCACCTCTACCCCTATCCCATCATGTCTGTCTTTTCTTCTTGATGCCTCTTTTTAGGAAATCAGCTTAAGTGAAAACTGAATTTTTGCTCTGTAATAATCTGACTTGCTCAGGCTCCCACCACCTGATAAGGGGTGACCATGAAAGAATTTGTCCACACACTCATGGAAATCTGTTTGCAATTCCCAGGAAGACAGAACAGAGGAATTAGTCTCAGAGATTTCCATATGGTGCTCTCTTCTTGTTAAAGAGCCCAGGGTTTTGTTTTTTTTTTAATCTGGGGTAGGTATGAACTGCAATTTCCAGGCTAGGAATGCCCCATTGTCTGGAAGAGAAACGACAAGTCTGGTAGGCAACTAAGCATTGGGTCCAGCTGGGAGGGTCCTAGAGGCAAGATAAGTCTTATGTTTGCAGATGCCAATTCCATGGTTTCTTTAGAAGAGTGCCTGTCAGCATATCGTGGACTGATTCCCTGTTGTCCTGTACCTTGGTAGCATTTTACACTCACTGTGCACTGGTAAAAATGACTATGCGAGGGGCAGGGCAACAGTGATTCAAACTGGGCTGTCTGTTTTAAGGGCTGCCAGCTGCTCCTAGCTAATTTGAGAGAGGGAGGGAGGGAAGGGAAGGGGATGGAGTTCCAACTTTGCACATTGCAAAAGGACTTTATTTTCCTTCCTCTTAATGAGAGAGTTAGGAAGAAAAATTTAAAAGGAAAATGAAAGAATAATTCAGCATTTTTTAATGGTTTTTGCTCCTGTGCTGCAAAGTACTGTGGGATCTGGAAGATTATAAAAGCAGCTTAGTCAGTTTGCCTTAATTGAACCCAGGCTAGGAGAGTTGGTTGAGGGTCTAGCTGTGGTCCTAATCTTGCAAAGGACTTCAGTGTCTTCACATAACAGCCATTGATTTCAGTGGTGATTGAAGTTGTCCAGACCCTTGTAGGATCAAGTCCTTTCAAACTCAAGTTATTTTGCATATATTTTCCAATATAGTTGGAAATGAATGTTGGAAATGATACCTGACCAACAGAGACTTTTCACGTCAAAACCAAATACCTCAGTACATTTCAAAAGTCATGATAACACTCGAAAAGCAACTAACTCACTACTTTAGTCTCTTACAAAAATCTTGGAAAATTTGAAAGATTTTGGAGATGTTCTGTTTTACATGCTATGGTGGCAGAATTGTTTGTAGTATTTCACTTATTGAATACCTATTTCTGAGTTCAGAAGTAACAAAGCCCAGGGTTTTAAATCAGGAAATATTGTTCTAAACAGGAACAGCTGATCTTGGTCACTTGAGATATCAACTAACCTCCATATATGAGCACCAGCAGAATACACATCCAGAGCAGTTAAATTCCATCTCAGTGACTGCCCATGGTTTTCTAATAGAATGTATAGTAAAAAGGAAACAAAAACATTTAGATGAATGTAGACATTCTTTCCTTGGGAGCTGGATGGAGACTAATCATTAAACATATTTTAAGGTGGGTGACATTTAATCATGCTTCTAAAAATGTCACATTTGATAGTGAAAGATTATTATGTTCACAAGAAAGTTACATTAGCCTCTATAAGGCTTCGTTTTCTATGCTGGATTATTCTGAATTTCACTAGGAACAGGAAAAAGGCTCAGATGGTTTTCTATCTGACTTTGGGGAGCTTTGTATTCACAAGACTTCAGTTAATGGATGCTGGTTTCCTATTTCAAATCTGCTCCCACCCACCCTTTTGGAATGTAATTTGGTTCTAGCAGTTTACAAGCCTGACCCACATCATAAGATTTAAGCATAATGATTTCTAGTACAGAATGAATCATTGCTTCAGTTTTGAGAACTATATTATATTACTTGTAAAATGACACATAGTACCTTTATCATGATCCCTTTTCTCCTAGTTATTGCTGAAGTGTATTGATTCCCTTTCTAGTTTTCTCTGTTTGTCCTAGTCTTTGTCCTTATTATCCAAACTGCGGCTATGGATCAACTGATGCTACTTTCTTGCATAAAGGACTTTAGAATGAAGCTGTTTCTAAGAATCTGAACTTGGTTTTCCTTGTCAATGTATATCAATGAAGTACGAGACAGGGTGCATCTGCTTGTGAATTATGAAACTTTAAGGTAGGGATGGATCAACTTATTAAGAACATAAGAATGGCCATACTTGGTCAGGCTGACGGTCCATCCAGCCCAATATCCAGTCTTCTGACAGTGGCCAATGCCAGGTGCCCCAGAGGGATTGAACAGAACAGATAATCATCAAGTGATCCATCCCCTGTTGCCCATCCTCAGCTTCTGGCAAAGAGAGGCTAAGGACACCATCCCTGCCCATCCTCATTAATAGCCATTGATGAACTTATCATCCATGAACTTACCTAGGTCTTTTTTGAACCTTGTTATAGTTTTAGCCTTCACAACATCCTCTGGCAAGAAGTTCCACAGGTTGACTCTGCGTTGTGTGGAAAAAATACTTCCTTTGTTTTAAATCTGCTGCCTATTAATTTCATTTGGTGACCCCCAATTCTTGTGTTATGAGAAAAGAGTAAATAACACTTCCTTATTTACTTCTGCCACACCAGTCATGATTTCATAGACCTCTATCATCTCCTTCCTTAAGTTGTCTCTTTTACAAGCTGAAAAGTCCTAGTTTTATTAATCTCTCCTTAAATGGAAGCCGTTCCATACTCCTAATCATTTTTGTAGCCCTTTTGTTCAAATAAAACCAACTGGAACCATCATTTAGGGCCCAGTGCAGTGTCCATTGAACTCAATGGGAATCTTCCCAATGGGCGTTAGACTTAAAACTCAACAAAACACATTTAAAAGGTTGGTTTCATTTTTGTTCTTGTTTTAGAAAAAAAATCCACTAATTTTCAGCTTGGATTGGAAGCACAGCGAACTTAAAATGGTGAAAGAAATGCTATGTATCACTGTGTTTCTGGCCAAGCGGAAGTCGAGAATTGCTGCCTAGAAATGGCAGGTTTTTAATGTGTTTCTGAACAAAACCATAGCTACTGATCTTCTGTGGTTCATCCATCACTGCTTTTAGATGTACAGTAATTGCTGAGATTCAAGAAGACTGCAGTGGAAAGAAATGGAACTTCATTTAAAATATTGTCTGAAATGCATGAAACATAGATTACAGTTCTACTCAATGCCTTCCTTACCTGATCTGTTTAACATATCACTCATATGTCATCTATTCAACTAGTCTATTTTGTCACAGAGAATTTTCCTTTGTCAAACGAATATGGCTGTGGAAATAATGATACTTGGGGTGATGTACATGCTTCACACAATTCTCTAGGGGGAATAAAAGCTCAGGAGATTTTCAAATATAACTATTACCAAAGTTTGAATTAAAACAAAATCAGATCAGTCTATAATCTTTACTGTTCCACTGATGAATCTGTGATACTGGGTTCTATTCTCCCTTCACAGAACTCCAGAGTTGCTCACGTCTTTGAAGTGACAATAAACATATGATATTTAATACTGATCTGGTTCAACACCTTTTGCAGGAAAAATGAAGGACTAGTGAATAGCTGATGGCTTTTAGAACCTGTGTAGCTTAGCATGGAAGTGGTCTTAAGAAATTATCTCCTGATTTCCATGTGTTGCTTTTTATGAATTCCAGTAATCTTTTTGGCTCTACTTTTACAAATGAACTGAAGTAAAGCAGAGATTGGGTAAAGTATATACTTTATAATTATCAAATGGGGGATATTTTGTTTTGTTTTTTACCACAGATTTAGTTCCTCATTTTGTTCCTAGTGTCTATATTAGAACTTGCAAAAGCTTTTGGATAGTTTTGGAAAGATTGCCATCTTTCTCTCTATCATATGGAATTATATTCAAGTTCATCTTGAATAACATGCATTTTTCTTAACATCTTCAGTTGAAAAAGATAACAATACTTTCTGGATAATACTTCAGGCATATTATGTAGTCGTGCAAAAACCTTTATTACTGGGAGTTTATATCTTGATCAGAATGTTCAGACTATTTGCAAAGGTTGAGGGGTGTGTGTGTGTGTGTGTGTGTGTGTGTGTGTGTGTGTGTGTGTGTATATATATATATAAATTTAATAACCTTTAAAAGTGTAATAGCATATGCAAAATGAACAACTAACATGAAGGGAATTTAAGAGGTTTAATTCAAGTCAGAAAAGTTTTTTTTGTTCAAAAACTCTAGGGTTTTTCTACTCATTTGTTCAGTCCCTGGAACATTTATCATGTTAGCTTATCAGATAGTGGTTTTTCTTTCAGCTGAAATGGAAAAGTCTGGATGATATGCCCTTGGCATAGTACCTTACAGTTTCTATTGGAAAAGGTGAGATGTACTGTTGTGGTTTTCTGAAGTCAGTTTTGATTCTGAGCTTCTGAAGTTCCTATCAACTGAAGTGCAGTAGGTATCCTGGAATCTCAGTAGCAATTTAGATAAGTGCCACGTCAATCTTTCAAAATCTGTATTAACTGCTCTACATTACATAGATCTCCAAAATACTTGTCTTAGGGTAAGGGGGGTTGATAGAGAGAGAGAGAGAGGAAAAATTAGAATGCATCTTCATCTGCTGGAGTAATGCTCCCTTGATTCTTTTGAACAGTTTGGGCCACATTCTAATCTCATCTACTGAGGTGTGCATTGCTCCATAGCATAAAAAATTTATAACAACTTGTGCGCATGGACAGCATCAGTTCTGTAAAGGATACACAGTGATGTTTGAATACATCGTATGCTAACTGTAAGTTGATCCTATGGTTTTAATGATGAGCTAAATTTCCGTCTTCAGCCATAAAACTGAGGTCCTGACCGCTTATGTTCATTAGAAATCCCAGGGTACTTTTTCGCATAGCCATGGTGTCCTGGTTAAACTAACCATGGATACTTCACATTCTGATGTTGTGTAGGCTCAGTGGAATGAGGCATTCTTCGTTTTCTCTGCTGACCTGTTGTGGGGTCATCTGTGTATACAGTATGTAAGTGATGACTTTCATTCTGGTCTATCTCTTCCAGACAAGGGATTAGGCATGACATAACCTTAGTCCCAGATTTGGACCTTAGCGTCCAAAATATGGGGGCTAGCATAAAAACCTCCAAGCTTAGTTACCAGCTTGGACCTGGTACCTGCTGCCACCACCCAAAAAATTAGAGTGTTTTGGGGCACTCTGGTCCCCCTGAAAAACCTTCCCTGGGGACCCCAAGACCCAAATCCCTTGAGTCTCACAACCAAGGGAAATAATCCTTTTTCCCTTCCCCCCCTCCAGGGGCTCCTGGAGAGATACACAGACACAAGCTCTGTGAAACTACACAGAGTGACTCCCCCTCTCTGTTCCCAATCCTGGAAACAAAAAGTACTTTCCTATTCCCCCAGAGGGAATACAAAATCAGGCTAGCAATCCAACACACAGATCTCCCCTTGATTTCTTCCTCCCACCAATTCCCTGGTGAGTACAGACTCAATTTCCCTGAAGTAAAGAAAAACTCCAACAGGTCTTAAAAGAAAGCTTTATATAAAAAGAAAGAAAAATACATACAAATGTTTTCTCTGTATTAAGATGATACAACACAGGGTCAATTGCTTAAAAGAATATTGAATAAACAGCCTTATTCAAAAAGAATACAAATCAAAGCACTCCAGCACTTATATTCATGCAAATACCAAAGAAAAGAAACCATAGAACTTACTATCTGATCTTTGTCCTTACACTTAGAAACAGAAGACTAGAAAGTAGAAAAGTACTTCTCCAAAGCTCAGAGAAAGCAGGCAGGCAGAAAACAAAGACTCAGAGACTAAATTCCCTCCACCCAGAGTTGAAAAAATCCGGTTTCCTGATTGGTCCTCTGGTCAGGTGCTTCAGGTGAAAGAGACATTAACCCTTAGCTATCTGTTTATGACACGCCCCCCAAATTGCAGACAGTGGGGAAGCTCACTGGCGGCGATTTCCTTCTAGAACTTTAAAATAAACAGATTACTACAACACATGCACCTTTACATATACTACTAAGTATATAACTAACAGACTTCTACATTTTAAGAACACTTTTTAACTACTGAATTCTGGGAAACTCTCACGGGAGAGTGCATCAGCTACTTTGTTAGAAGCTCCTGTGATGTGTTGAATTTCAAAATCAAAATCTTGGAGAGCTAAACTCCAACGAAGAAGTTTCTTGTTGTTCCCCTTGGCAGTATGAAGCCACTTTAGTGCAGCATGGTCAGTTTGTAGTTGGAACCGCCGTCCCCAAACATATGGGCGTAGCTTTTCCAGGGCGTACACAATGGCATAGCATTCCTTTTCACTGACTGACCAGTGACTTTCCCTCTCAGACAGTTTCTTGCTGAGAAACACGACAGGATGGAAGTTGTGATCTGTTGCTTCCTGCATGAGCACCGCTCCTATACCACGCTCAGATGCATCTGTGGTTACTAGGAATGGCTTGTCAAAATCCGGGGCCCTGAGCACAGGGTCAGACATGAGCATCGCCTTAAGCTGGGTAAAGGCTTTTTGACACTCATCAGTCCACTTAACTGCATTTGGCTGGGTCTTTTTGGTCAGGTCGGTCAGTGGGGCAGCGATTTGGCTGTAGTGGGGTACAAATCGCCTGTAGTATCCGGCCAAGCCTAAGAAGGATTGGACCTGCTTCTTGGACCGTGGGACAGGCCACTTTTGGATAGCATCCACCTTGGCCTGTAGGGGGTTTATGGTTCCTCGACCCACCTGGTGCCCCAGGTAAGTCACTCTGTTTTGGCCTATTTGACACTTTTTGGCCTTAACAGTTAGTCCTGCCTGCCTGATGCGCTCAAAGACCTTTTCCAGGTGTAGTAGGTGTTCGGGCCAGGAGTCTGAAAAAATGGCCACATCATCGAGGTAGGCAACTGCAAATTCTCCCAGTCCAGCTAGTAGACCATCTACCAGCCTCTGGAAGGTGGCGGGTGCATTTCGAAGGCCGAAAGGAAGGACATTGAATTCATACACCCCCGCATGGGTGACGAATGCTGACCTCTCCTTGGCAGGTTCATCTAGTGGTACTTGCCAGTACCCCTTGGTTAACTCTATTGTAGAGATGAACTGGGCACGTCCCAACTTTTCCAATAGCTCATCGGTGCGGGGCATTGGATAGTTGTCCGGACGAGTTACCGCATTTAGCTTACGGTAGTCCACGCAAAAGCGTATTTCCCCATCTGGTTTGGGTACCAGAACCACTGGAGATGCCCATGCACTGGTAGATGAGCGGATTATACCCATCTGTAGCATGTTCTGGATCTCCCGTTCTATAGCAGCTTGGGCATGAGGAGACACTCGGTAAGGTGGGGTTCTGATTGGGTGAGCATTACCTGTATCAATGGAGTGGTATGCCCGTTCAGTCCGTCCTGGGGTGGCTGTGAACAATGGGGCGAAGCTAGTGCACAGCTCCTTGATTTGTTGCCGCTGCAGACGTGCCAGGGTGGTTGAGAGGTTCACCTCTTCCACGCCACCGTCTTTTTTCCCGTCGTAGTAGACACCGTCAGGCCACTCAGCATCCTCTCCCTGGACTGTAAACTGACAAACCTGTAAGTCTCTGGAATAGAAAGGCTTGAGAGAATTAACATGGTACACTTTAGGCTTTAGTGAGGAATTGGGAAATGCTATGAGGTAGTTTACAGCTCCCAGGCGCTCTTGGACCGTGAAGGGCCCTTCCCATGATGCTTCCATCTTATGGGCCTGTTGCGCCTTCAAGACCATAACCTGGTCTCCTACCTTGAAGGACCGATCTCTGGCATGTCTGTCATACCAGGCCTTTTGCTCTTCTTGAGCATCCTTTAGGTTCTCTCTAGCAAGGGCTAAAGAGTGTCGGAGGGTGCTTTGTAGGTTGCTTACAAAGTCCAGAATGTTAGTTCCTGGAGAAGGCGTAAACCCCTCCCATTGCTGCTTCACCAACTGTAATGGCCCCTTAACCTCGTGACCATACACAAGTTCAAATGGTGAAAACCCTAAACTGGGATGTGGTACAGCCCTGTAGGCAAACAGCAACTGCTGCAACACTAGGTCCCAATTATTGGAGAATTCGTTGATGAATTTACGTATCATGGCCCCCAAAGTTCCATTGAACCTTTCCACCAGGCCATTGGTTTGATGGTGGTACGGGGTGGCAACCAAGTGATTCACCCCATGAGTTTCCCACAGTTTTTCCATGGTCCCTGCCAGGAAATTAGACCCTGAATCTGTAAGGATGTCAGAGGGCCAACCTACCCTGGCAAAGATGTCTGTTAGGGCCAGGCACACAGTGTTAGCCCTGGTGTTGCCTAGAGCGACTGCTTCTGGCCATCGGGTAGCAAAGTCCACTAAAGTCAGTACGTACTGCTTTCCTCTGGGCGTCTTTTTTGGGAAAGGGCCCAGAATATCCACAGCTACTCGCTGAAATGGGACCTCAATTATGGGGAGTGGCTGAAGAGGGGCCTTGACCTGGTCTTGAGGCTTTCCCACTCTTTGGCATACCTCACAAGACCGGACATACTTGGCAACGTCCTTGCCCATCCCCTCCCAGTGGAAGGACTTCCCCAACCGGTCCTTGGTTCTGTTCACCCCAGCATGGCCACTGGGATGATCATGGGCTAAGCTTAAGAGCTTCCCCCGGTACTTAGTTGGAACCACCAACTGTTTTTGCGGCTGCCATTCTTCCCGGTGTCCACCAGAAAGAATTTCCTTGTATAAAAGTCCTTGGTCTATAACAAACCGGGATCGATTAGAAGAGCTGAGAGGCGGTGGGGTGCTCCGTGCCGCCGCCCAAGCTTTCTGAAGGCTGTCATCCGCTTCCTGCTCAGTCTGGAACTGTTCCCTTGAGGCTGGGGTCACCAGTTCTTCCTCAGACTGTGGACTTGGGCTTGGTCCCTCTGGAAGCGATGTAGGTGATGGGGTTGTTTCCGTTGCTGGTGAACCGCTCTCCGCTGGTGCACCTGAGGGTATTTCAGGCTCTGGCTGAGCCTTTTGGGTATGGCTGTCTTTTGCTTCTGCCAGTTCTGGCTCGCTGGCGCCCTCTGGCGTTGAGTTTGAAGATGTGGTTGCACTTGCTGGTGCTGGTTGCTGTTCCAGTTCCGGGCCTGGGACTGGAGATGCTGTGGCTGTTTCAGTGGTAGGCATGGAATCCGGGTCCACTACCTCTGTCTGGGTCTCCGGTAACACAGACGGGGCCTCTGTGGACGGTTCAGGAACAGGAATGGGTCTGGAAGCTTGCCGGGTTTGGCTACGTGTAACCATTCCCACTCTCTTGGCCCGCCTCACCTGGTTGGCCAAGTCTTCCCCCAGTAGCATGGGGATAGGAGAATTGTCATAAACTGCAAAAGTCCACATTCCTGACCAGCCTTTGTACTGGACAGGCAGTTGAGCTGTAGGCAAGTCTACAGCTTGTGACATGAAGGGGTAAATTGTAACTTTGGCCTTTGGGTTGATGAATTTGGGGTCAACGAAGGATTGGTGGATAGCTGACACTTGTGCCCCCGTGTCTCTCCACGCAGTAACCTTCTTTCCGCCCACTCTCAAATTTTCCCTTCGCTCCAAGGGTATTTGAGAGGCATCCGGGCCTGGGGATCTTTGGTGTGATGGTGGTGTAATGAATTGCACTCGCATGGTGTTCTTGGGACAGTTGGCCTTGATATGTCCCAGTTCATTACACTTAAAGCATCTTCCATCTGATGGGTCACTGGGCCGAGGTGAGTTACTGGAGACTGGTGAGGTGGAAGGGTAGGGTGTCTGTGGCTTAACTTGGGTGGTATGTGGGGTCTTTGGCTGTCCTCGGTTGTAGGGTTTATGGTCTGTGTGCCCTCTGGGATATTCGTTCCCCTTGACAGTAGCTTTCTTGCTTTCTGCCAGTTCCATCCATTTGGCTCCAATCTCCCCCGCCTCAGCGATATCTTTGGGATTTCCATCTTGTATGTACCGTGTGATGTCTTCAGGAACACCATCCAAGAACTGCTCCATTTGTATGAGGAGGTTCAGTTCTTCCAAGGTTTGAATGTTGTTTCCTGTTATCCAGGCCTCATAGTTTTTTGCAATGTAGTAGGCGTGTTTGGGAAATGACACCTCGGGTTTCCACTTTTGGGTTCTGAAGCGCCGACGGGCATGATCTGGGGTTATCCCCATTCGGTATCTGGCCTTGGTTTGAAAAAGTTTATAGTCATTCATTTGCAGCTTAGGCATTTCAGCTGCCACCTCTGCTAAAGGTCCACTGAGCTGTGACCTCAATTCTACCATGTACTGGTCTTCGGGGATGTTGTACCCAAGACAGGCTCTTTCAAAATTTTCCAAGAAGGCCTCGGTGTCATCACCTGCCTTGTAGGTGGGAAATTTCCTGTGCTGTGGAGCAATATTTGGCGCCGGGTTGTTAGGGTTGGCTGGCACATGCAGCCCAGCTTTTGCCAAGTCCAGTTCATGTTTTCTCTGTTTTTCCTTCTCCTTATTCTCTTTTTGTTGTTTTTCCATTTCTTTTTGGTGTTTTTCCATGTCTCGGCGGTGGGCCGCCTCTTCTTCTTCTTGCTTCCTTCTGTGGGCCAACTCTTCTTCTGCTTGTTTCCTTCGGTAGGCCACCTCTTCTTCTTCTAGTTTTCTTTTGTGTGCTGCCTCCTTGGCTGCCTCCTTGGCTGCCTGTTCTCTTTGGTAGGCTGCCTGTTCTCTTTGGTAGGCTGCCTCTTTGATCTGTTCTTCTCTTTCTTTCATCTCCATCTCTTTTTGTTTTATTTCCAGTTCCTGTTTGTGTTTTTCCATCTCTCGCCTGTGTTCAGCTTCTTTGATTTGTTCTTCGGCCTCAATTTTTGCCTTAGAAGTCATAGTTCCTGTTTTCTTGTGTTGGGGTGCCCTCCGGTGTTTATCTTCTGAACTGCAGGTTCTCTGTTGCCTCCTGAAGTCTGCCTAGCAACAGTGCCTTTAGCTAATTTTCCTTTTCTCTCTCTAGCTAATGTTCAATGAAGGGAAACCAGAAAAACCACTTTATTTGCATGCATATAAGTGCTGGTACTTACCTCCTAATGGGAGGGCTATTGCATGACAAAAGACCCTCAACAGTCTCTTAATGGCTTCTCGCTTAACATGCAAGCCACAAACTGCCAGAGAGAGCAGAAAAAAAAATTCTCTCTGGTTCCCTTTTAAAACCAACTGTTTCTCTCTCTGCTAAAAAGCCCTTAGCAGAGAAAAGAAAAATATAATATTCCTACTGGCTTCTTGATTCTGTCTATATCCCACCACTGGTACCCCATGACATAACCTTAGTCCCAGATTTGGACCTTAGCGTCCAAAATATGGGGGTTAGCATATAAACCTCCAAGCTTAGTTACCAGCTTGGACCTGGTACCTGCTGCCACCACCCAAAAAATTAGAGTGTTTTGGGGCACTCTGGTCCCCCTGAAAAACCTTCCCTGGGGACCCCAAGACCCAAATCCCTTGAGTCTCACAACCAAGGGAAATAATCCTTTTTCCCTTCCCCCCCTCCAGGGGCTCCTGGAGAGATACACAGACACAAGCTCTGTGAAACTACACAGAGTGACTCCCCCTCTCTGTTCCCAATCCTGGAAACAAAAAGTACTTTCCTATTCCCCCAGAGGGAATACAAAATCAGGCTAGCAATCCAACACACAGATCTCCCCTTGATTTCTTCCTCCCACCAATTCCCTGGTGAGTACAGACTCAATTTCCCTGAAGTAAAGAAAAACTCCAACAGGTCTTAAAAGAAAGCTTTATATAAAAAGAAAGAAAAATACATACAAATGTTTTCTCTGTATTAAGATGATACAACACAGGGTCAATTGCTTAAAAGAATATTGAATAAACAGCCTTATTCAAAAAGAATACAAATCAAAGCACTCCAGCACTTATATTCATGCAAATACCAAAGAAAAGAAACCATAGAACTTACTATCTGATCTCTTGTCCTTACACTTAGAAACAGAAGACTAGAAAGTAGAAAAGTACTTCTCCAAAGCTCAGAGAAAGCAGGCAGGCAGAAAACAAAGACTCAGAGACTAAATTCCCTCCACCCAGAGTTGAAAAAATCCGGTTTCCTGATTGGTCCTCTGGTCAGGTGCTTCAGGTGAAAGAGACATTAACCCTTAGCTATCTGTTTATGACAAGGCAAATGTGGGGTTTCAGCCCACAGTAAACACTTGGGGACTCATTTTCCCCAGTTGACTTAAATGAGCTACTCCTGACTATTACTAGTGCAAATGTGAGGAGAAATCACAAGTGGCTGCCCAGTTATTTTCAGGGATTAGGTCAGATGCTCCAAAGCAGCACAGGCTTTAGCAGGATGCAGGGCTTCCCTCCCATCCCTTGTACTTCAGGGAAACAGAACAATAAAAATAATGGGTGGAAGGGTTGTGGCCCAGGGATTTGCTAATTCAAATATTCCTTCCTCAGCTTCCACCCATTAAAAAAAACCTAGAGCACTTAATGTATCTCTGCTTAGGTGTTTAAGAGGAGAAAAAAATGGAACTGAATTGGGGGGTAAAGGGACACTATGCTTGGGATAGGATGTCTTTATTTGGGAATAGGACTTGCCCTCCTCATGCACTTCTTCATGGCATCAAAAACTAGGTGGAAACCCCAGCATGGACACCGAGGAGGAGTTAATGCTACTGCCTGCCTTTCCTCCAATGCATTTCCAGGTGCAGGAAAGTTTTATCTGGTTCAAAGGTAAAAGTCTAGAAAACATGAATCTTGGGTTTCAGTTCTCTGCTATAACCATTTTGACTTCAAAAGTGCAGCTCTTAGAAAAAGGTGAACTGCAAAGAGCTATACTTAAGATATAACATGGATACACATTGGTTATAGGACAAATCATAGAATATTAGATTGGAAGGGACCTCAGGAGGTCATCTAGTCCCACCCCCTGCTCAAAGCAGGGCCAATCCCCAGACAAGTTTTTACTTCAGTTCCCTAAATGGCCTCCACAAGGATTGAACTCACAAGCCTGGGTTTAGCAAGCTGATGCTCAAACCACTGAGCTATCCCTCCCCCACAATGTAGTAGTCATTGTTATTTGGTAGCACTTCAGTCCCTGATCCTGCAGTAATGCCCAGGCATGTAGACCCAATGCTCACAGAGTCCCAGGCAAGTCAGCTGGGCCCTAGTATAGTCATTGTGTGATTGTCCCCACTCACCCTTGAAGTCCAGTAATTAATTTTGTAGTTGTGGCTGTAATAAATAAGGGGGGGGAGGAGAATAACCCATGCCAAAGCTTATTAAAATGGCATTTCCGAAAGATATAGACCAGAGTCCAGCAGAGATGACAAATTGTATTTGTCTACTGAACCACGTTTTTCTAGTGAATAAGGAGAATGCCTTGTGGGGTTACCCTGATAATGTTTAACAAGTCCAGGGGAAAAATAAAGGCTCCTCTGTGTTTTTGTAAATGGCTATATTTTTCCTGAATAGACGATTACTCGTATCATACTAAGAAAACACCTTCTTTTTATCCAGTGATTTACCAAACTTTATACTTTTGTTTTCTTGCGACATTTCCTAGTAGGAGGAGAGTAAGGGGGAATGGATAAGGGTTAGAGTGTAAATTGTAGCATCCATCATCCAAGTATCTCCAAATACTTTACAAATATTTGTTGTTTCCAAGCCCAGAGGAAATCGTTGTGATGAAAATTAATTGTCTCACTGCTACAAAAGTAAGTATCTCCATTTTATAAGATGGGGAAAATGAGGCAAGGAGAAGTGAAGTGCCAAAGGTCATTCAGCAAATCAGTGATAAAGCCCAATGACTTTTAATTCCTAGTTCCGTGCTCTAATCAGCAGACCATTTAATTTCTTTAACATCGTAAAGGAAACCAGTAATAGAAATATGCTTTCAAAAGAACAAAGATCAGCGACTATTGCACAGAAGGCATGGGTTACTCTTTTTAACCTGTGTTTTCACAGTGCTTCCAAATTACTGAAGACATTTTTGCACATATTTTCACAGTTGTCTAAAGAAAAACGTTTTACGTTGTTTTCTTGCCTGTCCAAATCTACCTACTTTCTGATGCAAGAAAAAGAGAGAGAGGTGGATGAAAAGTTCAGGTCTTGTTTCTAAATAATTACATTTTATTCTGAACATATTGCTTCTTTTTCCTATTCTGATCCCACCATTTCTGGGGTTTTTTAATACCCAAGTGGAGATATAAAATGACTCAATCTACAATGACACATTCAGATTTGAGACGTTATACTAGCCAATATGTTCATAGTTAAGCTGTCTTTATAAAGTGTACATTTTTTTATTACTGGTGAAAGTGGTTTCAGGCATATTATAAGGAGCTGTGGTAAAATCCAGTTAGATTTATCAGAGCTGTATCCCCTATGGACATCTAAAAAGACACAATATCCCAGAACTGATTTTCTATTTTGAAAAGGATTCTCAGTATTTGTTGTATAACATACAGAACAAAGAGGTACTAGCTTAATTTATCACATCTCTCCTTTTGCCTCATTATGGATGTCTCTGTGCAGGAAGACAGTTAGCTTCATTTTGGGAGGAATTATTCCAAATAATGTCTGCTAGTTCTGTGTGTAAAGGAGCCAACTGGTCATTTCAGCAGGTGGCACAGTGGGAAGGTTGGCACCAGTTGACTCTACTGACATTTAGCAACAATGAAACTTTTGATAAAGCAAAACAAATCAACACCACATAAGCTTTTAAAAAAAATCTTTCCATGTAAATGGGACTTTAATAAAAATAATCAGAAATAATTGTGATGGTTTTCCACACGTGTGTGTGTGTGTGTGTGTGTGTGTGTGTGTGTCCATGTAGTAGTAGGTTCAGTGAATCAGTTTAATGACAGGTAGTGGACAGGCACACAGGTGTGCCAGTTTACAAACACAGTTTGGAATGGCATTGACGTTAGCATTGTGATTAAGGTGCTGGACTCAGGAAATCAAGGTTCAGTTTCTGGTTCTGCTCAGACTTTGGGCAAGTCAAATAATCTCTTTGTGCCTTAGTTTCCCATTGTACAATGGGGATAGTAATCTTTTATCTGTGTATTTAGATTGTAAGATCTTTGGGACATATTGTGTGTAACTATGTGGTTGTATAACCTCTAACACAACAGCGCCTGGATCTCAGTTGAAGTCTACATTTTCTTCTCTAATACTAATGATAAGTATTGTCTATTGATGTATCTAGGTACTTGCTTGTGAGGCAGTGAGATCATACAGCATTCTCACAACATCCCTCAGAGGCAGGGAAGCACTATTATCCCCTTACACAGATGAGGAACTGAAGCATAGAAGACCTAATCCATAGTCCACTGATGACAGTGGGAATTCGTCCACTGACCTTTTTAAGGATATTGGCTCAGATTAAGTAGCTTTGGCCGAGTTTACAAGGCCCAAGTCTGTGGCAGAGCTGGGAATAGAACCCAAGTTTCCTGTATCCCATTCATACTTCGGGAAGGTTACTTAAGATGTCTGGTGTGGCTATATTTCCCAGAACAAATGTATTTTGGATTGAGGCTATACATTAGAAATTGAAGCAGACTCTTACTGTTCAGCTTTTAAGATTTGAGAGATATAGTATTAATGTACTTTTAACTCTTTGCATGACTATTTTCTGTTTACTGATTTCAGCTTTCTAATATCAAATTGTTGTGGTTACAAGGAATTGAATTGCAAAGGCTTGAACAGAACTTACGTGCTATGTATGCTACTTGTAAAAACAAAAATTGAGAAGGAAAACAAGATCAGTCAATCAAACACCAACTAGACTAAACACATTCTGTCTTGTGTCCTGGAGGTCTTGGGATTTAGGACTCTGCTGGGCTGCCAAAGGGAGCAAAGGGCAAAGGTAGGAATCTCACCAGAAATAAACCCTGACCTTTGGACATAGTGTTAATGTTCATGGAGCAGCAGTAAGAATTTTCCAGTGGGTCTCAACTATTGAATTGGCTTGAGAGTCTGTCTCTCAGGTAACTGGTTCCCAGATCATTCAGGCATGTAAAGATAATCTTCAGTGCTTTCACGTGGCTGCTGGAAACATGGAGGAAGCCAATGAACACTAAAGGGCAGGTGCTTTGTGTTCACACTCAGGGGCAGGGGGAGTGTAAACTGATTTCTGCAGCTCCTGGGTAAAATATAAAGTGTAACCCCAGGTGGAGCTCTTAACAGCAAAGTTCACAGATGACAAAGGTGTACATGACCACTGTGAGGACTGTATTAGACAGCCATGGCTGGAGTCTCTGACCCAGAAGCAGAGAAGGAGCATCAGGAGGCACTAGTGATTTCCAAGAGTCCAGGAGCAGCTGTGGGTCATAGAAGACTTTGATAATAGGGGATGAAGAAGCTGCCTCTTCCTATTCCTTTAAATGCTTTCCCTGGCAACAAGCTTCTGTTTTATCCAGGCTAAGACAGAACCAGTTCATTTTCATCCAGATTCCTATATCTATCAGACAGTGGGGAAGCAATCAGATGGTAGAATCCAGGTTTAATATAAAGGAGACCTAGAAGTGAGTATCATCAGCAGAATGGCTCTGTCTCCCCTAGTGGCTAATACACACTGAGTAGGAGTGATAAAATGGAACCCCATCTGATCTCACATACAGGGAGAAAGAGCAAACCCTCCAGGGCTTTCTTTTGGGGTATTGCTGTGGGGGAGGAGAGAATATGCAGGAAGGGACAGTTTAGCCACTGGTACTAGATTTCAAAGGCAAGTTGACAATGCAATCTAAAGGTTGTGGTCGACGGTGTCAATGGTATAGAAGTGCTGTCTATATTTCAATGATATCCATGATGTCAATGTTGAATCAAGGCCCTGTGATGTCAATGTTAAATCAAGGAGCTGCTGATAGCTTTAATAAAACCAATATGGATGTTTTATCATTATCCGCTTTAAAGTCTCGTCCATTTTTATCACTATAGACTCAGTTCAGTTCCCTGTCAGGTCTCAGATGGATAGAGATCAAAGAAATTGGTAGAATCCAAGGACAGGTGGAATTGGTCAAAACCAGTTTTTCCAATAACCTTTCTTTGTGAAGGAAAAAGGCTTGCGATATGATGGTAATTGTCAGCAAGGTGATTAAAGTCTCAAGATGCCTTGACCAAACCTTTGTTTGCTTAAGTGTGGCTAGGAGCTTATCCTCAAGTTGTACCTTCCAAGTAAAGGTTCTGTTGACTTTAGTCAACACATCCTAAATTTTCGTTTATTGAGTTATTATTGGCTTATAGTCAGTATTACTACATCCTGTTAGAGAGATGGCTGCATTTCAAATGGAAGGCTCCCAAAAATGTCAACTAGTTCGCAGGGTAGCTCACAGCAACAAAGTGCTTAGAGAATTTCCATTTTCTGCCTGCTAACTAGACTAGAATAGACAAGCAAAATGAAGGGAGGCATCAAATGAATACCAATGTTCTAAGGAACATGTCCATGTTGTGAGAAGTGTTTGTTAACTCGGCCCATAATAATAGGGTGTCTAGCCTCTCACTAGGCTTCTGGATATTAGAGGATGGAACAATTACTGCGTAAGAAGCTGGATATGTTTTTAGGCCTGCCAGGGCTAAAAATGTAAATCTTCCAAATTATAGTATTTTCCAGTTGCACTAAAGCATGCGCATGATGGCATATTATACTTCATAAAGTATATTTTTGTTTAACCTGAGAGTTTAGAATTTTATTTATTTTTAAGCTTGTGACTTTAGTGTTTTTCTGCTTATTTCCACAAATTCTTATTTTTTAAGATTTTCCAGAGAATACTCCAATACAAAGGATAATACCCATACAAAAGAAATGAAAGGAGAAATTATATCCAATTTTCCACTGCCTTCATTTTATGGTTAACATAATTGCCTGAAGAGCTATTGGTTCTAACCTCACTGTTCTATTTCTCACCACTAGTGTTTACGAAACTGGAATTTTGTCCACTAAATGTATGGGCCTGAAGCATTCAGTTTCCGTTAGCCCTGCAGTGTGGATCCCATTGAATAATATTCAGCTCCTGTTTAAAAGACACTTGACTTCCTGCAAGAAGGGAGATTTGAAGATTCCAGGTCTGTAGCTATCACTAAAGCTCAGTGACTCTGGATTATTCTAAGGTAACTGAATTGTTCTCATTCTTATGACTGAGATAAATATTTTACTACCAGCCAAGCTTTTTCAACAGCATTCATAGGGGTACAGCTAAAGGAAATAGTAGTTCTGTGTCTGAGACTGGAGTATTAGAAATATGGTACCTCCCTTAGCCTCGTCTGAAAATCCCAGTTTTGTTGCTTTTAACCTAAGTCAATTTTTCATAACTGACAGCTGTGGAGATCAGAAATCCTATATGAGTGGTAGGTTCTTTTTGGCCTGGACCAGAGACTATTTTGAAATGTTTAAATAGGAGTATTCCATAATCCCCAGGTCTCACCATGTCAAGGTCTTGATTTTCCATATTCTTGCTTGGTTTCCACCAGGGCCGGCTCTAGCCATTTCGCCGCCCCAAGCACCGTGGCACACCGCGGGGGGCACTCTGCCGCTCGCCGGTCCCGCAGCTCTGGTGGATCTCCCGCAGGCGTGCCTGCGGAGGGTCCACTGGTCCCACGGCTCTGGTGGACCTCCCGCAGGCGTGCCTGCGGCTGCTCCACGAGAGCCGTGGGACCAGTGGACCCTTCGCAGGCACGCCTGTGGGAGGTCCACCGGAGCCGTCTGCCGCCCTACCGGCAAGCAGCAGAGCGCCCCCCGTGGCATGCCGCCCCAAGCACGCGCTTGGCCCGCTGGGGCCTGGAGCCGGCCCTGGTTTCCACATCCTGCATATCTTCTTGTATGGAGTTGTAATGCATGATGGTCCAATCCTGGGAGGAGATGTGTGTCTCCACTTGATTTGAATAGTGACTACATTTGAGAAAAATAAAATTTGCTCATGGATATGTCATGAGCAGAAAAAAGAGGCTAATTTTGTCTAGTAAATTATTCACTGTTAATTATTTACTCAGCTCTACAAATTGAAGGAAACTTGTAATCATGTTGCTATGGCACCTGACATAATTTGTAAATGCCTAGTGCAAGATCTATATTGTTAGGATATTTAGTTGTATAACTGGTCACAATCATCACGGTTGCTTGTACAGATGAGTAATTGTCTAATTGGGCATGTTGTATGTGCAATGAAATGGCACGTGTAAATTAGACATCCAATTGTGCACCAATTTTGCATATAGACCTGCAAAAATAACTGCACAATTTTCTAAATCAGGTCCTTGTATTATCTCTTTAAGATAGAGTTTGTTATTCAGATATAACTTATGTAAAGTCACTGAAGGCCATTATAAATTCTTCCTTCATAGTAAAAACAGAGTTATAGTCTACAATACTCTTACTCTTGAAAAACAGCCACCCAGAGACCACTAATCAAGATTTTGATGCAAAGATTTTAAGTCTAATTTCCCAAACGATTTAGAAAATAGCTGATGAGACTCCAAGTACTAAAATGTGAATATTATCAGGCCTATAACATTTAGATGTGTATTTAGGCTCACAGATTAAATAAGGCTTTAAAGTCAGTGGACCCTCATTATTAATTCATTTGGTATATGTTTAATTGAGGTAAATGAATGTGGCGCTAAATGTAGTTATATATTTCCATATCCATTTCTTTGTAATCTAGCCATGTTTAATGCATCATCATTGTAAAAGCACAACCAGCAAATGATTGTACATGTACTACTTTTCTAAGTTATTTATACATTTTTTAAATATCTTGTGATTTCAATTGTTTCTGAATCTTTCGCTGTGAATAGTTGAAGAGTAAGCACATTTTCAAGAGCTGTAGGGAGGCTCAGATGCTGGTTGCATTTTAACGATATGGTGCATTATCATTCTTACTGTAGCCAATTCTCTTTTAAATCATTGCTGTTTCTGCTTTAGCCTCCAGCTATAGAATTCTTTTCAAGTCGACAGTGAACTTGGCAGATTGCCAGGAGAAAAATAAAGGTGTTTTGGTCCACCAAAGTATTTTGAGTGCTTCTTAGTGATACAGTTTTCTTCAGTGCATCTGCAAAACATTTTTTCTGAAGTGAATTTTCATGTGAAAAGCCTCCTTAATCATCACCAGTATTGTTTGTCTCAATGCAGTTATTTAACTGCACCCCTGGGTGCTTACAAAATAAACAAGAGAGTCTTCTAAAGAGTTTTAAAAGTGGCAGGTGCTTAGTCTGTGCCCTATTCACTTAGCTTGCAATGACATTTTTGTGCTAATCTATAGACAAACAAGAGACAGGTGACACACAGCATCAAGTACAATGTGCTAAGGAACTGATTCAGTCGACAAACTTTGGTCTAGATAAAATGTTTGCACTGCATATGCTTACAATAGCAACATAGATTTATACTGTTTACATATAAATTCTATAAATCTACAGCATTGGAAATGCCACTAATTTAAATACTTTTAAAAAAATCAGTAGATAAAGGAGGTTTGGGATTTGTTTTTGTCCTGGTATTTTAACATAAAACCATTTTTTAAAAATCTCTGCCATTTCTGTAAACAAAGTGTGTGTTTCATTTTTAGGAGCATTAACTAAACCAGGTAGTTAAAGCTAACTGAAACAGACAAATCTGATCTCCCAAACTCTAGCCTATGAATACAATTCATTCATTATAAATTACCATGTCCATGGCACTCAAAGTCTAACATTATTGTACATTTTAAGGTGGCATTCATATTGTTAAATGTTCTATTATAAAATATATTCAGTCTGGAGAGAGAAGTGTCAGCTGAATTTAGGAGCAAATGGAAGCATGATATTCATCATCATTTTTTCTGTTTTCAGTCTAATTTCTCCTGTTACAGCTTTGGTGGCTGATTCAAAACTTTTTAATGAGCCTGTTTGTAATCAGGAGCAACATTTAGAAGAGAGAGGATGGGGCTGGGAGGTGGTTGCCCACCTCTAAAGTTAAGCAATTGTTATCTGTAGTCTTTGTAAGTCAAATTGTTGAGGGAGGAAGGGGAGCTGTAGTTGCACCCTGGCAATAAGCAGTGTAATAGAATCAGAGATATTGACTTGAAACAGAGAATTCAAGATCACATTGACTTTAAAATATCCAAAAATCTTTGAACCCATCCAGAGCTCCCCTACAGCTAATGGGAGGTACCATTATCAGGAACACATTCTCTTTCACTTTCCATTCCTACCCTCCTCTTTCAAAGGATAGCCACCTGCAACCTACTATGTTATCAACTTCACCTCATGTAGGGCCATATATGTAGTTGCTCTCCCATATAAAATAGCAGGAGTGGAGCTGCAATGCACACAGTTGTGTAGCTGTTGTTGAGCTCCCAGTTTTTCTCCATTATTACCTTTGGCAGGTGTGGTTGAAGGCAGAGGGGAATGGACAGGGAGGGGAAATGTTCTTCTGAATGGTAGGAAAAGTAGGTTTTTCCCCATTGATCCCAGCCTACATCACATAAGTGGGGCCAGGATTTGGGAAACCAGAGAAATTAGTACTATGTGGCTGTAAGAACAATAATTCTGAAAAGCGCTTCATTTTCTCTTGGAATGCTCCAGATTGCACAAATGGACATTATAGCAACATATTGTCCTGTAAGGGGAAATATCCCTCTGTGTGTGCTCAGTTACTCCCTCTGCAAACATTGTGGGTGTCTCTTGTACATGCATTGATATCCCTGCTTGTAAGATATGTATGTTTACAGAAGAGATTAATTTTAAGGCTGTACAGGAAATATTTATGCAAGGATATTTCTTAAAGAGATATAGTCATTTTCTAAACAGCCAGCTAAGAGACTGAAATATGCTCATTTACATTCCTTTTTATATGCATTAACAATGCCTGTTGGATGCCCTCTTTTTCAGGAGAGCCTAAATTTATCACAGGAGTTGCTGTTAGGCCACTTCAAAAATAAATAACACAGATCTGCTATATGGGTCAGATAGTCTTATTTGGTGAAGACTTAAAAATGTCTTCATCCATTGTTGAAATGCAACACGTCAATAGAGGACAACTGAGAGGTCTCGGATAGGGAACACTTGAATTGAATCTAATTTATTTAGGCAACATGGAATTTGGCCTGCACTCTTGGGAGAATTAGAGAGAAATGTTCAATAATGGCAAGGCACTGCTAATCCTGTACTGGGGTATTGAGCCATTTTGACTCAGAGGAAAGGGTGGCACCTAATAATCACAAGGCTACATCTTTCAGCACCTTCGTTTTCCTTGTAGGAGGGGAGTTTCATGGCCAACCCACTTTAAAAACTCTGAGAAAATCACAGTTCTACGTGGAAAGGTTGCAAACCTGCTCTTGAAGTAAGAGCAAAGGAGTGAAAATCAAGATGTGCTGTAAATCTCGTGGCAGAATCTAACCTCTCTTTCTGGGCCTATTCCATTCCAAAGAAACCCAGATTGTGTGGGATACATTTTTGGCAAGCTCAACAAGTTCCAGCCTTTCTGAGGTTTAGACATCAGTTTAGACTCATCTAGACGCGATATATCAATCCCCGAGCGCGCTTATATCGATTCCGGAACTCCACCAACCCCAACGGAGTTGCGGAATCGACAGGGGGAGCCGCGGACATTGATCCTGCGCGGTGAGGACGGGTGAGTAATCCGATCTTAGATATTCGACTTCAGCTACATTATTCACGTAGCTGAAGTTGCGTATCTAAGATCGATTTCCCCCTGTAGTGTAGACCAGACCCCAGACTCTGACCCAGCAAAGCACTTAACCATCTGAGTAGGGCCATTGACTTCACTGATGCTACTAAAGAGGCTAAAGTGAAGCACATTTGGGACCTATATGTGAGTGTCACACATGAATGATAGCCCAGTTTCCCACTCACTATCATTAGAAGGCAAGTAGGGTGGTTGCCCTGGGTGAAAACGTTTGAGTTTAGGGGTGGGGGGAGGAAGTAGGATAGCAGACCACATTGCTTTTTTTTGCTCAGCTGGTCATCTTGGGAGCTGGGGAGTGCCAGAAAAAGCTTTCTGTCTTGGGTGGCAAAGGACAAAAGTCTGGATTAGAAAGAGTTGGGGGCACTTCCTCCAAATTTCTTGCAAATCCAAATCTGCTGTCTTCACCTCATTTTTTTTACAAGATGTATTTCTGCTTCCCTTTTTGATGCTACTTTTCCATTTATTTGTAAGAGAAACTAAAATGCTTTCCACCTTTGTTTCCATGACTACATTATTTCTTTGCTTTTTTTCCTCTCCTGGTTGATATAATCACTAACACTGCCCCTCCTAGTGAGCATCCCCATCATGTAAATAGTTTGTATAGATAATTAAAAGCTGGGGTTCACACACTGATGGCTGCAACAACAGGCTTGTTTTCTACAACTTGATGGAAAAGATTTGATTTACATCTGCTCTGGGTATTTTATTCCCTATCTTATTAAAGCTTACAACTTAGATACACTATAGTTTTGATGGGGAACCTTGCCAAACATTTTCAGAGGAAGAGAAATTATCTCCAATTAAGAGAGAGTATCAGTGGAATAGAACGTTGTCACAGGATAATGGTCTCCTGCTGCTTTGTTAAATGCCAAGGTAAACCTGAGGCATTTATCAGAAATTAATGTCAAAGCAAAGTCGAGAGGTTCATCCTGAAAGCGGGAAATACTGGGCTTGTGAAAATGTTCTGTTTAAAATAGTTTCCATCCTTGCCCTTTATGCCTGGGAATGAGTGAATATCCTACCTGGGGCCAAGTACGTGTTAAGTGGTGAAAGTGGCCTTTTGTTTTTAGGCTTTATGGTTACAGCCCAATCCAAAAGTCCATTGAAGTCAATGAAAAGAAGTGCAAGGTTGAACAGAAAAAACTCGTCTAGATGCAACAGAAAAAGACCAGAAAGCTGTAGAAAGTCTCAGTCATAAAACAAAGTCTTAGATGGCTCTGAAACAGACTTTGTTCATCACTAGTCTGCTCCAATTTATGTTCCTCAAAGAGATTAAATAAGTTTTTGTCAACTTTATATTGATGAAAAACCTATTCCTCTGTTAAGATCTAAAGCAAATCCTGTTAGAAGCATAAATCCCTTTGTCTCCCCCCCTCCAGTGTCACAAGATTTCCTATGCCTTTTAAACCCAAAATTAAGCATATCAAATCAACTTTAACAGTTACTTAGTCATGTCTTTAATTGGTCTGTAAATATGAATGCATATTTGTAACTCCCTGTATGTTTTCTCAATCGATAGAATACTGAATATGAGAAAATATATTATCCCCCATTTCCATCCACTTTTTTCCAAGAGGCAAAACTACCTGTGCAAATTTGAAAGTGCTTTGAATCTAGTGTTTATACCTAAATTTACATGCCTCTGTCTGAACATCCATTGGGCCATACGTTCCCTAGTTTTTGCTGTATATATGGGACCAATTAAATTCCTGCTGCAGTCAGACTTCCATTGTCTTCTGTGGGACTTGGAGGAAGCCCATGTTGACTTCAATAGGACTTGGACCAAACCCATCATTTGCCCATTTATGGAAAATGTAGCCTTCAAAGAGTGAAGACAGATTTAACCCACTAATTTTTCTTTACAGTTAGTTTTGCTTTGTCATTTAATATAGGGCCAGTCATTTTGTGATGAATACAATTCTGTCTTACACAGGGACATTGTCAAACATAGCCACAAATGTAGATTTTTAAAAAAAAACCGTTTTTACAAAACCATGAGACAAATCAAAATACTTCCAATATTTCAAAAGTATTCTCATGGAAACAGCTGTCTGTGAACAAACATTCCTTTGTAACTCACACATTGCATTACTGAAAATTTGAAGATGAAACTGACCATACATTAGTTGAAGTTAAATTGATATTTCATTGTCCTAACTATGAGAAGTGGGAAAGATATACGAAGGGTGTAAGAAGTAAATTGGATTTTTAAATGCTTTCAGTTTTAATAATCTAAGGGATTATTGGCACCAATATAGTAGGAAAAGAAAAGACATTTCTTTTTCAGCTGAGCGTCCTTCATCTTGTTCAAAATTAGAAATGGGCCAGGACAGAACGCTCAGTCCAAATGCTCCCAGTATTTGAGGATTTCAAAATTAGTCTAGACCCAAATCTTGCAAGATGGGCCAATTTCGATCATAGAGTGCAGGGACTTGCCCTATAGACACACCGCTCCCATTCTTGTTAACAGGGCATTCTGGAAATCTATGGAAAATCAATGTTTATCATAAGTGTGAGAGCTCTGAGCACATCCTTACCAGGTACCTACTAATCCAGCTTGCTAAGTAGCTGAGAAGAGAATTGCATAAGCACAACCACATTTTTGTTTTCATTAAATGTGGTTGTTGTTTTAAACTTTCTGGGCAGAGTGATTCATTTCAGGCCAGTTTTCAGAAAACTAGATATTGGCTAGTACTGCAACATGCCATGTTTCATCAGTCATGCTGCATTATGTTACATTAGGGGTTCCTATGAATTCACTTTGGTCTCTGAGATTTACGGAGATATGAGGCAGAAATCCATTTCATGAATACACAGAAAAGGACAGTTAGGGACAATCTCTATCACCAAATGTACAGAGTTCTTTTCTTTGAGGTTCGGGGGAGGGTGAGAGCGGAAGTAGCAACTGATAAAATAATCACCTGCTTTCAAAACAAATTCTTACAGATTGTCACATGGTATTAGAGCTTTATTCAGAAAACATGGTACATGACCCTGCCATGCATGGAAGGACAGAACAGGCTTCTCATTTTACCAACCAATTTACTACAACAAAGAATGCCTACCCTAAAGACACAATTCTTGGCCTAGTCCCTAAATATATTCTGCAGAGACAAGCTGGGACAAAGGTACTCCAGAGAAATGCACATTTGGATTCATTATAGTGTTAAAAAAATGAAAACAAAAAAAACCAATCTATTTTTCTTTTTAAATGCACTTCAGCTTTGAGGCAGAGAAGCAATAATGTATTCTCATAACCTCAGGAGAAAATCTGAAAATAAGAAAACATTTAAAACGTAATCTGATCTGGTAGAGACCTACTCAACAAAAACGTTGAACTTTGCTCTGAAGCTTAATGTTTTTTGTCAAAATATTTATTGTCTGTACTCTTCAGTTATGTTTCCCAAACATGAAGGATTGCTGTAGGATAAATATCTCTGACATGGAAATTGGCCACTAAAAAGAAAATAAATATTTTATATAAATTAAAGAACCAGTAAAGAAAAGACAACCCTTTCCAGGGAAGGGAAAGAAAGAAAGATTGATTCACCTTTAGGCCAAAATCTTGCACTTAGTGACTACATGAACCAGTGCAAGATGGTCGGGAAGCTGCTGTAGTAAAGTTATTTTAAAGAAAAGCATGAAAAGGGAATATTAAGACTAAAGAGTCTATTCCTTTTGTTACTTTTTATCAGAGCTTATGTGTAGGAATTATATTTTCTATATACCATAATAAATGTCTGAACTGAACTTACATTACTATACAAAATGTATAAATAATAGCCCTTGTCATTGCAGATTCTTAAAAAAATAAATTGAGTTTAAAGCTATTCTTTCTCCAAATCTAGGCTACTTCTCAGTAACAAAGATCATTCAAATATCATCCAGGAAGAGGAATTTCCAAGCCCTCTGAAACTATAATCCCTATGAACAAAAGTGGCTGAACTCTATTTAGCTACACAGTGAACATTAGCTGCTCTGGTACGCTTCACATTTCATCACTGAAATGAAGTAGTTTGTTATAGGCCTCTACTCCCATTGAAAATGTGAGTGTTAACATTCTGTATTTTAATAAAAACAACAAGGAGTCCTGTGGCACCTTTAAAGACTAACAGATTTATTTGGGCATAAACTTCTGTGGGTAAAAAACCTCACTTCTGCATTTTGCAGGTTATTAACAGGATTGATATTACCAATGTCATTATTCTTCATTTTGTCTTTAGAAAAATCAAGTTATTTACATATTTTAAGTGAGCAGGAGCTCTTTCTTTCTTTGTCTCTTCTTGAAGGTGTATGAAGATTAACCTTCATGCTTCAAGGCATAAGCCAACCAACCTCCAACTAGTGGATGTTAAGAAAAAATTGTCCTTACTTTGTACATCTTTCTCTGAAGCAGCTGGCACTAGCCAGTGTTGGAAACAGAATACTAAACTAGGTGGACCACTAATACGATCCAGAATGGCAGTTACTTTGTCCCTATTATTATGATGACCCTCACTGATGATGACCTTAGCTGGCATGGTCTCTATTGCCTGAGGATCTTCTGCAATAGTTAGCACTAAGAAAATAGCCATTAGTGTAATTTGTGATATTTTCCTATGTTTTCATTGCAGTATTTCAGTGAGTTGATATTGATAGGAAACATTAATTACAGCAGGCCCAATTCTTCCTTCCGTTGCATGGATAAGGCTATTTGATAATTACATGTGGGTAACAGAGAGAAGTACTGGCTCCTTACCTTTCAGTGTGCACCACTGCTTGTGGTTATGTGCTTTCTGTGTAACTGTTGACATCATAGGTTAGGAGTCTGATTCTGTTCCACTGAAGTCAGTGAGAATTTTGCCATTGATTTTTGTTAGTGCACAATCAGGTCCTAAGAGACTATGCTAATAGGTTCTGAAGTTTAGGTAGGATTTAGCCTGAATACATAACTGAATGCACTTAAAAAATTGGGACTTATGGAAATATCCTTTGAGTGTATAAATGAATGTGCTCGTCTACCACAATGGTTAGTTTGTTTCTATCAGCTGAAATTACTGAGTATAATAGGCTGTACAGTACATCATTCAGAATCTGCTAAAAGTAAGAACAGTATGGTAGTAAAAATGAGCTCTGAAGGAGTTACATTGCTGAGTCTTCAATTATGAAGACATATCAGAAAGAAGAGAGTTGCAACCCATTACACTGCTGAACATCCCTCAGGGTGATATCACAGGGAGAGTACTGACTACTTGCAGTAACTTTTAGTGGCTTCAATGGTTCATGGCAAAGGCAGATGAATATTAGGAACCCCAAATAATGGAATGTCTTGCCTAGATTATTATTTATATTAAAATCCTGTCCTGAATAATGAAAAATACAACATCTGGTGGAAAGAGAGAGTGGGAACTAAATAGAATTGCCACAGCAATTTTTGACTTTTAAATGTATGTTTAAAAATTGTGCATTTAGTTCACAATTTGTCTTGCGACTAGAAGTCAATGAAAGTGTAAGTGGCTTATTTTGGTTTGATAGGTATGTTATATTTGGGGCTGGATAGAACTGTGCGGGGACAATTTGCCTGAGGTCGTTGATCAGATTTCAGCAAAGGAAAAGGAACGGAGTGAAGCACTGACAGATCCCATCTGGGATACATGAGACAACTGTTCTTAATATAGTTTGTGTGTTATCTGCTGCTGGAATTGCAGTTTTCAGTTGCTTGTGTTGAGATATTGCAACGGTTTAAGGTTTGTTCTTACACCACTTCAGAACAGGTAGAGTTCGTAGTGTCTTATCAACAGCACTTCACACAAGCCAAATAATCAATAGGCTAGTTCACCTATATGAAGATGTGATATATACACAAACAACCATACTAGCTAAGTGTTTTAACTTGTCAAGTTAAGCAAGACTTAACTCGGACTAATTTGAACCCCTATGGGGGGGATAGGGAATAGAACACATGAAGTGGAAAAAGGAGAGCAACTGGGGAACTGTGGATTTTTTAACTTGGTCATTGAAGAGTTTGACCTTAAGTCATTTCACCAGGAATATTCCTATTGACTTCATAATGCCAGTATAGGGACTGCAGGGATAACACAAATAATAACAACAATATAATATTGGGTAAGGGGCAGATTCTCCTACCCATACAGATGTTGAATAGTGGCACCTTGAGTAGTCCTTATGGTATCAGTGGAACTACATGTGGGATAAGGTGCTACTCAGTGTGAGTAAAGGTATCAGATTTTGCCACTTTAAACTTTTTTAGTATGGCTAATTTTCTAGATATCCCATTTTTTGTATAATATGAACTGCTCTTTCTCTAGCTTGGCTTTTTGGTGCTTGTGAAATGTTTCTGATCACATATAATATCCTTTCTCTTTTTTGCTTTACTAATACAGTAATAACTAATCTATGCTTTTTCATCTAGGAGAAAGTCAACAAATATTTTATTTAAAAACACAACAACAGGATGTTCAATAGAGGTGGACCCAGATGGTGAAGAAAGCAAAGCACTGTACTTGTCAAATCAATAATTGCAGAGGACTACAGAATAATTTTGGTGGAGGAGGAATTGGAAGCTAATTCTGGGACAATATACGAGACTGGGGAGATGGTGATATTCCCTGAGAAAGTGCAACACAAGGGAGGAAAAAGATTTCTAGTATTCATGCCAACACACTCCCCCCCTCAGTATTGGTCCCTCAATCCCCTTCAGCTTGAAATCTTATTTTGCAAAAATTAAGTTTCCCTTCTACCAGAAAGAATTACTGTTTGTCATTTATTCCAAGAGAGTACCTTATCTCATGTGATCAGTTCACTGCATTTGCAATGTGGAAAAAAACATATTCTCTATTAATTCAGACTTCACTTCTATCTTCAGGAGATTCCCAAAGCACTCCCCTCTAAATTTAGAAGTGCATGCCTTCTTCCCCACTTCAATTTCTTTTTTAAATGAGATAGTTAGACAGCTAAGATTGATTCTATAATCAAACTGAGTCTGTAAGACGGCACTCACTTTGTGAACAGATAGCTTATCAACCTGTTGTATACCAATGTTCAAATATATGGCAAATAAATGTAATTCTAGATTTTTTTCTCCGTTTTAAAAAAAGGTGATTATTCACAACATTATACACTGAGTAAAAATTATTCACAGGAAAGTAACCCGTCTCTTATGTGCCTGGTTCTATATGAAATGAGCTATCAAATCCTGCATACCAGAAAGAAAATTACAACTGAATTGTAAGGATCACTTAGTGGAGAACTCAAGTTTAATTCTGGCAACAAAGACTGGATATTTCATACACATTTGCTTTCCAGGGCATGGGAGGATGCCAGTAATGTCTGTTCCTTCAGTATATATTTATTTGTTGTTGTTATTACCTGGTACGCAGGACATTTTTAGCTTGTAGTGGTCATGTTTAAAAACTTGAACTTAGATGCTTTCATTGCGGTGGTGGTGGTGAGAGGGGCTGGGAAGAAAGGAGAATGAAAGAGATTAATCTATGTAAAACCAAACATAAAGTTGTGCCGGGGCATTTTAACATAAGCTTTGGCAAGAAGGAAAGAAGCTGAAAACCAGGAGTAAACTGGTCAGGAAAGAATGAGAGGGGTTATGATTTTTCATACCTGAAGAGATTTTGCTATAGGGTGATAAAAGTTTGACTTCTACCATGTCTTTAATTGTGCATTTCCTTCTTCAAGTGTTTTTGTTCATGTTGTTAAAATGAACTGTTTGATGTTGAAGTAAATAGGCTAAAATGGAGGTATTTCAAATAAATTGTGTGCAACACACATTAGTTTACATTCATGACACAGTGTTTTGTCATGGGCATTTTATGGTACGTTCCAGAGCCTGTTGGAGTGGAAAACGATGCCCCTTGTAACTAACTGCCATGTCTTTGTGTTAAATCACACTTTCTTTCCCAGGTCTCGAAGCAACAGTATCTTAAAGATGAAATATTCATTTCTGAAACCTAATTTAATTTCAGAGATGCCTGAGCTCTGGACCTTATCAGTTCATGCAATCCACAAAATCAATGGATTAACAACTCTTTTCCATAGATGGAGGTTTGGATTTTTTTTTTTAAACATACAGAATCTTTTTTAAAATGCATTTTCTTGATTTTAACCTTGGTTGGGCTGACAGTCTGATTTACTCATATGTGATATGGGGAATAATGAGAAACACTAGAAGCAATAATCTCCCTGTCAATAAATGCAATGCATTGTTACTTTATAATGGGGATTAGCAGCCTCAGAGAGTATAGAGCCATAAATAAATAAATAAAGGTTAAACCATTTGAAAGCTTTTTTTTTATGTTCAAATTTTTAAACATGGTTTTCATAAACCCTGAGGCTGGTGTGATAAATCATTACTGACGTGTACTAACCAGTTAAACCAGTAACAAATGCAATTGGGTGTCAAACATAACAGGGAAGATGAATGAATGCAGGCGTTCCAAAAGGCAGACTTTACTAAATAATATCATAAACTTAATCTAAGGAGAGATTTTTCAAAAGCATCTAAAGGATCTAACTCTCATTGACTTTCAATGGGTGCTTTTGAAAGTCCCTTCTATAATCAACATACATTTGGAATGGTTTACCTTTACTTTTACTCTTTATTTTAAATAGGGAGCAATGTTTGAAACAGATGTGACTATCCAGAGAAATGCTGGGTATTCAGCCCAACCTGGGATTACCCATTAGCACATTTGTGCAATGAGTATTGAGTATTTAGACATATTCAGTTACCTGTGTGTTTACCTATTCTCAAAAGCTAAACCAGGAGCTTCCTGGTATCACATTATGGCAATGTTGTAGCCAGTGGTGTGAAATCTTAGCACACACTAGGCAGCCAATCTTTGCCCATGACAGATCCATGATCTCCCATAGTCTAATATAGAGGGTGCAGTCACATGTAGCTGGGCCAGAATCTCTTCCAGCATAGCTCTGCTGAAGTCAATGGTGTCACTCCAGCAAAAGAGTTGCCCCTCATGTCTGCATATATGTTTGATTATAATAGGTTTGATGAAGTATCAAACAAAGCTGTCAGTCTCTCTGAGAAATGCTACTGCTAAGAAACTAAAAGTTGAATACCATGTATCTAGCTACAGTCAAGTTTCACATTGCTACAGGTACTGCTTCGACTGTTTGCATCAGACGTTTAGTCAGAATTATTGCCTCCAAGGAGAGAATACTCAGGAGAACGGCATCACTATTATTATGGATGGATTATAGAACAGGTATTCACTGGCAGCACTTACTCATCTCTAGATTTAAACCAAATACAAATAATACCTGCTGTTACTTTTGAAATGATTAAGCTTAAATTAGGTGACTGAAACCTGAGGCTCTTAGTGGGCAGAAATAGACTTATTTATCTACAAGTGGGCACCTCAGGTTCCAAGAAACTCCAATGATTGCTAAATCATTTGTACCCATCTCCAGAAAAAAGAGTAAGAGCATTTTCCCCTGGCTGTAATAGAAACATGACAGCTATCGGAATTTGTTAACAATGGTTACTATGACATATTTTCCAGGAACAGTAGCCACAAGTTCTTAGAATTAATTTGCATTTAGGGCAAATGTTCAGTACTTACTCTGGTTTGTAAAAGTCAGTGACACAAGCACATTTTTCAGCAGGAGCAATTACAACATCTAATTCAAGCATGCCTCATCATTTAGTGGTTATCTTTCTTTATGCAATCAACAAAGGTGAACAAATTGACCTGTACAACAAAAGAAGTAAACAGAAGATACTATGAAGATGTATATTTTCTGCATGGTTATTTAGCACTATCTTGTGGTAACCCTATAATTTTTTCTTTCTACTTTATTTTAGAAGATACTTGAGATGTTTTTACAATAACTTAAAATACCAAAACAGGATAAATTTTCCAGAATATGGTGATTTACTCAGCTGAATCAACCTCAATATAAATCACCCAGCAAAATAATACCCTAAATTAGCCAGCTAGACTATTTCCATCAACTTCCTCACACAAGAAAACACAGAGAAGATAAATGTTTTACAGTGCCCCAGGGAGATTAGTAAATCTGGGCATTGTCCGGCAAAGTGGAGAGTTGAGGCCCCCTGATGGGCAACACCCTACCTATGATTCCTTTGCCTTTCAAACAAGGTAGATGCTAACTTGAATCCTCCATGGAATTCATCTGCTGTGGTAGCACAAAACAGTCTCTTACATAGCTAGGTCTCAAACCATTTAGGGCTGTAAAGGTTTAAAAAAAGTACTTTATTGGGGAACTAATTGGAAGTCAATACTGACTCCAGAGAACTTAACAAGTGGGTAACTGCATCCTTCAATAACTTCAGTAGTCCAAAGCAGAGCACCTTACGGGAGTCTAATCTCAAAGACATGCATAACTGCAGCCTAAAGAACAGGTCACAAAGAAGACACAAAAATATTTCTTGGTAGGCAAAAAAAACTGATTATTTTTTCTGTTGGATAAAATGGTGTTGCCAAAGAGTGTAGAAACCAGTTATTAGCCAAACCAATGTGTTGGTTTTTTAAGACTAGCTTTGGCTGTGTGTTAGCCCATTTTCTGCCAAAATTCTAGCTAGAGCTGAGTGAGTCAGTGGGAAAAACAATCTCACACTGTTAGCTTGGTGGTTAGGACTCTGAACTAGAATATGGGAGTCCATGCTCTGCCTGATTTAGAATGAGCTGGGATTTAAAAAAAAAAAATTCTGCTCTGAATCCAGCAGAGCAGTAACTTGAGTCTGGGTCTCCCAAATCTCCAGTCAGTCCCTAACCACCCTGCCATACGTGCCATTTCAAAAGGCTTTTTTTTTTTTTTGTATGAAATCACTCAAAAAGAGCTTTTTTGTTTCAATGGGGAATGAAAACATATTTTGAAACCTTGAACGATGCCGTGGAATGGATGGAAATGTCACCCTTCAGTTAGCAGGCAGGAATGTTAATGCAAAGAGAATTTGTTAAGAACATATTAGAGAATATTCATGGAAAGCAAAAGTTTAGCTTGCAAGTGTAAGCATTTGCGGCAGTTTCTAAAAGTTATTGCTAAGAAATGTACCTAGAACAAGTGGCGTGTGCATCCAATCAAAATTAACCAACACATCTTGAGTTTTGAATGCCAGCTAGAGAATTCTCATAAAGAACTTCTCATGAATGGATGGCATACCAAGAATTCTCAGAAATTGTTGAGCAAATCATTTTGTACCAAATATATTAAGATTCAAGATCTACTCATTGACAATTTATGAACAGAGAAAAAGAAGTGAAACAAATTTACTATTCATTATTTGTTCAGCTCTATACCTTCCATACAAAACTACATCATTGTTATGACACAGTGCTTTAGGTGGATTCTTGGGGGACACTGTAGAAGATATGTCCTTAGGATCAGACAAACACTGCGAGACAAAACATTTGATATCCTTCAAAAAACAGGTTGGCTACCAGAATTTTTTTCTAAACTTTACAGCTGTTGAGAGGAAATGGCTTGGAACAAATGTTTGTTACCATAATTAATTGCTGATCATCAGTGGTGAATATTGGTTCAAGGGAGAAATCATAAATCTTATTCTTTCCACTGCTGAAGTCATATCTTACAGCTTAGAGCCAGCTCCAGAAACAATGTGATCTAGAGCTGTAAACACACTGTTACATACAGAAGACTATGAGAGGGATTAGTTAACTTGTTAAGTGCTATAGGACAAAAATGTGCACCACAGAGGAGGCACTTATGTTGTCCAACTGCTGTACTTGAAACTGGTACATAGGATGTGAATGTAAGCATTATTGTAGCAAATGCTTCCTCCCTCAACTCCATGCATAAGGTATGTTTGGAAAGCCCATGTAAACAGAATGTTGCTAAGAGCAGGAAATATTTAGAAACATTTCTTGTTTACTTTAATAATGAAAAGTAACATTTGATTCCCTGGGTATTTTTTCAGCTTAGGCTTTGAAACTGAACCTAATTACCAGCGTTGCATTACATAGTGGAGCTTTTTCTGTTTGGGTAACAATGGGGACTTTAATGAAACCTAATTTACCTTCTCCTCCCAGTTACTGCACTTTAAGTTTAATTTGTTCACTGTGATGCTCCTGGCCTTAAAGTATCAGTTTAGAAAAACATGTCTGTAGTTTTATTTCTTAATGCACTTTGATAGTATTTTTTTCCTAGCAGAAAATAAAATGTTTTAATTGGACTTCACTGTCACAGAGTTAGTTGCCTGCCACAGATTTCAATGAAATGTCCTTTGTTGAAGATTTAGAAAAACACTCCGTATGCAACAAATATTGATATGACTCTTAATGGCAATGTAGCTGATTAATATCCTTTCATGCTTCACAGCAGCATGAAACAGTGTTTTAACGAATGCTAACAACAAAGAGTAAACCAGGTGTGTTACTAAGAAACAATCTCTAGTGTGATTTAATTAATCAAAGCATTGCATGGAGCAATTATGAGCAACCTTGCATAAGTAGCAATGGTACATGTCCTGGAGTTTTAAATTGGCTTTAAAGAAAGACACCAGGGTTTAATAACTATGCTTCAGCAGTCACAGAAGAAACCTCTTTCTATTTGGGAGTAATAAAAAAATAAAATACTGAATATGAATTTTTGATTTTTGGTAAGCGGATATATGAAAAAAGCTAAACAAAGTTCAGGAAATATAACTGAATAACCATATTATATAGAATGCTCTCCCCAACCACTTTGCTCTGAGTGTCCCATGTATGTTATGTGGCTCAAATGCATATCTTTGACAGTGGATCTGCATATTTTATTTTGCCTAGTTTTCCACTGAAACTGGAGTCTGATTAGGTTCTGCAAGAGTTTGGGGTTTATGTATGAGGTTAAATCAGGGTTTGGCTTTAGGCTAAATTCAGCTGAGCTACCACAAACTATTCTAATAAAAACTTGGTGAACTGCAAATGGATTCAACCCAGAACTAAAACAAGAGGAGTACATTTAGAACCAGGACTTCAAATCTAACCACTTCCAGAATTCATATTTTGTGTTATATGCAGTACTTAATTTGTGCCAGGTCTTGCCTGAGCTGACACGCAGCACCTCTAGGCTTGCCGCATCAGGTATGAAAGTAAAAAAAAAAATGTTGCTTGAGCCCTGGCACTTTTAATTACAAATTAGGCACTGGTTACATATTTGGCGCACCTCTAGTCAAAGCGAACTTAAAGCCACTGATCACTTGAAATTTGGTGAAAACTCAAGAAGTTCATTGCAGTGCCCTCTTGGGGACCCCAAACATGACTGTAGAGTAGGAATTTTGACATTTTGGTTACTGAAAGAAAGTGTTATGGATTATACTGCTACCAGATCTGTTTGCCTCAGTCCCTTGGCATGACCCATGACCCCTTTACAACATTATAGTAACATATTTCAGTGCTGATCCCAGTGCTTTCCTCCATCTCTTATTACTGTTTTTCAGATTTCAAAATAGCAAACACAATGTTTACGTCTAACATAAATATTATGGGCTAGATTCTCTTCTGTGTTAGCTCCACCTCCAGTGCAAGTTAGATCTACTTCCAAGCAGACAAACTTATGCCTCGATGCCAGATTTTTCATAGGCCCTATTACTATTGTGCAGTGAAATTTTGAAATGCCCCCTCACCATCTCTGCACACAGCAGAGTGAGGGACAGAAGCACAGGGTTCAGCTGCAGCACAGATGCACTGGCAAAGAGTTCCCCACTAACACATGAATTTTTTGCTAGGCATTTGCTGCTGAATTTCGTCCCCTTTATCATATTGGAGGTAGAAAGGGGTCATGATAACCAAGTTTCAGTCATTAATACTATGACATAAATGTTTAAAACTCCATAGAGAATTAAAAACAAGAGCTAAACTAAATACACATGCTAACAGAAGGAGAACACATTTTCATAGAAGGAAAGTACTTCTACTACTACCACTGAGCCCTTACAGAGATTTGCTGTTCCAAGCTCTTTACAAACTTTATTAAATTAATGCTTACACATCTTTGTGGGGTAGAGAGGTAAATATTATTATCTGCACCCTGAAGTGGAGAAACTGAGACAGAAAGGTTAAGGCCTACTTTTTTGAAAACACATGCATAAACTGTGTGACAAGGTAGGTATGCAAACCTCCTGATGCAAACATGGATGAGAAGAATGTGCCCTCCAAAATACCTTTGGACATGTACATCCCTGACCTGAAGTTATAACAAATGCTACATGTTTGTAGCTTGTGCACATGCACTTCTGATCATGCACTTTAAAAAAACAGAAACCTCTCGCCATAGCTACATTGTGACTCAGTGGCAAAGCCATGATTTGGGCATAGGTGACTTCACTCCCAGTTCCACCTTTAATTCACTATATCATGATACTGTTAAAAATATTTTTCCAGAAGAAGTCTCCCCAGGAGCCTCAGCCAGGACTAATATATATATATATAACTATACAAATAGTTCTTTGAATGTCTTTTCAGATTTATTGGGAAGTGCCAGCATTCTTTCCTTAATCTTTCAGGTAGACCTGGGAAGGAATGGACTTAAAACTCCAGGCTTTCTTAGGGAAGATCTGGGACCTCCTGAATAAACTATCTACCCAACTAATTAGAGCAACCACACACATGCGCTTGATGTTGCTTCTAGCATCCAATTCCGCATTGTGAGTCAAAGCAATCAACCACCCTCTTCGTATGGCCTCCACCTTCCAGGCTCTGATTTCAGAAAAATTGACTTGGTGAAGGGGGCAAAGCTGTGTCCTGCAAATCTGGGGGGAGGGCGAGGGCAAAAAGTGGAAGACATTAGGGAACATATAGATCTATGAAGAGTTGTGGGGGGTTGGGGGTAGAGCTGTCCTCCACCCTGCAGCAAATGACACTCCTGTCCGCCTCCGAGTGGAACAGGGGACAGCTGAGAGATGCATGGAACATTCATGCAGGGGTTGCTATAGAGATCCATGTAACCAGTGATTCACCTTACTGGAACACTCACCCATCACGAACATCTACTTATCTGCTGAACTGGCTCCTGGTAATGCAATGTCTGAAGTAACCTAAGTGACCCCTGCACAGAATTTGGCCCAAGTTTAGAATGTCTTTATAAAGTCTCTTCAGACTTCATGCTGAAAATTATGCACAAAAGAAATACGGATACAAGATGAGAATATATTTAGTGTAAAATACCAGCCGCACTGATAGGCAAAACTCCCACTGATTTCAATGGGGCCAGGATTTCATCCTTATTTTGGTGGAGCAAGGCAGAGTGGTGAGCCAGTTACTAGGTCAGCCTGATCAGTAAAAATAATTCACTCTTTAAGTAACACATTTTATTTATAGTAGATTGATGCAGGGTAACTTTTTAAATTTTAATTGTTAGGGACATGATCCTTTTTTATTGTGAAACTACATTTACAGTAGTTTTTTTCTTGTAATATTGCTATGCTGCTTGTTGTGTTTTGAAGGGGCAGGATATTGAAAGGATATGCATAAAAGGGGCATGATGTACATCTGACCTTTTGTTAGTGCCTTACCTTTGGACATAATCTTTCTATTTGTACATTCAGTGAGATGAGAAAGATAATGACAGTGAATGTTCCACACTGGGCTTTTATTTTTATGGTCCTGTCTTAAGTTCCCCCCAAAAGGAAGTCAGTTTAGAGACAGGCTGCAATTTAGCTCATTATGCCTAGTTAGGTCATTGCATAAAGGAACACCTTGTGGATTGTGAGATCAATGGAACAGAGCCACAGTGGAACAGAGAAATAATAAGATATCTAGCCTGGCTGTTAATTTCCTTGTTAAGGCAGATCTTTAACTATGTAAATTGCAAGGCAGACCCACCCCCAGGAAAGCAACACCTCCAGATTCATGCTGTGGTTGCTATTGATTTGTTTCTATTACTGAGGTACCAAGGAGCCTTAGTCATGGCCCAGGACTTGTAGATGCCAGGTTACTGTACAAACACAGAAGAAAATGTGGGTCCCTGCCCCAGTGTGTTCAGCTGGGCTGTCCAGAAAAGTCCCTTACTGAGCAAAGCAGCCCTATTACACATAACACTTAAGCATTTGCTTAAATTCAATTGAAGTAGATGGGAGTTATCACGTGCTTAAATTTAAGATAAGCATGTGTTTGTCATTCCCTATTGAGCAAATCACTTAAGCAAATGCTGAAAGTTAAGTGTTTGCTTAAATTTTGAGCTCAACAGGGATATGCTTTTGCCAACCCCAAGGATTCAAACACGAGGTTCAGCTCTCCAAAGTTATGAGATTGACTTAAAATCATGAGCTTTAAGAATAATAGATTTGGGATCCCTTTTCTTTGCCTTCTAGTGTTTGAGCCTTTGCAGTTCATGTTTGCCAGGTTTTCTCCACAACAATTAGGGTTAGAACCTTGCTTTTTAAAAAATGAAAGCTGAGATTCACCTGACTCCAAGAGCTGGATTTTAAAACATCCCCCCACAAACTGTTGAGGGTCATGATAAAATTGTGGGAGTTGGCAACATGGATGGACTTGAGCTTGTTCTGACGAGCTTTCCTAAACGAAGACTTCCAGGATGGGTGCATGGGGCTTTATCATACCTGTTCCTCCAACCTCCTGCAAGCAGAGTGCAGTGCTCCTGCTGCTGCAACTGCCTCTTCTCTGCTGACTGCTTCCTCACCTCAGTCTGTCACCTTGACTGTTTTTGTTGTGGAGCAGGAAATAGAGGCAGCTAACATGAAGCACACTCATGAACAGCAGACATCAACACAGGCTCCTGTGGCTTTGTGCCTGAAAGGTAGGGAGGTGCTGGGACTCTGGATTGGGTGAGGCCCCAAAAGAATTTTCATGCCAAACAGGTACAAAAAATGCACGCAGTAATATTTATTTGGATATCTCAGTATGTTTCAGGGGACAGGATTCTGTAGGGCAAGGTGGGCTTGAGAAGCTTATGTGGGGGTAGGAGAGGGGCATGGGAGCTCATTGTACCTGGGTATGGAGAACCTACTTCCATTTTACAATGTTTTGCACAGTTGATATTGCCTCTTTGAACATTTTTGAATATGTCTGATGGGAAACAAGTGAGGACATTTGGAGGTTTGTGGTTGTTTTGCTACTGATGCATGTTTATTGGTGTTTTTTCCACACCTAATGTGCTCCTTTGGGAAGTTATCCTGGTAGAGAGTCCCAGATCAACTGCAGATGTACTTACTTTCAAAAATATCCCACTTAATATCTTCTAAAATGTAGGAAATCACTGCTGGTGTTTACCCACTTTGGGCTTGATTGTGGACTTACTTTTAGCTTTGAGGACTAAGGTCAGCATTTAATTGCAATGCTCCAGGAGCACACCAGGACCAAATTGTGACTCACTATCTAGTCCTGGATTCCTCCCTTGCACCAGCTGGGAAGTAAACTGTGCTAGACCTTTTCACAGATTATCTTCCTCTTTGTTCCTGATCAGCTTTGCTGGCTGAAAAGTTGCAGTATTGCTAGCCCCCCAAAATTATGAGACCCTACCCTGCCCTCATTCAGAAGCCTTGGCCTGGACAGAGAGGGATGTATCTGAGGCAGGCCTGTACCATACAGTTCAGCTCATGGCTCTATGTAACACAACATATAGGTATCGTTATGGAGGTTGCCAGAAATTAGAGCATCTGAGGGCTGATCTAACTTACACTTGAGGCAATTTCAGCCTCCACAGCAGCCTGGAATCTGCAGGGTGCAAGCGTAATTTAAACCCCCCTTTTCTCAGGGTTATACCTTTTGTGCTGCTACTAAGGAAGGGGCAGCAGAAAACCAGACTCTGCAGATAGACACCATATCTTTCAAACTGATAGAATCTTAACCTGGAATAAACCCTCATTTTGTTAAAGTTGACCTGCTGTAGCTGTTAGTGAGCCTACAAATAGTCTTCAGGGTTCGACTTTACTTTCATCGTGTATTTTATCATTCTTGCTCCTCTCTAAATGTATGTGCTCTGTCGTTTGTTAATTATATGTTATATGTCTCCCAATCCGAAGTCCTTACAGAGGCAAAACTCCATTTTCTGGAGCAGAAATTTTGTTTGAGCATGGACTATGTCAAGATTTTGGATTAGGCACTCAAAGTAAAATAAAACCACACGCATGTGATTTCTGAACCAGGTTCGGAGGTTGTGCCCCTACCGTAATTCAGTTCAAAAGACAGAATGCCAGTGCAACTATAAATACTATCAGAACATGAAAATCACTGGAAAGAAAGATCTAGCTTTGCATTTCAGATTTGTTCCCAAAAGACACTCCCATGTCTCTGATAGATGCAGTGAGTGCAGCGTAGCTTCTAGTTTCTCTTGACACACACAGAGTTGGACAAAGAGTACATTGAATAGAGATAGACCCAATGGTTTGGAAATAATTCAGGTATTCCTGGAATGCACAAGTTAATGCCAACTGTATCTGCATAGCTCTTATCCTCTGTTGAATGATTATGATATTGTAGCTGGGAATGCCACTTGTACTTTGAATATGTACTTATTTCAGCAGACAATAAAATAAATATGAGAAACTATTTTCCTTGTTTTAAAAGCACCCCTCCTGAAAAGTAACCATCACTGCACATTTTGTTTCTTCTTGTGAAACAGGCCACTATTCAACAGCAGCAAAATGCTAGTGAGGGTGAGCTGATTAAAGGGGTGCAACTTCTTACAAAGGAAGAAAGATTTAAAAAGAAAAAAGACCTAGAGGGGAACTTGTCTCCTTTCTTGATAGGTTTGTTTCTGTGTTAGTCTCCGTTTTGGAGTTACTGTGGTTTGTTTGCAGCTGATCTGCATGATGTCCAAGTCACACGCATTCCTTCCTGGAGCTTCCTGGTTGCAGTGGTTTGAGTGCAAGGGTTGGCAGCAGAGTCCTCCTGATGTAGCTGGTTGGAGAGTAGTGGGGGTGGGGCACTATCGTTACCTACTCTTGGCCGTGGTCTTCCCCTGCCTTTTCTGGTGCGTTTTTCCCATCTTGATCTCAAAGGATGCAGTTCTGGGTAACCTTGAGCCCCAGGGCTTGTGCAGTGGAAATGGGAGGTTCCTCTCTGCCTCCCCACTGTATGCCAATGTATGGGAGAGTCACATTATTGCCCACAGTGAACACTCTTTCTGATGTGCAACAGATTTTTGCTTATAAATTAGGTAGTCCACCAACAGGTGGGGCCACGTGAAACTCACTGATGGGCAAATGGAGTCAGACAAAAAACAGACCAAAGCCCAGAACCCAAGGCCACAGTCAAACTCAAGCTTTGTTGAGTCTCTGAAAGTGTGGCACAGCTTTTAAAGAATATGTAATTTTTGTTTTTCACTCCTCTGCACTCCCTAGTCCCAGAAGAGCTGCATGCTGTTCTCATGGTATTTGTAACTCAGCTGCAAACAGGAAGTGCCCAATGTCATACCAGAGAGACTTACAGCCCAGTTTGGTAGGCAAGAGTGCTTTGTATCTGTAACCTTATGATGGTTGGTGGTGGCTGTCAAACATTTTTCAAGTACTGAGGGTGATAACTTCTTCCTCTGATACTAAGTTGTTGATGAAAGAACTACACTAGAGAAATGAAATAAATGTGTTTATAAGAGTTCTGTAGATATAGGTTAGATGCTTGTAAGAGAGACAATAACAATTATGTGTTCCAGTACATAATGTAAGTTGGTAGAAATGTGATTGATATCCTACAATAAAAAGGAGTACATAGATGATGTAAAACTTGTTTATAGGTAGATTTTTGTGACACCTATTTCTTTTGATGCACCTGTGTATACGCAAATACATTTCTTCTAAAGCCTTCTATAAGCTGAATAATTAAAAGTCTTACTCAATTTATTTTTTCAAAAATGTAGTAAATACAGTCCACACATTTAACCCTATTCTTTAAGCAGCTGAATTTACCTTTTATAATGTGTTCAGTTTTCCATGTTGGTATAATTGTATATGTATTATAACTTACGTAAGATTTAGTTTAGTTTTTATTTTAATATATTTTTCCATTCTAATGGAACAAAGTTGCTTCAAACAGTAAAAAGCAATATGTGCTTAAGATATTTGACAACTGAATTCTCAAAATACTGGAAACTATTGAAAAAGCAACATATGGTTTTTGTAGTATTTATTTCTCTGCAAAGAAGAAATTGCAAATTTCAGAGTAAAGGGTTACGCATAGTGACAATAGTACATTTGGCTTTAACGGGACTTACTTCTTCTAAATTATCTTGCAGCTAGGAGTACCAATTGTTATCATTCCTGTATCTCCTAGAGACTGGGGCCTTTTTCTACCAGGCACTGTACAAACACATAATTTTTATGGGCTTACCATTAGGTCTGCTAAGGTGCGGTACATAGTAATACTGCCCCCTGTTGGACCAGGTTGTGAATCTGAGTGTCCCAGAGAAATGCATGGTTTAATCCTTATTCCAGAAGGGCATAAATCTGCACCAGCTCTTTACTCCCCACAGGGAACTGACACTTCCCTAAACAGATAAAGGGAACTGTGATGTTGCACTCCATATGCTGTATGAAAATATGCTTGTGAATGTGATGTAAATGGAATCTGTTTTATCCAAAAGGTCCCTTGTAAGGTATCATTACAAATCGTATAATCTATTGAGTGTGTTCCTCCTATTTGTTTGCATGTATTATTTCTATGTCTGAAGTTAGAAGAATAAGATGTAAACATATTAAGTGGAAGCCATTAAGGGTGCTTCAGAACCAATGAACTGTAAATGGCTCTGTTTATTGCAAAGCTTCTTGTGTACGTGTGGGCCAGCCCAGGAAGAATGGAGGCTGGGGTCTTACAATGACATGTGACCATATCACCTGACAATGAAATCCATCTTAAATCTGGTATTTTTCCATTTAGCAGGAGGGTGGTGACCAAGAGAAACAAAAGATTCCCGCCTTGTGCCAAAGCTATAAAAGGGGGTGGAGCAGGATAAAGGGATGGCCAATCATGAGAAAACCCAGGTTACCATCTGAGATGGAACTAACAAGAGTTGTACCAGGGGAAAGGATTGGGCCCAGACTAGGAAGGAATCTAGTTTGTGAAAGAAGCTTATCGAACATCTGGGAGGGTGAGATATTATCTGTAATCAGTTGCCTAATGTATTAGGCTTTGACTTGCATATTTTTGCTTTATTTTGCTTGGTACCTTACTTTGTTCTGTCTGTTATTACTTGGAACCACTTAAAGCCTACTTTTTATGCTTAATAAAATCACTTTTGTTTATTAGTAAACCCAGAGTAAGTGATTAATACCTGGGTGAGCAAACAGCTGTGCATCTCTCTCTATCAGTGTTATAGAGGGTGGACAATTTATGTGTTTACCCCATATAAGCTTTATACAGAGTGAAACAGATTTATTTGGGGTTTGGATCCCACTGGGAGCTGGGTGTCTGGGTGCTGGAGTCAGGTAACCTACAGAACTGTTTTCACTTAAAGCTTGCAGATTTGGGGGTGTGGCCTGGATGCTGGGTCTGTGTTGCAGCAAGCTAGCATGTCTGGCTCAACAAAGCACGGTTCTGGAAGTCCCAAGCTGGCAGGGAAAACAGGCTCAGAGGTAATTTCAGCACCTCAGATGACAGTCCTGAGGGGGACTCTGTAACCAAACCCATCACAGGAACATCATCATCATCATCTCCATTTTACAAACGGGGAACTATGACACAAAAAGATCAAGTGTTTGGCTCACTATCACATAGGAAGTCTGTGGAAGAGCTAGGAATTTGGTCTAGATCTCCTGAATGACAGAATATTGTTCCTTGTGGTGAAAAATTAGTAGTGTTAGATGTGTTTTTGGAGGTAAGCCTCAAAAGAAGGAAAGCTAATAATAGGGGCATGATAGATGCAGACCCATTTTGGGCACACACATATACTTTCTTCTTCCTTTTATATGATGCATGTCTGTTATATGATGGCAATAGCTTTATAACAAGAGAATCTGAGGGACAAATTCAGCTGACATAAGTGGTTGCAACTGCAGTTATACTGGTAAAATATCTTGGCCCTTGGTTTCAAAAATAACCATACCTATACGTTTTGTCCATCTGCAGATACCTTTCTCCTAAACAGTATGGAGCTTCTGAGTGATTCTACGGCCAGGTCTACACTATAAACCTATATCGGTATAACTGTGTTGCTCAGGGGTATGAAAAATCCACACCTCTGAATGACATAATTATACCAACTGAACCCCTGGTGTAGACGGTGCTATGGCGGTGGGAGAGCTTCTCCAGTTGACATAGCTACTGGCTCTCGGGGACGTGGATTAATGATGCCGACAGGAGAAGCTCTCCTGGTGTAGTAGTGTCTTCACTAAAGCTCAACAGCGGCACAACTGCCGTGTTGTACATGAAGACAAGTCCTTGAGTTAGAATACTGTATATAAAATGTATTTTGTGCTAAATAGAAATGTTGAAGCAATTATAGATGCTTAGGTTACAGTTGGATGCATTACAGCATATTTCTCTGGGGTTTTGAAATATCATGCTTGATAATTTGATAAGCAGAGGAAATTTAATAAAGTCTAATTAACATTGTGTAATATAAAATGTACGGTAAATGCTGTTTGTATATCTCACACTGATAAACAGGAAATTGTATGCCATAATGTCTCAACAGTTAGCTGCATCAGTGCTAAATGTTGCTTTTAATTAAACAATAAGGAATGTAACACCCTTTATTGTATTGCTGTAAATTTTGATGTGGTACAACGATTTGATTCCTTAAAAATTAATTGCCTAAAAATGTGTTTAAGTAATATTGATTATGCTGGTGCTTCACGTTGATCCGTTATACTTAACTCGGCATTTAAAATATCTTTTTTCCATTATGCATTTATGATGCAAGAATAAAAGAAAAGTACAAAACAAATAGGCACTTGAATTCTAATAGCAATAAGCAATAAATGTCAGGCATCTGGAAATTATGGTTGCAATTTCATCAGAGTACACTTTGTTCTTCTATTATGCCTGTATGAATTTTGCTACAGGCAAAATCTATTACAGATAACTGTTAGGAACCTTTCTAATCTACACAGATAGTCATGGAAAAATGCTAGAAAACTAAATGTTAGAAAATGTAATATTGCAGAGCAAAACTGACACTCAGAGAAAATAATGTGACCATATTTAGAACAGCAAATGATAATTTATTTAAGATCATGGTGCAATTGAAGTTTCTGGGGTATTTGACCCTGCTGAAGGGCATATGACTGATGATATACTGTATATCATTATATGTGTTTCTGTACTGTATATAGATAGATACTTATCTCTCTATTGTGGGTTGGTTATTTGCTTGTTTAATGATTGCTACCTGAAATAGCAATTGCAAAGTCAGAGTATACATGAGAAACCAGTATTTTTCCACTGCCAATGGTTCTATTTGAATGAGTATTTCTGTTCCAGGTCATCTCTACTGCCCTTCTGAAAAGGCATAGCTTGGTGTACTTTGTTGGTACATTCTGACCCTGTATAGCTTTTTCACTGATTCTGTGTACATTTACTTGTAGAAGCTTGTTGATAAGGTTCCATCTGTCTTCTAGAAGCCACTCATTTATAGTATCTGTTGTTTTGATGCTAAAAATCACTTCTCATGTTAGGTTAAAGTCACCCTTGGATCACATTGACTTCCATCAGCATAAACCAGGGTTCAGAAGAACGCTGGTGAGAAAAAGTCTTCTGGAAAAAATCTGGGGTGTTGGTAAGAGGCTGTAACCTCACTATCCATTTGTGGGGTTCAACACTTCCCCAAAAGTGCTAACTGGGGAAGGACGAGTTTGGGATGGATGGGGGAGATGTACTGCTTCAACTAATCCTTATAACAGCCTTTTTTTTGGGACCCCCAGCGAAATTTACAACAGCCATCCAGTGGTGAAATGCTGAAAGATAGGCAGTGCTGGAAAGATTCTGCAGTGCAAGAGGTCTCGCTGGTACAAGGAGGGGCAATTTGTGGCTTCCTTTCCCAGTATGAGTAAACAATACCTGCTCATTCCCAAATTATCTAGGTTGATGTGTTCTTCATGTGAAGCATCTAGCTGGCCACCTTTGATGGTTGCCTGTAATTGTATTGTGTGTTTACTCTGTTGTATAGAAAGGACAGTGCTACCAGACCTGCCTCATCCTATCTTCTTTACATGATCTCTTTGTTCATTTGTCATGTTTTATATCTATAGGTTTTGATATATATTTTCATATAACGGTAGCAATTTCATTTCTGGAGTCAGAAACCTCTCTATGTTTACCAGGCTGTTCACTATCATTGAGAACAGTCTTTCCACAATAACAAACCCTTAAATGTAGTCTTTTCTTGATGAAGTTTTCTCTCTCCACCAACAGGATGACCATTCTGAACAGCCAGCACCAGAGAGAGAGACACAACTTGTCTCTTTATTCATGCTACAAAAGAAATGAATTTTGGCCTACTTAATTTATAGCCAAATCTGAAGACTAGACCACAAGATTGATAGCTGTACAAAAGTAGAAATTACTTCAATACAGTAGTATCAGGATACATTTTTATATGAGAGGGTAACCAGAGATCTTATGTCACAAAGTTTGATTAAATAATGTTTATTCGGGATGGATGAATACCTATGGCTGTTTGGGAAATGTAGATTATTTTGGTAGCTTCTTGTCCTGGACAATTTGCCAATCTTCAGGGAAACCCTCTGTTTACCAAGACATTTGGTGGAGGTAGGAGGTGAAAGACCTTGGAGGAATAAGTTTGGTCCCATGATGGGGGGAAGCAGTGAGGATTTTAAAAAAAAAATTAAATGCAACTCCTAATGCCAATCAGGATTTCAGGGCTATGATTGTCTAAAATTCCACTACTGTCCTGTGGGTAGCAATAAAGCTCCAAATTAAAAGACACACGGTGAACTTTTTCTTGAGGGCTCACAACAAAAAATTGTTTTCATTTGTGCAATTTGCATTGGCCCTGCTTTTATCCCACAGCAACCTTGCAACAGTAACATATTCCCACATGATAGAGAGGCTGGATTATTGTAATTCCCTCTTACTGGTGCTGCTCTGTCACTTTCAGCTTCTTCAGAGGCAGTTTCATAACTGCTCATTGGTTTGAACTGCTTGGTCATATTATGGCTTGAGCTCTCTTCTGTTGACTGCCTATAAAGTGCCAAATTGGCTTTAAATTGGCACTGAGGGCTCAGTTTTCAAAAGCAGCTAGTGAGGTTGAGAGAACTTGAAAGGGCCTGGTTTTCAGAAAGTGCTTTGAGGTGTCTCAACTCAGATACCCTGAAATTGAAATACCTAAAATCACCTATTGTAGGCCTACTGTCTTCTAAATCCCTGAGACCTTTAGTGGTGTTGAGACCCTAACTGTGTTCAATGCCTGTTCCTTGACCCTTGTACAGTTAGATCTCTGTGGTCTTACAATATCCTCTGGGTCTGATTCCCACTATTGTTTCTGATGTGGGCAGGCATTTGTGCTTTTGTTGGAGGTGGGAGAAACACTATAGGTCTATCTTCCACCTGAAATCCATCTTCCTTTTAAAACCAACAAAACCTCTTTAAACTATTTTTCCTCTCCAAGTAACTTTAAAATGAACGCTATCGGATCTCTATTTATTGTCTTCCCTTTCCACCCGTCTTTCCTGTTATATAAAGTGGACCCTTCATTTGTTGTTTGTTTTTTGTTTTTTAATTCTTTGTATTTAATAAGCTAGTGTTTAATGATGTTCCTAATATATTGTATGTGTTGTATTGTACAGGTCCCTAAGTGCTTTGGAAAGGGGACCCAATACTAAAAATTCATTATTAATTATTATATATAACAGAATAATTACATGTAACCAAATAGGTTTCAGTCCTTCAAGATGCAAAGCACTCTGAATCTGACCCAGTAAACTTCTTAAGCACATGCTTATCTTACTTAAACTAAGCATGCCCTTAAGTGTATTGCTGGATTGGTGCCAGAGTACTTGGCTCTTTCAGGATTGAGCTCATGGATAACAATGAGTTGATGGGGTTGGCAACAGTATTGCCAACCCTAAGTGTTCAAAAATCAAGAGCCAGGCCCTAAAAATCATGAAATTTGGCAATGCTGTGGCAATAATAAAGGACGTTGGATAACAGTAACGTGGGAATTGCATAATGAACAGAGCAATGATTTCTCTATTCTGGTATTATGTCTCCAGTAATGATGGTTCTGTACCTTTCATAGATAGGTAGAAATCTTAATAATGTACCTGGCCATATTGCAGTCTTTGGGAAGAGGGTATTCCTGATGGTGTCCTGTGAAAAACTTGTGCCTGAACTTTATAATTTGTATACTAACTTGTCTGATTTGCAGATCCTATTTTTATATTCTTTCTCTTCTACAGATCATCAAACATAGCAACCATTAGAAACAGGGTGGTGATTTCTCTTGGTTAATCTATATTATATTCTGTGGAGAATAAGGAAGTTATTTAGTATTTTTTAAATATTGTATGCCCATCTGTAGCAGGGTCCTGCAGGGTGCTTTTGGTTCCTGCCCCTGCTGTGCTGACAAAGTCACTCAGAAATCCTGGGGGTCAGTAATCACAGGTTTCGTTTATTTACATGTTGTGCTTCCTCCACCTTTTCACCATACTCTGCTTGGGTTCTAGTGTTTGCACCCAGGAGGGACGAGCTATTGCTCTGCTTTCGCTCTCACTCCCGGCTTCCTTCCTCCCTCCCAGACTTTTATATAGCCCCAGGCTAATTGGGCAGGCAGCTGTCTCCCTTTCACCAATTAGGCACAGGTTTTCTCTAGCCAGCTCCAATTTACTTCCCTGGTGTGTGGGCTGAGTCAGCACTTCTTGCCCAGCACCCTGTCACACCCTCAGGTTATCTGTTAGATATTAACCTGCCTGATAGTTACTTGCCTGACATCCAGGAGTTAAATCAGAGGAGGCAGTTAAAGTGAAAAACAGGAACCAAAACAATGACAAATATAAGGTGCCTATGGAAGCTATCAATTGGGAGTAACCTCTTCTGGGCTCCACCTACTCTAGTGAGCGGTATTCTTCTCCGACCAAACCCGAGGCTCAAAAGAATCTTATATCTTAAAGATCTTGGCCTAGCGAAGGAGGAGGGGTGGATTGTCAGCAAACTGAGGCTGACAACCCAGACTGAGAGAGACAGGGACTGCTGCATACAGGCTGGCTCTCATGACCCACAGTTGGGTTTAAGCTGGACCTACTTCAGCTCTTGAACAAGTGTAGGTAAGGAAATATATGTATATGTGTTAACCCATTTTCCCACGTGCTATACTAACATTTGTCAATTAAATGCCATTTTAGTCTGAAGATGCTGTTTTTGAATCACTTCAATCAGCTTGAGTCAAAGGCTCCCAGAGATAAAGGTCTTACAGGTGCCAAACCCAGTGGGGCCTGTCACACTGGCGCTGTTTGGAACCAGTGGGCCAGAAATCCATGAGAGTGGTTGTCCATGTGGTTCCACCCAGAGTGAGGTGCAGGAAGCCAGGCTTGTCGCTTGAGGGGTGCGCTTGAGGGGTGCACTTGAGAGGGACTGAAAGGGTCTCCTGCACAGCTTGCCCTGTAGCTGTGACTGTGTCTTTTCTGAATATTCCTGTTCTGTTCACCTCAATCCTATCCCCTGAGAGAGATTTTTCACAGATTAGTTGTATACTGCAAATTAAAAAATTATATATATCAATTTTTGACATTGTCTCCCCTTGCTCTTGGACAAAGAAGAGGTTAAACAGAAGCACCTAAATGGTCTCCGCCATAATATTTATTTCATATATCTCCATCATAACTCTAAGTCACAGGTGTGGTAGATATGAATATTTCGTGGTCAGACTTGTTCAAAGTGTTTACATGTACAGGGCCGAATTGTGCCTTTCCTTTGGAAACAAAGGGTGGATTCTGAAAAATGGCAAGAGTTGTCCTGGGAAAGTACTACAAACTACTCCACTCACTAGTTGGCTGGAAATGGAAGTTCTCATGTTGATTCACATAGTGATAAGTAAATTCTCCAAGACTTAAAGAAATGGTGTTTCCCATTGTCCCTGTAACACGCACTAAAACAGTGTGACTCTTTTCTCCCTCTAGTTGGATTATGTTTTGAAGTTTAGGAATCTGCTACTGAGTTAATGGCCCAGGTCCTCTAGCTTAAGTAATAGAAGTTTATGCTATTAGATACAGAACTCACAGGTTAATTCTCTGCAGGCAGGCCATCTTGGCATGTTGTTACATCTACAAAATCCAGGACTTACACTGAAAATGAAACTAACATAAAATTCTTCTGCATTTCTTTCCTCTCTGCTTATCAAACTTTACTCTAATAGGTAACATTTTTATCGATAGAGTGAAACTTGCTCCCCTTTGAACACTTACCCTATGGGAATAGGTTTGGGAAATTTTGACTGGTATGTTTATAAGGATATCTGTATTCCACCAAAAAGAGAGAAAAATCAGCTAGAACAGAAACAAAACAATCCTGAAGGATTGATCTTCAAATGAACTAAGTCCTGCCACTAATATAACATCTGATCTAATGTAATAATGGTGGTGTAATTTTTTCTGACAGGTGTTCTCAAATGTTTGATCATTCCTACTGAAGAAATATAAAAACATTTTCATATTTAATGACAAAAAAAAATGAACAAAGCATATTAAAGTCTTTGATTCCACTAGGATTGCAAACCCTAAGGCTGTAGTTTGTAGTGATCATATGGGAGTATCTATGAATTTTTCAAGAACGAGGGCTGGATTCTGACTTAAGTGGGACTACTTGTGTGAGTAATGGGAGTAACTGCTCATCACTGTGCACAAAGAGTTCACAAATTGGTCCCTTGTAAGTGAGATTACAATCAGACCTCAGTCTTTGGTTCTCTTTTACCAAGGTTGTACAGCATACACCATAGGAATAAACAAAGCCCTTTTTGAAGATGTGTGCTCTATTAAGTTTTAAGTTAATATTCAGTTTGCAGCTGGTCATACATAGTAACTTTTATATTCAGATCAAATACTTATTTGAATAGAATTTGTCCAGAATGGCATTCCAAGATCAACTCTCTGTATACTTAATAGAAATGTCATTTTGAATAAAAATGGTTTATCTGAATAAATTTGTTCATAATTCTGCTGATCATGGCAAACGTCTTTTATTTTCATGTAAATTTTGGATACAGTAAGCCCTCTATCAGCTTTTGTTGAAGTTTTATATTAGGATAATTTTAAAATTCTGGATATTATATTAAAATGCGCACAACATCAAGCTAAGAAGACATTTCTTGTCAACCTGAGCATTCTCACTCAGTTCCCCATTATATGCCAAAAGTATTTCAAACATTTGCAAGATTACTTTTTTAATTTTTTTGGGGGGTCCTAATCATGTTCAGCATAACCTCTATTCAGTATCACAAAACTCTTCCCAGATCTATGCCTTGTATCACTATGACTCTCTCACTAGTCTCAATTCAGTGATCCTTATTAATATCCTACAGTTCCCTACATCCCAATTGTTTTAGATATCTTTATTTCCTTTTTATTTCCCCAGTTTTACTCATAAGCCATGCTAATTCTAATCACATATTTTTCAGTGATCTCCCATATTTACCTACCTTCCCCTAGCACAGCTCTATAATTTTCTTCATCCTAGTATTTTTCCAGGCCTTTTTTGCCATCACCATCATGGCCTTCATCTTTATTATGGTAACCTCCTCCTCTCAGGCCTCTCTAATAAGCAAACGACCCCTTCCAGTCTATACAAAACACAGCTGCTAAGGTCATTCCCTTTGCTCATTGCTTGATCACACTACTCTTTTTCAAGTCCTTCCACTGATTTCACCCTTTTTCATCACAAGTTCAAGCTTCCTTCAAGGTCCTTTACAAGTCTTTCTTCCTAGTTAATAGTTTTTTCTCTTACCACGTTTCCTTCCTCCCTGCTCCCTCCATTCTGCCAACAATGGCAACATTGGCTGCTTTTCAGTCTGCTTCTTTTGCAACTCACTTTGCACTTTCTTTCACATTGCCCTTCAAATCCTCCTTAACTGATCTGTAAAGCCATTGCTCTTTCCTCAAGACCTCTTCTACCAAGTCATCTGCATGAAATTAGCTAGCTTATATTGGCACGCTAGAGATAATGTACTTTTTAAAAAATTAAATACAATATACCTTATATATATTATGATGTGTTTATCCCTCATGTCCAGCCTTTATACATTGCTTGTCTTCTTGGATCCCAGTCCTGCAAGATGTATCCATGCTGGTCCAGGAATTGGTTTTCCTGGATCAGGTTATAGAATTAGGGTGTTAGATTGTAATCACTTTTGGACTGACTCTACATGTATGTCTGAAAAATGCCGAGCACATTGTGGCTGCTACCAGAATACAATTGTACAATAATAATAAGAGTCCTGCACTCAATGTTCAGTTTCGCTTAGGCTTGAAGCACTTGGAGACCTCTTTTCTTTATTTATTATTGATTGGAATTTCTGCATTTCAGCATCTTTCATCCAAAATCAGGACCCTTTCCATCATCTTTACATGAGACAAGACACAAATTGTTAGGCATTTCTGGTACTTGAGAACACTGTTCCTGTTCTGTATGCGCTCGGATTGTAAGCCCTGCACCACTTCCCAGACAAGGAGCAGCATGAAGCTGATGGCTTGGGGCGTTGAAATAATGAGTAGCAAAAGATATATAATATTTTATTTTTAAAAAAAATTTAAATGTAATTAAAAGATCTTATTTATTTCGACCACACTTTTTGGCTAACAGTTTAAACTAGAATCTCCAGTTACAATTATGTTGGCTAAATCTCAGTTGAAAACTAAATTAAAAATCCTATGAAAGTTATGATTAAAATGTTATCACTAATGGGAGCTGTGGGTATTGATGATTTCCATTAGGAAACTGGTACTAAAGGCCTACATCAGCTCAGTGGTTGGTGCTCCCTCTTGAGAGATGGGAGACCCCAGTTCAAATCCTTTCTTCTCCTCTAGCAGAGAGGGGGGAATTGAACCTCAGTCTCCCATATCCCAGGAGAATACTCTAATCACTGGGCTAAAAGTTTTTAAGGTGGGTACCATCTTCTCCTCAGCCATTTTGTGTAGAGCAAAGCAGGTGCCTAACTCATTCCTGCAAGAAATGTCTTAGACATCTCAGGTAGCTGACTTCAGGTTCCTGTTTGTGGATCACTAGCAGACTTAGGCACCATCCTGAAGCCTGGACTTAGGTGCGTATCCCCACCTAGAAGGTAGGGCTTAGCATACACCCCTGTCGTTGGTTCTCCCATTGGCTAGCTTAAATGTCTTCCCTCCTAGTGTACTGGTTTTTATGGATGACATTCTAAGGCATGCATCTCTCCCCCTATTCACTGTATAGGGAGTCTAGGTGCCTAAATCAGCTTGTGGATCACAGTGTTGTTCCTGTGATTTTTCCTAGGTACCTTAAAGTTCGGCTCTGTGGTGCTCAGTGCTACAATCCCTTAGTCCCTTTGTGGATCCCACCATTAGTCCCCATTGCCATTTTAGTCCTTGGCCTCTTTGCTGTGACTGCCAGTTAAAGATGCATTTCTGTTGATTGAGAGAGAAACTAAGACCACCTCCCCAACGGATGCACAGGAAGTTACAGCCTTTAGATGGTGATCTTGCTTAATAAATATCTTACTCTCTCTTTTCCTTCTTCAATGCATCCCCTCTGTAGAAGAAGCTGTGACCCTATTAAATGACAATGGAATTGTTTAATGGTTCACAGTGTTCTCTTTAAAAATACATGTTCATCGTCCACAAACCTGTAATAACCAAAGTCTCCTGTGTTATCCCATTTGCTCATTTAATATCACAAAGTAAGGTGTCACACTATAAAATGCAAATACGTTGATCTTGATAGCAGTGTGTTTTATACTGATGTTGAGTAGTGTAGTTACATTACATTACATACAAGGTGTCAACTAATTATGCATTAACAGATCTCCTTATATAATTGCATTTCAGAAACCATTTCTTTGAGATGAACATTTCTCCTAAAGTGCAAGAGAAGAGCTACTATAAATGCCAGTACAGATAGAAGTGTTAGAGATGTTTGGCTGAAGGGATTCGTGTTCAGCAGCATGATTGCTTGGTTAAGGTATTGTACAGAATAACATGATGGATAATTAATATCATGTTCTATTTCTTGTGTCTTCTTCATTCCAACTCTAATTAATATCCCTTTTAATTAATAGGCTAGTAACAAAACTTAAGATGGATTGAAGGGAAGAAATGGGTATAATTTATAACAAAGGTAAGAATATTTGCTTTTTGAATAAATATCAATTTTAACCTAATGTTTTTTCTTTAAAAAATAATCACTTCTGTTTTTCAGTCCTCTTTATAGAATAGTATATTGAAGATGAGTTGTTAAATAAATTTGTGTACTGATTGTATCAGAAACGACTTTACAGAAAAATCTGCAAAATGTTTTGGCAGTGCAAAATACCTATCCCTCCTCTCCTCCCTAAATAACCCCAAACATATTTTTAGCAAATGGTGTGATTATTTTTTTTTCAAAAGCACACAGAAGTGGCCTAATTGTTCTCCCTTGGAGCTCTGATCCCAGTGAATTTAATGAAAAGTGAATTAGGCCTGCACTGATTCTGGAATTACATTCAAAGTCTTGAGTTAGGATGCTTATAAAAGTAAATCCTAAGTGGCCTCTTTTTCGTAACTGCTCTGATCAATTTTCTATATGAATTGAGGAGTCTCAGTTTGGGCTCCAGTCTTTTGAAAGATCTTGTCATAAGAATTTAAGGGTGACATCTTGGCCATTAATGGGAGTTTCACCATTGTTTTCAGTAGAGCTAGGACGTCTCCCTGGATTTTTAAAGGTCTTAACAGTGTTTGGTCCTGGCAATAGAATTGTAAATTCTTTGGGGAAGGGTCTGTCTTTTTGTTCTGTGTTTAAGTGCCTAGCACAAAGGGGTCTGGCCCCTGATTGGGGTCCCCAGGAGCTACAGCAATACAAATAATAATAACTATTATTATTAATGATGCTACTCCTTGATTTTACTATTGCTGAATCTCTGTGGTAAAGTCTCCTAGTTTCTTGATGTCCTTGGACATACAGCTAGTAGAGTAGGAAATGAGTAAAGTAAAGTGTTCTTTTATCAGTCCATCTTCATGGATTAAATTATCAAATGTGGATACAACAGGTGGGCCTGATAACCTTCAGATGCACAGGGTTTTGCCTGTTCAGACTGACTAATTGCATGCACATCTAATCATTTGTAACTGCAGTGAATTCAAACACATTATTTCTGTGGGCGGGGGGAACTCTCTGTGCCCCCAGTTGGAAGTGCATCTCCAGAACCCTACAAGGGCCGAGACATACTGACTAATCAATTCTGTCTGCATTTCACGTCACGATGTCATCACAGTCACAGGGTGAATTCATTCCCACTGTGCAGCAGAAAGTCCTGTGTTAGAAGGCTAGCAAAGAATTAAAACAATTAAGAAGATATGTCTCTTCAGCCAATTAAAATTTGCAGGTGCAATAACTTTGCTATCAACAGTCTTGGTGTTTATCTGCAAAGTTATATCAAGAAATATTTTGAAACAGCATTGGGAACTTAGCCCATTAGAAAAAATGTACTTACTAATTGATGCTGGAAAGATAAATTAGAAGTACTGATTCAGTACTGATTGTGCTATGTTGATATGAATTAAACGCCAAAATGCTAGAGATCTGGAAAAGCCAGATTCTAGGTGGAAAGCAAAATGACACTGGAGGAGGAAAGTAAAGAGAAGAAAAAACTGCATAGTGCCGAATAAACAGAGGTTAATCAGAACTCAAATTACGAAGGGGGAATATGTTCACAGATAATTAGATTTATGTAGTTATTTATAAGGGGTAATTCTGTTTCACAGAGCACAGATTATTTGTCCTGCAGCTATTGGGAATACAATGAAACACTTTAATGACAGTGACAATAGAGCAGGCAGTGTTAGTTAGAACACAGAATATAATGAACCATCTAAAGTGAAATATATAGGACTCCCATTATTCTGATAAACCTTTCTCTAGAAACATATAGGTATTGCCTTTTAAAAGAGATGAGGTTAGCCCCAGAACTTACATGGCTCTAAGCAGCTATGTTAGCTAAGATGACCATATGTATTATTATTAGTAATAACAACTATCTAGGATCAGATTTTACAGTGCTATTATTATATTGAATAGTACTCCAACATGATTAAGGGTAATACAATTTTGTCCAGATTCAGCAGTGTATCACCCTTTCGAGCTGTACAACTGTTCTCTGTACCATGTTCTGAGCTCTCTAAATTCTTTACATTTGTTCTCTGGGTCTCCAGTCTTCTCCAAGAATCAGTGACAGTTACTGGTATATGGATCCCTAATGGAAAGCCTCTAGAATTACTTTCCAAATGTGAGGTTACCACCTGACCATGAGGGTACTTTAGAAGTGTCCATTTAAGACCTGTTGAGAGTAACCTTGAAAAGGACTTCTCCTGTTTTTGGCATAAACCCACAGTTACCTAGACAGCTCTGGTCTGGCCTGAGAAAGCTACTTCCTTCCACATGAATCTGCTTTGGTATTGTCCAGCTTCTTCTCTCGGGGCACATCTGGTCTGGAGCCTTAGTCTGGTGGGCTGGAGTTTACACTCAAGTCTGGCCCTTAGTTATGTTATCTCTTGCCTTCCTCTGGTCTTGCTGTTCACCAGCTCTCTCTCTGTACCTGCCCTGGCCCTTCCCTTCCTTTCCCTTCTCTGAGCCAGACACAATTCCTTTCCTTTCGCTAACTTTTGATTGCTGCATTCAGCTGGCCTGGTCTAGCTGCATGGTCCCTTTGCTTCTGTCTCTATGTTCACGTTCCTGAATATGGGCTGGGCAGGAGATAAAAATAAGCCATGATCTCTGTTTCTACATCTGAAATCTCACGTATGCAGGTAATAGGATTTTCATAGGCAAACCTCATTTGTGTATGTTGATTTTGGGGTGTCTGTGTAACATCCAGCCCATACAGATACTAAGTGTTCACGGGGCACCAGGGCTTGCCAAGGTGAGGCCCGACTGACAGTCTACTCCTCAAATACTAGTCAAACAAGTTCTGGGCTAGATTGTCGCAGCCCTTAGTCATGAAGAAAAGTAAGAGAGAGTAATGCCCTTTTAACTCATCTACTTGGCCCTGCTAAGCATGTGACTCCCCCCCCCCCCTCAGGCCAGGGGCTACTCACCGCAAATGGGGAGTGGTTGAAGGGAACGGGAAGCAGTAGAAGCCCTGGCCCTCACCCACCACTACTTGGCAGGCAGAGAAGCTGGCCAGGCACTCAGTGGGGAGTAAGTTGCTCCACAAAAAGGGGTGATGTGATTTACTCATTTCCTGGAGCACAGAGGAAGCAGGGAAGGAACTGTGACTGCGAGGGTTGTACACCTAGGGTACTCCAGGAAGGGTGGCATTTATGCACCAGCTCGAGCTGTGCCTAGAGGCACAATCTAACCCTTAGACTTTAGCACTCAAGAGTGAATGTTTGCAGAGCTGGAGCCTTAATCTATATGGAGGAGGGGGCAACTTCCATAAGGAAAAGCAAGAAAGAAAGGCAGCAAACTCTATTAAGTACCCAATGGATATTGTAATAAATAGTGTACCAGACAAACCAGGGGGGGCATAGCCTAGACTAAAGGTGAAGGAAAGGACTTAAAGGAGAATAATGAAAAATCTCTTATTCCATAGGCATGTTTGGCTCAGTTGGCACTTAATGAACATTAAACTAACTAAATTATCATAGCTAATGGTTCAATGTGACCAGCTGCCAAGCTCTTGTAATACCTTCAGCTATCTCCCCCATAGCTGCCACTAAGGAAAGCTTTTAGTCGACAGCAATGTGATTGGTTAATGGCAGACAGAGAGAATAATTGACAACTCAGCCAAAACATCTAGGGATGAAATACACTTTCTCAAAGAGCTAAAACTCTTGTGTTGAGAAAATGCATTTTTTCACTCTGATCCATTCTGTCAACAAAATACTTTTCATCAGAAACATCAAAGCCATTCCACCTGCAAAATTCATTTTTTGAATCCCTTAATCTATTCTGTTGACAAAAAATTCTGTCAACTGCCTCAAACCATTGTATTAACAAATTTCATTTTGTCAATCATGATTTATTCTTCTGGCAAATGCATTCTGTAATAGTGCGCTCCATTCTGTGGAAAGAATACATAAGTCACGGCCTCAATTCTAATTTTTTAGGAAGTGAAAGGAAAAGTTGTGTCACAGCTGCTAATTTACTGCATTTATCTAGTGACTTTGCTCATTTTAAATAAATCAAGTTAAATTTAATTTTCTGCTGAATAATGCAAAACTTGGTGAAGTAAGGAAGTTACAGTGGTAAAATGATTTCTCAGTTAATATTTTCTTTTCTGCAGTACCTTGTCTGCTAATCATAGACTTTCAGTATCATGCATGAACAGATCTTCTAGAGCATCACTTTAGCTGGCTTGTATTTACTGATGTACTTATATTTATGGTAATATCACTACTTATAATGACCCTACCGTACATTTGAAATTGAATTGAATGTCACATTTACTGTGATCGTATTCCAGGCTAATTTAGTATTAAATAATATGAAACTGAAATGAATTATTAGCCAACTCCTTTCTCAAAACCTATTTTTGTGTAAAGGCAGAAATATTTAGGAGTAAAAGCATAATAAGGTAGAAGCGTTGAGTTTAAACTACATAATAATGCAGTGACATCCTATTTATTGTATATCTTTTTAGTTTACTGTCAGCATTAAAAATGTATATTGTGTCGGATTTTGTTCATTCTTAGATGCTTCCTTTCCAGTGATCATATATAATACATGTTTGGATTTTATGGGAAATTATATGCATCATACCAGTAAAAGGAGCAAATTTATTTACCATTTATAATTCTACTTAATATTACATTTATTGCATAATATACATACGTGTAAGGACCCTGACTTATTTTTTGTATTAGCTAGACTATTTTATATTTATATTGCACATTTGGCATATGTGCATATGAAACTGATATGCACTAAAGAATTAACTATGCAAAATCTGTTGAAATTCATTGATGGCATTCTCTTCAAAGACCAAGTCAGAGCATTGCTTCACATTGCCCCACATCAAACACACAGCAACATGGTTTGATGAGTAAAGTGCAAATAGCGTTGCCAATTTTGGTTGGATGTAATCCTGGAGGTTTCATCACATGACATAATCTTTAATTAAAGAGTAATCTTTTAATTCCTGGAGTCTCCAGGACAATCCCGGATGGTTGGCGATCCTAAATGCAAAGGCAGATTAGAATGTTGCTTGTGCAATACCTGTTTTAAGGCCCCAGTCCAGCACTCCATGTTTATTCAGCAAAGTGCTTTATTACATGCTTAACTTTTAAGTCAATGGGAGCTTAAGCACATGTTTAACGATCTGTTCCTGCACCTCTACAATTCAGTGAGAAAACTCCAGGATTCAGGATTGAGTCCTAAATGCCTTACTGAACAGAGCTGGACCTAAGTATGTTCTTAAATACTTCTCTGAATCGATGCCCAAATTTGTCCACCAATGATGAAATGTCCTCTCACTGAGGTGTGCAACTACTGTGATGGGTACATGCTCATTATGTCATGATACCAGGCAGATGCTTTGTCTGGGCAGCTTTGGTGGTGCTGTTCTTTGTTAATGATTCAGTTAGCATTGACACAGATTCTCTTGTCCTGCTTGTTCCTTGAGAATCTGAGTTTGTAACTTTCTTTCCTGGGATGTTTCAAATATTTCAAGCCAATACAAATGTCTGTGGTACCTTTGTCCATTTCAGTGTCTCTGTTGTGGGGATCTCAGTAAATCTTGTTGAGGTCCAAGCTGAATTAATGCTTGCCTCAGGAGGGACTAGCTGCCTCACTCTCTGTCTAGATTCAGAGTCGGAATATGTGTGTGTCATTTTGTTTCCTCTGTCTGCCTTCCACTTTTATTTGTAAGCCTGGTTCTTGCTGAAGTTTGAGTAACTAATATCTTGTGGAAAGTCTTTGCTCATATGTACGTTAACATCTGTGCTGGGGAAATGTCTTTGGATGATTTTTAAATTCTTTTAAACAGAATCTTGTTCCAGTTTTATGCTGGCAACACTCCAGTGATTTCAGTGGAGTTGCATCAAAGTAAAACTGGAGTAGCAGAGTGGTAAACCAGGCCTATGAAGTTTGTCGTCACGATTAACTTTTTGGGGGCTAAATTGGAGATTTAGTTGCCTGAGTGAGAGGCAGAATAGAACTGGTTTGAGTGACTATTCATTCCATGCTCCAGCAGGAAGTAAACTCCTGTGAAAGGTTGCAGAGTATTTCCTCATCACCTTGGTGCCAGGCCAATTTCTCTGGGCATCAAGTGTGTGTGACCAGAGCAAAGCTGCTACTGCATGTAGCTGTGTGATCAGATTGGCCGGAAGTGATTGCATTTGAGTGACAGAAGGCCTGAAAAATATTGTTTTGAAGGCCCTCCCAAAAATGCTGAGCCCAGCTGTGGATAACAAGTTGCATTCACTGCCTACAGCTAGAGTGGAGAGTAGGGCTCTGTTAGGAGAGAACAAATCAGTTATAATGAATACCAAAGTGCAATCAACTCTTCCTGCTTGTAAGGGAGAATTTCTTTCATTGAACACAAGGCAAGTGCTCAGTTAAATAGAGATGTTCTCCATGGGTCTGGCTTTTCCAATTCATTCTGTTAATAGAATGATAGAATATCAGGGTTGGAAAGGACCTTAAGAGGTCTCTAGTCCAACCCCCTGCTCAAAGCAGGACCAATCACCCACTAAATCAAAAACAACAAACAACAAAAAAGCAGCAGCACAATAATAAATAAAAAAATAAAATAGACTAAAGCTGTGCAGGAATATTTGAATGAGGGAAGTTAAAGATCCAATACTGCACTTGCTATTGAGTTTAAATGACACTTCAATGAGTTTTCCAGCAGCTCAGTGGTAATTTGCCACTGTCAATGTGCTCCACATTGCATGTGGGAGGTGTGGTGGCGAGCACCACAGAGTAACAAATCTTTGTTATTCTCTCTCTCTGACGCTAGTAGCATTGGCACTGACTGTAATTGCTTATTTTAGCATTTTCAGAGTAAATGATCCTGCTCATGTTGAAGCCAATGGGTGTTTTGCTATTCCATTAATGGGACTAAAATCAAACTCTAATCCAGTGCACAGTACATAGAACTAAAGGCCAGGGACTCAATTCAAGCTGCCATTTGTTCAATCAAAAGTCATTTATTACTCCTACTCTGGCCTCCTGCAAAATCTGTGCAGTGCATACTTCAGAGACCCTCCAAGAACAGAACCACAAAGGGGGCAGGGTCAGCTTGATGTGTTGGGCCCAGTTCATGTTTTGAAACATACACATTCCCTGCTAATCTGCAATACAGCTAGAGAAGGTTATTCCCCACTGCCTGGCTGCCCGAGCTCCTCTGTATTTAGGGCCACAGCAAGTGTTGTCCACTTGATTCTGCCCAAACTTTTTATACACTCTGGAACTGGCCACCCGCTGGAACTGTGTCTAAATTTTCAGTCTCTAAATTTTTCATCTAATTTACATACATCTAAATTGTAGAAAATATTACAAAATATCATTCCTTTTTCTTCTTTAAATTAAATATTTAGTATCTGATTTCCCTTTTCCCCTGCCCCACAAACACATGCCACCTTCTCAGTAGGGAAGTACCTTGGTTTCATTGTTGGTTTTGCTGACTTGTGATCATTTTTCACAATGATGTGTTTTTATTGGGACTGCAAGTCTTCTTGTATGTAAAATGATTTAGCTATGTACTTCTTGCATTCTTATATTTTCTTTTCATGGTTTTAATTTCATAGCTGAATGTCATTTTCACCTCTGAAGTTTTTCCTCTTGATCTATAGTTGCACCACAGTGCAGAGTCTTTAAATAAAAGATGCAGTATGCAATTGAGTTAACAGGTCATCATTTATTAGCATCAGGCATATTTCATTAGCATGTCAAGAATTCGGCATATCATCCTATTGGAAATAATGTATGATTGACACTGATCAAAATTTGTTTCCCCATCAGCTGTCATACATATACTGATAGAATAATAAGTCGTACCTAATGTCTGTAATTCCTGGAAAATTTGGTGCATCCAGTCACTGTTCAACAAAATAATCATTTGTTTGCTTTCTTTTAAAAAGGCAGTTTGCAATTCACCAGTGAGCAATTTAATTCAGCAGTGGAAGAGATTTAAATATCTGAGAGGACTGACTTTAACTTCTGAAAGAGTTAGCATTTGTCTAAGTATATACATTAAAAATTAGAAATGAAAAAAGAGACCACTTATCTATATATGTCCACAATGTCATCTTCAGGACATGTGAGTAAAACACTTTCCAGTCCAGTGACCTATTCCTGTCGGGACTTCCTGATACCCACTGCAGTGCTCTTAGGCCCATCCAAAAGATGGATGCTAGGATCATCATCCTGGTCCATTGTTCTGACCATTTCAGTTCCCTTTTTCAGTTCCTCCACTGGCACACCTCCTCCATGTATTGCCTGGAACTCAGCTGGTTCTGGGCATGTTACCTAGCAACCCAGTGAGCTCAGATGGACTCAGTAAACCTTCCCTAAGTGACCCTGTCCTCTGATTGAACAGAAGGGCCAAAAGATCATCATTTAAGCCTTTGTAGCAACAGCAGCACACTGTCTGCTCAATGTGTTCCATTCCTGCAGCTGTACCAGACCTGCTTCCTGTATTGACCCTTGGTCCAGCCCATACCTGCTCCTGTTTTAGTTCCTACCACCCTCAGAAGTCCTGGCTTTGACCGCTGTCTTATCTCCTGGCCATGAATCTAGCTCTGCCCTTCAATTCTGTTCTGACTCCTGGCACCTAGTTCTGACCATTGACTTGTCCCTAACCACTCCTCCATTTCTGCCCTCGGATTCTGCTCTGACCCATAGACAAGATTCCTGTTCTGAACAACTAGGTCGCACTGCCTACACCTCAGTGTGTGACATACATCACATTCAAGCCTCTTGTGTATCTTACTACATCTCTCATCTTCTCTGCACTGCCAATGATGCCAGGTTCGATCTCCATTCATCTGTTTCTCCCATGAGTTCTTTCCAGCTTTCTTTCATGATGCCTCCTAGTCATGGAATGCGCTTCCCCAAACTAGTCCACAAACCCACAGCCCCTTTCTCCTTGGTAACCAGTACTGCCCTAGGGACTATGGTAAATTATTAATTGATAACAGCCAAGCAGGTGGCTAGTAGGGGTTACTGATATTTGTTTGTTTTGTTATGAATTTTCTCAACTTGCTGACTGTAGTCTATGAAACCATGTGTTTCTATAACCATTACCCTCCTTCTCCTGCTGCTGTTCTCTCCGTTTGTCACACCCCTTGTTTCAACTTCCCTTACGTTAATTGTATGATCTTCATGACCGAGATTTTCTTTCTGTGTATTTTAGAGCGCACAAGGCCTGGATCCCCGCTGCTGGCTTAGAGCTACTGAGATAACAGTTATCATAATCTCAGCTAATTAATTGTCAGTGACATGTTTTACAAAGGCATTTTTTATAGTTGGGAATACAATAGCTTACTACTACTGCTAACGATTAACTTTATTTTTCAATTATAATAACCCCACTTCCTTATAGGTACCTTAACTCTGCAGGGCTAACTGGAGTAAAAGGTGGTACTAATTTAGGTCCTGATTCTGAAAATATTTTATGCATGTGGCTAACATTGACTTCAAAACAACTGATGATGCTTAAATTTAAGCATGTGCATACATTTTTGGTCTATATGGTGCTAAGGTTAAATTTTTACCTAGAGAAAACATACTGACACTGATTGTACTTGTAAGAGAAGAGATGGCTCAGAGGAATGATGAGGCAGCAGAAGTGAAAGACTAATCGTCAAATGGGCTGCTTGATTCTAATCTCTCTCTTTTTTTTTTTTTAATACTGTTGTAGTTATTTATCTGTATTCTGGTAAGGCCTATAAGCCCTAGTCATGGACCAGGACCTCATTGTGCTAGGACACACACGCACGCATGCACGCACGCGTGCGCGCGCACACACACACACACACACACCAGAAAGACAGTCTCTTCCCCAAAGCATTTACAGTCTAAATAGTGCTGTTGACTTCAGTGGAGCTTCCCCTGACTTGTCTCTATGAGATCAGGATCAGGTCTGCTGTGTTTTGAGGGAAGGGACTGGGAAGAATTAGGGCCCCACAAGGTATCTGAGCACATGCCTACTTTTGAGGTTTTGAGTAGTCCTATAGAAGTCAATGGAATATTGCTGTGCTTAAAGTTAGGCACATGTTTATGTGCCTTGCTGAATCAGGGCCTAGATGCCATTCCCTCAGTTAATAAATAAGAATGAAGAGTGCAAATGTCTGTGATTGGTTTTGTAGAGCGTAGGTACGTCAGGTACAATTTAGTGCATCTCAACAAAGAAAGGACCGTGCTGGGCAGAAGAGATTTTTCATAAAAAGTAAAAGTGCAACATTTGACATTTTGCTGCTTTCATGAGTGGTCAACAATATTTTACTATTTTGCTTAAAAATAGGCAATAATCACCCATGTCGTCTTCATCTTTTACAGTTCTTTTTTACAGTGACATGAAACAAAGGGCAGAGTCCAATAGGAGGAACAGTGAGGTTGTTCCTGTAGGAAAGAGGGAATGTTCTGGCATTTATCATTTTACTAACTGAAGACCCAGTCTTGCTCCAACTGAGGTCAATAACATTCTTTCATTGCTTCAGGGGAGGAGGGCTTAGTCCTCATTTAGAGTTAGAATCTGCCCCGGGGACAATGTAGCGTGATTCCTTCCCTGTCTCTTGTTTGCTATGAAGCAGGGGGCATAATCTGCTACTGACTCTTACCAGCAGCACATTGTTATTATCTCCCATCCCCATAACCCATGTTTACTGCTTGTTTGATGGGATGAGCAGAGAGCATGCTGTGTCTACTTACTCCTGAGTCTTGTGTGCTCACATCCAAGGTTCAGAAGGCCACATGCTGTCATGGGGGAATCTTACAACTCTACGAGGCCATGTGGTTCAGGTCATTATCATAACAGTTCTTCAGGTACCAAATGTGGAATGACAAGGTTCAACATAGCTCAGGGAGGTAATATGATTCTCGGGATCAGAAGAGCTGCATTCTGTTTCCTGCTTTGCTACTGGAATACTGTGTGACCTTGGGCAAGTCATTTCTTCTCTCTGTACCATATGGAAACAATGATACTTACTCTTCTTTGCAAAATACTGTGAGAGTCGGGGAGGAAAAAATGCTATATAGGTGGTGGTTTTTATTTTGGTAAATTATCCATCACAGACACCAGCCATGGAAGTGAAACCATAATTTAAAACTTGCCCTAAGACATATTTTAGTTTGTTCAGCTTTGTTTAAAATTAGGTGTACTATGTAAATTTTTGCATTCGCCACATGCTAATTTCTTTTGTCTACGATTTGGTTTTGTTACACTGCAGCTACAAATGAAAGGGTCTGCATGGTTTGTTCCCACTATACTTTATAAAATTGTTTCCAAAGCTGTAGGTTATGTGTGCAACAGGAGTTCTTGCCTATTCAGGAACACTAGAATCAATGAACATTCCTGGTATAACACCGACAGACCCCAGTTGTCAGTAGGTGGGATCGAACCTGGCACCTATGAAGCTACATGCATGAGCCTCTACTGCATGAGCTAAAACCCACATGACTGTTAGCTAAGGTTGTAAAGCAGACTCATTAATCTCTCTTTCTAAGTGGTCTCAATGCCACTAGAGGGGACAGAATACCACACCCAGGTGGTGTGTGTGTTACAGTGGCCACTGATTGACGCTGTTTTCACATAAGTGCTCAAAGCTTGACTAGGAGAACTAACTAACTGTCTGTCTGTCTGAAACAACTCTATTGATTCCCTAAAATCTGTTTGCCTCTTAGCTAGATAGAAAATGCAGTCTGGAATACCTGTATGTCATATATTCACTGTAGTATTCATACCCATTCAATGCATGCATCTAAACAAGTCACTGTCTGAAACGTTAGAGACAAAGTCCAGAACAGATCTCAGAATTTGTTCCACTTCTTGTTTTTTGTCCTTTTAATTTATCTATCTAAGAATTTTTGGTTTTTTATTTCTTCATGATACCTTGGTGGTGGTAAGTGCTGATGAGCTCATGTAAGGTGAGTGGGTGGTGAATTAAGGCATATTTATATCCATCTGTTCCAGCTTTGTTGAGAGTGGACCTGATTCCCATCTCACTTCAACTAGTGTAAATCAGGATTAACTCTGCTGACGACAATGGAGTTTTACCAGTGTAAATCCATGATTAGAGAATCAAACCCGGCGGATGTGATTCTGCACTGTTGCAAATCAAGTTATTCCACTGAAGACAATGGAGTAACATCTGTTTAAAAACTAGTGTCAGATCAGAATTAAACTTATGTCTCTTAATTTCAAAATCCATACTGTTATAAACCAGCTTTGGTGATTCTCTGCTTCTCCTGAACCCATAGCTCCTGTTTCACTATCTTTTTTCCATCTTCATATTACTACTCGGGAGAAAATGGGATTTGTCTCTGCCCCTGTCATTTATATATATATTTTGACTGATCAGTATCCAGCACTAAGTTGAACCTTTGGTGTACATGCCCTGTATACACTGTTACTGACCACTTTGAACTTGAGTAGTTGATATTTATTTATTTATTTCTTGTGGTAAATATCAAACACTGCAAAGAGTTAGTAGCACCTTTAATGTTGCCAGGATTTCACAGCTGAAAACACCATTTTCTCATATTCTATTTCACCATTTTCTTACATTTATATTGTCTATTTAGTTCCTGTGGAGTTGATTTGGAGAACTCAAGTATATTTTCTTTCATTGTGATGTAGGAGTAAAACAATGATTATTTGAAAAGAACTGTGTGTCCATGTTCATTGCTCTGTCCTAATTCATGTGACTCATTATGTTTTGATCCACTACTATTACTCCTGTTTTGGCATTTAAATCTCCATGATCAACAGGGTGTTATGTTATGGCATTTTGCCTAGTATGATATTTTTCTGTTCTCTCTCTCTCTCTGACACCCACCCATCAGCAGAAACCATCATACATTGTCTTCCATAAGATAGATCTTGACCAATTAAGCAGACAAATTAGTGATGGGATTCCAGCAAGTTTAGGGATGAAATCTGGATGGTACTTAACTGAGGCAAAATTCCTTCTGAAGTCAATAGGAATTTTGTGTGAATAAGGAGTAAGTTAGGACTTAACAATTGATTCTATGTATAAAGACCCAATAAACTTGTGGAAGTATGAACTATTAGTTGAAGCCAATGGTAAAGGTAGCCTGAAACCAGTTCTTTTTTAAAAAAACAACAACATGGAGTATGTGTCACAATGAGAGCTTCTAGGGGTGAATAACTTATCTGTCTGCTAAGCATCTGCTACTAATACATATGAAAACGTGAACCATTATTTTTTAACCAGTCAGAACTTGTACACTGCAAGGGAGAAATGTTTTGCTTTATCAGCCTGTTACTTTATTTGCATAGTCACAAAACTGTTTTTTTTTTCAACAGTGGTTAATGCTTATTTCTAGCAGAACTGAGATTCTCTTCATAAGTGTGAATGGCAGTTTAGCAAGGGCTCTCTTTCCCCTGCAGTGAACTTGATTGCTAGAAGCAAGGAGCAGTTCATTTCTAAATCATATTTGAATCCATGTTGTTTTTTTTTACCTTGGAAGAACTATGAATGGAATCAGTTATTTTCTCTGTCCTGATGACACTGCCATGACTGACTTGATTGTTTATGATCTATAAAATGGATTACCGGCATCTCTGGAATTAAAGCAATAACTACATCAGTGGTTACAAAGAGCCTCTTTATTTTGTGTGGGATCCATGTCTGCACAATCCTTTCCTCCTCACACCTTCCCAATCTTTGCTGTTTGGCTTCCTTCCTCCCCTGCCTGTCAAACTCACCTGTTTCTTCATGCTTGCTTTACATTCAGTGCTGCCAGAGCAGGTTTTAACATTCCACTGGGGTTGATTGTTTCACTCCTGTGAACTTACTTATGTTTTATTATATTGGTACCATGTTTACTGCTGAGCAGAGCAGTACAGCAGTTCCTGCAGCTGCCAGTGACAGCAGCCATGCCAGGCCAAACCAACAGCAGCTGCTTCTATTTTTCTTAGGTTTGACATGGTTTGAGTGTTAATTTTATGCCCTTCTTGCTTTTTTCATTCTAACCAAGCTAATCTTTAACCAGATAGCAAATGTCTGAGGCCTGAAGCAAGACTGAGCCTTGACATGGTAAATGGAAATGCAGATTTTCTCTGTCGCACATAGCGATGATGATGCCTATTATATCTAGTTCAACCAGCCCCCCGCCAAAGCAGATCATGTACTGTTTTATCAAACTGAAGCTATGTTACACCTGATCTCAGCCAATGAAACAGCCAAGTTTTGCCTGATGCGGTCAGACCACATATCTTTTCTCATTCTTTGTTGAAGTGTAACATGTTTGTAAAAGTCTGCTGTTTCCAGATGTGAGTAATGCCACGTGTCAGACCCTGAATCTGAATCAGTCTCATGTATTGTATATTTTAAATGCAAAAAGGGAAGCTGCCAAAGTTGCCTCAAAGTTTCCAAATTTTATGACTTTCGGCATTCGATCTATGCCCTCCTATCTGTTTAAAGGGAGACTGAAGACTTTTCTGTTCACTGGCGTATTCTAATTAGTTTAAATGAGCTCCATAATTATTTTAACTGTCTGATTTTGCTGTACAGTGCCTTGAGACGACCATCATAAAAACTGCTATAAAATACATATTGTACTGATTTTCCTATGGTAACCCATTAACCATGTTCTTTTGTCTCTTAACGTTAGACAGGGAACTTCTCCATGGAATTAGCAGCTTGATGAATGGACGGTTGAAGTTAGTGGGAGTCCTTCCATTGACTTTGAGGGGCACTGGATCAGGCCCAGGGTGAATATTTTAGAGTGGAAAGCTGGAGTTTGCGCAAGGATGTGTGTTACTCTATTAAAATTAGTATGACTGGACTAGTCCTGTTTTTCATTTTGAAGGGTGGTGCTAGCATGTTGTGAGTGGCCATCTCTTAGTATTTAACTGGTCACAATCCCCCTGTGTGGCACCAAGTTCAGACTTCTGGAAGCTCCCTGTGCATGGCGGGGTATTTGGAGCTGGCAATGGCAGCGAAGGGCAGGCTGGGGCCTGGCATTGGGCAGGTACACCTCTCCTTTATTCCTTCCCCTGGAAAGGTGTGTTAAGTTCCACTGTCACTCCGTGACATCAAGCTGGATGGATTCCTTTCCAGTTGTCCCTGTGGAATTTCACAGCACCCAGCTGAGTTACACAGGCTGGGTGCTGAGGAGAGGGTTTGGTGTTCATGGCCAAAAATCGTGCCTGAGCTCTCTGTTTGCTACATATTTTAGATTTTTATTTTTTGCATTGTCCTCTGACTCTTTTTTTTTTTTTTAAGCTCCTCATAACAGTTGCATCATTTTTTTTTCATTCTTATACATGAGCAGGTGTTCAAAGTGGGGGTATGAGTGTTAGGCTGGGTGTACATTACCGTGTATGTTGGCAAAACTTATGCCATTCAGGGGTATGACTATTCCACCCTCCCCCCCCGAGCAACATAAGCTACGTCAACACCGAGTGCTAGTATGCACAGTGCTATGCTGGTGGGACAGCTTCTCCCACCGACATTGCTTATGCTGTTGGCGGGAGTGGTTCTTTTATGCTGATAGGAGAGTTCATAAAGCATCTTCACCATGCACGCTGCAGTGGCCCAGCTGTGCCAGAACAACTGTGCTGCTGTAGTGCTGTAAGTGTAAACATGCCCTAAGTCTCATCTGTTCTCATCTAATCATTAATTACCACCAGAGCAATCTATTATTGAATTGTGGAGAAAAACAAAGACAATCTGAGTGAGAGGGTAAGTCTGAGTCCAGTAAGTAAAACAGAGATGCTCTAGCTAAGCAGGGAGCACACCTGTGAAGAACTGGTGTCAGAAACTACTCATTCATTATCTAAAAAACAACTGTGTGTGTTTGCTACAGAGCTGGCTGCTGTTGTCTGTCTAGCAAATATAAGATCATATGTCTGTGTGGGGGATACCTTCCTGGATAGTGCAAAGCCATGAGTCAGCGAGGGAAATACCCTCCAATTAATACCTTGTATGCATTGCTTAATGGATTTACATTTTCCTTCTTGCTTCTGGGGCAAAATCAGTACTTGGTCCTGCTAGTGAAGGCAGGGAGCTGGGCTCAATGACCTTTGGAGGTCCCTTCCAGTTCTATGAGATAGGTATGTCTTCATATATTATATTATTATTTGCTGCTATACTTTGACCTTTTCATGTTTCTCTACCTTTTCTTTATTTGTTAACATGATGCTGAATCATGAAGGCAGATGAAGCTGATTACCTATCTGGGGAACATCTATATTTAGCAGAGGACCCTTTGGGGAATAGACAGTGTAAGTTTTATCTTCTCCCTAACTATCAGAGAAGTCTTTTTTCATGATTATCTGCTGTTCCTTCATCACGAGTTCCTGCATGTCAGTCCTAAAACTGTGAGCATTAGCATTATTGGCTGTTGTGAAGAATTCATAGTTCTGAATGTTGGTTCATTTTAGTGGCATTAAAATAAGTGCAACACTGATATCTTATCTTCTTACTGTCTATATCCTTCCTGCAGTTTCAAATATGCCTCTCCATTCTCTTTTCTTTACCAAAGTATACCAGAGATGGTCATATTCTGGACCTCTTTTCACTCCATGCAATCCCACTGATGTCCTTTTGCGCTTATTGGGATTGCACAGGAGGATATCAGTGCAGAATTTGGTTGAGTGTCTCCATACATTTTTGCTTTTAAAACTGATCCTCTGATTAGGTTTACCTGATTGTCAGGTTGTTTGTGTTACTAATTTTTTTAAATTAAATGTAAACAGAATAGTTGGCAGTACACATAATTTTCTTACATAAGCAGGAAAAGAGAGCATGCCAGTTATGTAAGACAAGAAAATACAGCAGCATAAGGAACAATAAATTATGGATTTCAGTAAACAGGCATACGAGACATAACAACAGCATATATAACAATAACAAACAACAGAAAGAATAAATAATTATAATGAAATACATTTAGGGTCCAATTTTCAAAACCACCTAGCATTGGCCCAACTCTTCTGACACCGAAGTCAAAAAGGCCGTCAGTTTTATGTGAATACATTTTAGGCTAGCATCTGTCTATCTATTTAATGTCAGCAAGGTGGGACAAGTCCTCAACATCATACTAAGTGTGATTTGGAGTATACATTCCTGAAATAGCTCTTATCAATTATTTGACATCTGACAAGAAATCTTTCAATTTGGGACAGTCTTGCTAGCATTTGTGATTTTTGTTCTGGGGCTGGTGGGACTGGCATGCAATAATATTCAATAAAAAATTTCCACTGGCATTCTCTCCAGACTGGGGAACTTGCACTACTCATAATGGTTAGCATCATAGCCTTCCAATATTGTGGAAAAATTTGTTGGTTCATTTCTTTTTTTCCAATGTAGCCTCATATTTTCAAGTATCACCCTGTGGATATGTAGAACAATGTGTATACCGTGTACTTTTAAAACAAACAACCAAAATAGATCTGGTTATCTTGTAATTTCATTACATACTCCTCTACTGGGAATTAAAGTAGTTTAAACTCTCTCCAATGCTTTTCTAAATAATATCATTACTCTAAGAAGGTACACACAATTGTTATATTTTTCTTTAAATTGTGTAAATGTATTTAGCTCAATATTATCAAAGGCAATCCCATAGTTTAGTTTACTTTGTGTTCATTTCCCCCTTGCAGTTGTAAATATTAGTATTATAGCTGGCATATTGTAAATGTTAATCACTTTTGAAATATCCCTCAAAAGTACTCATTGTTTTCTCATATTTGCCCTTATTCTGAACACATTGGAAATTCAAGGACCATTTCCTGTGAACTTTTTCTGATTTGGCTGACCAGTAAATGGAAAATCTTTGTAGAAGTATTAATTGTGTCATCTCTTTCAGTTTAGACATTTTATCTGATAATCTCAGATATAATCTAACATAAATGTGGCTGCACAGTAGTACAGTTAACCATAAATCTGGCCAAGCTGTTTCTCCATTTTTCTTCAAGACCTTCCTTGATTAATATCTTGCTCTTGGTTCATTCCGATTTCATATGAGTCTTCAGAAATGTTTATCTAGTTATTCTGTTTCTTGGGGATCGGTAATTGAAGGGGATTGGTACAATAGAAAGACTTCCTTTTTAATTCCATTGGATCAGCCCCATAGGGTCCAATCCTATGAGGTTAATCCAATAGGATTCCTCAAGGTATTGTGCACTATTATCTGGTTCATTTTAATTATTTCTATTCTTCATAGAATGGAAGAGTAGATCTTATAAATGAAATGATGATATTTTTGGAATAATTTTCTTTGACTTCAACACTATTCTGCTACATGGGTTATGGGACAAATATTCCTGTCTTCCAGATGATGGAGCAGCCCTGAGTCTGCTGCAACTTCTGTGGCCCTAGGGCTCTCCCAGTAAACACTTCATGTGATTAGACTCCTCTTTGACTTGCCCAAGGCCACAGACTGAAACAGTGGCAGAACTGGGAATAGAACCCAGAAGTCCTGATTCGCATTATCCTGCTCCAACCAGTAGCACATGCTGTTTAAAGAAAACTGTGCTCAGAGCAAATAAAATATTTGTGTGTTATTTCCACTCTGATAAATTAGCTAAGTGACTACTACCCTTAACTAATATGCACATTCACCTTTCTCATTCTCTGATCTCCATTACAAACTCAGTTCTGGGCTAATTAGGAAAACATTGACTCAGGTTCATAAAGTATGTTTTTAAGATTCCATATTTTAAAATCATGTAGTTTGTCTATCTCAGTAAAGCGCTGCTTCTCCACTGAATTTTATTTGTGAGATCATTTTTTCCTAGCTGTTGCTAGGACAACAAAAGCAGTACGTGTACTCCAATACATTAAAGCTGGTACAGACTGTATCCATTATCCTTCAGAAATACTGCTAAAATAATCAATATGAAATGTATTGAATATGTTAGATTTTTAAATTACATTTACCATGGAAAACAATTTTATTTTCAGCGTACTTTGAAAGCTGTACGGCTCAATATTGATTTTTATTTCAACTTCAGTGTTCTGCTGTCTGGCTTGGCTGCTATATTAGTGGTCTCTCTGGATACCCTGCATTTCTGTATAAGAGGAGTCATGTTAAATAGAAATGACTAATGAGAACAGTTACTTTTTTACTGAATTTAGAAATCTGAAAGATTATGGGGAAAGCATTCTGCTGTAGCCATTTAAACCTCCATACAAATAGCTGTGCTCTGAATAAAAGGATTCTAGGACTGCAGGAATGACTGAAGGTCTGAATCTGCAAGGTACTGAATGCCTTCTGCGGGGGTGCCTAGCAACCACAATTGCCATTGACTTCTGCAGGAGTTGAGGACCTTGCAGGTTGGGGACGATATTAAAGAGAGCTTTTGAAAGTAGGAATTAGTTTATACATAGTAAAGAATCAAGAGGCCTATTTAAAAATACTACATATATTATACACACTCTAATGGCTTAAAAACAGTTTAAATTCAGGCAATGTTTACATTTTGCAGCCAGGTACTAATACTGTTTTTGTAAGAGTATTGTGTTGTGTTGTCATGGTTGACTCAACAACAACCAGGCTGAGTGGCAAGTGACGGCTTTATGCCTATTACCGGTATTTTATTTCCTGGATTTAAAGTAATTTGATATTTAGGTACCACAAAATTGTAGTGGGGTCTCTGTACGTTTAAAATGCATGACAGATTGTTTGTACCTTTCAAATGGAGGGGAGGCAGGCTGCTTTGATTAGCTAAAACACATTCTAATTCTCTTCTGTTCAGACATTATCCCAAGCCCATCACTATGTGATATACACACAATGAATATAGAGGAGATGATTTTATATATAATAAATAAAAATATGTTGTGTATATTATGATAATACATCATGGTACAAATAAGGATGTCAGGCAGTGGGCCAATCACCCTCCAATGTCTTGCCAAGTGACTCAGTGCTGGTTCAGGTAGAGGGCCCCACCTGCTCTGTATTCTGGAGTCCATAACAGCCTAGAAGCTTCATCAGTTTGATCCAGTAAAAGCCATATAGAGCAAACCTCACGGACAGCCTCACACATACTGGTGGGACATCATGGCTGCCGATGGTCATGGCTCAGCCTTAAAATAGAGTAGGCTGCAATATTGGCAGGAGACCAGACTCTCTGGAAATGAGTGATCTGAAGTGTGCACTCTACATTCCATGAGCAGGAGAATGAATGAATGAATAGTGCGTTGGGGTTCTGACAGTGCAAAGAACTTAAGCACTAATGTAACTTTTTAACAATTGAAATCAATTGGACTTAAGTACATGCATAAAGTTAAGCACATATTTAAATGATTGTGAATCAGTGCCAGAGGCCTCCAGGTCAGGTGCCCCATAACAAGTAAATGATAATCCTTGCACTCAAGAATTTACAAAAGTTCCTCTGCATTATGTGACAGATTATTATGTATGCCACCTCTGAATGAGAAGATTCAGGACTGGTGGCATCAGGTCTGGTAAAAAAAAAAATTATGCAGTGGACTTTAATCCCAAATTTTTCTGCTTTGCCCCTGTTTTATAGCACACCACTTTTTTAAAAAAAAAAAAACAACACAACAACCTGTATTTGTAAGACAAACAGTTATGTCGATGTATTAACTTCTTAAACTTGTGGTGTGATATGATAAGAATGCCACAGCTTACCGTCAAAGCTGTCAAAACACATTTATTCAATGATTCATGATGGAAGATAGAGTTTTTATGAAAAGATCATTCTCCTCAGCTTAATAAATACTCTGCAATTTCAGCATCACAGTGGGTGATCAGGTAGGTATTGCTATGGAGGACTGCCTAGTGAGGGATTCTTCTTAGTAGCTGATACTAGCAAAGTTCACCCAAGGAAACATTTCCAGTGATTTTTCTTTAGATGAGTTACATAATGAGTCCAATATCCCTTTTAGTATAAAAAAAAATCTGAGAAGTGAGCAACCGAGCAGTTTTATAATTTAGGTTTTCTCAGTAAGTTGCTGAAAGATGCTGAGTACCCAAAACTTTCATTGAACTCAGTGCGACTGGTCAATTTCAGCAGATCTCATAATCAGGACTTAAACTTACTATGGAAAATATGTTAATTAGAAAATGTTGGCATGGCTTCTCAAATAAGTCCAGCTGCCACTGAAATTCGGTGAGAACTGAGCACCAAACTCCTTTCTGCTCCTTTGAAAATCTCAGCCAATATTCACTGAATAATTACAATTCTACTAGTTTCTGACCAAAATAATAGTTTCTCCATTTCTTGATAGTTATGTGATAGTCATTTCTCCACTTCTGTGTAATAGTGCATCCAGCCCAATAATAGGTTCTTTGATGCAGCTTTCTTGAATTTCATTTACTATATTTTTGACAGTGACTTCAGATCTTTGCAAAGGAACTGTAAGGGAGCTACATACTTTCTAAATTTGTTGATCTACTGTTTTCCAGAAAAGAAACACCATCCTGTTTCCAAGCATTTCTCATTGCATTCTTCTCCTTTATTTTCTATCGAAATAGAAACAGTTAGAGAATCTTCATTCCACCATTTGCCACATTTCTGTTCAATAGTTTTGTTAGGGGATGTACTGTCACCACCTGTAATAGGAGTTAAGACTGGTAGTATGTTCTGTTCTCGTGTTTAATAAAGCAAAGTCTATCAGAGTTTGATGGAGACTAATAATGACTCATTAAAATCCTTGCAGAAAACAACTACATAGCTTTTATAAAGAAATCTAGTAGGAATTTCTCTTTTTGAAGGCTAAATGTATGACTGTACTGTGGCTAATCTGGTTATAAGAGACTCATAAAAAGGCTTGTTTCACCATTGATGAAACATGGGCATGAGTCATCATAGACTGCTCAGCGTAAAATAAAGGTTATGTGGGTATGCATAAACAAAGCATCCTATTACAATGCTGTTTGCTCTATATTTAGATTTATATTAGATTAATGTGCTGTGCTACACTTCATCTGTTGTGTTGAGTGGAATTTCTTTTATGTGAAGGCAAAAATTATGGACTTCAAGTTCTGTGACCCTCATGAACTATTTTTGAGGTTTGAAAATTAGGTGGAGTTCATGAGCCCTTTTTTATGTTTGTAGTTGGAACCCATTTTTTACATGGCGATTCAGTGTTCTACATAAATGTACCTGTTTTTCAAGTTGGAAAGTCTCTGCTGTGTATTAAGGCTTCTTCTCTATATAAAAGATAGGCTGGAACAAGTGAGGGTGCAAGTTAGAATCTCTCCTGCTCCTGTCTACTTATTATATAGTCTCTGTTTTTCATTCTATCTGTTCTCTGATCTATTTTACATCCCACTGGATTTTATTCTTCTCTGCTCCCTCGCTGTTCCTCTTTTTTCAATTGTTCAAGTTGAAGCCAAACTTTTGAACCTCCAGTGTTTTGAGTGGGTTTGAAATTAGACAAAACAAGATTGCTCATCCCTAGTGTACAGTATATGAATGTATGAACACATCAGAACATCCTGATTTCAAAGACTAGTGCTAAATAGCAGGATAATTGCTGGAGAGATTTCTGGCTGTCACAATTGAAACTGAAGAGAGAAAGTATGGTGCAGCAATCTCAGGTATTACACCACCTGTGGACTGTATGATTTGACACAGTAATATGTGTTTTACTTCATACACTTCGTGGAGGTTGTGAGAACAGGCATTTAAACACCTAGAGCTGTTCCATTACTGCCATTTTAAACTGCTGCCTTGCTTTGTAAAAATGCCACCACAAAGAGGTTCAATGAAGCTGCTTATGATTCATAATTTAACTGTGAGCTAGAGGGCCATATCCCCAGCTGGTGTAAATAAGGAAAGCTTCATGGATTTGTAGCCAACATCCAGGGGTAAGGAAAACATGGTTATTAATGTTCCTACTAGAAAGGTGAAAAGGATTAGACTCTCAGTTCAGGTAAATCTGCTTTGTTTCACTGACTTCATGGAACCAGTCTGTGGAATCTGTAAAAATGACATTCTTCAAATAGAAATGCATTTATAAGACTTCAATAAAAAACATATTTGCATGAAGAATTGGAAATATATATTGAAAAGGGTGATCCAGTAGCTGAGGTAACCTTCTATAATTATAAACACCATAGATTTTTCTCTCCAACGTATATAATGGACCCCTGAAGCTTGTGCAGAAAGGAAATTTTAATATGTGATTTAGCTATTCCATTGGAGCTTGCCATATAGGTGTGGTAATGTTGCCCTTTTGTGTCAGGACTGAGAACTATCACAGATTCCAAAGGAGAATATACAAAGACTGTTGTGGACCTGCTCCATGCAGGCTTACAGGCACACTCCCCTCCTTAAGCTCTTCAGGGACGATAGCTGGCTATCTGCATTTGTAACAATGACCAGAGCCAGGCCAATGAATGGGGCTGTAGTCTAGGAGCCAAAAGACCTGGTTCTATTTGCGGCTGTGCCACTGGCCTGCTGTGTGGCCTTTGTCAAACTATTCTGCGCTTCATTTTGCCCATCTCTAAAATGGGATCATGATAATTCTCTTCCTTTATCAAATGCTTTGAAATCTATACACAAGATCTAAGATTTACAAGATCAAAGTATTATTAAGCATTGTATGTAGGTTCTTATATTGGTACCCATCAGCATTGTTTGAGTCCACGGGAGCTGTGGGTGCTTAGCACCTCTAAAAATTAGCTCTCTTCTATTTGAGCATCCATGTATGAAAACATTGGCTTTGAGACCATTAGCCTGCTGTAGTGTTAGCATTAAGCTGAGGATGCAAGATGTGTTTTGTGAAGAGTTGAGCAATCCAAACTTCATAAGGATTATATCTCAGCTAGAAAGGTTGAGGTAAAAAGAGCATCTTACATGTCAAGATATTCTGAGTGGTTTAGAATCGCTTTGTGGAGATCTGTGGCTTTAAAACCTGGATCATGTGCTAGTAAAAGGTATGTCCTTGCTAGCTATACACCACAAAATGTTTGCATACCTACTGCAGTGGTCCTAAGAACAATAATAGCTGTGCTTGGATTTTATAGTCAAAATATCTCTTCTTGTTCAGCATTATGGAACAAAAAACGATTTGTAACAATGACTGGTATTATCTGGGCATTTCTTAAAAATTCAGTTAAGTTGGTCTTCCACTGACAGAGTCAAATCTGGCATGAAATTAAATCCAGTTCAGGAGTCTCATGACTAGCAAGGAAAGGTCTAGCCAGTACAGTCCTGGCAATTACTTTATGGTTTTACAAGATGAGTGTCCTGAAAGCCAAAGTGACAAATCTGTCTGTGTTTGAGTGGTCTTCTATGCCCCAGTAAGTAGACTTGAAAGCCAGAGGCAGTCAGATATACTCCATTAGAAAACCATTCCATTTTCCTTCATGGTCTAAAGATTTAGTATCTTAGGGGTTTTTGCTCTCCAGTCAATAGTAGTATTTGATAAAGTAAGGGACTTGGTTTCATAGCCCAAAGACTCTCCAAATAATATATTTAACTGTCAAGTACCTTTTCTTGTGAAGAATTTGTGAGCTCCCAAATGAGAGAACTGAAGAAGATGTAGAAGGATTTCTCTTGGTGAGAAGGAGTTTGAAGGGTAGGAGGATTCCAAGACTGGAAGTTTCAGCAGAGACACAAAACCTCTCAATATTTTTATTTGTTTGTCTGTATTCACTGGGTGAGGTTTTTTTTCTTAATGGACTTTTGGAGCTGATGGGCCATAATAATTCATAATATGAGGTTCACCAAACATAAATGAGTCTTCCAAAGATAAGAAAGAGGTTATGAATAAGATTTGTTAATATTTGTGTTGAAAGTTCATGTATGTTAATAATGATAAAATAACACCACAGAGGCCTTTTGCATGACTCCCTAACTTCAGAAGTGGTGGGGAATGAAAAGAACTCAATAAATCTACTTTCCAGTCACAAACAAAATATAATTGTATATCTCTTTCTATCTGGAGGGGCTGCAAGAGTTTTCTAGCAAGAAGACAAAGGGCCAGATCGTGAGACCTGGGCACTCAGCACCTTGCAGGACTGGGCCCTAAGCTATATGCCTGACAGGAAAAAAGAAATCACCAACTGCCTCCCTCTGTTTAAATGTATTCTGTCAGGTACAGAACGTTTGGTTCAAGTAAAGACAGTGCTCCATTTCTGCAAATCTCCCTGATAGAAACATTACGCTCTGCTGCACATAAGGTCCTCTGGGCCTTTGCTGTTAAAATACCCTGCTAGGTGGCAATACACAATTTAGAAAAAAAAAAAAAAAGATCACTTTTTTTTTTGCTTTATTCTCTATAAAAGCAGAGCTGGGCGCATTGCAAACCTCCTATTCTGTAAACAGGGTTTCTCTCTTAATACTCTGTATAATCACATTTTCTTTCCAGTAAAGATTGTCCTTACACTGTAATTCTGAGCCTGAGGGCTGCTGCTTAGAGTTATCCTCTTTGGTAACTCAGGAATACGAATGCTTATGGTACCTGATGAATGCATCATTCCCAGCTAATTTCAGTATCTCAGAATGCCCCATTCTGTGCATTTGGACAGTCACTCGTGAACGCTGACAGTTGATCTTGCATCTTTGCATTATGAATAATGCTAACAAACTAGCCTGCAGGTGCCTTGCCTGAATATTGCCCAGATACAGTCTATGGAACAGTGTTTCAGTTTTGATGCAAACTGCATTATAAACACTATGCTTCTGCTGGCAACAGTGAAACCACCCTGGGATAAACACTGGCATTAGCTCAAAATGTCCCAAAAGAATTGTAAGTATTTCATCAAAAGATTTATCTTTTTGTTTCTGTGGTTGTTTAAGGCTGTGCAATGACCCATGGGCAGCAGCTGGGTGATGGATAGTTCATCATTATGCTTTCTCACCTCAACAGTAACCCTGTAGAAAAGGATACTGGAATTAAAAGGTTAATACTTGTTAAAAGCTGACATTTTTGTAGTCTCAAGGTTCTTATTCCTGAGGGAGGAGGCAAAATTTAATTTAAAATATATATTTATTATAGTTGGAGTTCTGACTTGGAGACAATATTTTGCTTCCATGTTTGTTTTCTGAACATGCTGGTTCATGAGAAGGGTTAAGGGCAGATTTTCAGGTGGTGTAAGTCAATGTTGCTCCATTGAAATGAAAGCAGCTATGTCAATTTGCCCAGCTGAGAATCTGGCTCTCACCTTCGTACAAGGCAGTGACTAAATTTAAATGGACTGATAAACAAAAATGAGGGCGACCAAGGGAAAGTTTAAATGCTGTATGAAATTTTAAATAAAATATAATGCATTTCTGCCTGTTGTAAAATGTGGGCAACATCTTTCAGCTCTTGTAAATTATTATAGCTTTGTGACTTTTATGAAGTTGTGGCAATTTACACCAGCTGAGGATCTGATGCTATTTTTAGTATATATATTTAGATAGATACTTTTGTTTTAATGCTTATTAAGCTACTGATTACTCTTAGTTATACAGTTACTCTCATGCAACCCATATGGGCATGAAATGCAATGGCATTGGTGTAACTGAGAACAGAAAATGGCCCATCGTTCAACAATTCAACAACTCCATTGAAGTGCTGATAGATTTTCAGAAGAGTGGAGCAGTCACAACTCCAAATGAAGCAAATAGAAGCTGTGGGTGCTTAGCACCTCTGAAAATCAGGCTTATCAAATTACTTTTTCTGCCCTGTCATGTCATTAACAGAGAGGGTTGAGAATTTTCCAACAGAGTATTTTTCTGATAGAAAATGCTCCCTTGGTAAAATTTGAAATTTTTGGTAGGACAACTTCAATTTTGCAGGAAAATTTTTGATTTTCTATTGGAGAAAACCAAAATCTAGTTTTCCTTTCAGTTGTCCCCAAAAAATTTTCCCTGGAGATCCTTTCTGTGAAAAAAATTAAGCATTGAACTTTTTGTCCTGATTCAGGATGAATTTTTTTCAACAATGCAAAGTTTTTCATGGGAAGGGGTTTCCATATAATGGTACTGTGGCCCAAGAGACCATCTTTGACATAGATAAGGGTACATAGAACTCAAGAATTTAACGACTTAAGAACCTTTCAAGTACCAAGCTAACCGGGGGAAGAATAAGAACAACTGAAGTTCTAAGCCTTTGAACACCTTTGAAAAGGGACATGTCATAGGGTGGCTGGGCCCTGCAAATGAAATAGTCCAGCACTTTTGTGCCGGAACAGGTGCTCCCATTCAAGCCAATTAAAGGGGACAGTACCTGGGGTTATAAAGGGTCAGAGATACCCCTCCCGTCCCATGAATCAGACCTAGATGAGACAGAGTCGAGGGTAGGTAGTGTGCTCTCAGCTAGGTCTGACACAGACCTGAACTCTATCTGTTCCAAGAGTCCATGTGTCTGACAAAGTGGGTATTCACCCACAAAAGCTCATGCTCCAATACGTCTGTTAGTCTATAAGGTGCCACAGGACTCTGTAGCTTGTTCCAAGAGTGTGATCTTGGACAGATTGTCGTATTTTTCTTTCTAATGTTTCCTGTCAACTTTGTCTTCAGAACATGGCATAATTTCATCATCTTTTCAGTTTGACTTCAGCATTTTTGTCATCATTCGGTGCTGACTGCTGAGATGTCCTGTCTTCAAATTGCTTAGGGGAAGCCTGCAGAAAGCTTGTAAGCTGTGTAACTATTGCCCAATCAATGCATGTGTTGCTACTGTAGATATTCTTTTGCTAGCAGGATGCTATCTAAACTTTCCACAGGGCCTTTTCTTCCAATTCTCTCCCCCACTCCCCCGCCATCATCCTATCTCCCTCTTATTCCAGCTTTCTCTTTGAAGTCTCCCTGCCAACCCAATATCTGGAATGAAGGGGATGTTGCAGGGAAAGAAGAAGAAAGGAAGGGTGGTGTGAAGCTGTTACCTCGTCCCTGGCCTGTGACCTGAGTGGAATGGGAAAAGGGAATCTAAACATGAGAGAGAAGCTGACTGAAGATGTTAAAAACAAAATGCAAGTGACCTCTGCCAGGGCGAAGGCCAAATCTTCTGCTGGTGTTGTTCCTTTGGAGGCAATGGAGTGTTGTCAGGAGAGAATTGGCTTGGAGACTTTAACCTTATGTCTGCCATGCTAGACCCCTTTCTAGATGATTTGGAGTGATAAGTAGGCAAGGAAGAAAAGACTCATCTGTGCTTCCATCAGATAATTTGAAGATGTGGGATACACTGAAAGCCTTTAGAACTATATCACCACTTCTTTTGGTTATTCCCTGGGTAAAATTTGATCAGTTCTAATGCAATTAAATTCTTGAGCAGATTAACATTAATGCACTGATTACATTTAAACTTTAAAAATATAGGCCTAATTCTGGTTGGACTTGTAAATCCAGAGTAAGTCCATTAAAATCACTTTAAACAGTGTCAAACTGGCACAAGAGCAGAGTCAGGGTCTTTGTTGGTAATCTTTGTTAGTATAAGCACAACATCGTCATCCACTGGGAATATTTTTCAACAAATATACACACCTGCTATGTGTTAAGTCATGCTTCCCAGCATGGGTAGACAAGCATGCTAGCTCCACCCAAGCTACTGCGCTAAAATAGAAGTTGAGTGGGGCAGGGGAAAGGGGGTTAGCATGGGCAGCACTCAGGCTAGCCACCTGAGTACAAACCAGCCTAGACTCCCTGGGTATGTACTTGGGTGGCTAGCTTGAGCTGCTGCCCATGCTACCCCCAGCTCTACTACTATTTTTAGTGTGCTAGTTTGAGCCAAGCTAGTGTGTCTGTCTACCCACGCTGGAAACGTGCTCCCAACTGCAGTGTACACATACCCATAGTGAATATGAGCTTTACCTAAGGCTTTAGGGAGTGGAGGGTCATGCCCCACATGAATATGTTGAGTGTACATTTGCAGATGAATATGTTCCATATACTATGGTGTTGTTTTAACATGTACACACCCTTTTGGAGCAAAGCCTTCAGGGTTCCATGCAGCAAAGCAATTTTGCCAATTCTCTTTTCAGCAGTGATATATTTCTTGCAGTGTAAAATTGTTCATATTTTCCACTGTAGGCAGAATATAAAGAATTGTATCTCTCTATGGTTAAATGACAGTGTCACAAATCGAGAATTATAGCTTAAGGTGAGAATAAGTGGAGGCAGAAGACTGGATTCTTAAGAAACATGGGTGATGTCAAGAAGCCAGTCTTCTTTTCTCTTCTCTTCTCAAAATTAATTTTACATTTCATGAGTGACTATAATGTTCATTTTCCCTTCTTTATATTCTCTTTCTTTCCTCCGGAAAGATCATTGTCTCTCATTTGATTTTTATCTGAGGGAGATTGAGAGGATTTGTGGTCATGTTTTATGCCCAGGAAATAACATTTCCTGTGGTGTTTCTTGACTGCAGCAAAACAAAATGCACAGTCACATTGCTCACACAGGCAACAGATGTCATCATGAAATACCAACATGATCATCAAAGTACAGCTGATAGCAGCTCAAGTTTCACCTTAAAATCACAGCTTTTAATCTTAGCTGGAACATTACTCTCTCAAAATGTCTCTCCCTCTAAAACTATATCTTTGTCAGTAGGAAGGTTTCTGGAAGGGGCGTGGGAACAACATCTCCAATTTATCAACATCCTTCTTAAATTGTACGCACCAGAGTATTCCAGAAATGGTCACACCAGTGCCATATACGGAGGTGAAGTATGCATCCCTTGATCACATTAGCTCTTTTGGCCAGCATCGCACTGGGAGCTTATGTTCAGTTGATTATCCACCACAAGCCACAAATCCTGTTCAAAGTCCCAGCTTCTCAAGATCCAGTCCCCCATCCTGTAAGTATGGCCTACATTCTTTGTTCACAGCTATATTAAAACTCATTTTGTTTGCTTGTGCCTGGTTTATCAAGCAATCTAGATTGCTCTGAGTCAGTGATCTATCCTCTTGATTTTTCACTACTCCCCTAATTTTTATGTAATCTACAAACTTTATCAGTGATGATTTTGTTTTCCTCCAAGTCCTTGCTAAAGATGTTAAATCTTCCTTATGAGCCTCACCTTCTTTTTTCATTTTCTTTCCTGAGTGCTGATCAGTCCAGTTGCAGACTTGCCTCACCCCCTCTGCCATAAAGTACCATTCAAAATAAGATCATGACAAAAGGATTTCCATCCAAACCTTACATTTCTTTCAGTTTCAGCAGGTTATTGGCTGTGTTGCATGCAACAGCTTGAATTTTCCACCAACACACTGGCACGTTTTTTACCGTAGGTTGATAGATGAAGACTCAGGGTAGGAGCACCCGGCAGTAAACACACAGGCTTTATGTTAAATATACCAACAAAGGAGATTCTGCAAACTACTGGTGGGAAAAAAAAAAAAAAGTAGGCTTATGTTTTCCACTGGATAGTTGGTAGAGAGGGGCTAACTATTTGTAGCTAATAAATCATCTGCCAAACTTTGCCCTTTTTTCTCTTCATGATGTAAATCTGATGTAATCCCATGTGACCATGTAAAGCAGCCAGGAAAGAGTTAAGGGCTACCTTTCTGTCACATGATTCAGCAGAGGATTTAAGTGAAGGGAGGGGGGTGTCCTCCTTCCATGGCTTTGAGAAGGAAGGAAAAAGCCTCTGGGGACTTCAGCCATCTTGAACAAGGGAATTGGTTAGTTATGGTGTTCCTAGGGGGGTTTCTGTTTAACCAATAAAGAGAGGCAAGGGCCTGAAACAGGCTGATGTGGGGCACTGGAGCCTTCTTGAGATGGAGAGCTAACCCACTCATCTATCCTCTGTAAAGTCAGATTTGCCTGATTTCAGTATGACTTTAAATTTTATGCATAATCCCAGAGATTGCACAGATTTAGATTGTAAATGCTTTGGTGCAGAGACCATCTCTTCATTATAGGTGTGTATAGCAGTTAGCACAATGGAGCCCTGACCCTTCACTGGTGGCCTCTAGGTGAAATGACAATACTAATAATGAATAATAGCAAAAGGATTCTCCAAGGAATATATCCTCAAAGTAGAGAATGGTTTTGAGGATGGAACGAGTAAGGAAAGGGGCTGCAGGGCATAGACATGGCTTTGGGACCACCAGAGAACATCCTAAGAAAGGAAAGTAGTCACTGAGATGAAGGGAGGGAAGAGAAATTTATATTCAGGCTTGTAATCCACCTGCCTGTTATGGCATTTCTGAACCCAAACATGAATGTCAGTGCCCAGACACATCCAAAGAGAATAATCTGGCTTTTCAAATCTAGTTGATGATTTTTCTTTCAATGATTATCTTTTAATCAGGATCATCTCATAGCTAGGTCATCTCCATGGATGTCTGCACAACACTGACTTGCTCCTCCTAATGAATTACGTGTGATTTGTGTTCTAATGCTTCGTTTGTCCCTGGGTTGCTTCTTGAAATTTTACAGGGGAAAACCATGATCCATAATTTAATTACAATTGAGGTTAATGCTAGAGTGATGTTGCATGTATTTTAATTAGTGACAAACCCAAATTAAATTTCGGGATAAAATAGCATCAATTTTTAAACATATGTCTTTGAGGGTCAATAGATCCATGCCTTGCCAAAGATGGAAGCTGTTAATGTTAACATTGATTAAAGCACTGAAGGTAATACTTTTTAGATTATAGCATGTGTCACAGTTTTCCTCCTGGCTAGATGTTGCATTTGGTTGCTTGCTGCAGAACATGCTGAGATAATTGCTTTAGTGGCTATTAAAGGGTGAAAAACTAATTTCTGCCATAAAGATATTTTCTCTGTGTGTGTGTGCGTGTGTGTGTGTGTGTGTGTGTGTGTGTGTGTGTGTGTGTGTACACACGCGCACACACACACACACACACACACACACACACACACACACACACACACACACACAGCTTATTGTTCAGAGAGACAGAGCATGGATGGTGGGAGAAGTGTGGAGGGGGAAGGGAGAGAAAAAGGGATTTGTGCATCCAAAGGGGAGATTCAATTATGGCCAGAGGAGCTTTCAGTCTTTCATCAGATGACCCTAAAAAGTAGTAGTATAATTCCTAGTGGTAGTAAATGAAAGGTCTTGAAAGTGAAAATGAATAAGTCTAATTGTGGAATTATGTGTGGTGTTTAGATGTTGCTTGTGATTATTAGAACTGGAAGCACTGGTTGTTGGGAGTCTGAAAGGACAGGAAACAGGAAGGAGGGGCGAGGAGTTGAGGAGGCAGAGTGAGAGTTACAGAGGGTGCAGCAGCAGCTTGGTAAAGAGGTTTCCACCTTAAAAATAAAGTCCTGTTGAAGTTTGTTAGTACCTTGCCTGGTTGATACAACGCTATGTGACACAGGAATTCAAGTTTTCTAAAAATGCAGTAGTTATATCAAGAAATGTGCTGGCCATTAGAAGCCACAGCATGACATCTCCCTGTAACTCTGTTGTGTCAGTGTTGTTGTTAGAGGCTAGCCTGGATACTATCTGAAATGTTTTTAGTACACATACTATGTTCCATCATCTTATCCTATTCCTACAGAGCAACAGAGACTATATTAAGATGCTTGGTCTGGGACCCAGACATAGGAGGGAAGGTTCCTTTACACTGCCTTTACTCTCTTGTATACAGTATGGCGGTCAGGCACAATCACAGTCTGTGAGTTGAGGGGTTTGTCCTAGGTATCTACCCAGGTCCTTATGCAATTTTCATTGGCATAGTATGAGAGCCCTGCTAGTACTTCCTGGGGATGCAGCTATCCCCAAAGGATGGGAAGGAGTTAGAGGCATAACTTCCCCTCCATCAAAAACAGCCAATAGACCTGGCTGGCTGATTTTGGAGAGGAGCAAATGATGCACCTCCTGAAGGTTATAGCCTCAGGAATGCTCTCCCTATGCACCAATTACCAGTAGCCTTTAAAACACAGCATATACTTTAAGATGACTAGGAATAAAGTGATAATTTTTCTAGCTAATTCAGCACAGTGTGTTTATAGGGTGAAATCAATCTATTGTCCACTTATTTAAATGACTGAGGGAATTCAGCAGTGATTTCTACAGTTTTTCAGTAACATAAAGAAACTCTATTGTAATTAATAAATGTTATGATTGTCTGATTCTTTCATAAGAACATATCTGGCAAACAGGAATATGATGTTTTCTTGAAGGTTGCCTTAGAAAAGTAAGACATTTGCCTAAGCTTGTAAATATGATGATGGAGAGAATTATTTTTCAATTTAAGAAAATTCTCACTACAAATATGTACAGAGTGGTGCAAAAGTTTCCTCCTGTAACATAAAATTATTGCTGTTTGGGAATTTTCCTACTAAATGTTTTTAATAGAAAAATACCAGTCCTCTAAAGATTAAATTGTTTGTGGAAATGGTGGGTTTTGACTAATCTTATAATTAAAAATCCTTTTGGAACAAAACAGTTTTGAATTGTTGAAATGTCCCATTTAGATATTTTTGAAACAAAAAAAGGTTCACTTTCCAGTTTTTGAAACAACTTTTTGTGGCCTAATTTTAATTAATTTTATACAAAAGTTTTTTAAAATGTAAAATGTCAAAATTGAAACAAAAGTTTTCAAAATAATGAAAATGAAACCTTTCATTTGACCCAATCCAATTTTTTCAGATTATTGGTACATGAAAATAATACAGATTTCACTTTTTGGAAATCTCAGGATGGGGAAAAAATTTCAAAATCTTAATCATTTGCGGAATGGAAAAACCATCTCCTACCAACTCTAACAGCAATGTTCTTCCCATTGGAAAATTTAATGACTATGTGATTCCATAATGTTTCTGTGTTGTGGTAATATTATATTTCTGATGCTTTTATGGTAATAATTTGCAAACTTGTTAAAACATATTAAAACAGTCACATGCAAAAAAAGTAGGAAGCCATATACAGTATGGTTTTGATCCTGCTCTTACAGTGTGTAAATGAGTGACTCTGTTGGTGTTTGTTAAATCATTGTGGTGGGGAACACAAGCCCTCTATTAGCAAGGAGAGGATTAATGGAAGCCTGTGGACCTGTCACAGGGTAGTGCTGGCCCTTTAAGAGGGAAAAAGCACCTTTGACTGGCTAGTTGATCTTGAATTGGGCTGAAAAGAAGGTATGTGGGCCCTCAAGAGGAGGAAGTCCCTGCAGGATGAGAGTCAGGGCAAGTGAGAACTGCTTGAGAAGAGACTGAAGATGTCAGAAGGGTCAGGTGAGAGCTTCCTGGGAACAGAGGAGGAACAGCAGAGTTGCCCAAGAGAAAAAGCTGCAGGAAACCAGGAGAAGAGCTGTTAACTATGAGCAGCCGGTGATGAGTTCTGAGGAACAGTAGAAGGACTTTTTGGAGCTGAGGATCCCCTGAACAGAGTTAGGACTCACCAATGAGGAGGCCTTGGGGAGTGAATCATTACAGGGAGCCCCCTCTTGGGATACCTGATTTGGGGCTACAGAAGAAGGCGTGGGGGAAAGAAACGGGTCTTGGGACTCTCAGGTTGGGGGCCTGGAGAGTGGGGCCCTGGAACAAGGCTACAGGAATTGTGACAGAGTGCTTAATGGCTCTCACGTAGGTGATCTGGGAACTCATTTTACTTTAGCATTTTGACTAGAGCTGCTCTTTTATTATGAGGGAATTGTGGACTGTGGCACTTCAGAAGAGTTTGAATTTTCCACTAAGGTGATATTCTTTGGCACAGGTTGGTTCCAATGGGAAACTGAGGCAGGTATGCACGTTGTGCCATGGCCTGCTGCATGAGGGTGCCCCAAATGAAGCACACATTAATACAAAACCCAACTGGTCCTACCTAGTGGAGAGGGGTGTTAAAGGGAGAAGGTCTGGCTCAATTCCGAACAGGCTAGGAGAGACCAGAGCTCCAGCTCTCCCTCTCTGAGAGAATTCTGATTTCAGCCAAGAGTATGAGGTAGCTTGCTGCAAGAAACAGTTTCCCAATGGATGGGATGACTGGGCCCAGTAAGACCAACAAAAGTAGTGGATGCACAAAGACAAACCCAGAGCAGAAGGATGGGTCCTGTGGTCAACAATTCTTATGTTTTTGGACTTTAATACCGCAGAAGGAATAGGCCTTAAGCTTGCCTTAGCTGGAGGCCTAAAGCATCACTGCACCAGTTCCTGTGGGAGGTGGCAACTGACTGTTGGAGACCCTATGAGAGGATAAGTAGTGCCTCACTGGACCACAGGGGGGGCACCATTGAGGTGGGCCCTGTCACAGTCACACTTGTGTAAGTGTGATCAGAGACTGGCCTTATCTTTGTACAGGTACATAAGAGCTCATAAGGAAGAAAATACTAGTGTGGAAGCTGGAACCAATTAGACCTACTGCAACTTTCCCTTGGATCTCTTTTCAGCATAGCTGAAGTAGTTCATTCAAGTTGCGCAGGAGGTCATTTAGTGCTGTCATTGAGAGGTATATCTGAGGGTCTTCCCAACAGTCCACAATTTACATCCTCCTCGCTTTGAGTCAGCTGAGATACCTTAACAACATTGCATCAAGCTGTAGCGGAAACCTGTGTGGTGGGAAAATCTAAGCACAGAGATATGACTATGACTGTATATTTTCCTGCTGGTATTGTGGGTGTATGATAATACTGATAACTTTATTTCTTCCATTGACATTTCTCCTACCTTGTTTTTTTTTACAACTCCAGTTTGAAAATGGTAGCCTCAAGTAAAGAAAATCTCTGGGTTACTTACTCTTTTCTGCTTCCACATAAGGGTAGGCTCTTTAATTCTGCAATTTTGTGGAGGTGAGATATGACATACCATAAAGATTGCTCACAATTTCAGATGTATTGTCTCAATGATCAATACTGAAATAGGCTATCTAGAGGCTGAAATTGCTATGCAGTTAAATCAAGAGTGCACAACTAGACTTACTGATCTCCAGGAAGGGTCTAGAAAGACATCTCCATTAGACTTTACTATGGATGAAATGTACATAATAATACAAAGAAAAAATATGACAATATCATGGCGCAAACATCCATCATTTTAGACATTTTTCTGATGGAGATAAAGGGCTCAGCGTGACTTCAGTGAGAATTCAGGTCGCAGGAATCTACTTGGTTTAGTATCAATATATTCTCAGAGCTATCTTTTATTAATAGCTCTTTGGGGGAAAGGGTTTGGAGAATTCCCTTTCTTTAGACTGTGGATTTATTACCAAAAGCCCAGGTCAAATCTTTTGATCCATTAAGAACCACACTATATATCACTCTCCTCCCACTTGCACCCCCCCCCCCAAAAAAAAGTCTTTCGGGCAACTACTGTACTGCAGTTGAGACAGCTGTTGCTTTTTTGAACTGAAATGAAAAAAAATCATATTCTTATGCCTCTCTGCCACTCTGAGTCTATAGTACTCCATCAAGTCATTATCAGACCAATAAAGGCACTTCATTATGAGCTGTGTCCTATTATAGTATTATCAATTGCCCAGTGTTTTGAGACTCTTTGATGGTCGATCATGTGACCATTGTCACATTAGATATTGTATGAGTTAAGATACTTAATTTGTTTTACACTGACTGCATGCAATACCTAAAGTTATGGGTCATGGAGTCAGTAAATAAACGAAGGATACAAGCACATACTTACCTTTTTCTCATTCATTCTCCTGGAATCCTTACTTATAAAATAGTCACATTGCAATCAATGGGACTGTTCATGAGAGTAAAGGCTATTTATGGAACTAAGGACTGCAGAATTGAGTCTTTACAGAAAAGTGTCCCCTTCCCTTTAATCCTAGTTTGGTTTGGTTTGGTTTTTTTAAATTCCTGATCCCTAAATAAATGGACTAAGTCAATTCTAATTCTATGGCTTATTCCATTTAGGATATGGGTAGCTAATCATATGCCTTGAACATCATCATGACATTAGCATAAGCAAACCAAATTTTCATTCTCTGGGTGAACACAGTTATTTATAGTTAGGCTTGATTTATGTTCACTAATGTGTCACATGTATTAGACAACCAAGAAAGCTCCAGTATAATCAAGTACAAAATGATGAAGTGTGATGGGGTAGACTAGGCCCTGAGGCCCCCTGCTGGAGGCCTCGTGGCCCTGCCACACCCTTCCCCAGAAACGGGCAGTGGAGAGAGTCCTCCAGGTTTCCTAGAGCTGCAGCATGGGATGCGGCCATTCAGAGAGGGACTACAGGAAGTAGCCAATCCAGGCCCAGCAGGCCCATATAAAAGGAGCTGCAGTGCAGAGCAGAGATCAGTTCCTTGCTAGAGCTGGAGGAGAGAGGATGTTGTGCCTGGCTGGCTGAGGGAACTACGGGACCTCAGATAGAACAATGCTGGCAGAGGCCGGGGAGGAGGGACATGAAGGCATTCTGGGCTGGCTGCTGGGACTCAAACAGGACAAGGCCCTGAAGTAAGGGTGAAGAATGTGCTGGGACCATGGGGAAGTAGCCTTGGGGAATTGTAGAAGTGACACAGTTTATTTAAAGGGATGTGGTGGATGGCAACTATCTATAGGGTCACTGGGCTGGGACCTAGAGTAGAGGGTGGGCCTGGGTACCTCCACCAGGCACTGGGAAAGTGGCCTGGACTTTGATACACCCCAGAATGGGAACTCAACTCATTTAGTGACCCAATTGAAGAGTTGGGTCCAGAAAGACCCAGAGAGATGAAGATTCTCCAGGGAGGGAACCCTGGGGGATGTGGCCCCGCACTAGGGCCAGGACTGCTTGAAGAGAGGGTCAATTTGAAAGAGCCCAGAAGGTGCTGAGAGACAGTTTGAACCAGGGTACTGCGATCGGCCCTGCAGGACAGATTGAGAAGCGAGCCCAGAGACAGGGCTACAGATAAAAGGACCTTACATTGTACTTATATCCTCGAAGGGTTTGATTTTTATCTCACATATAGATGGTGTGACTTGGCCAGAGGGTTGAGTCACCAAAGACCACCACAAACAGAGAGAGAGTTGAGGCACATGCACTGCGACAGGGGGCGCTTGTGAGAGGTGAGTGCACCCAATTACAGTAAGCCATAAACATTACAGGCTGGCAGTTTTTTGTTAAGGTGATGTTCTTCTTTCATACTAATTTGTAGAATGATATTAGACTTTAAGTCATTTCTTGTCTATGTCAAGATTTGTGCTTGACAAGTAGATACCTTCAGGCTATAATAGTTTAGCAGGTAATTTTGTGCAGGTGTGTAATTATTCAGCTGATCTGCAGCCCTCTATAAAACTCACTGTCTGTTGCAAATTAAAAGTGGGGAATTTATATTTATTCCAAGCACTGGAATAAAAATGTGCTTCTCTTTATGAAATGACATGCAGATGCTTTATTGGAAGTGGTTACTTTTGAGATTCTGGAAGATAGTTGTGAAGTTTTGGAAGTGAAATGAAAAATCTATAGTATGCATGTTTATTAAAGTTATCCACTGAGAGTAATTCTCTTTTGATAGGATGAAAATATTTTTGTTAAGCCATTAATTCTATTTCTTTCCATGAAGTATGATTGAATTTGTCCTATAAAAGTATAGCAGTTAATTACATATCAATTGGTGAAGGATTTTGATGAGAAATAGATTATCAGGAGGATTTTTTTCATTCCCAAAGGACATTTATCACACTTTAGAAATCATGGAAACCCACATGCAGCAGGGCCAAAGGGTGAAAATAACTACAGTTGAAGTATACAAAGATTATTACTTTTTCATAAGGGTGACTGTCTACCAAGCCTGCAATTACAAGGGAATTATTTCCTAGACGGAAGCAAAGCAAGTCATGGAACTGGCAATGATGATTTTGGGGGGGATGTGATAGAGGTATCATCATGAGTGGTGTGGAGAAAGTGAATAAGGAGAAGTTATTTACTTGTTCCCATAATATAAGAACTAGGGGCCACCAAATGAAATTAATGGGCAGCAGCTTTAAAACAAATAAAAGGAAGTTCTTCACAGCCCACAGTCAACCTGTGGAACTCCTTGCCTGAGGAGGTTGTGAAGGCTGGGACTATAATAGGGTTTAAAAGAGAACCTCCATGAATTAATGGCTAGTAGCCAGGATGGGTAAGGAATGGTGTCACTAGCCTCTGTTTGTCAGAGGGTGGAGATGGATGGCAGGAGAGAGATCACTACTTGATCATTACTTGTTAGGTTCACTCCCTCTGGGGCACTTGGCATTGGCCACTGTTGGTAGACAGGATACTGGGCTGAATGGACCTTTGGTCTGACCCAATATGGCTGTTGTTATGTTCTTACATGGAAGTGGCAGTGGTTAAAACTTCAACTGCAGGTCTGGGACAGGAAATCAACACCCACCCGATCATTTGAAACCCATAAATAAAGATAATGAAACCTAAGAGCATCTCAAAGCCGTAATTAAGGCAGGCCATAAAATGTTTGTGTGAAAAAGAACTAGCAGAAAGAGGGACATGGAAGCAAGAGGAAAAAGCATACTGATTTTGAAAACTTATTCACATAAGAAAGCTAAAGAGCAAGTAGTAATGCCCTGAATTCAGATCTTAATAATCCCTCTTCCTACTGATTGCTGTATGGATTAAAGCTCACACCTAATGCAAGCCCTATAATAACTCCCTTTCTATGTTTGTTACTAAAGTTTAATAGTCTGATCTTCAGAGATGCTCAGCATCTCTGAAAATAAGACACTGCATGTCATTAGGTCTCTCTCCTTAATTGTTTCTTTTTTTAACTTGATATTTATACTGCAATAGCGCCTGGAGGTATCGGTTAGAAGCAGGTTCCCTATTGCATGCAATTACTCATGAAGACAGGGTCCCAATACTGAAGAGGTAGTCAAAGGGCAAAATACAATGTCTTGACAAGTGTTTATATGATTTACTGCCCTTGTCCTGTTCATTAACAGTACTCTGTATAAAGAAATTCCATTGGAGTATTTTGAGCACTGATCAACTATAGCTTCTTTTACTCTTAATGTATTTCCTGACAGATGGCAAACAGGAATAACATTTAAGTCTTAAATACAGTAAAGACTTGTATACAGACTTAATACATTATTCTTTCAGTGTGGGTATTTTGCTCAAATTCATCAAGGATATTTTCACTTTCATTCCTGCATATACGTATATTGGCATAAAATTGAGGAGAACATATATTTGGCAAATTCAGCCATTAACCCACCAAAAGATTTGGATGAGACTTGGGTCAAGATTGATGTATGAATTTATCTGCGAACCCTATCATAGTTTTTAATCCAACATTAACTTAATTTTCAAGTACAATAAGACATTTTTTTCTAGATCATAAGGGCAATGAACCCCTATGCTAAATTTTGATATTTCACCTATTATTTATTGGGGCTGATTTTTTTTTCATGTCAAGCCTACATCTTATACACTAGCACATCTTTGGGTTAATATCAAAGGGTCTGAACATAAGCCCACTGAAGTCAATTGAAAGACTCCCATTGGTATCTGTGGGCTTTGGAGCAGGCGCAAAGTGCAGAATTTTCAAGCCTAATTTATTACAGCCAATAGAATCACATCAGGCTGTGAGAGGTGTCTGAGGTTCCACTTGGTGATCTGTATTACCATCCAGCTGATGAATACCATTGCTCAGACTAACCATATAATGTATTGGTATTCTGTGTGAATTTGCCCTAAGTGATTAATCTGTCTCAACAGTATACCTTAAAGATTATGTGATGGCAGCATTCATTTTAATTCTGTGTTCTCTACAGAAAAACAATAAAGAATTGGTTATGAAGCTGCTACAGTCAGGTACATTTATTTATTGAAGAATCTATTTAAGTTCCAGAATTCACAATTTAAATAGCTTTAAGAGAACTTAGTATTCCTCTACTCCGATATAACGCTACTCAATATAACACAAATTCGGATATAAAATAATAAAGCAGCGCTCTGGAGGGTGAGGCTGTGCCATTGTTAGCTAAGAGAGAGACATTGGTGCTACTTGGCAGCACAGTTCAGCTAACAACTCCCAGTGCTCAAGCCAACAACCATCCCTGCCCCCAGTGAGCAATCAGAGGCACAGGCAAGTACAGGACGCACCGGCCAACCTGAGATGGCTGGGAGTGGAGTCCTCTAGGTAACAGCCCATCAGCCCCCCCATGGCAAGGTGCCGGCACATGCGAGCAGACCCATCTCTACCCGCACAGAGCTTGTTATTTTGCCACTATGTCGGACACGCTTCCAGAGCAGCCACCCTCAGGGCCAGCCTCACCCGGCTCCCACATCTACCGGCGATCCGGGGCGGCAGTGGCAGGGCGCAGCAGAAGGGCACAGCAGGAGAGACGTGGGAGCCGCCAGCGCAGTACCCTACCTGAGCCTTGCCCCACCCCACAGGGTCCAGCTCCCCATCGAGGAGTCAAGCTGCACAGTCCCTGCTGCCCACATAGCAAAGCCCACAGCCAGCCGGCACGGCCCTTAGCAGGGAGGCAGGACCGAGGAGCCACCTCACCCAGCAGGGACGGGGAGAGGACAGAAACCGAGCCCTTGTGTGGGGGGATCGCCAGGGGCAGGAAAACAGGACTTCCCTGTTCCCTGCCTAGAGCGAGATTGCAGCAAACAGCCCGGGGGTAGCCGCTGTGTAACTCATACCCGCTGTGGTCACAGCTGCCGCCATGCTGGCCCCTCAACCTAGAGTAGGGTTTGTAAGAGCTCTGAAAACTAGCTGGGGACCAGAGAGCTGGTCATTGGTGTCTGTCAATCAAAGGCCAAAGCAAGTTCAATATAATGCGGTTTTACCTATAACACAGTAAGATTTTTTTGGCTCCCGAGGACTGTGTTATATCGGGGTAGAGGTGTACATACTATAATTTATAGATAACACGTAGGCATCCACATCTTTTAAATGATCCTGAATTTGAAAACCTAAATATATTACAGTATGTAGGTTACGGTCAGTGGTTTTCTTGATGACATAGTTCTTTGACAAGCAGATGTTATTAGGTAGATATAATATGTAAGATGTTTTTATAAACCATATTTATGAGTAAATTTTTTTCCTTTATGACGTGTATCTAAGTATTCAAGCAATAAATAAAAACCTTGACATTTTCTTTCCATTAAGTTTCCATTATCTCTGTTCACACAGTAGTGTGTTATGTTTACTATTGGTGTTATGTAAGCTTTGAAGCAAATCTCCATATAATGGTGAAACATTTTTCTTCAATCAGATAAATTCTTGTTAGGCTTATCATAAAATTTCCATACTGAACTCAGTTTTTTCCAAATTAAAATAATATGAAAGGGATTTGACTGTTACAGTAATGAATGCTATCTACTCTTGTTAACTAGGACATACAAACTTCGGCATAAAGAACAGGCTGTATTTATACAGTGGTTTCAGTCACTTATCGAACACTTGCTGTGTTCCAGATAATTTTAACAAATGCACCAATGTGTAACCTTAAAAGAATTATGGCTGTACAATTTCTTCAGTCCACTTGCTGAGTTTCCACTGATGTTAATAGAAGATCCATATTCAGAGTGAGGCAGTATTGTAATTTGTCACTGGTCTTAGGTCTGTGCTAATTCACAGTTTCTAAGATAAATCAGAAATGGAAGTGAACCTTTTATGGCTTGCACATTATTTTGTTACAGAAGACCACGCTGGAACATCTATGCCATGTATCTTTACAGTTGTCTCCCCAAATTCTAATTTTTCGTGATGTAGTTTTCTCCATCCTCAATTTTTTATTAAGGTATTGCTTGAAGTCCATCAATTGCATCAAAATGTTCCCTTTCAAATGTATCTTTCTGCTGGATGTCTATTTGAATTAATTAAATACCTACTTGAGACTTGATTCTGCAACCTTGACTCACATAGAAATAGACTTATTATTGAGTCATACAAGAGTTAGGATTGGGCCCATCATTTCTAGTCTGTACATTCCCTATTGGATTGTACAGAAATTAATTTGATTTCCTTGGAAGCATGTAAGCAGGCAAGAAGTTTTAGAAACATTTGAGACTATATTCCATACCAAATGGATTCTCAGGTGGCTTTAAATTCCCTGGGATGCAGGATGCTTAGAATACATAAAGTGGGAAAACAGTAGAAAGTGATATAGTACTAACTCTGCCTCCTTGCCTGATTTTTTTGGTAAGCCATTCAAATTTTATTTACTAGACTTTATATTTGATGGAAACAGGACTATGAAATAAAAAATATAAAAGAAATTCCCATTCACTTAAATTACTGCCCACATGATTTTAGTAAAATGTAAACGTGTATGTGTTTCATTATAGTTGTTTCACATCATGTTTTGCAATGTGACATGTGCATTGTCTTTGTGGAGATTTGGGTTATACTGTATCATAATTATGATAGTTAAATCTTGTTAAAGTTGCATACCAGACTGGGTGCATAGCAGCCTCTTGGTTTGTGTACTGTAAGGTGTCTACACATTCCAAGATCTCCAAAATTCATATTAGTAGTTGAATGTAGGTTTTAATAGACTGAGTTTGGCTTGGCTGAGCTCTTAAACATGAACCTTCAGAACTGCATATTACACATTAATTAAAAAGATCTTTCCAAAGAGAGAGACCCCTGTACAGTCAGGTGTAAAATCTGTCCCTGGATTTAGTCAAAGTAACTAGACTTTTCACTGCAGAGATCTACAGGGTGGGAATATGGGACAGAATTGTTGTTGCAGCCCAGAAGCTATAGATAGATATACATATCTACTGGGCTTGCCTCCTCTCCTGGCCCACCCCTAGACCCAGTCTGTGAGGCAAGCCTTGTGTTGTCCGAATTCTGCCTCCCTCACCCTCTTGTGTAATGGAGCTACAAAGATGAGGTTGGGAATACAAGGTTTAGCACTAAAATATTTCCAAGAATGGTATCGTAGTGCTAGCCAATCAGCATTTTGGAGTTTGGATATCATTCCCAGCAGTCCTCCATTGCTTTTAAGGATGTTATTTTGAGACAGTTTAAAGAACATTTTGCCATAAATTATCACAGGATCATGAAAATCAGAGATAGCACAGGTGACCCAATAGGTCTCTCTTATTTAATAAACTTTCACATGAAATGATTCTGTTCCCTAAATTCTATAAGTACCTCCAGTAGAGTTTTTCCCATATCTAATTTTAATGTCTCAAGAGGTGAAGATCGAAGATAGCTGTACAGTAGTCTGTATACCCAAATATCTAGAGGTACCAATATTGCCTCCAGTTGGCTCAGCCTATCTGAGTTATTGTGGGTTTGTGCTTTTAAATGCACAGTGTTGTTTCAAACTGCTTTTTCTTTTGAAATTTGTATGGCAGTTCTCATCAGGTTTCTTCAAATGAGGTAAATTTCTCTGTACATATTCCAGTCTATTTGTAAATATAGAGTAGTTGTTCTAGATGTGGAATTAGCATAAGCAATCTTATGCTTTTGATTTTAAATTGTTGGTGCTCTGTATACAGAACCCTTCTAGTAGAGATACCTGACTTCAGACATCTGCTAAAGTGCATTAGTAGTCAAAATATATTTCTGTGTTAAAACACTATCAGACATAGAATCCAATGTGTTTTTGAATCCTTTGACTTAATAGCAGAGTGCTTTAGCAAAAGCTATGTTCTCAGAGCTGCTGTAAAGAATGTCAAACTGAAGTAATTATTGTTCAAACATTTTCCATACTCTATATTATGTGATTTTTTTCATATTAATATGACTTTTCTGTTTTCATTGGGCCAGATACAATGAGTTTAATACTTTTTTTTTATTAAATTCCATTTGTAATAACCAGAAAGAATTCCATTTTCCTCCTCTCTGCAGTACGTGCTTTAGCATACTGCTCACCTCTCTTTAGTTTGCTGAAGAAATGCAAGGTGAATTCTTACTGCTTGAGTGCACAGGAAATAAAAGGTCCCTTTTTAATTTGATACACTACAAGATGTCATGAATAGAGAGCTTTGGGTATTAAAATACTCCTTGTCTGTATCTTCTCCAGAGCAAGCCAGTTCGGATAGTAAAGGCTTAAGCAATTTGACCCAATGGGAGTCCATTGTAAACCGTTGTTTCTATTCCTTCTCTGGTTCCTATGCTCTGTAGATGTTTCCCTCCCACCCACCTGCCTTGTCTTAGAAACCCAGCTGAAGGCGGACAAATATCCTGGCAGCCTTTCTGTTGGGCTCCACACTGCAACTGACTGAGCCTGCTACCCCTGCCAGGTACTCAGCCAGCCAACCAAGGTTTGAGGATTTACGGGGATACTCTCCCTGTAATAAACCAGGGAGGTGGTGTGTATTTTATATATGTATTTTTTACAGAATCGGGGTTTTACTGCCACTCACTGTGCTATGAGGAATGGATATGAGAAAATGCAGATGCACAGCCACTGCACACTGTCCTTAGGCACCTATCTAAGAAAAGAGGCCAGAGTGGGGAGGTTGTTGGAGAAAATGAAAGGAAAGAATCATTAGCTCCTACAGACTGGGTGTCCAAATAATACGCCACTGTTGCTACCATACATATGTCGTGTAGACAACACCTCAGTAATGTCTGTGTATTGTTAGTAAACAAGGAAAGCTTAGATTAGAATTCAGTAATGACCCAGACCATCCTTCTTCTCAATATTTATCCAATATCCCTTCTAAAAATATCTTTACCACTTTCAGATCATGGACCTCTTGTTTTTCTGTTCCCCTGTAATCTCAACAGGTCTTTCCCAAGTTCCTAGTATGACCCTTTAAAAATACTTAATTACACACTGTAATGAAGTCCCTTCTCTCTTTCTCTTTTTCCCAGGCTAAATTATTCATCTCTCAAAGTTTTCCCTTAAATAGTGACCTTTTAATTCCCAGATAGGCATTGTAGCCATTCTCTTCACAATTTCCACTTTGTCTTAAAGGTGTTTTAAATAGAAGTATTTAAAGAGAAAAAATTTAAAAGAAATTATATTGGGGATCAGAGAAATTATTATTTGTGGGGAGAGTTTTTGCGTTTTTGCCAGTTTTTCTTATATTAGCAAACTATGTCACAGCCACTAGCCCAGAGACAATAACACAATGGAGCAGTAATTGCACAGCACTGAGCGAAAACTTGGCTCCATTGTTCAGTGGCAAAACTCCCATTGACTTCAGTGTCACCAGATTTTCATCTTTATTCCATTGGTGAATGCATGCTGGGGAAATTAACCTCTTTTCCATGCAATTGAAAAATTTGGAGGGAAAACTTGAGGAGTTTGTCTTCAAGTTTTTTTTTTAAATCCATGTAAGTTGAGTCAGAATTCTAGTGCACTCTTGTATTCTAAAATAAAATAAAATAAAAGTGGCTGTGAAATTTCAAATTCGTCACTCTAGCATTATATCCTTATATTATAACAAGACTCACACAGTCATACTGGCCTTAAGAAACTAAGTGCTAAGTTACTCAGTGCTTCTCTCATTCTTTTATGTTCAGATATCAAATCTTTCAAAGGAACATGTTGTTTGACAGTCTTCTTTCATTTCTAATAGGGTCTTGGATTCTATACTTCTAACTCTTATTGAAACCAGCCCAAATATCACATTTTTGTCTGATCCTCCATTTAGCAAATTTCAGTTTTATGGTATCGATTTGACCATGTGATGTATAGAATAAACTGGGAACAGTAATGACCTGAAACTGATCCTCATGAGTACTCCAGTCAATATTGTATTCCATGTTGAATGTAATCCATTATTACTTAACAATGTACTTTCTTGTTTCCAAATGCTGATCTTTCTATGCAACATTGTTGCAATGTATTTGTGGATGGGAGAAGGAATGTGAGACTGGCCACACCAAAGCAGATCATTTGTCTGTCACGGGGAATAGCCTACTTCTAGCACTTTAGATTTCAGAATCATGTTAGTGGATATGTACAATAGTCATCTGACAATCAATGCATAATTCAGGAAAAAAAATGAATTCCAAATCAACATGGTTACCTTGAAGAGAATTTGAAAATCTTAAGCTTTCAGCTTCATTTGAGGGTTTAGCATTCCAGACATGGGGCAAGATTCTCATCTGGTGTGGGCTGGTGTCCTGCCATTGACTTCAGTGGATGCAAATTGAATTGCACAGGAGGAGCAGCTGGCCAAGACCTCTAAAATTCTAGAGTAAAAGTCAATTTCAATGCAAGATCAAATAAGTTCAAAAATGCAAATAGAGGGCAGATCAAAATAAAATGATGATGATCTGGAACAGAAGGCCTCATAGAATGGCACAAAATAGCTTTAGTTCAATGTTCAACTTTGGAAAGTTGTGCAGGATGCTTGCAACAAAACATGGACTCCTCTAGGCAAAGTATGAAGTAGTAATGAAGTTGTCAAATATGCTGATAACCAGGCAATGCTATGCACCTGTGGCACTGAAATAATGCAAAATATTTCCAATAGTATTAACTGATAAAGGACAATAGGCAGATGGTCAAGCCAATAGGAAGAAAAGGGAGTGGGCCAAGATATTCTCTAGATTCATCAAGTTATATAGGCTAAATACATCCTTAGTTGTGGTGGTGTTGGTGGTGTTTTTTTTAATGTAGTCTTTACTCAGGGAAAACTCTAAGTGAAGTCAGAGTTTTGCTTGCATAAAAATGTACTACCCTGAAGAAACAGCACCTGAAACATCAATATGGGCAACCCTCTAGAAAAGCATTGTCCTTGTCTTTGACCCTTGATACTCCTCTCTCCTTTGGAACGTCATCTATTCCTGTCCGACCACTTCCTGTATAAGGCTGGTCGAAAATTTTCCATTAAAAGTGTTTTTGATGGAAAATTTGGGTTTTTGACTAACAGGTTTTTGACTGAACACCCAGAAACTTTTGTCAAAATCTGAAAATTTTTGGTTCAGACTAAAAAATGAAAAACAATTTTACAGTTTTTCAGTGAAAAGTTGAAATTTGCTGTGACAATGGCCTTTCACTTTTGTCAAAATTTTCCATGGGGGCTGGGGAAGAAATTTTCAACCGTCTACTTCACTAGGTATACCATTCAGTTCAAAGTCAGTTTTCATTGTTCTCAAATGTCAGCATGGACTTGTTCACATGGGCCTGCCATTGTCCAGCTGTGCCACAACACAAAGGAACTCCTCAGAGAGTTTGACTACTATCAATATCCAGAGAAGCCAGGTTCTCTAATTCCCTTCTTTACTTAGGCCACACAATTTTCTAAATGTTTTAAATGATTGTCTACTGACGGTGTGCGGTAGCCAGCCTTTTGGGGATTTGTTGATCTCTCTGTTGAACTCTTCCTATAGAAACTTTATAAATAAGTGTTTATTTATCAATAGGTCACAACATGCACCGCACTACTGCCTTTGCCCTTTCAATATCCCTCTTTTCAGATTTTTACATTAGCCTTGAGAGAGTCTAGGACAACATCAACAGCAACATAAGAGCATCCATGCTGGGTCAGACCAATGGTCTATCTAGCCCAGATCCTGTCTTCCGACAGTGGCTGGTACCAGATGCTTCAGAGGGAATGAACAAAACAGGGCAATTTTTGAGTGATTCCCCTATCATCCAATTCTAGCCTCTGGCGGTCAGTAGCTTAGGAACATCCAGATCATGTGGTTTGCATCCTGAACAGGATGTCCAAAATAGGACATTCTTGGTCAGAAAAAGGAAATATTAAAATCCAGGTCCTCTGGTATGTTAAGGCTGCTTTGTGTAATCTACATTTCTGTCTGCTTTTGGTGGTGGTTTTTGTTACTTGAAGCAATAAGAGAACTCCTTGTTTATATCTACTCATAGGTAGCTGATGCTGAGTGGAATAAGAACATTTTAGAAGACATACTTTAAAAAGTATTCAAAAAGACATCCATCATATTTGTTGTGGCGCTCTTTCTTGGGTAGTTAAGCTTCCTCTAGCTAAAGCACTCTTGTGCAATTACATTGTTTGCAGGAGGAAGATGTGTGTTTAGATAAAAGGACTTGGGATCCCAGATATTAATCATAGCCAAGTCACTGGCTCATTTTGTCACAGTGAGTAAATCACCCCTTCTTCTGAACAAAATAACTGCAAAATTTCATACAAAGCCCAATTTCACTGAAAACCAGGTGGCCATAAACTGAAATGTCCCAGGTAAATAAAGGAACAGTTACAACGTAGAGGAGGAATAACTGCTATACGTGACTGTAAAGTAGCAGGCCTGATCAACCTCCTTTTCAAAGCAAAGCCAATAAAAATGATGAAGCAAATTTTGGCATTTTTTTTCTTTGTTCATGACTAAACCACAGGACTTCATGTCAATGCATAGGGGTAACCTACAGCTGTTGAGTCACCAGTCACTAATTCAATTTCTCACTTTCTTGGCCATCCTTATGTCTAATACTTAAAAGAAATATTTTAAAGCTCAATCTTGATTTTATGCTAGCATGTGAGAGAGGGAGGTGCGGGTGGCTATATATTACATCTTGAAACAAACAAGGTAATTGTGGATGCATTCATATTCTGTTTGCAGTTACTTCATTATAATTTTTAAACCATAGCCTACAGAAAATCACGTCTGCTTGCAGCATTCTTAAAAAGTGCTCATGCAATCAACTCAAATCATATAATGATTTTGTTGTGGCAGAGACACAGGTATTTTTCATGCTATCAGTATAACAAAAATAACACTGAGTGCCTATCAGCACAGCCTCTGTTAATTGCAAAAAAATATTACCTGGCTTAGCTGTGTGATGTCTTTCGTGACACGCCATTAGCAGTGTTTCTTCTGCAAGAGATGTTTCTTAGAGTAGAAGTAACTCAGTATTGACAGACAATGCAGTGTTAGTCAGTCATCACACTTGCTCATAAATGATGTGACCTACATCTAAAGTAAAATTCTGTATAAAATTATCTGTCTGAAATAATAACTCTAAAAGTGACATTTGCCCTTTAGATATATAGATATAAGTAAAGGGTAAATTAATCATAGTGGATGAGTCATTTTAAAGATTACAAGGCTTCTGTGATACTGTTGTTATGAAAGGTTTGTTCCCTGAAGATTCTGTATACCTGATAAGGGTTTAGAAATTTAATTGAAAAAGTTTAATAAAGAATTAAAATGTTCATGTGCCCTTTTGCTGAAATACAAATGAACTATGAGATTCTTTATGAAAGAAGCTAAGGTGAATAGTGTCTTAGCATGCCTATGAATACCATATCAACTTCTTGCTATTGTTAATAACATTATGGTTAGTTTACTGGGTGAAATGATTTTAAAATAAATAGCTTCTGTACTGATATTACAAAAGATATCAGTATCAACTTGTTTCTATTTCACAGTGATGAGATACTAGGAAAGAAGATACACGTAAAGGTCATTGCTTATACTGTATTTATGTCTTACAATGCCTGAATGATGTATTTAAAAGAGTGACTGAATACTTATAACTTGCAGGATTGATATTCTTTCAGATGGTGACAAACATACATCTATCTAGATAATGGAACTGATTCTTTTTTATGTGTTTGTTCATATAAATACAACATACAGTGCATTCAGCTGTGACTTATGAATACATTTTGAAAATACATGAGCAACCACAGCATTAAAATATGATTTTCAATTGAAAGTTTAAAAAAAAATATATTGAACTGAATTGCTTTAATCCATAGGGAAGAAAGCTGTTTCATTTAGCCCCTTCTCTATTAGGGATATTTGCCATTCAGTATATTGGAAGAATAAAGACACATGGGAATTAGCACCCAACTTCCACTGACATGAGGCACTCAGACCCTAAACTCCCATTGAATTTTAAAGGGAGTTGGGCATCTAATGCTCTCTTGGATTGCTTTGAAAATCTCAGACAGAAAGCCCATGGCAATTGTGTTCTCTGTCCTCTACTGGCTCTCTGTTCACTTCCTGATCCAATTCAGTGGATCGAGCTTTTAATGTGCTTGGACCAGTGTTAAATTTCAGCAATGTAATATCCTAGCAGTTTTTCTTTATTACTCTAACTCTTTTTCGCATTTTAACCCATGTTTTCCAAGTGCTAGTCCTGTGTCTATTCCACTGGGACAAGATGTCTCTCTCTAGCAGACAGGAAACTTTACATAAGAATTTATTTATTAAAGCAAACTCTTTGTGATGAATTGTGTTATAATGAAGAATCTGAAGAAGTGGGGGTTTTACCTACGGAAGGTTATGCCCAAATAAATGTTAGTCTTTAAGGTGCCACTGGACTCCTCATTGTTTTTGTTGATACAGATTAACTCCTTGATAATGAAGAATCCTGGCTCTTTCCCTGGCAGATTTCTATCACAATGGGTTTTGTTTTCTTACCAGCTTCTCCACTTGTAAGGGGGCTAATGCTTATAGATTTAAGTTCATTCTGCCCCTTTTATATACACACTTGTTTCCTGTTTTGTGAATTCTGGATAACATTGACAGTATTGTTCCAAACAGAGACTTCAGAGATATGGTGTGCAAGGGAACACTTTGTCCTCAGTGTGTTTGTTTATCTTTCTCTCAAAGTAGCAAGCTCTTTTTGATAGTGGTAGGGTGTTTACTGTTCCCTCATTGGAGAAAAGTTGTCTTAGGAAACACATCTGAACAGTGCCACATTTTCTCCATTGACTTCAGGAAGGGCCCATATTATCAATCAGAGAGCTGGTAAATCTAGAAATATTTTCCCGACAGCTGTTAGCATTCAATAAAAGCTGGCAGAATAGAGAAATTTTTAAAAAGCATTAATTAGAAACCTAATTTGACTATGTGAACTCCTAATTTCATTATTTTCCTAATGACAGTGCCTATTCCTTCCTGTCTAATTAATAATTCACAAAACATTTACCAATATGTTTTCCTGAGGTAATCTTGCTGTCTCCCTCTTGACTTAGGAATTGTATTCTCATGCTGTTAAGGTGATGCACTTATCTTGTCATTGTCTACCGGCATCACATGTTTAACAGTGATCGAGCAGAACGTGCAGGATGGATTTAAGTGGCAGGCTTCATCTTTATTAACCTAATAATGGAGAGGGGCACTACTTGTTCTCCCCTCTCACATAATGGGCATTTAAATGGGTTCAGCGTGGGGTTACAGAATTGACGCTATTGACCAGTAACTTGGGAGTAGCCTAGGACTCAGTTCACTTCTGAAGCCTCACACCTTCTCCCCTTCTCCTTAAAGGCAAAAGTTCCCCCCAGGTTTCATTTACTTCTGGGAGCTGACCCTTTTAGATGTTCCACACTGGACGCTAGATGGCAGTTGTGATGACCTTAACATTCCTATATTACCTCCTAACCTTAAAATTCCTATTCTGACTCCTTTTAAACTAACTTGTACCTCCGCCATGCTGCGAGGAAGCTGAGAAACCCTGGAAATTTGATCCAATGGGAAAAAAATTCCTTCCTGATCCCTCAAACAGGTGGTTGACAGACCCACAGCATTCTGGAAATGCAGGTCAGTACTCCTTCAACTGTATGGAAAGAGCAAGATGGCCCCTGGAGGCCTGAGGAGGCTTTTCAAGTGAGAGGGGAGAGCTGTGAGAGACAATCCGCTCCCTTCATCTCACTCCCCTACTGGCCCATGCTGTACAATGGGAGGCAGAGAAGCCCTTCCCTGCAAGCATACTCCCACATGTGCTTTGAGGTGCAAGGAGGGGCTGGGCTCCAGCAGATCTGGACACAAGTTTTCCCCCCCACCTTCCTCCACCCAGGAGTTAGCCATCCCACTGCTTCTCAACTAACCTTCTGCCCCACTGAGATAGAGAGGGGCATTTGTCTACATTTGGACGTAAACAGCTACCTTGTTATCTTTTAAAATATATATATACACTATAGAATTGCACCATGTGTTGGCTTGTGTGTTTATATACTATGATAGTGGAATGGCTAGTTTTTATGTATAGTGATACTCTCTTACTTGGTATCTCTCAGAACTGCTCATTTTAGTAGCCTGAGGCCTATGATGCTCGAGTTAAATGAGATTCTCCTTAATGGAGAAGATAGGAGTTAAACCGGGAAGATAGGAGTTCTGTCCTTGTTTGATTTCATTGTGAACTTTTAGAATGGCCATGGAGTGCAGCATAGGTAAAACCATTAAGTACTAGTTGGCCACAGATTTATTACAGTATATGGTCCACTCGTACAAGGCTCAATCTTGCCAAGTGCTGAGCACTCTAGACTAATACTGCTATACTATAAGCGCATGAATGTCCCACTGGCTTCAGTAGGGCCATTCACATGCCTAGACTGCTCAGCAGATTGAAGAATTGAGCCAAAATTTAACAGTGCCATTAGAGTGATCTTCATTATACCTCTGACACCCATTGTTATTGATGCAATATAAACTTCCAGAGCAAATACTCTGCCAGTGTAAATGGGCAGAGCTCTATTGACTTCAATGGCATTTTACCATTTATACCAGTATATAGTTTGGCCCATACATTTGAGAGGTGAATAATAATAATAAAAAGGGAGATTTATTATAAAATAAACAATTATAAATCCTCTCCAATTAACCCCTCAGCTATTAGTGGATCAAGGTTTCAAAATATATAAATAAAGTTGATGTGATTTAGAAGTTTATAGTGAGTGCGTATTTAGTGCTTTTCATCCACAGATCTTAGAGCACTTTACAAAGAAGATCAGTATCATTATCCCCACTTTACAGATGGTGTCACTGAGGCACAGAGAGAGTCAAGCCACTGGCAGAGCCGGGAACAGAACTCTCTATATATGTATAGAAAATGTCTCTCAGACCTTAAAATAGTCATCCTGCTTTGTAAGTGTTAAAGTGCTACTATTGTAATGATATTATAATGATTTTATAAAGATTTTGTTTCCATATTGGTTAAGATCTCTACAGATGACTAACAAATACACATTCAGATGAACTCATTCTGCAGATTTGAAGCTTTATTCATGTCTTAAGAGACTTTTCCCTTTGATAGTTTAGTAAGGCATCTGGTCAGGAGATAATATCATAGCACAATCTCTAGTTAATTTCTGGCATTGTAGGACTTCTCTGGAAATGCAAGCAAGCAAAAAAAATTGTAATTTTGTATTTGCATAGAAAGGCGTTATTAGTGTATTATCAGATCAATAAATCACAACAAAAAAGAACCTAGTTATCTGCATTTCCAAAATGAAAACACTTACTAATTTTCTTAAAAATGGTTCTGAAATGTTTCCCTGGATTATTAAATATCACAACAAAGCCATCAAAGGGTTATGCCTGAACACTATATGTATAAATTACAATAATATACCTCTAAACATGCTATTTATATGCCTAGATATGGCTTAGAAGTCTGTTCCTACTCCTTTACAATGAATACATGTTCAGGCAGTAAAGATTAGAAACTAATTATACACACATTGTCAGTACTAATATTTGTACTTAATTTGATTTACAGTAGACTAAATAATAAACCTGACTGAAATTATAAAAAGTTATGTGAGCAGCCATTAATATGCTCCTTTTATACTGGCTTATTCAATTTTTAAAAGCATATTAAATGAGTTTTAATGTTTTTATAGCAGATGAAAGGCATGTAAAGCCAAGATAAAAACCAGTGAATATGATTATTTAGCAGTAATATAGATTGCTTTTACAGTGTGCTATTTGAGTCCATTGTGATATTATGTATTTCAAGAGATGAAAAGAAATCTAGCTACAATTAATTACTATGAATTGAAAGCAGCAATTAGGAAGTATCTAATCACTGGTAATAGGAAAAAGTGAATGGGAAAGCACTGGAAAAAAGGGTTTGAACATGTTATCATTTTGCTGCTGCTGGTAGGCTATGGGCTGTTCCCATCATATCTGTTCCAACTACTTGTGGACATGGCAGATGGCTCCCTGACAGGACTACTTTCTTCTCCTGCCCATTGATTCATACTATTGTCAGGGTAAGTGTGAGGAAGGGAGTAACTATTGTTACAGCCGCACAATGCCTATTTATCTCCCTGGAGAATAACTGATCTTTGCAAGAGGGAGTCCGTTTTAGGCTTCTTCCTGTTTAAAATTGTCCCAATTTAACTGGCAAATAGCCAGGAAACGACCTGCCTTCCATATTTAGACATTGGAAGGTGCTTGGTCACTTCTCCTGACATCTTTTTGATCAGCCTAATAGCCATAGATGGCAATTAAGTGGGTCAAGATACGGAAAGTAGGTGCATTTGTGGACTAAATAAGCTTTCTACAGCTGCTGTCAAGGGGGCAGGACCACATAAAAGGGCATCCCCTGAACTTGAAAATAGTTGCAGGTTAATTTTCAGACTTGGTAGGACTCTGTGTATTTATATTCCCTATAGATGCTGACAGCAGTAGTGCTCCCTCTATAATAAAGTTATAGTTAGCTGTGCAAAGCAGTTATGTACAGTACATTTAAAACATATAGATGTTCTCTTAGCATGTTTAGAGTTTCACAGGAGATGAATGCTTCAGGAGAACAAAAAGTACCCTTAAAATGACCATAATAGTTGCTTAAACTGCTATTTATGTTGAAATTGATTTATTTTGGGTAGACTAAATACCTCAGAACTATTAACTGAAGTTTAATGCATTTAAGCAAGGCAAATTACCACAGAGGCAGAGTGCTGAACCTTAGAGAAACTGTTTAATTAAGTGAATAGGTAAACAACCAAGACTTTCCTTGCCTCGTTTACACTCTTTTGTCCCTTAGTGTACACCTCAAGTGCTATATACAGATAGTGTATAGCAATAGTTGTTGGATTCATATAAAAGAAGAGATGTCCGAGTTCCTACATGTTTCTGAAATGTCTCCTTTCTGATACTAGGTTCTCCAACACGATGCTAAATAATAACCCAGTTTTTCGAAAGATCATCCCTGTAATCTTATAAGTATGCCATTCCTTCTTTAGAGTATAATATTATAGAGTAATATAGCTGCCAATGGCAAGAAAGAAGTATGTGCGACTTTGGCATTCAGATTAATGTCCAGTGATGTCACCAGTGCTGGCATTTCATGTCATTTCATTTCAATAGGCCACAATTCCAAATCATGTGATTCAATGTTTTTGCTATCATGTCCCATATTCTTTATAATGGTGTGAATTTTATATAGACTACCTTATGTGATATAGATCCTGTACAAGAAATTGAGCTGGGTTTCTAATTAACTGCAAAAATCATTTGCTTTGTACCAACTTTATTTTTTCTTTTTTATATCTTCTAACTCAAAGTTCTCTATATTTCATTCTAATGCATTCAAAAATTTATATCCTTGCATTGATACCTCAAGCTGATTAGCCAGGGCTTTAAAAAAAGAAATCTTTAGCACATGGTCATGTGATATTTGAAATGAGTGCTGAATTTTCCTATTTCTTGTGTGTAGTTTTGAAACCAATATATTATTAATAAAATATGTTTTGTGCTTTCAATAGTTAACCCTGTTGCATCAATTTTATGAAAAATATCCACCCACGCTGTCTTGGGGATCTTAGAGTTTTGAATCTTGAGACCTTCAGATATTTGTGTAACATAGCATCTGTGCAAATAAATAGATAAATAAATCTGAGTTAGGCTACTGCGCAAAATAGAAGTAAGTCATTTACTTTAACTCCTTGAACTTAAATTCAGTACCTTTACACTAAATTATTCAGTGGCCTAGGCATATGTTGTTTACTAGGAAGGATGTAATTCCTGAGGTGACAATTTTGATGCAAAGGAATTTTATTTACTTTTGACAAATTTGTGTCCATTCAAGTGACAGTAAAAATGTATGCTTCAATTTGCATAGTTCAGTCTATTATTACTTCATGATTCCTGTTCTTAATAAATTTTCCACCGCTGGACCATTTGGTTCTGTATAAAACCATTTACATAAGGCTACCACACAAACTGCTGCTGTTTATGGAATCTATGGGTAAATTCAAAGATGCATTGTAGACCTTTGTAAAACAAGTCCCTGAATGTTTATAGTACTATATTTAGACAACAGAGGGTAAAAGATTGTAAAATTTTACTAGAAATTAGGGAGTTTTCAAATGTTTATTAAAAGATTTGAATTATTTACATATTAATGCTTTAAAAAATCAGCCTTAGAAATTCAGAAAAAAATATATACAAATTAAGGAATAAAGGCTATATACTGCCCTCGGGTACAAGCTTTATATTTTTCATCCAGCTCTGCTTAGTATTGTGAGTGTTGACATAAAACATTACACTCTATAGCAATGGTTTGCGGCATTGGGTTTTCCATTTTTCATAAAAATCAGAGTCCAAGCTGTTGGAACAATTATTCCACTACAGAAGCTTCCTATGTTCTGAGAGAAGCTTTCAAGAGATGGTTGTTAGGAAAGCAAATAAAGGTAGTTTCACATGCTCATGGAAAATCATAGAACTGGCAAAGATATTAACAGCTCAGCATGATGCATTCATCCGTCTTGAGTGCTCCAAATCCATCACTCCAAATGGCAGAATTCACATTTTTATTGAATTCCCACTTCTTGGAGAAAAGATGCATTTACATTTTTAATAGATTTCATACTTCCAAAATAGTACTTAACTTTCCACTGGTGCCCATCTCCTGGCAATTCTGCACAGACTGTGTAAAGCTTATTAGTGTATTTTTGTAACTCTCTTTACATGCCCATGAATGTAGGTTGCTGAGTAAAGAGAAAGAGGGCTAATTAACCAGCCAGTTAATTACAGGGACAACACCAAGCTTTTGTCAGGAGCAATAACATTTACATAATGCAGCAATTCAAATTTTTGGTTTAAAGGACATTTTGAAGACTTGCCTGTTACAAGGATGAAGATGAAGAGGCTGATTCTGAGCTCATTTACATCTGCATGAGCATGAGTCAGTGTTAAACCAATGTAAGTAAGATCAGAATCAGGTTTAAAAACTCCCTTAGTAATAGACTGAACCGCTAGGTTCAGCCTTTTGTAAGGAGCAGCAGATAGCTGCACCACCCCAAGAAGAGCTCTGGCTCAGAGAGGCACAATTCTTACCCTGTCTTCCTGTTGCCCTGGAGGCGTATGTGTGTAATTTGTGTTACATATTTTTGGGTTGCAGCCTACTTCCCGCTCTCATACACCCAGACAGCTATGAAAGCATTTGAGTATAGGTGGCAGAACCATATTTCCTCCCATTTCTTACCCTACTTCATCCCATTCCTGCCCACTTGCTCACAGTGAGAAAAAAGAGCAGCCCTTGGTCCCCACCAACATGGCCAGACCCTTACTCAAGTTTCACTCCCCAAGCACAGCCAGATAAGGACTAGACACAATCTAGGCCATAGAGAATAACCACAGATATTAATCTCATAATGTCACAGATAAATATTAGTCTTGGGTTTTCAATCTTGTGGTAGGCATTGTTCTATTCTCTGCTGCTGCTAAAGACAGTGAGAACTTCCTGAAATGTGTGTATTCTAGTGCCCCTTTGTAGCATCATTGTATGAGGGTATTGTATAGTTTCTTGTACCCTCTGCCTTGAAAACTAATTTAGTCTCTTGTATAATTCAGCTCTTTCATTGTTATGGTATAGATCAGCTTCAAGCCTAAATTCGGATGTTTGATCTAGATCCCAACATCCCAAATGTTCAAGGGAACTCAGCTCTGGCATTCTGTCTTGAATCCATCTCTAGTACAAATTACCCTACAAATATTTTCCATATTCATGCATTACCTAGTACAGACCTGGTTAGTCTTTTTATGCAAAATCTATTGGGCACTCCCAGTCACCAGAAACTGCTCATGCTAAACATGCTGTCGTCCCTGTTATACAAGACACTCCTGATTTGCAGCAGTTTTGATTCCATATATTTCTAACCTAATTTACATCTCAATAGTATTATGCTCCATGTGTTTGCGCATTGCTTTTGTTGAGGCCTGTCACCTGAATGCTACCTTTTATCCCACCTCTGGCTTCAACATAGGAATACGTGTTGCCATCTTGTGATCTACAGAGCATTAATATTCTGCAATATGCTATGGGGGTTGTGCTTCACTGAGCAAATTTTCACCCGAAAGCCCTTTTTTATTGTAAACATTTGCTTAATATTCTGTACATTTAGTGTATTTTATCAGCATTAATGCTTTACAAAAAGTAATTTAAATCCAGTGGGAACTGATTATGCATAGAGAGTCAACCTTTTTTACAGGTGATTTAATAATATACACATACATTATAAAACTAATAAACATGGCTGGTAGAAGCACTTCATGTGGACAGAATCACATCTTGGTATTTCATCAATTTTAATATTCATAAATACAAATAGATTTAAAATTTAAATTATCAGACATCCTTTGAATAATGATTAATTTTAACATAATATAGCAAAACAAATATGCTCTTCACAAAGGCACCATTATAGCTCTTTGCAGCCCAGAGACTGAGGCACCAAACCCTCACTGAGTCTATTAGCAATTTTGGATTATTTTGTTCAAACAACTCTCTGAGCCAGTGGGTCAAATGGGACCCAATACTGCATGGCCTTTGCGTACTGAAGTCTGATCTACTTCAATCAAGACTACTGCTCATGGACTATTTGAAGGTTAGGGTCCACATATGGAAACTTTTGGTGATTAGGAAAGCAATAATGCCTAATAATCTGACCACAAGTATGAGAATTAATTCTTGTCCTGGCTCCCCTGCTGATTTGCTGTGTAGCCTTGGTCAAGACACACTGGTAAAAATTTTCCTAAGGTTGGGCTCCCAAACCCTAACTTAGGTACCTAAATAAGTAGCTTGATTTTTCAGAAGTGCTGAACACTGGCAGATTCCACTGATATCAGACTATATTGTGGGTGCTGAGCATCTTTGAAGATCAGGCGTACTTAATATAGATTTTCTTGACTAACTTTAGGCACCCAAATTTGAAACTTTTGGCCTTAACCTCTCTGTCTCAGTTTCCACATGTGTAAAATAGGGAATATAAATACTTAGCTACTTCAGATGGGGATATGAGAAATAATGAACTTTGTTTAAAGAAGCATTTATTTTAAAATATGTTGTTGGTTTTCAGCTACTGACAGGACAACCTGTAATCTATATGTAAGTGACTGTGTATTTGTAATACACACGTGGTGGTGATATCCATGTGATAAATTATGGTGCTGTGTGATAACTTTCAGAGCCATGTAGCTATGCTGCAACTCAGTCATTCTATCCATTAATCCATTTTCTCCATGGCTATTTCTAAAATACCAAATCTCTGAGCGATTGATAAACAAATGGTCACCAGAATATTTCCTCCTTATCCCCCAAATATGGAATTTCCTCACAAATTTAGAATGGCCTAATGTACAAGAAAAGCAATATTTAGATCTGAGCTAGTGACAGGTCCAATATTTGGTGCCATCAGGGTTGGAAATGCCTCCTTCCCCCCTTCTTTCTGGGAGTTTCAAAGGGGACTAAGGGAATTAGGTGCTCACCTCCTACTGAATTTGAAAATTCCAGCTTGAAATCTTGATACTATGTCAGTAAAAACTCAACCTCTTCTAAATCATTTTTTGAGGTTTCTAAAACTCCTTAACTGTATTTCTCTCCCTTACAAATATTTGCTTTTCCCTTATAAGTGTTGTACAATTGGATTCATAGCTCTAAAGACAGCTGGGTTTACATATAGACATGTCCCACAAATAGTATCAATACCAAGTTTTGAAGCTTATCAAAACACTAATCTTTTAGTGGGATTGGGGCATCTAACTTCCCAAGGATCCTTTGAAAAATGCCAGCCTGTATTCTTCAGCAATATAGTATTGAGATAAGACATTATATATGTTCCCATGTGATTTTTATGACACAATGTGCTTCACATGGGGGGCCCATTCTGCTCTTTTGCAATTCAAGAGTAACTCCACTGAAGTTGAATGGTACAGTGTGAAGGAATGCACTATCCCTTTAAGGGGCAGGCTGGAGCCTATGGCCAGACAGCCTGGTGGTAATCAAGGAGGGCGTGCTCACTCTGGGGATGGGCTGTTTAAATAGGAACAGGAAGCTGAATGGGGAGAGTAAGTATGGCAGAAAGGCCTGGCAAGCCAGAGAAGCCTAGGAGAGGGGACAGGAAGCCATCCATATTACAAGAGATGGTGATTTCTCTTTTTGGCTCCAGAAGACCAATCTGACCAGGCTCAGAGACTTTGTTTGAGGAGGGCAAGTGTGGGAGCTCTGAACCAAGGTCCTGCAATAGGGGCTTCAGAAATGGTTTACTGTAATTGCTCCTTCCCTGAAACATTTTTAAGGGGGGGGACATGCTATATTACGTTGGCTCCTTCTTGCTCCAATATGTTAAAGCAGTGGTTTTCAATCCGTCACCTGCTTGTGGCCCACAATGGTAAATAGGTTGAGAACCGCTATGTTAAAGCAAATTTATTGATGCGCAATCAGGGAAAGTAGTGTGAGCTCACCTGCTGTACCACATCTGGCCCCAAGGGAGCATGCCAGGATAGCCCACGCTTACAGACAGATGTAAGGATGCGAGACATCAGACTCCATCATTTTGTATATACCTCAAAAGAGCAGGTTAAATATATTATTTCATTCTGTATTTGGCATGGAATACTCATTTTAATATGCAGCTGCTGGTAAGTCAATAAAAGTAGAGAAAAAATTATACCTCTATAAGATAATTTCCAGTTAGACAAGACACAAAGCACAGAAAAAGTCAATATCCTAAGCAGGTCAGAATACAGTATTTCAATAATGGCAGAATGAGAAACTGTCATTATATTACATCAGTGTCTATCAGAGTAAATTACTATCTGATTTGTCAGTTTACTCTCCCACCATTTGATTTTTGTCTCAATAAAATTGACCTTGAATCAAATTAATGTACCCAGCTTAATTTTTTTAAAAGAACATTTTAAATTAGTTGCCTACAGAATACTATGAGGTATGAATCATTATATGTTAATGTTAGTCATCTGGGTTGCTGTAATTAATCTTTCTCTCTTTTTTTTTTTTTTTTGTAAAGGAAACAATCTGTTTCAATAGTAATGTAAGTGGAATTACATGTTATGGTCTGTCGCTTTAAAAATAAATGTCTTGGTTTGGCTTTGACATTTATCTTTCACTGGCATATTGTTATCTTGTCAAAATATGTAATTACATTAGTGTCTTATCTAAACAGAAACAGTTTCATCGTGTGTAGTGCATGGTAGAAAAATATATTTTCTATCCAAAAGATCATTTAAGAGGCATTTTGTAAAAATTTCTAAGTACATGGGAACAATTAGCAAAGGTAACCAAATAAATCATAATAAGGACGACGGTTGTGGAAATTCTCTTTCCTACACTATTGTTTGTCCTACCTTGAGCTGCTAAAAGAAGAGTGCTGAGCCAAGAAAGCGCATTCAGATCTGAACCTGAGATTAGGTTTGGCTTTGAAGCAAAATCAGGACTAGGATATGTGTGGTTTGGCTTTGGATTCGATGGGACTGAAATTTTAAAAAACTGCACTTCGTAATAGTTTGTCTTTAAAATGATCAGATGAGATTTCTGCCTCACTTGAACTGGAAAAAAAAATGACTTAGATGCCTTATGGTTTGGGATCTAGTCTGGAACCAAAACCATACGGCAGTAGGGACTTTTGGGCCCTGGGATTTCACTCACCCTTTGCAATTCAGTTGGGTTCAGATAACCTCTTTGATAACTTTTCCGTATTTGCACAATGCCTAGAATACAGGCTCCTGATCCATGGCTGCGGCCTCTAGGCTCTAATGCAATAAAAATAATAATCGCTTATAGAAATCACAGGGATTTACTGGAACATTGTAAATCACAACTCCAGCTATCTACACTGATCGTTACAATAATAAATAATAATGCTAATATGAAATTGTAGTTTTTGCTAATATTTAAAAGGAATATCAGATTTTTTGAGGACCTAGTACAAATCAAACCACTCTTAGCAATTTACCAGCGTTGTTCTTATTTCATCCATTAGCACTTGTTTGGTTTCATGTGACAGTGCTTGGTGAAAATTAATTTGTTTTTATTATTGTACTTGTGGCAAATGGCATGGTATTTCAAGATGTGAGAAAACACTGTATAGTTGTTTATACTTCAGCAGAGGAAGAATGCAAGTGGAATGACACTAATTTTCTTGTCTGTAACAAGATCCCACCCACATTCCAGATACGAAGGTGCACATAGGCATTTTCTGATCACAAAGAGATGCCTAGTATCATACCCTGTAAGCTGCATGCCCTGCACATGAATTTGTATGTTCGTTATAGCATGTTCTGGTGGATACAGATTATTTTCACATAAAGTTTTCTTTAAGTAGGGATGCATTGCACAAATTTCCTGTTGTCCATTGCAAATGAAACTATCTATCTTTTGGCTTTTCTGATGATTTATTGTACGTTACCATTCCTGCTCATTGATTAATGCAGGTGCTTTTGTTCACATGTCAGTATTCTTTCACTTCTTTCTTGCTGTCCATGGTTTGTTTGGTAAATCTAAAGTTATCATACAACTGATGACAAAAACTCAGCAAACTCACTGCTGTATTGAAGAATGCAATTGATTGTGTTTAGATTTTTGAGAATATTGACCTTTTAACTCTAACTACGTGTTTTGCTAATTAATTTGTGTAGCTTCTCTCAATATTTCCATGGGAAAACTAATTACTGCATTTCACCAAGACTAAATGTACTGGCTGCCTCCCATAAAGCATTAAGGCTAATTTCAAGAGAGGAATTCAATTCGGTGTAGTCTGATTGCCTTCTCGATTTACAAAGACATATGAGATGTCCATTGTTAAATGTCTAGAACTTTGTACTTCAGGCCTCCCCAGGACTGAATACAGACGCTTGGGATAATCTGACCACTTATGAATAGATATTTTATAGAACACAGCCAGGAAAAAAAACAAGCAAATCTCAAACAAAGCCATTTCCTTGTGGAACAATCATACTATTTAATATAAGGGGATTCGTTCTTTTAGATAAAACGTTAATCTGATTCCTGTTCCTCCTGCTGGACATCTAGGTGAAAACTCAAGATTCTTTTATATTTTTGAAAAAGGGAAGCCATTAAACTCCATTGTCCTGGCTAACATTCCCTTTCATATGCTAAGAACCAGATTCTACTTTCTGTGTAATTCCAGAGGTACTCCACTTACAGATCTGGGCCTCAAAATGGCTTAGTCCAAGGCTGCCAGTGAACTGCTGCTGAGCACATAGGGCCTGCTTATCAGACATTAGGCTGTATGTTTTGTATTACAAGGATGCTTTGCATGTTCACATTGGGAATTGGGGATAGAAGTGGCTGAACAGCAATGAACATGGCTCTTTCTTCATATGTGTGATGTAAATTTGTACATACAGTATATATGAACAGATGTGTTTACACAAAGTGAATGCACAATTGCACGTTCACAGATGCATGTAGTCTGATTTCTTGAGAGTCAGGCCCATAAAAGCTATTCAATTTAATTTAGCCCAGTACTTTGATACCATGGTCGCCACCTATGTTCCATAAGAAACTGAATTCTGTTCAATTACGTATCTTCTTTGGGCCTTACAAGAGTTAATTAGGAGGATGTACTTTCTGTGCACTGAGGAACACACAAGCTTGAGATGTGTTTTATTAGAGAAATCACACAAGATCTAATCTCTCTTACTGGCTCTCTGTTGTGAAAGATGTCATTTTTCTAGTCCGTGAATGAACAGATATTTTCTGTGATGAGAATTACTCTTTCATGTAACAGTTATATCAACTGAAAGTTTGGGTTTGTTTCACTTTGGTTGCCAGACTCTGTTATGATGGGAAGAGAATATAAAAAAGCCCTTACAAAATGTGTGTTGAAGTTGTTTGGGTTTGGATTTGCAATCGTGTTACCCTAGAATCAGAGTAATGCACATAATTAGTCCATAATTTCCTACTGATTTCTCTAACTCTTATTTCGGTGTCAAAGGCAGTCTGCCACATTTAAACAAAATCCCTCTCGATACCTCTGTACAGTGGTAGTTTTAGGAATGACGTAGGATCAATGTGTCCCCGCTGTTCTTGACTTCTGGGAAATGATATGCCCATGAATGACGAAAAGCAGACAGATAAGTAGAGCTGCATCACTATTAGTATTTTGGTTCATTGGCATTTCAAAAAAAAAAAAATTCATTTTAATCAAACTGAAAATGATTTTTTTCAAAAACGTTGACCCACACAGAAACATTTCAATTTGTTTTTGTTTTTGAATTGTTGTTAATAAAACTGAAGAAAAACAAAAAGCTGTTTTGAAGTGAAAAATTGAAATTTTCATTTAAAAAAATCATTTTTTGATGTTGCCAAAACAATTTGGGTAAACCAATGCAAATTTTTGCAGACATCCCTTCCCCCGCCCAGCAGAATTCAATTTACAGCACTCCCAAGGATGGCCACTTTGAGTAAGCAAATTCCAGAACAGTATTCAGCTTAGATCAGCCGTCAGAGGAGAAAAAGTTTAATACCCTACTCTATACAATGGGACCTGCAGCCAAGGACATAGTCTTTTCCAGTTGCTGAGATGAAACAGTTCAATACAGTTAAAGAAGAACTGGATAAACATTTCATGCGTGTTGCAACATGCTTTTTTGAGTGGGTAACACTTCACTTGTGCAATCAAGAGAAGTGTAGAGGTCAGCAAATGATTTCATAACAGCTCTGTACAACATAATCCAACACCGTGACTGTGATGCTGGCAGACCAGGTGCCAGATCATGCTGGAGCCCCAGGCCAATTCACTTTTGTATTAGTATAGATCAAAGTAATTGTTATGCTTATAAGAGTGTATTTGGTGTTCAAACTTCATGAAAACTAATAGGATGTTAGTTTCATTGTTTTCACTTACCTGCGTCCCATTATAATGTAGTAGCAAACTTTTACTTTGTGTATACCTGTGTAACTAAATAACCCTCAAATGAGCCATCAAGTGAGAAAGAAGCCTTCTGAAATGCTAATGAAGAACTTTAACAGAAAAGTACTAATTTCAAAGCAAGTGGTGGTTGTGTGTGATGATAGGAGCTGAAAGACTCAAAATGCATTCCTCACTCTCCCCAGGAGGGTGGTGACCCTGTCAGCTTGTTTACTGTGAGAAGTAGCTATGTGTATGAATTCAGAGAAAGATCCTGCATCTCTGGATTGTTTGGATTCTCACAGTGCAGAATAACTGAGCGAGAAGATGGAGATCCCCAGAGTTATTCTGGGTGGCCCTGAGAGACTTTTGGGAAACTGACAAGATTGCTACATCTCTGCTACCCTTTGGAATTATAGACTGATCACCTGCACGTATATTTTACCTGCTTTAATCTCTCGATGACTTTTCTAAGGAATCATTTTGAGGAAACCACTGTAGAAGTTATAAATGTGTGGAGGAAAATACCTCAAGATGCCCAGAAACAATACTCACCAGTGCAAGCACAAAGGAATTCCAGAGGAAAATGTCACAACTACTGGAGGGTCTGGAATAGGTTCTCTGCCAAATGGATGATATCCTTCTCTATGAATTAACTGAAATCCAATATGACCAACATCTCTCTGCAGTCTTGGAAAGACTGGAGGAAGCAGGCCTAACGCTTAATGATAAAGACAATTTTTCAAAAGAGAATCAAGTTTCTAGGCCAGATCAGTGATGGAGCAAGGGCCAGACTAGATCCAGAGAAACTGCAAGTGACTACCCAGATGAAGAAGCTTAATGTCAATGAAGTGTGTTGATTCATGGGCATGGTGACATACCTGGGAAAATTCCTACCTCACTTGGTGGAGAAGTCAAAGCCATTGTGAGATCTCCTGTGTCCACAAAATTCCTGGTATTAGGGAACTAAACAGAGTCAGGCATTCTGAGAAATAAAGCAAGATCTGAGAACTCCACCAGTTTTGGCCCTATATAGGCCAAATAAAACCACCAGAGTTTCAGCCGATGTCTCCTCCTATGGGATAGTGATAGTTCTCTTTCAGGAACAGTCACCTTCACTGAGGCATCCAGTAGTTTTATGCTTCATGAGTGCACTCAAATACAAAACAGTACTATTCACAATAGAAAAAGAAGCTCTCACCACTATATAGGGTTGAGAATTTAAAGAAACTTTCTAACTGGCAAAAAATGTCATGTGGAAACTGACCACAAATTTCTACTTGAATCTTCTAAGATTCAAGAAACTTAGATGAGTTACCACCTAGTATACAGCACCTTCAAATGAGACTCATGATTTTTCAGTTCTCGATGACTGACTGGAAAGAATCTCGTTGATAGACGTGCTAGGGCCCCAATAGCAGGCACATCTCAGGAATAGTGTAAACAAGAGGAGCTGCTCATAGAAGTTTTCGAAGGTGTAGTACTCACTGTTTTACCAATCATAGAAAAACTCCTTCAAGAACTCAAAAAGAAGCAAGAGGCAGATTACCAGGACTTACTGTGAAGAAGACTGGACAAAACAGACAGAGTCAGAAACCTCTATGAAACCATATTGGGCAGTTTCCAGGGTTCGTATAATAAACCAAAGTCTGTTGTTGAAGGGGGACAGACTGATTATCCTTACATCAATGCAACAGGAAATCCTTGACAGACTCCATGAGGGAAGTCAAAATGTAAAATGGAGGGAGAGACCTAAACAGCCAACTTGGTGACCTGGGCTGAGCAAACAACTACAACAAAGAATTGAGAAATTATGCTCTCAAGAGAACCAGTTCACTGGAATTCTTACTACTATCTGCTCTGCCAGACAGGTTATGGCAGAAAGTTGGAACTGATCTTTTATGTCTGCATAATGCACCTATTTTTTGATGACTGATTATTTCTCAAGATTTATGGATGTTGCCACACACCATATCAAGTGCAGTTGTGGAGAGGATTAAACCTAGCTTTGTCTCTTTTGGGATTCCAGAGCAAGTCATCACTCAGTGTCTCTGTAAGAATCAATGGATGTTGAATCTAGGATTGCAAGATTCTGGGCAACCCATGTCTCCACAGAGCCAATGGGGAGCCTGGTGAAGCAGCCCCCAACAATTACTAGAGGGTTAGGCACGGTAGGAAGTACTGCCCAAAGAGACTAGAGTCACAAAACCCTGAGACAGCCTGATTTATCCACACCAGCTATTTAAACTAGGAAGTTGCCCCAGTGAGCTGATAGAGCAACAACGCAGACTTCAGCTTGCTACTGCTGCAGGTCTTGTATTTCACCCCATCTTGCTCCTGCCTCATGCCTTTGACCCCAGCCTGCCTTCACCTTGACACCAGTCTCCTGACTTGGCTTGGCAACTAGTTCCAACTCCTGCCTTTGGCCCTGATCCAACAGACACTACTGGCTTGGCTGCCTGCACCCTACCCATTACATGTCCTAGGTTTTCTTCCGAGTCATTTGAGGTTTGCAGATACCTACAGTTTCACTCATGTCACATCCAGTCCATAGTTACATTAGAGTAATGGTAAAGTAGAATGTGCAGTAAAGACAATAAAACATCTTCTTTCTAAATCCCCAGGTGCTCCTCTTGCCCTGTTGGCGTACCGGTCAACACTACTAGCAAATGGATTCAGCCCTGTGGAACTGCTGGTGGAAAGGAAGTTGAGATCCATCATACCAACAATCTCTTACCAACTAAACTCTATTTTGGCCTGATTGCCTGAGACTACAGAAGAAGGAAGAGAATTTAAAAAAAACAACATCAGAAATGGGACTTTGATATGTGCCATAGAGTCAAATTCCTGGGAGCACTGAATACAGGATTCAGTTTGGGTGAAAGATTCTAAAGAAAAGGGCACACTGCAGGGATGTGGCAGGACACTTGAATCCTACTTTGTTAGGGTGGCAGAAGGAATCACCTGTTGTGACTTGTTATTGTCCAATACATTCTGATCGTTACCCTGATCCTGAGCCTGTGAAAAATCCCCTGCCAGCCAGGGGTGAAAGTAACTTCAAGGACTTACTGGTACGCCAGAGTGCTGTGCGGGGGCGTGGTCTCAACCAGAAGAGGCGGGGCCTTTCAAGATTAAAAGGCCCCGGAGCTCCAGCTGTGACTGGGAGCCCCAGGGCCTTTAAATCACCCCGGAGCTACCAGCTGCAGAAGCGGTTGGGAGCCCCGGGGCTCAGGGGTGAATTAAAGGGCCTGGGGCTCTGGCCACTGCAGAGCTCCAGGCCCTTTAAATCACTGCAGGAGCCCAGCTGCCGGAGCTCCAGTGGGGATTTAAAGGGTCCAGGTCTCCCCACAGCAGCCAGAGCTCTGGGCCCTTTAAATCCCCACCCGAGCCCGTCATATATTTAAGGTAAAGTTAAGATAAAGGTTATAAAACAAAAAGGGGAATGTGGTGTGAGTCATGAATGTGTAGAGTGACTATTAGGGGGTGTACAGCATGGAGATAAGAGTTTGTATAAACAGGAAATTGTCAGTCTTGCATTCACCATAGTGACGGTGTGCTGGGTCTCTATAATCTCTACAATTATCTCACTAAATTTATTTCATTTTATTTCATTTTTTAAACATATGAGCCAGATCCTCAGCTGGTGTAAACTGGAGTAGCTCCTTTGATATGTAGCTGAGAATGTGGCCAGTCTTTTAACCCAAACTCTAAATAAGCCAAACCGAATCACAGTGTGTCTTGTTCATTAGCAGTGTTCATAACTCAATTAGTGGCACGTTTTCCATTAATATGGTATTAGACAAAAAGTCGACTCATATCTGTTGGAGCTTATCAGCCATGAACTTTATTTTCTTTTTAACAATAAGTTACACAGTCTGAATATTTCCTTTTAATCTTCCCTATGTCTTTTGAGAAGAAATCAATGTGTCTAGCTCTAACGGTGTTTCAGATCTTTTTGAAAACATTCATTCAGACATCAGGATTTTCAAAATTGTTATAAGTCTGCTTGAAGTTTTAAATGTATGCTGAAAATGTTTGCTGGTTTGGTCCTTATTTCACACACACACACCTCTAAGTACTTGTCCAAATGTAATAAAAGTATCTACAGTTTTCCATTATAAAGCCTCCTTTGCATGTTCTTGAAAATTATTTTAGGGTTGGATTAAGCAAAGAGTCCTGGAATAGCATTCTAGGCACTGTCATGCAAATCAGCATCCCACTTTGTATATTTAAAACATCGAGCAACCCTGTTTACTGGACTCCAGTTAAACAAATCTTCCTAATAACAGAATGTTGGTTATACTTTCACAGTTACACTCCCTCTGCCTAAAATGCCACAAGATCAGAAATCAGGCCTTCACTTCACAGAATCAGCACCTTGCGTATGGATTAGGGCTTGAATCTCAGATCCTGCAGAAGTGAAAGACCGTGTAGGAGCATCACAGGAGTCAGAGATATTTGGCATTAATAAAACCGACTGGCTTGGCAATGTAGCACAGTCAGAGAGCTAAAAAACCTCTGCAGGAGTGAAGTTACCTTGTACTCCGTCCTCTACTCAGTTTGCATGTTGTAAATTTGGGGACCACATCTGCTCCCACTGAAGTCAGTGGGAGAACTCCCATTGAGATTGACTGATGAGGTTCAGACCCTTGTGTTTTAGAGTGTGCAAAATTTTGCATGCCTAGATTTCTGTTAACACTAAAACTTTTAAGAACCTCAGTTAAATTAATAAAAGGAAAGAAATGTAGAGCTAATCAGGCTGAAATTCCAGGTCAACTTTTGGCCTCAATTGGTGTCCATTTCCTGCCCCCCACCACCCACTTTTCCTTTCAACACAGTGTTAACTAGTATCAGCATGTCAGCTAGGCTTGTTCAAAATATCAAAGGAAAAACATTTTTAAAATAGCATGTAATTTCATGCCTATATTGTTGGTTCAAAGTTACAGGCATGATGGCAGTTGCAAATAAGAGGACTGTCTAACTACTTGATTGCACCTACATGGCAAGTAATGAGGCATATACTTTTTATCACTTTTTGACCACCATTGGTTGTGGATGAAAAACTGCACTCACTAAATAGGGTCTCTTTCAAACACTGGCCCTGAATATTTCCTGACTCTTTTTTTGGTTAAAATCAGACCTTCAAATTCAGATTTTGATAGTGGAATTTATTTTAGTATTCACATTTTTAAAACATCCTTATTGCCTTTTTAGTCGACAGCCCTTAGAAAGTTGAAGTGAATAATATACAATAGAACAGGTAAAAATATAACAACTAGGGAGTTATTAAAATGCAGATTTTTTGGCCATTCTGGAGGGTAATGGCTCTGAAGCATATCAAGGTGTGCTCAGGGACTCTTTTTGTTTGCGTATCCTAATAGAACATAATGGCTGCTTTCAAGCCATTATAGTCCATCAGGTTAGTGAGTCCATATGCTGAATATCTTTATCAATGATATTTTCATGAGAAAATGTACCATACTTTTTAATATTGTGATTTATTTTTAAAAGAACATTCATTTTTCTTTCAAAACAGCAGAAGTAAGAAGTGAACCAGTAACTTTGAAAAGAGGATTATGTGTGTGTTAATGCTCATTAAAAATTCTGGCTTAGTGGAAATGGAGTCTGCAATTCTCTGTTTTTCCAAGGTATCAGGATAGATAATGGATAGTGGCTAACCAAGCTACCTCATGGTTTCATAGATTCATAGGACTGGAAGGGACCTCGAAGGTCATCTAGTCCAGTCCCCTGCACTCATGACAGGACTAAGTATTATCTAGACCATCCCTGACAGGTATTTGTCTAACCTTCTCTTAAAAATCTCTAATTATGGAGATTCCACAACCTCGCTAGGCAATTTATTCCAGTGTTTAACTACCCTGACAGGAAGTTTTTCCTAATGTCCAACCTAAACTGCCTTTGCTACAATTTAAGCCCATTGCTTCCTGTCCTATCCTCTGAGGTTGAAAGCAATTTTTCTCCCTCCTCCTTGTAACAACCTTTTATGTACTTGAAAACTGTTATCATGTCCTCTCTGTTTTCTCTTCTCCAGATGAAATAAACCCAGTTTTTTTCAATCTTCCCTCATAGATCATGTTTTCTAGGCCTTTAATAATTTTTGTTGCTCTTCTCTGGGCTCTCTCCAATGTGTCCAGTTCTGGGTGCCACATTTCAGGATAGATGTGGACAAAACACCCCAGTTGAGGCCTAATCAGTGCGGAATAGGGTGGAAGAATGACGACTTGTGTCTTACTTACAACACTTCTGCTAATACATCCCAAAATGATGTTCAATTCTTTTGCAGCAGTGTTATACTGTTGATCCACATTTAGCTTGCGATCCACTATGACCTCCAGATCCCTTTCTGCAGTACTCCTTCCTAGGCAGTCATCTTCCATTTTTTGTGTGTGCAACTGATTGATCCTTCCTAGAGTACTTTGCATTTATCCTTACTGAATTTCATCCTATTTACTTTAGAGAATTTCTCCAATTTGTCCAGATCATTTTGAATTTTAATCCTATCCTCCAAAGCACTTGCAACCCCTCCAAGATTGGTATCATTTGCAAACTTTATAAGTGCTGAAGTGCTTAAAGAGAACCTAGAGGGACCACATCTAGTGGTGAGAAACAATACTGGGTCCAATCCTGAGGCCATGTCTAGGCTTACCAGGGATCAACGCTGCTGCGATCGATGCAGCAGGAGTTGATTTAGCGGGTCTAGTGCAGACCCACTAAATGAAGCACAGAGCCCTTCATAAAATAAAATAACTTAATTAACTGGTTTAGGGCAAAACTATGACTTTTGTATTACTTCAAACTCGTTGAGTAGGAGAGGGGAATGTTGTCTGGATTATAAATAAATGTTTCATCTAAAACTTTCTCTGCCTCAGTCTGATATGGTGCGTATGGGAGTAAGTTCAAGCTCCCCTGCTGCTCAGCAGCTGTCAATATTGGTTTTCACAGCTGGGCATATTCACCAAAATAGTTAAAGAAAGACATTGAGAACCTGATCCTGCAAGCCTGTGTGCATGCAACTCCCATCCACTCAATGTTCCTTTGAGTGCTCATGACACTATTTTCTAACATAGTATGTTGTTGTTAATGCCATTTTTCTTATTGTTATACCACGAGGGACAGATCCTCTTCTGAAAATTCTTTTGGCATAGGGGCCAGCCCTTGGCTGACCTGCTTGCAGCGCCAGTATAAGGGGCATGTCAGGGCATGTTGTGTGATCCTTAGCATCTGGAATAACATGTGGGGTGGGAGTAGGGGCTGTTGTAGCTGGGTTTATATTAGAGGAGCCTCATGGCTGCTCTCACGTTTGCTCATTGGCAAACTTATCCTTGAAGACTGGGACTTTAGAAAGCTCAAAGGTACTGAACATACTTTCTTTCAGATCTGGTACATTTAAAAAAAAATTTCCTAAGCTAAGAATCCACTTTGCCAAGTTTCATCCCAAGGCCAATTTTCAAGACTGAACAGCAAAGCCTTGGAAATAGTCAGAGGTTATGATTAAAATAGTGACAGTTCCTTAACTTCAGCTGTAAAAGTGGTGCTGCAGTAGTATACAGCTCCTGTAAATGAGAGATATAAAGTAAGTTTAAGTAGAACCAATATGTGTCCAGATATTCTATAGCTTTTATACCCTTTCTATCCTGTTAATTTAACTTTACAGTGTGACAGTGATGAACTGATGTCTAGCCCTTCCAACTGCCAGGTAGACTGTATACACATTTATTAAGATTAATTAAAAAGTAACAAATCGTAAAGTAATAACATTAACAACTGGTGGAAAAAATGTAGACATTCTGACAGTCTTTTTGAATTTCATTAAAAGATGGTACTGACAAAAAACCCAAGAGACTATTTCTACTTTACTAAAGAAATAGGTCACAGATTCAATTACAGTCACTGAAGCATGGACTCAATCTATCATGGCAAATTAAGTACATTTTAGCAACCTACTTTCCTTTAAAAATTTTATAGACACTTTCACTGGAAGAAGGAAGACTATAGAAAAAGGAATTGCAAACTGAGGATTTTTTCCCTATGCTATGAGTGTTTGGCTTATTTACAATAGGTTTAAGACACATAGAAAATCATTATGAAATGCCAAGATATGTACTCATTATTTTTCTTTCCAATTTTCATCTTTAATTAAATGATGTATCATTTGGGCATTAACTAGGAAGCATGGCTCAGTTAGAATTTGCAGTACATCCAGTTATGAGCATTGTTCTCTTATTGAAATCAAAGGACCTCTTTCCTTTTTTAAAAAACATTTCACTCCACAGCTTTTATGCAATTTTGCCACAGATCTCAAATGCTGAAAATGTGTTGTACTCTCAGTCCCAAATAAATAAATAAATGAAGACACACACAGCCTGTGGATATGGTTTAGCTGAGTGCAAATATTGGAATGATGAAACACTCTTTTGCCCATAGCAGAATTGATTTCATGTTGACAACTGGAATTTATAAAGATCTTCTTTCAACAAAGTAGCAGCAGCCATATTTACCGCATTATCACAGCAGCAACAAAATAGTGGCAAACAAGAGAACTGACAAATGAAATGTGATCTATTTCCTCTCTAAACTTAACCCCTAGGAGATTTGTGCACTTTCAAATGTTAATGACCTTTAGGTCATAAATTATATTAGGGTTTTATATTTAACCTCTGTACATGCAAAGGTAGCTAACTAGATCATGAAAATGAGACCAGAGTGCTAGTGGTTATAAACAACATAGTGCTTTTGATAAATGTATGTTAATATTTTGATCTTCTAAATGTCTTTTTGCGGGGGCATGGTATGTGACTTTTTTTCTATCACTTCATAAGATCATTTTACCGCAACTTGGATCCTTTAAAAGTATATATTTCTTACTGCTGTTCAATTTTCACTGGTTAAATTTTCAGGACCATATTCACCACTGCACTACCTCAGTATACCTCTATTAAAAACAATGGAGTTACACCCAGACAAGACTGAAGGAGTCATTGTGCCCTTCTTACTCTGCATAGCACAGGAAATAGGAGGCACTTAATATGTATCAGTAGGTACATTCTTCAGTCTAAGGACAGATATAGATACAAGAAGTGGTGCTTCCACTAAAAAGCCAAACATGAAGGACACCATATGGTAAATAATGAGGAGGATTGAAAAAACATCCACACACCAAATCTATTGCTCATCAGTTTCTGCTCAATTTTTATAGGCATATTAAATAACATAAAACAGGTCTGCTTTACCTTGTCAATGTTGATGTAGTTAATTTCGTTTTTCAAAATATGTTTCCACTTAAAATTATTCCACTTGATTTCTGTATTGGAAGTATGACATCTAAGGATCTCCTGTCCTGATATTTCACATGCTATGGCTGAGACCCAGGATTCAGGGAGGGGAAATGAAAAAGATTCAAACTAGAGACATGGGAAATGTTCTCCATGAAATCCAAACCTACTGAAAATTCACTTGTTTGTGGTTATGGCCAAACTCCATACTCAGTCCTAATTTGTAGGTAGATTTTTATTATGTTCACATATATGTCTTTCAAGTGAACCGGGGCCAATTTGTTTTAATGTTCAAGCTATCCATTGTGTTCAGTCTTCCATAGGTTTTTGACAAACCTGGAGAAACTCAAGTTTCTTCAGACCTTTTAAGGCTAGTTTGAAACCAGAATCTTAGTAAAAACTCTAAGATTTGGACTTGTGATGGTTAAAACTGAAGAAAATGTTTATATGGTACCATGTGAAGTTAAACTTTTGAGTATTGTGCACAGTTTTCATCTCAATAGCAGTTGAACGAACACACACACACAAAGACAGCATCTTCGTTTCAGCTTATTCAGAACCATATGTTTTCCACCTAGGAATGATAGCCTTGCAATTTTTGTCCATTGTAATTCTATCAAAATAGCCAATACTACAACTTCCTTTGAGGATTCTAATAGCTTATGTAGAGAACAATCCTCCTCTAAGCATGTATAGTACGTTACATTTTATTTTTATGTATCACCACTAATAAAAATCTATCATTGAATATTCACATTTCAATGCAATTTATACATCAATACAAGAAAAGTGGATAGTATATAGGTACCCACTGTAGCTATGACATAGAAGGAAAGAGTTACTGATTAGATTTTAGGATTGAGGAGTAAACAGGTAAATGGGGAGGCTCAGAGATAAGGATGGCAACTTGTTTCAGAAAGAGTCATAAAGCCAGAGAGAGAAGATGTGTCTTGAGATGAGAACAAAGAAGTATTGACTCAGTTTAGGTTCAGGGAGGCTGTTCCTCATGTGAGGGGAAATACGGAAGAATGACCTACATCCTCACTGGAGAGGCTGGCATGGGGATAGACCAGGACAGAAACGGAAGAAGGATCTTTAAGAGCAGGAGGCAATATGTGGAATTAGATTTGAAATAGCAACTTGTCAATACCTGGAAATTCCCATATCGAAAGAGAGAGAGAGCAAGAGCTTCTTTTTATGCACTAAAACTTTCCAAATCTCGTTTCTACAATGATGAGAATTTCTTTAGAAAGGAACCCAAGTGTTGCTCTCACAGATCTTTTTTTTTTTTTTTTAAATCAAGATGGAGCGATCTTAAATTCTTCAGTGAAGTCATCAGTAGCCCTCTTAGTGTCCTACTTTCCTACAACATGCTCTAACATACAGTGAATGATGTGCATTGAGACATATTTCATAAACAGGTTAGTGAAAGCTAAAAATACCTTAGGCTAATTAGCAGCATCTGCTAAGTAGGTAGATGTTTCATAAAAAAATGATAATACCTCTCCAGTTATAAATATAATATTATTTATTATGTTCATATTACTGACAGAGTGCAGGGGACTTTACATAAGAGTTATATGACAAGGGGCCTGATTCTGCTCTTGGTTACACAGTGATGTAAATCAGGGGTGACTCTGCTAAAGCCAACCAAGTTACAATAGCATAGCAGTGGTGCAAGAATGATCAGAATTGTGCCCAACATTCCAGAGCTGGAGAGCTTCTACTAAAAATAATGAAGTATTGTTGACTCATCTGTAAACCCTAGCAGAAGTAGAGAGAGAGCTGCCCTTGGGTGTATTTTTTCTTCTCTGTTGGTGAGATTCCAGAGGGTATTTTTAAGTCGTTGTTGATCTGCCCCTTGGGTGCTCTCGTGGCATTCCACAGTATCCCAGCTTGTCCCCCTCCTTAAGGTTGGTTAGTATGGCTAAGTATCCTCAGGTCTCCCTCTCCATTTCATTGAACCTAGCCATGGCTTTTGAATGCCTTATCCTGCATTTGACAGAGACATGGTGGCTAAACTGACAGAAGCTCAAACCAGATAAGACTGAGATGATGATAATAGGCTGGAGAGGCAATCAGAGATACATCTAGGATAATACCCACCCAGCATATTAGGGTTGTATGGCTGCCCGTTGGCAGTAGAATTTGCAATGTGGGCTGAACCTCCCACAGCTGTTGGATAACCATAGAACAGCAGTTTCTAGGAGGTTATTTTTATCTGTCTGGTCTGGAGAACATGATTATTTATCTCCGCACTGGACCAGTGCTCCCCTTCAGATTAGACTTCTGTAATGAGCTCTATATGAGTTACTACTTTAATCAGCCTGGAAAGTGAAGCTGATGGAGTGTCACTTATCACACTTGTCTCTGTGTGAGCAGATACTAGTGCTCTGGAAAATGCACTGGCTTTCTCTTTGATTGTACAGTCCATTTAAGATGTTGGCTTTCACACAAAGTCCTAAATGACTTGGGGCCCGCTCCCCACTTCTATCCCTATGGAAAACTGCTGCGGGGACAAATGGATACCCCTTTGGTACAGAAGACAAGGAGTTACTGTCAGGGTTTTTCTATGAAGATGTTTCTAATTTTGGCACTCACTCTGCCCACCTTGGTCCAATAAAGCCAGAATCTAGTGAATTTCAGAGCAAGTTTACAAGGCTTATTTTATTTACCCAGGCTTTAGGGAGGTGGTGTCTTGTTAGGCTGGTATTTGTGGGGCATTTGGGTTTTAGTGTTTGCATGATTATTCATTTTTTGATTAAAGTGAAATTGCTCTTTTATGATTCTACTTTCAATTTAGGTCAGAAGTGCCTAGAACTGGGCCTTTAGGAGCTTTATATATTCTTGTTTTGTTTTTTATTTTAAATGAAGGCGGGGGGGGGGGAAATGGATTTATGCAACATGCCTTTCAGAATACTACTACTTTTAAACAGTCTTCCCACCCTATTTTGAATCTCTTTTAGCTATTTGAATAGAAATGTACTTTTCCTGAAACTTAAGATATCCGCATTTCAATGTTTTTGAGTTTTCCAAAGCCAATGCAATAAATAACAGATGTTATTTACAATAAATAATAATGGATACAATAGTGAAGAGACTGTCATTTTAAAGGGTTCTGAGAGTCACGTGGGTAAAGATGCCCAGGCAATAAAGTCATGATTCAGCAAAGTACTTAAGCAGGTGCCTAATATTAAGGACGGCTGTAGTGTAATTGAAATCAGGACTAATCACATGCTTAAAGATAGGCACATGTATAAATAACATGCTGAATCAGGGCCTAAAACAGGCCTTACAGAATCCTATTCCAATGTCTAGACATGTTTCATATAGTAGTCTGATCTGCAAGACTCACCACACATTGGTATATTGTTACCTGCTAAAAACTAAGCTTTTCAGAGCAATTTGCCTAGGAGTACTAGGCTTTGCAAGGGATCAGCAAGGAGTGCTGGCACAATATTATTTAGCAAAGGTGGTTTTGTAATTTTTGATATATCAAAAAATCTATTGCTCAGTGACCTTTTATACCCACACATCCATCTGGGTAGTAATTTCATGTTAGTACACTGGGTTAAATTGCTAAATGTCTAAAATACCATCTGGTTTGAGACTCACTTAAGTTGAATCTCTCACCAGGATCACTTCTTTGTTTTTGTATTTATCGTTAGAACTATTAAAAAGGAGAAATATGATTTATGCTAAACAAATAATTAGAAGAACATTCAGAAGCCACTTAGGTAACACGATGAGTGCACTATAAGACCCTGAATAAAAGAGCCAGTAGACAAAAGAGCTGTTTAAAGACTGGTAGAAATTTCTTTTTTCTTCAATAAAAAGATATACACCTAATATAAGAGACCCAAATTGCCATACCACAACAAACCAATAGTCTATCTAGTCAATAGTATCTTCCACAGTGGTCAATTCTGCTTCAGAAAAAGGAGTGAACCACTATAATGCATCTAATTGTACAGTATTGTAATAGGTTGAGACATTTCTTCCTGAACTCAGCGGGTGAAAGCTTGATGTTTTGAATTATAGGGTTGATAGGCCTTAGAAATTTTTTTTAATTAGAGCTAGTACAACTGTAGAGGACATGATTAATATAAATATCCAGATCTTAAGTTTAATTCCCTCCCCCTCACTTATATAACTGAGATCTGTGAAGTTACCTTCACATGTTTTCATGCAACTAGTGAAGCAACTGTACCTAAAAGATCAAAGTAATCATTAAACATTAAAAAAGGCCGTAAACTATGGTAGTGATGAATTATCCCTGCCAAAAGTCATAATGGTAAAGGTTCTGAGAGGTTCTTAGCATCCTTTTAAATGGTGTTATCCCACCTTTTCTTTGCTGTCATAAGCAGAGATCTTGATCCTATCCTATACCCATTTGTGCATCTGGCTGGTTTGCAGGTATCTGATCATGGAAGGAGAAGAAAATCACCAGAAGTCAGATATGTAACCTGCCAAAATATACCAGTTTGAGAGTTCTGTGGAACACAAAATATCTGGCCAACCCGTTCCCCACTGCCTAATCATATCCCATTCCATCTCCCACTCTCTAAAGTGAAACAGGGTAAAGACATGCTCTGCAGAGCATGACTCTTTATCCGGCTCTGCCTTCTTGCAATACTGGGAAATGTTTTTCCACAGAGAGAAGAGATGGTTTAATGAATTACAAAAACATGTATTTTATTTTTAAAAAAACTAAGCCAGTATCTTAAGTAAATAACACATACATATTTTAATCAATAGAACCATAAATAAAATCTTCATGTCAGACCGGAATACTTGACTGGTTTCTCTCTCACTCTGAAAGTCTGAGAATGAATTAAGCTCCAGTAACATCAGTTTGCTGTCTCACATAAGTTAGCACTTTGCACCATAAATAACCACACAGTTTAGCACAAAATTATTTATTTTACAATTTATAAAATGCACTCATCACTAGGAGTCTTAGCATGTATACAAAGATAACAGCAAAATAAAAGCATATTGACTAGTGTCAACTGAAGTGAACTCCTTCAACATGTCACCAATATGTGTGTGTCTCTGTGTGTTTGTGTGTGTGTACACTCATCACCAACTTCTCCAGGCAAAAGCATGAGTAAATATATAAGCCTTACACACTGGCCTGAAAGTCGATGAACTAATAGACTATCAGTGGACTCTTTGTTGGAGAGTTAAGGACTGTCCAGCAAAAGCTCCCTGACGCAGCCCACATAATTCAAATATATCAGATACGATTGTACTTAAATCTGTTATCAGTAGCATTCTTAATAGTCTCAACTGCCACAGTGATATACAGGGGGAGAGTCCATCTCTAAAGTAGCTATGCTGGACAGAGATATAGCTCAATATCAAAACCTGGAACAGTACCCACAAACAAATTGGAAGCTAATGCAAACTTAGATAACACCACTGAGACACATTCTTCATCAGCTGAAACCTCTGAATGGTCTTCAAGGGAAGTCCCAAGTAGAGTATATTGCAATAATTAATCTGTGTGTGATAAAAATAGGGATAATTGGTGGTCAGGTCCACACCAGAAAGAAAAGGTTGTAACCTTCTGTTCAGACACAGATAGAAAAAAGTTGCTTCATGCCTGTGAATAAAACTGAGGCAAATTTTGAATAATAAATTTGGATTCAGCTGAAGTTTGGAAATTTTGGATTGGAATGAGCATTGGTGCACTTATACGAAGAAATATTGCTGATGTAGTTGTGTAATTTGTATTATTGTATCCATTCCAGACTTACAGGGAGAGAGTTTCAAAAGCCTAGCTGGCAGATAGGCACGTAACTCCTATTGAAAGTGAATGGGAATAAGACATTTAAGAGGTAATTTTCTTTGAAAAATCTTCCTGCACCCCCTGATGGTGGCCTGAATTAATGTAGATTTAGATCAACAGGTTTAAAGTCAGACTCATAGTTGGGGTATGGCTGAGATTTGGGTAAGTGAAATACTAGCCTGATTTACAGTGCCAAAAATAAGTAAAATAAGAGGCAAAATTCTATCTGAAATGAAATTCTGCCTCCTTATTTACCTCTGGCTGTGAATGCAGAAACAGCTGGGGGTTCAAGTTCATTCAAACGGCAAGCCTCACTGACAAATGTAGAAGCATCCTATGATAACAGGGGCAGAGACCCCAGAAACATCCTTTACATACTTTCCCATCCCTAACGCCATCACTCTCAACTTGTCTGGACTGAGCATCATCCAGCTCACTTTCATCCATACCCTTCTCTAAAATGAGCACTGGAAGAGCCAAGAAATGGTACAGATTCAATGATAAAGAGGCACAGAGTTGTATGTCTCATGCTTACTGATGGTACCGTAGCCCAAACTCTGTCACCTTGTTCTTCAGCAGTATCTTATGCACATTGCACTAATGATGTGATAGGATAATAGAGCTGGCTGAAAAACAAAATAACATTTTCTCCAAAAAAAGTCACTTTTTCCCCCATGTTTTCATCAAACCTCAAAATTTCATTCATGTCTACAAAACACAATTCTGCAGCATCTCACACAAAGGAGCCCTCAGGGTGGATGATCATTTGCTCGACACCAGTGTCTGTGACACTTCTGACAGAAAAGAACTGACGTATTGAAGCTTGTCTCTGGCCACCCTGGTCAAGGTCCAAAGGTAAATCAACAGAACCTTGTAGTCAACCATGTCAAAGGCTGCTAGCAGCTCTAACGGAATCATTATCAACACTTGACCACAATCCAGTGCCAAGAACAGATAAATGACCAATGAATCTCCTTCCGTTTCTGTATTCTATCCAGAGAAAAGCTGGAATCAACATGGTTAAAGTACTCAAGATGGCACTAGTGCAACTCTGAAGCAATCTGCTCAATCAACTTCTCCAAGTGGAAAAGGTAGAAAAAAGATGGTAAATGGCAGGATTTCCATTGTTAAAAGAGAGCACAGATCTAACAGCTGTTCTCTTGATGGAAGTTGGGAGGGAAGGCATTAACTGTTTCTCCTTGTAACGTCCCCACATTTTACTTTAACAAACCACATGGTCACAGGTAGGGCATAAACAAGTAGCAGTACTCTCCCAAGCTCCATCCACAAATTAAGCACTCTGTACTTGAGATATCACCCAGGTAGATTCTGGTAGGCATTGCTGAACACTTTGGGCTTATCTCTCCTCACTGAATTTTGGATAAAGCCATGTGCAGGGCCTAATTAAAGCATAGATACTATCAGCATATAACTAGGGCCTCAGCTGTCGTAGTCATACTAAAGGAAGTAAGGATGATCCCATGGTTAGGGCACTAGTCCAGAGTCTGGGAGACCTGCATTAAGTCTGCTCCATCATAGACTTCCTGTGTGACCTTGAGCAAGTTACTTTGCCCTCTCTGTGTCCCAATTCCCCGTCTGTAAAACTTAGGTAATTGTACTTCCTTTCCCTATAGATATGTTGTGAAGATAAAGATTGTGAGGTGCTCAGATATGACTGTTATGAGAGCTACATAGTCATGTACAGTAGCTAGATAGGTAATTACATCAGAATGTAAACTTTCCTCTTAAAAATGTTTCTAGTCCTTATGGTAGTGAAGAAAACATTGAGTAGGTTTAATCCATGCAGCAATGTCTGAGCCGGCAGACTACCTGCAATAGAGGGTGGCGCTCCTATGACTACGGTCACCACCAAAATAGGCAAGGCTAGTCTGGTCAGGTGGATGTGTGGTTCACATACCCTCTTAACCCCTGCTTCTCCCTGCTGGCTTTTTTGATTCACAGATCAGCTTAGTAGGGGGGAAATGGTGGTATCTCCCAAGCACTACCAGTTTGTGGCACTGGAATGAGATCTCACTCATGATTGTGAAGAGCTTTATAACAAATTTTCCCTTCTTCTTTCAGCAGTGAAAGAGCAATGGTGACATTTAAACTATTGTGACTGAGTTGAGATGAAGGGCAGTTCCCACCCCCCTTATCAGAGCTATTGTTTCAGGTATCTTCAAACTCGGGGGGGGGGCATCATGGCAGAGGCATACATTGTAAAGGTTATTTTTGCAACCAGAGCAGCTAATGATTTATTTTTTTTAAATAGAAGCTGAAACTGAAGTTGAAGCTTAAAAGAAATACTAAGTGATCAACATGGCACAATCCAGTCTAACACAATTCTTTGCAACAGCATCATCTCCCACGTTGCACACCGCGGCCTTCTCCAATTGCCCAGGAAGAGGTAGCTGGCTGAAGTTTTTAATCAGAAAAAATATTACATTTGCTCCCTCATAACTAACTGTTGACAAGGAACTGACTAATCGAGTATGAATTCAATTAGTTTTATTCACAAAGCATATGGCAATTCATGGTTCTGAGAAAAGGCAGCCTGAATTCACCAGTTTTTCACAGATGCTATTCTAGAAGTGAAATATTTCTGAGTTTGCACCATGACTTATAAACTTAAAAACTCTCCAGTTCCCAATTATTAAGATTTGGTGTACCCACACTGCTACAAATGCTCTAAGCTCCACCCTCTAAACATCTTCTTTAAAGAATCATCTTGTTTCCATGGTGTGCTGGACTGATTTTGTTTGTTTTCCCCAAAGAGATGCACTCAATGGATCACTCTACTGGTGGTCTATGGGGATCTTATGTGATTACCCCTTTTCCCATCAAAACTATTAATTTTGGTGCTCCCTAGATATCCTTTCCAACTACATTGACTTCATATATCACCACTTCTATAGTAGACTGTAGATTCAGTACATACTGATCCCTATTTTGACACCATTTATAACTGGACTCGAAATAAATGTCAGCTCTTATGTGCATTTCTGTGTTTCACACTCTCATTACAACCATGATATGTAGTTGACGAATGACAGATTAAGCATATGGTCCATTTTTACTGTTGATAGACCTCTCTGAGTCTCTCTATATGATGCCACTGAGGGGCAGAAATATTTGCCTGAAAATGCTGACTATAGATGAAGCAAATTAATCAGTTAATAAGCTTTGTGATTTATTTTTGAAATCTGTACAAATTTGGCATCAGGCTAACATTTTAATTAATCACTTTTAAACAAGCACGCTGTATAATTTGTATTTAATGGAACAACTCGTGTGTTTCATTGTACAATATGACTACAGTGTTTTTACATGACGTTTAGATTCAGTTAATAAATTATATCAATTCAGAACTGTACAGCTTTAATGTTCTACTTCAGGTTGCAGTGAGCTGGTTGCAAGGTACCTGAGCTAATCAATTTTGAAATTATTCCAAAAGGATCTAGGTGCCAGAAGTCTAATGCCATACAAATTCAAGGTTGGATCGCTTGAGCATCGTCTTATATTAAGGAATGCTTGACAGACCTGAGATGATGCAGTTCATATTAGAGAAAACCTAGCAACTGCATGTTAATCCTTGTGGGGCACTACTGCCCCTGCTGCTTAGTTTATCAGTAGTTGACAGCAGCCCAGGATGTAGAAGAAAGGGAATGTTTCTCCTTCTCCTAAAGCCTGGAAAGGGATTCAAGCTAATTTCTGATGATCCTCTCCAAGACAATGACTGACCAAAGAGTGCAGAGCTGCAGAGGCCTTTATTAAGTGTCTGCTGCAGCTGAAGAAAGAAGATGAAGGAATAGCCACTATTACTCCCCAAAGACCCTCAGTATAGGTCCGCCGAGTTGAGAGAGAGAGCAAAAGAGAGAGAGAGAGAGTGTGCAACATTGAGAGAGACTCCTGAGTCAATGGCAAATATGGATGACAGGAAAGGCAGCAGAAATGGCCTAGGAGGAGGTTCTTTCTTTGTTTCAGGGAAATAAAAAAAAAAAACGGTGAGGAGAATCATTTTGTGCCTGATGCACTCAGCTGTGTTTGCTCTGAGCTAGGAAGACTTGTGTGTCCCAGCAGAGGCAAGGGTAGGGATGGAGAAAGTAGAAAGTCAAAGGGTAAGTTCCACTTGCTGTAACACCTGCTTTTGATCTGAAGCTATAATTGGATGAGATTTGGAAAACTGCTGGCATCACAGGGATATTAATACGCTCCTTTTATTCTTTATGCTGCTTGTCCCTGTGGGAGTTGTTATCTCTGTCAGTGTTTGGCCTCCTCTTGCCCCTTTCTTTTTCACTGGGAAAAAAAATCAGCTGAAGTTAGAAAGGAAGTGTTAGAGATACTGGGTTTTCCTTCCTAGGTGATATGCTTCATCTTCACAGAGGGACCTATATACCTTTTTTGTATGCATAATTCATATAATACTAGAACATGCCCAGAATGATTACATAATGGTTATATAAACTGAACGGTGTTGTGAGGCTCTGCAAATGCCTTTCTTTCCCCTGCTATACTACATATTGGGCAATGGCTTATCTACTGGTGGTTAGTTTTCTTTTTCCTGTTAAGTTACCTGTCAATCACTTCTGGGCCTGAAAGATCTGAGTGACTGTGCCACTACAGTATCAAATGCTTATAACTGAACAGCCCAGTTCACCTTCAGATGTTTACATTAACAAAAAAAATCCCTGGTTAATATCTTCACCATTTGCCATTTCAGTGGATAATATCCAGTTAAATAAGGAAGTTCAAAAAGGTACTGTTACATCAGAGTATAATTTTAATCAGGTCTAACTAGCACAGAAAGAAATTCATTTACCAAACCAACAAGCTTTTCTGGCAGCTAAAATCTTATTACTCCATCTTGTGGAAGAAACCGAAAACAACAGAAGTGGTTCTGTGACACTAATCCAAAATGTGTTAGTCTGTGTAGCTGCAATCTTTATGTTGCAACAAATGTCCAAGAATGTGCTGATCTCCACCCTTATTCAGCAAAGCACTTAAGCACATGCTTAACTTCAACTTGGTTTCCGACTTCAGCACATGCTGAATTGTGGCCTAATGGAGCCGACAGGAAGATCTGTTTTTGTTCTGAGATTTTTTTGTGGTGGGGGGGTTGATTGGTTTTAGACAATAGCATGTTGGATCTTTAAAACGCAGAGCACGAGGCCGGTATACAAAAAACAAGTCAGCAGATATGGTTCTTGGGCTCCAAAATTAAAATGTGTTTCATGTATCTCATGTCACCTTATTTCCATTCGCCTTCCTGTCAGGAGTCCGGTGGCATCATTAAGACTAACAGATTTATTTGAGCATAAGCTTTTGTGGGTAAAAAAATCTCAGGATCATCTTGTTGTTTCCATGAACATGAGCTTAAGATATCCTATGTTCAGCTGCCAGAAGTTGTTTTCATTCGGTATGTTGCCACTGCAGCTAGGAGTGTGCTTCCCAGATCAGCTAGATAGACACACACTAGCTCTGTATCAGCTAGCGTGTTAAAAAGAGCAGTATTATGACTGTTGCCATATGGGCAGTGGCTTGAGCCATCCACCTGAGTACAAGCCCGCCCAGTACCTCGGTCTGAACTTAGGTGACTATGCTGGGGCCCATTCCCCCAGTGTCCACACTGCACACTAGCTGGAGCAGAGCTAGAGTGTCTGTTTTCCCAGCTGCAATGTAGACATATCCTTTAAGTTTTGATCTTATTCCAGAAAAATCTTTTCACCACAGAGACCTCCACAGAGACAAGCAGATTAGAGCTGGTCTGTATGAGAGCTCTAACTAGCCTGCTTGTTAATTAGTGGTATCACGCATGGATCTAACATGCTTCCGAACAATCCATCATTCACCTTCTTTTCTCATGAAAACAGAGGATAACACCCCTAGACTGACAAAATTAAGTGTAGTCACTTTGTATATTGTTGTTATGAAGCAGAAATGGAACATGCACTTTAATCAGCCACTCCAATACCTCTGGTAAAACTAGTACATCCACTGTTCCGGTATGGCTGGGTTATTTTATGGCTATTTCTTTAAGGCAACATTCTGAAATATTTTATGAGACATAGTGTATTTAAAACATTTTAAAATCTTTTGTTTTAGTCATACATTGCTCTTCCCAGTGTAAAAATTGTATCTTTTTAAACAAACGTGTAATGTAAGCACAACACTGACATCTGGTGTTTAAATAGGGTTTAAAATTGTACAAAGCTAGCTTAGTAGGTACTGATACTTAAGGCGGACAGGTATTCCTAATACAAAATGTATGTCGGGCACAGTCTGTTGAAGTACTGAGGAAAAAAACATTAGGACATGGTAAAAACAGGTATATGTTGTTTATTAGTCACATAGAACTTAATGTAAAATTTTTCAGAACTCGTGGGCCAGATACATTATTGGCAAAAGCAAGTGAAACCCAACTGACTTCAACGGAGACTTTCATAACTCCATCAATGCTGAATTTGGCCCATCAATTTTCTGTAGTATTGCCACGCCTAAACATTCAAAAATCATGAGCTAGGCCACACAAAATCATAAGACTGGCTTCAAAATAATATTTTTTTAAAAGTAATACATCTGACGTCTATTTTATTTGCTTTCTGGTTTTTGAGCATCTAGGATTCATGTTATCAGCCTTTTCTCCATAACCATGAGGGTACTGACATTTACATATTTTAGAGTATTTTTAATGAATGAATCCTGAGATTCTCATGTGATCATGTGACTCCACGAGCTGGGACTTTAAGAAAAACCCTAAACATCAAAACCAAAAATGAAATTATAACACACAGGCAAAATTTTCAAAAGCGCCTATGTTGTAATGCAAGTCAATGGGACTTAGACTCCTCAGTCACCTGGACACTTTTGAAAATTTTATCTTCATGATCTGAAGGTCACACAACTTGGTAGATTAGAAGGGTGAGCAATTTCCAAAGACAGGGCCCTCTTAACTGCATAATTAAAATGCCAACTGTACTCTAAATTCTAGTTAGCGAAATTAAATTTTGCCAGTAAATGACTTAGCTGAGTAGTTTTCTTCTATGTGCCAGCTAATCATTTTGTAGTAATGTTTGGCCGACACCTTTTTATCTCCTTACTTTTATTCAAATGCCAGATGGACACGGGCAAAATGATAGCTGCCCCTGACACAACTTCTCAATGACCTCAGCTATATCCTATACACTAATTTTAAAAACATTTAAGTGAGAATTATAAATTTAAAAATAGTTACCTCCTGAGACATAATGTTTTAACAAACAGTGGTTTAGATAAACCAAATCCTTTCCCCATTGTTGTTAATATGTATGGTTCTCATTTTTTCTGTCATCCATGGAAGAGAAAACAAAGAGAATGGGAATAAATGGCAGAAGAAGAGGTGAGAGGGGAGGGGAAAAATCATCTAGCTCCAGGGTCTTGGAGGGCAGAAATTAGTTCAGCCTTTCAGATGTTCTTCCCATGGGACCTAACCTATCAGTTCTCTGAGTTTGTTGAAGTTTATTTTTTTGAAGTCCACTGTCTTGACTTCCTTTCTCTAAAATCATGAAATCTATCATTTCACAATCACGTTCATACACATTCAATCTTCAGATTCACAACCAATTTGTCATAGTCAAGTCTAAAATGGCTGCCTCCTCCCCAACCCTAGTTCCTTTCTCCACCTTCTGGAAAAAAAGTACATGCCAAGAACTTATTAGAGATTTTGTTTTTGCCATATTACTTTCCCAACAGACATCTGAGTGATTAAAGTCCCTCATTAATATTGTGTTTTGGATATCTCTGTTGTTTGTTCTAGAAATGCCTCATCCCCCTTCTCCTCATGATTTGGTAGCTGAGAGTAGACTCCCTACCATGAGATGGCCCCTGTTTTTCCCTTTTGTCTTCACCCAGAACCTTTGAAGTAGTCTGCCTCTCACCACCTCCTGGACCTCATAATAAGTATATGTATTCTCCCACTTCTGAACCAATATTCCAGATTGAGATTTATCCCAAGTCTCTGTGATCCCAGTGAAGTACTTATTTAGTTTATGTACTTATACTTCCAGTTCTTCCTGTTTATTCCTGGTACTTCTTGCATTTGTGTATAGACATCTAAGGTATTGAGCAGATTCCTTCCATGTTTTCCCTCTTGTTGCTTCTGTGACCCTATCGTAATTTTCCATTTCCTGCTCCTCCCGCAACATGTAGCCCTCTAGCAGGAGTTTTACGCTTACCTGTTTGATTTCATTGCCTCCCCTTTTGAATCTAGTTTAAAGCCTTCCTCACTAGGTTGGCAAGTCAGTGTACAGAGATGAACTTCATGCTCTGGTGGATTCTTCCCAGAAGTCCTCTTCCTGGGAACAGCATCTCACCTGCGAGTCATTAGTCTCTCTCAAATCCCTCAACACAGAAAGTTTAATTTGAGACTTCAGTCTTAATTATGTTTTCAGCCACAGGCCTTTTATTAATAATAATGGTACCTCATAGGTTTACGTAGTCCCTGCCCTAACAATATATAGTACAATGCATTTCAATATACTTTACTCACACTTTTGCAGAAATGGTTAAATCTTTTATGAATGTCCATGCTGAAAAGCAAGCCAGTTAAGATGATTATTTAGTACATTTTGTTTCTATATACCAAGAACAAAAACATGTGCTTTTGGTCAAAAATGACTTTTTGACTGAAAAGCAACAAGGAGGAAGAATGAAAATGACGTGTCCATGAGATAGTGCCTGGTGTATACCTTCTCTGCGAATCTCAGAATCTGTTGGGTGCTGTATGCACACATGGGAAATTTGTACTACATTTAGAGGTACAGTACAAAGAAAGTAAAGTCACAATTTTCAAGCTACATGCACTACAGTGCAGTGAATGATGATTATGAAATGTAAACAAAAATCAGTATAGACTCCAAGAGCTGCAGAAGTGACTGTTAAAGGGTAACTATCACTGTGTGAACAAGTAGTTTTGACAGGCAAATATTAACCAAAAAACTTCACTCTGTATATTTAGAATAAACATATTTCAAGGCCAATATGAATATTTTTTTCAGTTTCCAGCAAGCCTTCTCCTAAAATCCTTCACCTCAGGTGAATAATAACATGTTCCATGTTGTGCATTCACCTTCAGAAGGGTTATTTTACAGATTAGTAAAAGTGCATGCAGAATAAAAATAATTATCTCAAGATAAATTTCTGATGGCCTGTTCACGTTATTTGGGCAGGATGCTTTGGTCCTTCAAATGATCCATCTGTAGGTATTTGATTACGTAATCCACGGTTAATGTATACCTTTGTCATCCTGTCCCTAATCTGCCATTTTGGAGCATGTTTCCTGAGCAGGTAGTGGTGATGCAACACAGTGTGTATGTTCTCAGGTGTCCTTGAGCTTTGTCATTCTGGTTTCTAACCTAGGTATGGTATAGAGACCATGCTAGTTTCGCTAACTCAGTTTTGCCTTATTGATGATCAAAGACCTGGTACCCATGCTGCTTCTTTCGAATCTGTCAGACATCTTTGATAGCATTGGCATTGGGGTTTTGTGGACTGAGCTGTGAAACCTATCTTAGATGCATGAAATCACTGAAGGGGTTCTATGCTTTTCTTCGGAGAAATCCAGGAGGGCACATTTGGTTCATTTTGGAGGTACTGCCTTATAAGTGTCTATAATGCTTTCAGTGTCCCTTCTTCTGCTCACATGCATGTGAGGATGCTGCAATGAGGCAGTACAGGCTATGGCAGGGGAGGCCAAACTTACTGATAATCCAAACCACGTATGACAATCTTCTGAAGTTTGAGAGCTTCTGCTCCACTCCCACAGGGCTTCTGCTCTACTCCTGCTGAAGCCCTGAGGCCCGGCAGGCACACTCCGCGGGGCTGAAGCCCCTACTCCATCACCCTGCTGCAAGACAGAGATCCTGAGCGCCCCTCAAGTCTGGTAGGTGGAAAAGGGGAGGTGGGGGGGGTCTCCACGAGCTGCACTTTAACTGTAAAAGAGCCACAGTTTGGCCATCACAGGGCTATGGTGACATTGATGTGAAGATGGCACTCGGATCTGTGTCTAGGTCATTAGATCCAGATTCTGGGGAGCTTCACCTTACAATCGCTTGGCCAAAATAGGGATTTGGATGACAGTGACACAACAGAAGCTCAGTCAGTAAACATTAAGAATCTCCCACAAAAATTTTTTTTGGCTAAAAATACATTTCATAGCTACACATACCTCAATACGACAGACACTGAGTAGTAACAAAACTATGCTTGCAATCACTGTACAGAAGTAATAATAGCACCATAAATCTGGATTGGGTTATACCTTGCTGCCCATTTGCTGAAGCCAGGAGAAATTTCACTTGGCTGAAAGACATAACAAAGTTTGCATTCAGTCAGTTTTTTGAGTCAGATGAAGCTTTCGGAACCACCTGAGGTTCAGCCATTACTTTTGCACATCTTGTTTGCATGAGTGTGCATCTATTGAAGGAAAAGGAGGAAGAGAGGATGTTGGTATAAGTACCCTTAAATTTGCTGTGTACACACAGACCTGCAACATTGTAACTGAATTTTAAGAATCACAGCCTTCACAAGCTGCACCTTCCTCTGTTTGGTGTTACCAGAGAGACTTTAAATGTTGGTTTCCTAATCAATTTCCTTTACAGCCTACTGAATTAGCCCCAGTGGATGAAATTTACCCTTGCTCATAGGGTCAGCAGTAAGCTGAGGCACCCACTTAAACCAGGAGTACTTATATCTTGAATAGGCCTACTGCAAGCCCTCTGCTATGTTTGCATCTTCATTCTATCACCAGCATGTCTTATTCGTTAGTAAAGATTTTCTTTTCTCAAGATTTTAAGCTTATATTTCTGTCAGAATGCATTCTTCAATCTCTGTCTAGCAGGCAGTACTCTGAATTGTTTCACAGTCTGTGCTCACTTTAAATGAGCATCAAAAATAAATAAATAAGTAAATTAAATAAATAACTGAAGCCTTCCTAACAAGACAAGAACATCAGAGGTTTGCCTGCGTTTTGCATAATATGATTATATAAATGTTTTCTGTGGTCAAAAGTGTGCTTAATAACCAACATATTCCTTTTCAGGCAAGATGGCTTCTTTCATTATGAAGTCAATGTCAACCTTAGTAAAATATGTTTACTTTGCTAAATGGTATTGACTGATAAAACCATAAGTGACTGTAACCCATTCATGCACCAAACACCAGAAGACACTCCTCCTACCTGGGCAAGCAATTATTAACATTCCAAAAAAATTCCTGGATTTTAGATTAGAACCTGATAAACGTCTTCACTTTGAATAGCACCTAATGCTATCCGTTGATAATCAGCATGAGTACAGGTAATGTGATTTGGCCCTTTGTGAATAATACAAAATTAATGTATCACCCACTTTTCATTCAGGTTCTTAACTCAAAGGACTATGATGTGTTGATTAGATCAGGTGACCTGGAATTAGAACTTTGGGGTTCTAGACTTCCATTTCAAACGGCTCTAATCCTATCATTTTGCATCCCCATTGTTCAAGCATAAACCAATGGAGAATCAGGCTCCACAGCTCAAAATTCAAAATTCACTCAATTTCCTGTCCACTAATTAATAATAAAAATATAAATGAGATGATTTGACCTCATATTTTGCATTTTCACTGCATCCTGACTTTTTAATACTTCTCTATTTCATCATCATCTGCAGGTTTAATATGCTGTCTATCCCTTCATCTATATCATTATTAAAGAGTCAGTGCTTTGCTATATACAGAAAAATAATTGTACTATGTTTTCTGCCTAACTTAGTACCTGATTTAGCCAGGTACTTAAGCATGTGGCTAAACTTATTAGTAGTCCATCTGGCTTCAGTGTTTAAGTACCTTGCTGAATTGGGATCCTGTGTGTTTAAAGTCGCGTGTCCTTTCGCATCCTTGTGCACTTTTGACTGTGTGTGTTGGCGGCTCATCCTCATTGCACAAATGCGTAGAGCCTGTAAGTTTGAATGCTTGTTGACCTGTATGTAGGAATTTCTTTCATTCAATTGTTGTTCTTGACGTTTAATATTAACCATATCAATCAAAGTTGTTGACCAACATAGGGATATATATTTGTGATTAATCTGTAATATCCAGCTTTTATATTGCAGTTTGTAGCTCTCAAAGCACTTTACAAAGGAGGTCACTATCATTATCACTATTTTACAGACCAGGAAACCAAGGCACAGATAGGGTAAGTGACTTGCCAAAGGTCACGCAGCAGGCCAGTGGTAGAGCGAGGAATAAAACTCGTATCTCCTAAGTCCACTGGTGCTGTCTGGTAGGCCAGCTGTCTTTTCCTAAGAATGCTAGCCTCCATTAGAGAGGAATATAATAGTTACATTCTCTTCTTTTATCTCTTTGGGGTACATAAGCTACTAATTTGTAATTTTTGAGTGGAAACATAAATTGCCAATGTTCCCTTTTTGTGTCCTGTTATTAATTTGTCATAAAATGGCTAGTACAGATTTTTTTTTAATAAAATCAATGTGCTCTGGGGTATTTTTCGGTGATTTGTTGTATGGTTTTTGGCAGATGCTCTCTTCTTCTGTCAGGATGCAAGTAGCAACTCACGGTCAATTTATACTGAGGTAGATTGTGGTATTTTTAAGTTCGAAAAGATTTCAGTCTTTCTGCTTTCTTATGTAGTCAGATTATTGTAGAGGCAAGTGAGCCAGAGGGTCAGGTGGTATAAATCAGTGAAGCTCCCTTTATGTAAATGGAGCTATGCTGGTTTACAGTAGTGGAGGATTTGGCCCTTCACTGTTAACCTCCTTGTGTTTGTTTCCTCCTTTTACGTGGCCTTAGCAGGTGCTTTCCCTCCCCCACCTCAGTCTTTTGTTCAATTTGGATACAGCTAGCATTTAATTGTCACTAGGTAACTTCAGTTGCCAACCATCTCTTTGTTATCTAAGCTCCTCTCATTAATATGTTGTTTGGTGATTGCTGTAGATTTTATTGTGGAAAATAGTTTTAGAAATTTGGTAGCTCAGATAACAGTAACAGAATCATAGGACTGTCGGACTGGAAGGGACCTTGAGAGTACTCCAGACTGAGTATTTTCTGACAGGTGTTTGTCTAACCTGCTCTTAAAAATCTCTAATGATGGTGAGTCTACAACCTCCCTGGGCAATTTATTCCAGTGATTAAACACCCTGACAGTTAGGAACGCTTTCCTAATATCTAGTCTAAACCACCCTTGCTGCAATTTAAGTCATTGCTTTTTGTCCTATCCTCAGAGGTAAAAGAGAACAATTTTTCTCTCCCCTTCTTTAACAACCTTTTATGTACTAGAAAACTGTTATCATGTCCCATGTCCCGTATCAGTCTTCTCTTCTCCAGACTAAACAAACCCATTTTTTCCCCCATCTTCCATCATAGGTCCTGTTTTCTAGACTTTTTGCTTTTCTCTGGACTGTCCCCTGTTCATGCACATCTTTCTTGAAATGTGGTGCCCAGAACCGGACACAATACTCCAGTTGAGGCCCAATCAGTATGGAGTAGAGCAGGAGAATTACTTCTCGTGCTTTGCTTACAACACTCCTACTAATATATCACAGAGTGATGTTTGCCTTTTTTTTCCCCACAAGTGTTACACTGTTGATTCATATTTAGCTTATGATCCACTATGACCCCCAGATCCCTTCCCACAGGATTCCTTCCTAGGCAGTCATTTCCCATTTTGTATGTGTGCAACTGATTGTTCTTTCCTAAGTGAAGTACCTTATATTTGTCCTTATTGAATTTCATCCTAGTTACTTCAGCTCATTTCTCCAGTTGTTCAGAGCATTTTGAATTTTAATCCTGTCCTCCAAAGCACTTGCAACATTTGCAAACTTTATAAGAGTACTCTTTCTCTGTGCCATTATCTTAAATCATTTAGACCAAGAACTGATCCCTGCGGGATCCCACTTGATATGCCCCTCCAGCTTGACTATGAACCACTGATAACTACTCTCTGGGAAAGTTTTCCAGGTGGTATTTCCTTAGTTTGTTTATGAGATGGTCATGCAAGACAATATCAAAAGCCTTCTAAAGTCAACATATACCACATCTACTGCTCCCCCTGCTGTCTGCAAGGATTGTCACACAGTCAAAGACAGCTATTCGGTTGGTTTGACACGATATGATCTTGACAAATCCATGATGACTGTTACTTATCACCTTATTATCTTCAATAAGCAGGAAGTTGCCGTGCCTTGGGTGGTAGCACAGGCTCACTGCTCATATATATTCTCAGCTCCCCAGTAGGCTCGTACAGTCCATATTGATTCCCAAGCTGCCCCAGCTTCACTATTGTTATTTGAGCTAGCTATATGAAAGCTAGCACAGATATGTCTACATAAGCTGCAGTCACACCTCTGATTTCTGTGTAGAACCACCCCTAGAAATACTCATCTCAGGCCAGATTCTCATATGCATGCATATCAAAAAGAAAGTGAGCAATTCAGCCCAAAAGTGGTAGGAAAGAGAGAAGAATTCAGGGGGACAGTTGCACTCTTATATTGTGATAATGACAAGGAGATAGTGGAAGTGCCCTGAATGGGCTTCTCTTATATTGCCCACTCTATGAGTAAAAATAAAGTTGACTGCCTTTGGAAAGGGAGAAAAGGTCAAAGTTAAAGATTTTCTGCTGTCTAGTCTTCTCCAGAAGCAGCATGGAAAAAAAGTGATCTTAATACTGGCAAAAATAGATATAAAGTGCCACCCCTCCCCCCTCAAGGACGCAGCCATGAATGGTGAGTAACAATGGTTATGGTAATATTGGTAATAACAAGTTGATAGTGCTGAAAGGGTGCAACCTATTTCAGCAAAACATTGGTTTCAAGTGGAGAAATCTTCTAAGAACTCTACTCGAGTCAAATTTCAGCAGTCTTGGATGCTGCTGATTTTCACAAGAGCAACCATTCTCATGAGATTTTTGCCCTCTTGGTCTGCATCAGAACTGGATCCCAAAAGTAGGCCTCGTCTGACTCAAAATCAAAACCATAAGGGCCAGATCAGAGCTGGGATATGAATGCAAATCTTTCCTCCTCCTAAAGTCGGGTAGGTTGTCTGATGTGAGTTTCTTGTTTAATTCCACTCCTACCTGTTCAAGTGTTTTAAATCAATGGGAGTTAGGAGCAAGGTGCTTTGGAAAATCCCCCTAGGAACCTTTCTGCATCTGTAGCACCAAATCACCTTTAAAATCTGGCTGCAAGTCACTTTTGAAAAATGGGGCTTAGACTCCTAAATCAATTAGATTGTTCTGAAATTTTTATTCTATGTCTTTAGATGACTTAGTTCAGATGATCAAGATTGAGAAGGGTACTTAGCAGTTGCCTAACTTTAATTTCATTGTTTATTCTGTAGATTGAGGGGCAGTTTTTCAAAGGTAATTAGATACTTAAAGATGCAAATACATGCCTAATTGGATTCAATGAGGGTTAGTCACCTCACCTACTTAAGTGCTTTCAAAAATCTCACTAGGAATTTATCTGCATCTTTAGGTGCCTATGTAGCTTAAAAATCTGGCCCTGAGTTTCCCAAAATTCAGGGGGATTAGGATCTGGCATTCCAGCTCAGGCTCCCTCTGCCCTCTTCCTTTCCCCACACTAGTTAAAGTTAGATAAGTTCTGATACATTTTGAAAAATTGAGAGCCCTTCTAAAGTTTTTGCCTGCAGAATATATAATCATGCAGCATAGTAGAAAAGAGCTGAAAATGTTCAGTAGAAACAAATGTATTCAGTGTAGACTTTTAATTAGAATTGGAGTCTTACAATGAGATCTCCTTAGGAAGAGAATTTAACCAGAGGAGAATTAAGTATACAAAGATTCTATTCTGAATAAGCAAAATAACCAGAAACATATAATAAATCCTGCTATACTTGACAGCAAGATAAGTATATGGTGGTACTTGGCTTTCCTACTTCTTCCAAAAAAGTTTGTCCCAATTAAAAAAAAAATTGTAAAGGAACTTATGATGCTATCTCATTGATTTTTTTTCCCTAAGCATTTTTCATGAAAATATATGTAGTGCTGAAAAGATCCTCTTTTTGACAAGAGCAATCTGCATTTATATTCTGGATTAGTCCAGTCAGAATCAAAGATTGGTTAGATGTCAGAAAGAGCCTAAAATCAAATCTGATGATTTTCACTGGGATGTAAAACATCCTTTAGATTTACGAAATACATTTTTTTTTAAAGTAAAAGTCCATTAATCATCTTGCATCTCATAAGAACACTGATCTTTGAAAAGCATGTGATATTTTGAATTTTCATACATTTAAACTAGAAAGAATAAAATGCTGTGGTACAGAGATTTCCACCATCAAGCAAAATGCATTGATAAAAGAGGGGGCGGGAGGGGAATTTTTTTCCCCTTTTTTTGCTTTGGACCAGCAATAGACCACTTTTATTAATAGGATACCTTACTAATATAGCTGAGAGGGGGGACTACTAAATGGTGTTTTTACATGTGTACACATTTTAATGAACATTTAGGATTTTTTTAAAAAGATTTTTTTCAAAGTGTCAGTGCTCCTACATTGTATTAACTGACACTCTTCCAAAACATCCTGAAGAAAATTAAAGCTCTGAACTTGCAAATGTGACCTGTGACCTTTGTACTTTTGCAGATTCCAGTGACTTCACTGGGACTCCACATGGGCATAAGGATGTGGCGTCCCAATGAAGCCAAAAGCATACAGAGATTTGCCCATGCAGATCAAACTGGGCTATCATGGGCTAACACAGTAGAGATACTGCATCCTGTGGCAGCAGAGCTGTAACAAGCAATTACTTTCTTCCCTGTGAGAAGAATTTTGAATAAGGTTGATTTCACACTCTCACTTGGCTCTCCAACTTGAGTGTCTTTTGGATTCATCTGCTGTCCCGCTTATTATCTTCTAAACAAACAGTCAAACCTAAATATGTAGTAATTGCATAGTTTGAACAACTACATTGTGCAGCAGGTATATCGAGTAGAGATGATTGGGAAATACTCACTTTTCCTGGGGAAAAAATTAGAAAAATATAAGATCTTTTTTGTTCTCATTGAAAATTTGTTTTTTTTTCTTTTTGAGTTTTCATCAAAAAAACAGAAAACTCCAAAGCTGAAACATTTTTGGCTTGGGGTTTTTGAGAAAACCCTCAAAATATAGACAACCACAGCAATTTTTGTGCAAAAATTTCCGTTTACTTGAAAAGCCATTTTTTATCAACATTTTTTTTAAAACGCTGACAGAATTTTGTCAACCAGCTCTTACATCGAGTAATTGAATTTTGAAATAAGTGGCCTAAATACTTAATCTTTCTGACTACAGATAATACAAAACAGGAGCTCATGAGAGCCTGACTGAATGAAGTCTTGTGCACTGGTTAGAGAAATGAGCTAGAAGATAAGATGCATTGGCTCTATCCTGATTCTCTTACTAGCTTGTTGTATGACCTGGGGCAAGTCACTGACTTCAGCGAGGTTTCATGAGAGTATGTCAGTCCGTCCACTCACAATGAATTGAGGGATTAGGATCTGAACTTCGGTGTACCTCAAACTATTACATGGACAAAGTAATACCTTACAAAGGTGCTATGAGACTTACAGCAAAAGGGAGTTAAATGCCTAATAAAATTTTCAAAAGCGCCTAAGCAGGTTAGGCACCTATATACGTCTTTAGCCTCCTAAATACCTACGAAAACCTGACAGATAGCTACTTATGACCCCATCCTCATGGAAAGCCAGTGAGATGTCAGCTCCTAAATCACTTGGGTGCTTTTGAAAATTTTACGCAGTCTCAATAGGACTGAGATTCCTAAGTGTCTCTGTGTCAGGGTTTTAAATACATTTAGGTGCTTAAAGATTCAGATAGATGTCTAGTGGGATTTTCAAAGGTACCTGGGTCCCTAATTGATTTCAAGGCCCACAATCTGCATGTTTAGATACCTAAATACCTTTGAAAATCTGGTCCTAAGTCATTTTTGAAAATGAGACTTAGGCATTTTTGAAACATTTTCCATTAATCAATTAATATTGGTAATGTACTTTAGTTTGCTAGGATGAACAGTGCCATAATAAATGGAAGCATTTCTATCTATTCATATGCAGGTAGGTTGGTATTTTGTTTTTTGTTTTTTTGTTCTGTTTTTGGTTATTAAAAAAGTCCTTTGAATATGTCAAAAAACGTTCTGATAACCTAAGCAGGAAATATGATAAGACACACTTTTAACAGATGGAGACAATATTTTTCATCTGTTTTCATAGCAGCAACATGAAGTGCCACTGGAAGTAATAGATCAGACTCTCACAGTGTTACGCAGATGCATTACAAAGAGCGTAGCTTTGTTCATTTCTGTCATTAGTGTGTCAGGAATAGGTAATAACAATGGCATTTTGGTTTTGTATAATTCAAAGGCAATGAGTGCAAGTATTGTTTCTCTGTTCCCATCTGTGTACTCTAGAGTTGAAAATTAGATGTTCGAGGACCAAAAATAACGTCAAAGGTAATGAGGTCTCCACAGGCACATACAGAGTTTATGTTAAAGGGATGAGTCAGTGATTTGCATAGAAATAGCATGAAGAGGGGGCTGAGAAATTGTGACTTAATTATCTCTTTGAACAGTGACACCCAATCAAGTTTTAGTGGCTGCATGGGGACATTTTAACATGTAGAGGAGAAACTTCCCAACTTTTACAGACTTTTCTGGTCAACAATGGAGGACTCAGGGGACAGAGGTATGTGTAAACTTTGAGGACGGATAGAAGAATTTAAAATCACTTAAACAGGCTGAACACAGTTGGGTCCTGGGGTGGGATCCATGAAAGGACATAGGTGTTGCCACACTGAAGGTCGCAGCACCTAACATGGAGGCACCTAGAAACCCCCCCAAAAACACTGCAATCCAAAAAGCCCAGTTTGACACCCAAGCTCCCTATGGGGTGAACACAGAGACTGGCACCTTGGAATGTGATCCACAAAAGCCAGCATGCCAGCTGGGGAATTGCCTAAGGTAGCCAAATGGAGTCTGGGCTGCAAGGAGGTGCCTAGCTCTGCTTAGCTTATCTCTGGAATCAGGCAGCTTAGGTGCCTAAACCTCTTCTTTTGTGAATGAGTTAGGCACCTGCCTTGCTGCACACCAAATAACTGGAGGAGGTGAAGCCCACCATATAACTTTTAGCCCATTGGTTAGAGCACTCATCTGGGATGTGGGAAACCCAAGTTCAATTCCCCCCTTACTTTCAGAGTGGGAGAAAGGATTCAAAGTGGGGAGTGTCTCCCGGTTCTCAGGAAGGAGCCCTAACCACTGGGCTATGGGATATTCTGAAGTGGGGTTTCCTTGGTTTCTCCTGGTGAAGCTGTTCCACTATGGATAAATAATGAAAGAGTGATTGAAGTGGGGGAACTAGAGCCAGGGTCTCCCATGTGGGTACTCTACCCGCTATACTAGAAGGTCATCCCCCCAGCCCAAAACATGCCTTACCAATATTCTCAGGTCTCTGCCTGTGGGAGCCTAACTCTTACTTCAAGGGGTGGTGTTTGTAGGGCTTAGAATATAGGCTATACGACTCTTGACCTTAGAGTCTCTTGCCTCCACTTTTCCCTGGACCTTGCCACGCTTGAACAATCTCTCATAGTCACTCATGGTTTTCCCATTCACTTCGTGGGGGGGAGGGATAGCTCAGTGGTTTGAGCATTGGCCTGCTGAACCCAGGGTTATGAGTTTAATCCTTGAGGGGGCAATTTGGGGAAAAAAACCTGTGTGGGGATTGGTCTTGCTTTGAGCAGGGGGTTGGACTTGATGACCTCCTGAAGTCCCTTCTAATCCTGATATTCTATGATTCATGTATTCTTAATACATAGAACTGGCACTGCTGTAGAAAGGGAGAAGGTTGTTGGCTAATGCCACAGAATTTTTGCTGGTTTTTATCATTCCATAGCTACACGGTTTTGAAAGAGGGATGTTTTTTAGTTTGCTTAGGGCAGCAAAAATCCTAGATTTAACACTGCTAACTTAGCACAAGCTAACCAGATATTTGTATTCAGTTTGGGATTGATTTCAAAGAAATACTGAACTCTAAAGATAGGAAAAATTAATTTAATATTTAACAAAATTGCTGTTATTACCAGCAGTACGAAGAAAGGAGTTATGTTAGTGTAGTTCAACTAAAAAACGGTAGACTTTCATAGATTCTGTACTGTCATTGAAGTTAGAGATGGAAAAGATCTACTGGATCACCTAGTTCATTGCAGAATTGCTCCCTAAAGTATGCCATATCCAGTCTAGATTCAAATACTGTAAGTGGTGGAACTTCCTTTGAGGAGAGGAGGGGCTATTTCAAAATTAAATAGATCTCCGCTTAAGAAATGTTAACCTGATTTTTTCACACATATGTACTTTCCCTTAATCCCAGTTCTAAAAAATTCCTCTTCATTCATTGGAATATATGCCTTCAAATATCTGCAATCCCATCTCCCATGGTGTTCACTTAACCAAGCTATACAGTGCAGCTATAGCTCTTTTATCTTTTTAAAGTCAGTCTTTGTGGGTCATAATCTTGGGGTGGTTTTTTCTCCCTCTGAAATTCTTGCAATTTGTCTATGATTTAACAAACTGTATAGAGAAGGACTATTACACTTCTGTTCTGTAAGGTGATGCCCATGTAGGGAGACCAAAAGTGCACTGACTTTTTTTTTTTGGCTGCCATATTAAACTGCAAGCTTATATGATCTTTTCTGTCCACTGTCCTCTCTAGGTTTGCCTATCACATATTACTGCTTTGCAAGGCAGTTGGGTTTTTCGATAGTTTGCTAAGAACAATCGATTTATATCACTGTATGAAAAGCCATAGTGTGTGCCTACTTTTCTGATGCTATCGTCAGATATGACAGACAGACATAATATTAATTGCTGGAAGCTGTTTGGTGGCACCATCCTCAGAAAATGTGGAAATCACAGCATCAAGGACATTAACGTGTGAACAGCTCCATTTTACCACACTGACCTAATTCCTGCCACCTTGTAACCAGCGTGCTAGTGGAAGCATCTGCCCTTGCTGTGTTACCAAGAACCTTTCAGTGAGCGTTAGGAGCTGTGTAATTTGTTTCCATTACAGAATACAAAAATTATTATTATTTTTTTACACCTTTTCACAATCCAGATTCCATATACGGATACTGAAACACTACTCATAAGTATTTTGGGGGCACATTTAGTTGAATTATCCTGCAATTGAGTGATAACCCTACTCTGTTTCATAGAAATCTCTTTGGGAGACATAAGGACAAGAAAGTGTAGTAATTTAAAATCTGCTTTCATAAAATATACTTAGAGTATTTCCAGCTGCAGCATTTTTGTTGCTGAAATTTCTAGAGTCTCTGTTTTACATGAAGTTACCTGCTAATTAAATTTAGATTCTGTTTACTTACTCCATGTTGTTTAAATATTTTATGGTACACAACGGAGTCTTCAGCTACATTTGATTTTGCTAAGTGTATAAGGTACCCTTCCATAAACTAGAAGATGAATAAAAAAAGGATCTGGAGACTCTTTTCAGCTTATATTTCACAAATAAAACATTGATGGTCCCTTTTAAGTTGGCCATCACTCATCCAGTAGGTTTCAGAGACAATAACAGTTCATTAGTAATTTCGGGTGGGGAAGATGTACGATGTTGTAAATATTTAAAATCAAATTTGAAAAAAAGGACAGAGATGAATGTGATGAGAGTAACACAGTGCTGAAGGCAACGTTTTCAAAGTAACTTATACTTGGTAGATATTGTTTTCCATTGTAGGTGGCAGTATTGAAAGGGAAGTTAAGCTGAATCTGAATCATCAGAAGTTAGACAAAAATGCCTTGTGGAAACTTACCAGAAAGTTTGAACACAAAGTAATAAAAGAGCTGCAGGCACTTTCATTTCAGGTGATTATGCCATGTGCTGGTGCTTTGCACACAGGTAATTTTCACTCCATGGTGTCTTAGAATCATAGAATATTAGGGTTGGAAGGGACCTCAGGAGGTCATCTAATCCAACCCCCTGCTCAAAGCAGGACCAATTCCCAACTAAATCATCCCAGCCAGGGCTTTGTCAAGCCTGATCTTAAAAACCTCTAAGGAAGGAGATTCCACCACCTCCCTAGTTAACCCATTCCAGTGCTTCACCACTCCTCTGAGTGAAAAAGATTTTCCTAATATCCAACCTAAACCTCCCCCACTCCAACTTGAGACCATTACTCCTTGTTCTGTCATCAGGTACCACTGAGGTCCATCCTCTTTGGAACCCCCTTTCAGGTAGTTGAAAGCAGCTGTCAAATCCCCCCTCATTCTTCTCTTCTGCAGACTAAACAATCCCAGTTCCCTCAGCCTCTCCTTATAAGTCATGTGCTCCAGCCCCCTAATCATTTTTGTTGCCTCCGCTGGACTCTTTCCAATTTTTCCACATCCTTCTTGTAGCGTGGGGCCCAAAACTGGACACAGTACTCCAGATGAGGCCTCACCAATGTCAAATAGAAGGGAATGATCACATCCCTCGATCTGCTGGCAGTGCCCCTACTTATACAGCCCAAAATGCCGTTAGCCTTCTTGGCAACAAGGGCACACTGTTGACTCATATCCAGCTTCTTGTCCACTGTCACCCCTAGGTCCTTTTCTTCAGAACTGCTTCCTAGCCATTCGGTCCCTAGTCTGTAAAAGTGAATGGGATTCTTCCGTCAGAAGTGCAGGACTTTTTCGTTTAAAAAAAATAACTTGGTATTGGAGTATTATACAGTAATACTACTTTGTTTTAGCTCTGCCTACAGTATACATCATCTTAGGCCAATAAAAACATTTCTCTTGGTGGGGAGAGGAAGGAATGAGAAGACATCTGAAGGCGGATATCCTTTTGACATGAAAAGTTTCAGTCTGATAATCTATCCCATATACTACACTGGAGCTGGTAATGCTCTTTGTATTAGATAGGGTACGGGGAAGTTGTCATTTTTATATTTCCTTTAAATCATAGAAGTGAGAAATGGAAAATAATTATATTAGATCATCAAAATCCATTCTCCTGCCATTGCAGGATTTTCCTCTGCTCAGTATAGGTAGAACTGTTGCTTTATTGTGTGCACTGCATTACATTGCAGGCATATGGCTTAATTCAGCACAAATTACATCTGGGGGGTTTTCTGCAGTGAAGAAGCCTGCACAAAACTATGCAATCCCATGACATCTCATGTTGACATGGAAATCAGTGTATTTGTCTCAGTATGGAGCCCGTTGAACACGATTGCTATAGAATTTTACAATTATTCCCAAGCATTATGTTTAAACATCAGGGAGTAATACAATGTTAATTTTCCACACGGGCTTATTCATCTTTACCTCTTACCTACGGAGAGAGAAAAGATCCCTATCACCAAAAGTTTGAATTCACTCTTTCATGCAGAAATTGCTTACCTTCACTCATCACTAATTGGGTCACATCACACCTTGTGTAGAGGAGCCCTTCTTTCAAAGGTTTCTTCCACAACCAGGATGTTAGAGTGTCTTGTAGCATGCCCTAAAGGGCAGTTTACAGGTATTTGGACAGGCTGACCAGTGTCGAGACACTGTCACAGCTGAGGATTCTCACTAAAATCCTTCCACAGCCCTCTTAGAGTTTACATCTTGGGCTTTTTAGCTGATCTCAAGAGGAGAAAGGCAGCCAAAACCCAGTTCATGTAGGATTACTGATTAACACAGACACCTTGAATTGCATTTGGAAGCAAACAGGAAGCAGTGGGGCATTCAGAGTATGGTACATATTAAAAATCACAAAGTAAGTTAGCTAGTGCAGAAAGCAGCTGCTCAATATTATAGTAGCATAGTATAGCACAGTGGTTCTCAAAGTTTTGTACTGATGACCTCTTTCACACAACAAGCCTCTGAGTGTGACCTCCCACTTAAAAATTAAAAACACTTGTTTATATATTTAACATCATTATAAATGCTGGAGGCAAAGCGGGGTTTGGAGTGGAGGCTGACAGCTTGCAATCCCCCATGTAATAACCTGGCATCCTCCTGAGGGGTCTCGACCCCCAGTTTGAGAACCTCAGGTATAGCATAAGCACATTATAGTAGACAGACACAGGTGTCAAGGTCATGTCTGACTACGATGAAGTCCACATGCAAGAGGAAGAGGTCAGTCTCCTTGCTATTTGTAGATAGCAAAGAGATATAGAAGTAAAAAATAATAGCACAGCTCAAGCTCCAGACAAATATGCTATTTTAGGAGCGGTACCATCACTTTCCTTACAGTAGTTGAGAGGACCCAGTCCTTTCCTTAGTTTGGGTACTTGAAATAATTTTCTGGATGTGAGAAACTGAGGAAAAAATTCTTCAGGTTTGGGTAACAGACCATCCCTTAGAGCTTTCTGGCTGTCTGATGTGTCACTGCTTTGGTTTGTCATCTCTCTCTGAAAAAAGAGGAAGGTGTGACCAACAGTTGGCCTTTGGCTGCTTTTAGCTCCAGTGTCTGAAAGCCCCAAGCCCAGGATAGCTTCAGCTGACTCCAATGCCTTAAACATCTGTTTGTTTTTTAAAAGTAGAGGACTGTGAAAGTTCTCCAGGTGGTGGCTCAGAGGTGGAGCCTCAGACAGTGGGACAGGCAGTTGCCTTTGGGCAGCCTCAGATAAGCTTGGATTGTGTGAGAGAACTCATGTCCCTTGAGGTAGAGTGAACACGGGAGAAAAATGAGATTGCTGAAGAAAAGACACAATGTTGTGGGTTGAGGAAGTCAGTCTTTAAGCTCGCCTGAATGGATAATGGTGTGTGTAAACTTACAACCCTCTTCTCCCTAGAAAGAGGCATCATCCATGGAACTAATTCAGACATTGAATTAGGCATTAATTCAGTGTAATTCAATGAGGATTAAGGCATTACTGCTGGTTCAAGTCATTTCAGCCTCTCTTTGGGAGGTGTGAGGCAGAAGAAGTGGGATTGGTTACTTATATCCCTAGAGTCAATTCAGGCCCTTCTACCAGCACAAGAAAAACCTCCTGTGAAGCAATGAGTAGTTGAAGGAGCCCATAAAAAAAATGGTTCCCTTTCTGTGAGCCAGTGAAATTCACCAGTAGTAGATTTCTTCTCACTGGTGCTACACCTCTCACTCGTTCATGATGGGTCCATCTGTTTAGACAAACTATTGCTTGAGTGTGGTGTCAGAATGAGTTGATTCATGTACAAATGACTGGATGAGGTCAGGGATGATGTTTGTAGTTGCACCAATTTATGAGGTTAGTACTCGTAGATCGTTCAGAGATTCAGAGATTCCGAAGCCAGAGGGGAATATTGTGATCATCTCATCTGACATGGACATACAACTTCCCTGAAATAATTCCTGGAGCAGGTCTTTAAAAAAAATGCAATCTTGATTTCAGAATTATCAGTGATGGAGAATCCAACAGGATCTTTAAGTTGTTTCAGTGGTTAATTACTGCCTCTGTTCATAAACCTACACTCTATTTCCAGTCTGAATTTATCTAGCTTCAACTTCCAGCCATTGGATCATGTTATACCTTTCTCTGCTAGATTGAAGAGCCTATTATTAAATATTCGTTCCCCATGTAGGTATTTATACAGTATAATCAAGTCACCCCGTAACCTTTTCTTTAAGATAAATAGATGTCCATAACACTGACATTCATCCCCACACCGCAGGCACTAATTGGCATCCCAGTTGGCAGGCTGAATGTAAATGAAGAATGAATTGCTCTCCAAGTCCATCCAAGTTAGGGTTGAACTTGAGACACATAGGGGGATGTTTTTACTGCTATTGCATGGGCTGTACCTGTCTTTTGGTTAGAGAGAGGACTTCATTCTCTAAGGTAGCTAGTGGCACCTTACACAAGTACCCAAGTTCAATGACAAGCAAAAACATAGCGAGGGGGAGATTTGATCTATTTGCTACATAGCATAACTGCTGGTATTTATGCTTAATAAACATTTGGGCTTCCTCAGCTTTACCATTGTGGACAATGACTAATTCTATCCTTAATTCTAATTGTGAAGCAGCTGCTTTCTCTGTATCTCAGACTGCTAAACTGCTTATGGTTGATACCCAGAAAGAACCCAGAGCATCCATCTGAAAATGTTAAAACAAAAGTGGCACAGAGGCCTATAGATATTTTGTATGGTTGATGCAGTTTCACATGATGTGTACACGTTATCTTTAGCAAATTAATGTCCTTCATCTCTGCCACTCTGGCTACTTTTGAATCATCTCTCAGTATTTGATTTGTCCTATAATTAAGCAATAATGACCAATGGGGTCAAAGCCAGCCCTAACCCATCTGTGCAAAATGCTCAACCTGGAGGTCTTTGCTGCTGTTATAAACCATGTTAAATTAATAAATGAACAAATACAAACTTTAAGACCATTTATCAATACAGACTTTTTTAAAGTCATTAAGTTCAATTGCAGGAATTGCTATGGAATGTGAAGTAGTTTCTTTCATTCCCCAGAAATCAGTGAGACAATAGGACTTAATTTAGAGCTCTTTATTGGATACCATGTAAACCCAAATAAACAGTAAACATATTTAATATATAGGTTAGATACTAAGCTTACTTGATTTTATAGCATAGAATGTTTAGTTTGAAATAAAATATGGAACATTTTAAATGCTCATGAAATAAATTTGTTCATACTATCTATTACTATTTCAATATATGCTACAGGCTAGGTTTGTTTTCAGAATCTAAAATCAAAACCAACTAGCACGCTGTATGTCACCTACAAGATAACTAGTTAAAGGTGATACTTAGCACAAATAGGGAATTTTGTTTTATTTTATGAGCAGCATTGTTTAATACAATCGTAATCTGTGGAGCTTGCTGATTTGTTTGATATATTAATTTATTGTATTTTTTAATAATTGTCAAATTTCTAGAATTTTAGATAGCTTTTTTCAGCAAATTAATGCACAATCCCAGTGCATTAAAGTGTAACTCCATAGATTCCAATGAATCTATAGAGAATTTCTCTGTTAGTGAGACACCTGTAGAATATGAATGCCAGTCTTGCAAGCGTGCATTCACATAAATAGTTCTCATGTCAGTAGTCCCACGCGATCTTTTGAGATCAGACATATACTTGGGGAGATGTATGAAAATGTTCTTTCCATATGCATGGCCCCCAACAGACTGGAATTTCTGATAAAGAGCAGCTCAGCAGGAGATTTTCAACTTCTGTGCAAAAGTGTAAGTGGATAGGTGGCATACTAGTCAAAAGCACTGAGTAGCTGTACTATTATTTTTATCTTTAAAAGAGAGCATACAGGGCTGCTACTGATATAGTGTATTGCTACACAGCGTCTTTTATTTTTGCTTAATATTTCAGTGTTCATATATACAATATCTATTTAATATATGTGAACATATATACACATTTATATACATAAAGAAAAGGCTTTGTCTTGTAAAAATGACCAGTTGAGATCAGTTATTAGCCCTTGTTTCAATATTATTTTGATGTAAATAAAAAGCACAGTTCCATAGATGTCTGAAATGTCAACTATCACAGCAATTAAGATACAGCATAATCAAAATATTTTTACATTGACTTGTCCTTTACTGTTGCACTTAAAATAAAAGAGCAAATCAAAATAAGATATGTTCTTCTCCAATCCTTTGCTTTATTATTTGTCATTTATTTTTAATACATAAGTGACATCTGATGTATTACTTAATCAAGAGAAAGAGAATTATACATTGCACATAATCAGTTATTTTTGCCATATCAAAAAAATTAGACTAACAGATGAGGAAAATAAATAAGATGAACTTTAAAAATGAAAATGCTTAGCCTTTGGAATTTTAGTTGACAGCTTTTGAAAATTAAATTATAAGTCAAGTACTGATAGGTTTGATATCTTCTTTGCAGCTTTTCAGATGATGTATTGCAGCTTTAATGGAATATCATTTATCATCTGATAATAACAAATGTAGTATTTCTGAGCTTGTCATCTCTTCTGTGATGACAAATAGTCCAACTTGTAGCAGTGATAATGGGATTTTATAATAATCTCTCCAAACTGACTCTGCAGTAGTCTAAGCTATTTTACTTTAAATCTCAAAATATCTATTAAATGTAGATTATAAAAATCAAGCTTCTGAGACCTGTTTGTGTGTATAGACATCCGTATCACAAAATACGCATTGACTTCAATGGTATCAGAATCAGGTCCCTTGAATTTGGTAGGGAACAATCACAATTGTCTAGTTATACTGAATAGTGTGTTTATAGTTATATTGTTTGCAACAAGAGGCCTACGGTAATAGCCAGATATAGTCCTGAATATTAGGTATAAGTTGTAATATAACAAAACATACGGAAAACCAATATAATTCTGAAAAAAATAAATTGATGGTATTTTTAAAATACTGTACTAATCTAATCCATCATTTCATTCACATTAGTTTAATTAATATCTTCCATGTAGAAGAAAAGTCTTTTTCCACATTTTCCGACGAAGTGGGTATTCACCCACGAAAGCTCATGCTCCAATATACGTTTGTTAGTCTATAAGGTGCTACAGGACTTTTTGCTGCTTTTACAGATCCAGACGAATACGGCTACCCCTCTGATACTTTTCCAATTTGTGTTTCTTTTAAAATCTAAATGATTTTAAACAGAGCTTTGGACATATCTAATATTACCATATAAATATCTGTCACTGCCTTGCATCTTTTCAAAAACTTGTAGCTGGACTGATTTGAAGCATGTTTAGGCCATGCATATTGTGTTTTATAGACTCATAGACTCATAGACTCCAGGGCTGGAAGGGACCTCGAGAGGTCATCGAGTCCAGTCCCCTGCCCTCATGGCAGGACCAAATATTGTCTAGACCATCCCTAATAGACATTTATCTAACCTACTCTTAAATATCTCCAGAGATATTTGTTTTGTTTTGTTTGTTTTTTATGTGTTGTTTTTCTTCATATTGGCTTTTTATAGTGCATAATATATTAAAATAAATAACTACTATAAAAATATTCCTTTGGATTAGCAATAGCTGTTAGGTCCTGATCCAAAGGCCATTGAAGTCATATGTTCACACTAGTAAACCAGGGCAATATGGAATTATTAAGGTAGTTGTGTAATTCATATCTACTTGGAGCAAAATCATTTCCATATTATTTTATCGTGGGCTTTTTGGTTACCGAAGCCAGATATATTTTCAATTTCGATAGATGGTATTTCTAGCAACATTCAAGATTTTTTCATTTCACATCTTAATTTATAAAAGTGTTCACTTGAACACACCATAAATATATATTGATACCTTTTCAAATGATTAATAATTATAACTTTAGTCTCCTCATAGTATCATAATGTTGTCTTTTAAGATGTTCTGTAATCCTACATTGTACCCAGAAAAACATTCTGATATGTTATAGATTCTGTCTTTAAACTTTTCGTGCAAAAATTTACAACTGGATATGTACCAGAATGTAGACTAAATTAGACCAGTCATTGGAAGAATCATTCTCAAACAATTTTAGGAAATTAGAAACTAAATTTGAAAATGTCAAGTTATCACAACATTTCTACTTGCTTTCTTGAACATTTGTGTGAGTAACATATGGTACAAATGAATGTTTGTGGAAAATGAAAGTAGGCACTACTAGCTGCATCTACTGCTACCTCTCTTGTTCGTTGTGTGTGATACTGGCCAGTGAAGGCAAGGCTCAAGTAACAAAATAGAGGGTCAGTCATATTAAAATGATCCCCGAGACCCTGGCCCACGCCTGACATAGAGGTTCCAAGCATAGCACTCTCAGCAAGAATTGCATATGTATGCTTATGTCACAGTAGTATTTGTTTCATAATGACTGTAAATGGTAACATTTGGCTAAATTGAACACTACCAAATGTCAATAAATCCACATTGTGGGTAGATGAAATACAGCTGGAAAGTGCTTAACACCACAAGGAATGCTCTGTGCCCTCAAAGCACTGGGCCATAGCCCTTACGTTAGCACAGTTCAATGAGATGGTCAAATGTTCAAATTTCAGTAATTACACACTTAGCAGCTTGCCCAACTAAAGGCCAGAGCACTGTCACTGAGGCAGTTGAATAAACCAGGCAGATGTGTGGCCTCACCTTTGCAACTGGGTTCTCTCATGCCCGCTCTGCCCACAATGACTGTGTGTGAAATGGAACAATCCAAACTTAATTCAAAATCTCAACTCAGCTTATGGTATAACAATCTAAATTTGGAAGCTCCCAAACTGTGATGCGTGGTCCATGGAGTGCCTACTGGTTGTCCATGGAGCTGGCCTTCTCTGTGTCAAGTTTCCATATTTCATTAAACACCAACTACACCTATGTATAAATTATATTCCAATTATTTCTTTTCCATGTAAGCAAGTGTTATAGTTTCTGAAGGGGTGTTATGTAACCATGTGTACCTCTGAGACATTGTTAAAATGTGGTCAACATTTTAATGAAGTTTGAAAACCCTTAGTCTAGTTTTATTAGCTGCGATGTCTTAAGTAAAGCCAGAGTCATGTGTCTTAGAAAATATTTAAAATTTAACCTTTAACATAGTTCTTCCTAATACCACAAGCTGCTTACACCATCTTGCCGAGAAAATCAGGTGCCTGGTGTCTTGATCATGTCCTATATGACTAAAGTGACAAAATATACAGAGATAATAACCAATAACAAAGGCTCGATGCATTCACTGAACACAATTCACATGCAGTCTGTAGGTGATTTTATTTTATTTCATTTGCATACAACGTTCAGCAAATAATTAACAAAACTATAACAAAATCAGTCTTACTATGAATAATTAATGATGAGAAAAAGGAAAACCTCATTGGAAAAATGATTAATTATGAACAGTTCACCCAGCTTTACTTTGGACGAAGCATATAGAGTACTTAAAAGTTAAGAAACATTCACCCAAAATTGCCAGTAATGGGTATATCAAAATATTCAGAGGAAATATTTTCCCCCACCTTATGTAAATAGGGACATGAAGTGTGAAGTCTAGAGGTATTGACTCAAGGATGACAGATAAAGAGCTAAAAGTGTTCATCTTGGCTAAGCAATGATAAAGTGGAGGTATGATAACCATCTACAAGTATATGAAAAGTGCTAACACCAAAGAAGGAGAGGAATTGTTTACTGCCTTATTCAAGGATATAGCTAGAAGTAATAGGAAGATATTAAGAAAGGTAAAATTTTGCTGATTTATCAGCAAAAATCTCTTGACAGTGAAATATATCAGATTGTGGGAAAGTGGTTGAAGTCCCATCTCTTGGGATATTGTAAACCAGACTGGACAAACCACTAGATAATTTACCCTCCAGAACAATCCTGCACTGGCAGGCAAGGAATGGGCTCAATGAACAAGTAGGCTTTTCTGCCTTTTTATTTTCTGAGAGTCTTCCAACTGGAGTTGGTCATCTTTGAGTGGGTGCAGAAAAAAATGATTTAAAATGTTTGTTATTGGGTAGAAATCGCTATATTATCAAAGATTTGGCATATCAATGAAGGAAATCCTGTTCCATCCACAGATGAATGCCAGAGACCAGAATTTCCTACTGAATGCTATGTTATAGCCTTGGAACAAATGACTGATGTCCAACGCTAATCATTTGCCTTCTGTCAGTTCGATTGCACATTCCTCTTTTAATGTGATCTAACCCCTGCAGCAGCTGAGATAGTGTATATCATTTCTATAGCAGAGACTTCCATTCATCACTGAAGAAAGATGCCCCATCTTACTTCTTTTCTTCTTAGCTTTACAGACCACTACTGCAGATACTTTTGTCAGACTAAAAGGGCTGAAGTTTAAAGTTTTCTTTTTTGTGGAAACAATGAGGAGCACCTTTAGAGACAAACACATTTATTTGGGCCTAAGTTTTTGTGGGCTAAAACCAACTTCATCAGATGCACAAATGATGGTGGGGGGTCAGTGCTAGTGAGCCAATTGGTAAGGCAACGCTCATCTTTTCGTACGCTGTGTGTTTATACCTCCCAACTGTATGTTTCATTCCATGCATCTGATGAAGTGGGTTTTAGCCCACAAAAGCTTATGCCCAAATAAATTTGTTAGTATCTAAGGTGCCACAAGGACTCCTTGTTTTTTCTGGTACAGACTAACATGGCTACCACTCTGAAACCTTCTTTGTGGAGTAGTTCCTGGTTTTAAATGAATAACACACATCTGAGTTGTCTGTATTTTCCTGTTCATTGCTTTGGCAACATAAACATATGAGGACCAAATATTCAGGGAGCCTTTGTGTTGTACAATTTGCACATTTAGGAATAGAAGCTTAGCTGGCATAAACTGATGTAGTTCCATTGAATCCAACAGAATAAAGCTGTCCGAATGAGAATCTGATCTATAAATGCCACATTTGTCCATGGAATAATCTGGAAAAAATGCAAAACTATCTGAGGTGTGTTAATGTGGATTGTATAGAGACGCAAGTGTGCGTGTATAAAACAGAGGCCCACTAAAAAAAAATTGGCCTTCTGTATAAAAGATTCTCAGTTCATCCTGTGTTGAATGCCATCTTTGGATAGTCAGTCATTGCAGCATCCTGCATAAGTAAAGACAATACATTTATTTTTGGAAAATATATTGGCAAATCTCATTTACCGCCAAGGTCTAAGGGCCCAGTTCATCTCTCAATGAAGTCAATAGGAGCATCTTTTGACTGTAGTGGGAGCTGAATAGGATCCCAATAAAAGCCCCAAAGCCTACATATTCTTTCATGAGTACAACATTTTCTCTGTGTGTTCTGTATTTTAGTATAATGACTTAAGTCTTTCGATTGTAAAATCATTAGGGCAGGGATTTTTTTGTCTTTGGCACAGGATAACTGTTGTAAAGAACCACTCCTACTTTTGGTGCTGTATTAATAACAGGGCTTCAGGCCAATCAGTCCATTAACAAATAGGAAGGATAGGTTAAATATGGAAGAAGGGCAAAAAATGTTCTTACATCTCTTTGACTTATAAGGTAAAAAATATAATTTTTGACATTAACTCTAGTGACCAGAAGATCTTCATGTTCCCAGATGTGGATCAACAAAAACAAAGAAGTTTACATTTTCTCCCCTCTCTAGAGTGAATCTTCTGAATGAAAGGACCAGTCTAGGACGCTACAAAAATGAACTTTAGCCGCTGTTACATTCTCTCTTCTCGGACTTAACTAACTGACAAGAAATTATTAGAGAAACATTATAAAACTGAAATGCCTGATCGCTATGCAGCAGACTCCGATCAAGGGTTATGCCTTGTACTGCAATTTTTAATTTGACAAGCTCTATTAAATCTAAAAGTGCATGTCATATATAATGTTCATATGGTGATGTTTGTTATTAGCATTATCTTTCCAGGAGAGATTTGAATGTCTTTAATTGAAAGATATAAAAGTTAAATACTGGTTTGCTTGTTAAGACAGTTTATATGATGTGGTCTTTCCCTTATCTTATAAAGACTGTGAATTTCTGCCAGTGTATTTAGGACAGAATTGAGTGAGTAGTGAGAAGAATTATTCATGAACTATTTGGTGAATTAAAACAGAATCACACTTGGACCTTGTTGATGCCCATGTGACTTGCTGTTCATGATCATTCACGAGTGTAGTTTTGCTCATAAGAATGTTTATGGAATGCAAATTTTACACCCACAGTCAAAACTAGTCCAATTACTTGGTGATTGTTTCATGACTAGACAATTAATTAGGGTGAAAGCAGCTGCAGAAATGTATAACATTAGGAAACAAAAACTGTGTCAGGTGTCCTGTCACTCAGCTCAGACATGAAATACACAAAGGGATATGTGTAGCTGGAAACAGTTCACAAGCAATCCCTAGACAGAAAGCCATTCACACAATATATTCTCCAGGCAACTTTACCCAGGGAAAACATTCATAAATATTCATCATTGGTCATAAACAATTTGTGAATAGGAAAGATGATGCAAATGTGCTGAATAAAGTGTATATTATGAGCTACGTGCCCAGGTTTGGGGAGTGATTGTGATGGCATCCGTCATGTACTGTACTAGATATGGACTGGCTACAGAGCTTGCTTGTACACATCAGCTCTTTAATGCTCTGCCAGGTATGGCTGAGGTTCGCTCAAATAGGGCATTTTATATACAATGCCAGCTGATATACAGTATAATACAGTTTATCATTCCATTAGAGCCTCCATCTTGGCTAACACTGGTGGCCTTTGAACTTTAGATGTTTCTGTACATCTTAAGCTACAGAGTCAGTTTCTGTGATTGGGGGGGCTGCCACAAACATGCATCTTCTGTGGACTGGGTGCAGCAAAGGGGCACATAACACAAAATGACCAATAGGTTACATTAACTGCTACCTAAAATCCAATGCTCTGAATGACTTAGATTGTCTTAGCTTAGATTGGTACTATATTTCATTATTTCCAGACAAAGGACACATACAAAAATCACTTGGCTACATGATTTCCTGAGCTGCACAGATCAAAGGCAGAAAACTGAGGTGAACAGTACTACTTGTCTAGTACTACTTGCCAACGGTCCCTTATTGCAAGGAATGTCCCTTATTTTTTCATCTATGTACAACAAGATCAGGAGTTGCTTGCAAAAAGCAGTAAGAAATACCCCTGGCAAATGTAGGCAAGTTCTGATTATTTATTATTAATGATAATAATATCAGGAGGTGGGACGGGGTGCTAAGAAAACAGTCTCTTAATTCTGAAATACAATGCTGGCAACCCTAAGCATACTCCCACCCAGCATGAGAACATAGTCTTCCATGCAAGTGCCACACTGTCAGTGCTACACAGTTCTGGAGGATGTAAGGAACAGATGCTCTTTGTACCCTCACCCCCCAACAAAGCTGCAGGGAGCATAATATGTGTGTAAATATGTGTAACTAATGTGTGTAAAATCATCCCCTAAGAGGTGGTTAAGGAGCAGACACAAGTAGCCAAATCATGACAATGTGGTTCCTTCAGGGGATGTGTGGGGCCAGGAGAGGTGGGGGCCAGGAAACAATGTGAGGGCTTCTTGTACCTGTTTTCTCATTGTAGCGGTGACATGCCCCAACAATTTTATGGTCTTTTCCAATTTATAGCCAGAATTACCTTGCAAGTTGGTTTTATGCTTGTTTCTATAACGTTTTCTATTTGCTGTCTGATGCAGAAAACATAAACAACAACAATCCTGTGAAGTGTGACCTCACTTTAGTCCATGGCACCAACTTCTGGTGAAAATGGAGGGATTCCCATCATCACAGGGGCTTCCTCATTTGGTAACATAGTTGCGATCAGTGTTTCCTGGGTTCCCTGGCAACTAATATGTTGTTGTGTTGCACAAAACAATTACATCTTTCTCTGTATTGTATATGTTGCCCTGTACATTTAAAGTTCTGAAGGGGATAAAGTGATTTACATTAGTTTTATTAGCAGTAATACAGAAGTGTATATTCTGCTTCTTATAATCCTTTGTAAAGGGAAAGGCATTAAAAGAGTGCTTCAGATGAAAGATACTGTAAGGAATACAAGTATTATTACAGCATACCCCAAGCTAACATTGTTGTGTGGAGGTGGTTACATACACAGAAACTATCTCAGAGAAGGAAAGGATTGACATAATACTATGAACCTGGATATTCAGTGTTAACACTCAGATATCAGTGGTCCACACTACACCTCTTGTTTAGGCAGCATACACACCCTTACCCTCTCGCAACAACCCCGCAGGAGCACATCAGCTGGGTTTCAGTGGATTCAGGCTCTTTGGAGTCAGACGCATTAGAACAGGGTATATATATTAGATACTTCCCCTGCCCCAATCCACAAATCCCTCACAGAAAGCTGGAACAAGTAAGCTCAGCCTGTGGCTAACTCATGTTCCTTCATTCTATGTGCTGAAATCCCCTTTAGTGGAGATGCAGGGGCAACCATAATTGGCTGGGTCAGCAAGAAATAGTGGAACCAAGTGGCATATAAAGGCGTCTAGGCAGACGTTCTTATTCTCCAGCTGATTCCCCAGGATCAAACACTACAGTAACTGGCACATTATAAGAGAAGAGAGTGGTGGATTGTGGCAGAGGACCCCTTACCTTTGCTCATAGGTGGAAAAGCTCACCTTTCCAATTCAGAAAAATTCAAAGAAAATTCTTCAAATGAAGAATAGTTTCATCTCATCTATGCGGATTATTTACCCATTACAGGGATTTTACAATTAACAGCTGTAATACCCACCTTATAGTAATAGTATAGGCACAGTGGGGTGAGTTCCTTCTATCAATTTACAATTGAAATAACTCCATTGACTTCAGTGTTGCTAGTCTAATGTAACTGAGAATAGCATTTAGCCCTTCCGGTCAGAATATACCTGTACAGCAAGTGGTTCTCAACCTTGGGTCCGGGGCCCCCTGGGGGCTGCAAACAGGTTTCAGAAGGTCCACCAAGCAGGGCCAGTGTTACAGTCACTGGGGCCCAGGGCAGAAAGCTGAAGCCCTATTGCATGGGGCTGAAGTCCAGGGCCCTGAGCCCTGCCACCCGGGGCTGACGACGAAGCCTGAGCAATGTAGCTTCACGGGGGCCCTGTAGCATGGGGCCCCAGGCAACTACCCTGCTTGCTACCCCCTAACACTGGCCTTGGCTTTTATGTGCAAAAAACCAGCTTTTGTGGCACTGGTGAAACGTGGAGTTTTTATAGCCTGTTGGGGGTGGCTCAGAAAGAAAAAGGTTGAGAACCCCTGGTGTACAGTACATAATATATAACATTAAGGTTTGCATGTAATCATGCATATGTCTCTGTGACACCTACACACGTCCATAGATCTGTGTATTCCTAAAGGATTTGTGCAATGAAGGCATTCATAGTTTAGAGAAAGTGCACTTAAGTAAACAAGCTACCTACTGTTCTTGCTCATCATGGCTCTTATCTTAATAACTAATGAGGGTGCCATAGGCTGACAATGAAATATTTTGAAAATAGTTTTAATGTATAGCTGGCAGAGGACCTGTTGGGCATTGATAAATTACACAAACAGAGATGATGAGAAACCTGTAAAATATTAATGCCCTGGTTCCATACACACTAATGGAGAATATACCTGTGTCACATTACATAAGTGTACTGTTGTTTCCTGCTGTAAAGCTGAAAGGGACACTTCTTTTCCGCCTTGTGGTGTTTAAGTTTTGCCAGTAGAGCAAGTTAATAATAAGATGCACTGATTCACTGCTTCTATTATTTCCTTCCTCAACTGAAGACCTAGGAACTTGCATTTTAGAAGTGTTTACATATTGAAAAATATAGAAAAAAATGGGCTAAGTCCTTAATTCCACGGTTGCATCTATTTCCCCCAAACTGTGAACTGTTTTGGCTGCTACTTGTCCTCCTGTACACAAGGTTGTTGTAGATGTGTTGGTCCAAGGATATTAGAGAGCTAAGGTAGGTGAGATCATATCTTTTATTGGACCAACTTGTGTTGGTGAGAGAGAAGCTTTCGAGCTTATCTAGATGTGTAAGCTCAAGAGCTTGTCTCTCTCACCAAAACAAGTTGGTCTAATAAAAGATATTATCTCACCCACCTTGTCTCTTTGTTTGTTATTCTGGGAAAATATAGAACATTTACATTTTTTTGCTGTTTTAGAAGGAGCTGAACTCCCTCAGTTTGTAGGTGTTTTGATCCAAATTTTTGGTTCTCTATTATTTTAAAAACTGGAATCTGCTACGAAGGGCTATCTGAATTCTAATGAAGTTCAAGAGTGTTCAGATTCAGAGTTTCAGTCACATCTATCTACTTCAATTAAAGTTAAATTCCAGTACAGGTTTTTGAGATGCTTAAAATAAATTTGGGGATTACATTTTGCTTGCTGCATTAAATATAGTACAATCATACATGTTAACAATAGAAGTTAGGTGAGAATATAACTGGTAAAGGAGATAGTGTCTGGTAGGTTATAATAGGAATAAGAATACAGAAGAATGAATAATTTATATACATGAATCCAGGCAGAACAGTTTAATTACACATAGGAAGTGAAGCACATATACGAAAAACAGCAATATGATTAAGTCATTAAATAGTTTAATTTCTGTAATAATTGTAGCATTTCACAACTATAAACTTTCTATAGAGGCCACAAGTATTGCTGCAGTTTCCTTTTTAAGAAAGAAGAAGAAGAAAGTGTAGTAACTAAACGATGTATATGTATACGTGTGTGAGAGAGAGATTTTAAATTAATACTACAGACAACCTGAGAAACAGCTGCTTGTTGACTAATGGATTACTGTGCACCTCAGCAATCCTGTCATCACCTGAAAATCATTCATCAAAAAACATCTGTTCTGAGTGAAAAGATAAAAGGTGTCAATCTTCAGTGTATTATTTGTAACTTGTAGAAGTGAACATTTTTTAAAGAGTCTAGCAGTTGTTGGTTACCTCAGGATCTATGATAATTTTGTTAAGAGTGCAATATTACTTATCAATGTAAACATATTGGTAACTGGCAGGCCAAAAGTGTATGATTTTGATTTTAAAATGTAGTTTTCCACATATTACATGTTGCCCAAGTTTAAATGTAAACAAAGTGTCACAGTGAAATAGATTTATTTTATTTTATTTTTAAATTGAAAAATAGAATGCATGAAAATATTTTCAGTTCTTGGGGTTCATAGAACAAGATCTGTCCATTTCCAATTATTTGGATTGCAAAACCTAAATTTCATTTTCATAAGAATTGTTCAAGTCAGTAATCCATAGTGTGAACTTATATACTGTACAAGAGTATGAACTACATTATCACCTATATTGTGTTATTTCACTTGGGAGCATCATTATCTTTCAGGCAATTTTTTTATTTAATTTAATTGAAAATTGTATCAAGATTTTTAATACATAGTGTACCAAGCCTGCAGCTAGATTTACATGATGGACTATCAAGTCTTCTTTAGAGATGTATTGCTCCATTGGGTCAATAATCCATGAACAAGGAAGGATTTATACAGTAATCCATAGTCGCTCTTTAGGAGCTGTTATACTCTATCAGGATAAAAAGCCGGTAGGGTATACACAAACAAAACTTGAAAAACAACCATTCTTAATATACTAGGCCTTTAAATATTAGATATAAGATATTTAGATATTTTAGTGTTCTCAATGTGCAGGTTTACCTGTAAGAAGGCCTTGCTATGAAATGAAAATTAAGGACAGAAACAATGAGGCACAAAGCTGGAAATTCTCTCTTTTCCAGAATTAGATGCTTTATATTCCAAACATAATGTAATTTTAAGTGTTTTAGTGAATAAAATGGTCAGCAAAATATAATGTATTGATATGAAATCATTATTTTTACTGGTCCTGATTCAAGAAGGTATTAAAAGATCTGCCTAAGTGCTGTCAGTAAAGGGATGCTTGACTGAATTGGGAACAGTTTGCATGAAAACCGTATTTCTTCAGGAATACAAAGGATGCTGAATATATAATATAAAATTTTGTGTATGTGTGTATGTATGATGAAGGAAATCTCCTTTCCCAAGTTACTAATCAATCCTTATTATTAAGTTTGAAAGTCTTAATAGGTCGAAAGTCTCTGGGCAGCATAATTCCAGAATGAGGGCCCAGAAGTACAAAATGGCGCAATCAATGATCTCCAAGGGATATGGACCCCCAGTGGAGTCAGTGCTTGCATGCGAGGCCAGATCAGCTCTGATATACACTTATTCAGCATCTCTTTTGGAAAACCTTCTCAGGCAGGGTCTGTCTGAAATGTAAAGCTTCTCAACAGTATTGCTGCCACCTTCTCCTGAGGTTGAATACACCATCCTTTGCAGCTGTCCCCACAGGCACAGAGTGAAAATTATAGCCCTGGATCAGATGGAGGTGAAATTGGCACAAACAATATAGACGGGTTGCTTACTTTATTCATTGTACTCACCTTTCCAAAATGAAAATGAATTTGTCAGTTTCACACTTTTTAAATAGTCTTTTTCTAGACAATTTCATTTTCAGGCTCTCATGCACTAGGACAACACTGTAATGTCTGGGTTGCAGACACTGCATGGGAAAGTTTCTTTACTTAAAGAAACTATTTTCTTATAATTAAAAATGTTTTCTTTTTGAGTTGTCTTAAATTTTGCAAAATCTTGCATTATCAAAATTTGAGTTTGACTTCACAATTTCCATGGTAATTTATAACATCTACAGATACATCCATTCAACGTGATGTTTGACATCACAGTAACTGTTACCATATGATCTATTACATACTTCATACATTTTTTTAAATAAATGAACTATCACGTTTTTAACACTAGGGGGCAGCAAAGTAATAAGTATCTACATGCTGTACTTTCCTTTGGAGTGTTGACACCTGACCTGGCAGTTGGATAATTTTTGATATTGTCCTGACACATAAACACCTAGAATCAGGTTTTCAAAGGTTATTTGCACACTAAAAGAGGAATTAACAAAATGAACTTACATGCCAAAAGTCATTTTGAATATTCTACGAAGACTGTAGTCTTATTATAAGATTGTTTTTAGAAATTAAAAAAAAAAAACCCACTAGCATGAACAGTGTGTGTGAAATTTAACCAACAATGCACACATTTAAAATCAGTCAGTCTAAATGGTTTTGGGGAAAATGTATGCAGTAGGTAATAAAATTTAATATAAGGCCAGGCTTCAGACCAGGCTATATCATCCACAGGAAGCAATTTTTAAAATTAAATGTTTGTATCTTCTTAAGGTTGCATGGCACTTAAAAACAGTGATGTTAATATGAATAACAACTGTGCTGATAATATATTGTTGTGTTTGTTATTGTGGCATTTTACTTTTAAGTCATTACTCTACCTTCAGCATAAAAAGTGAACAAATTATCAGAGTTTATTCCATTGACTTTCTCTCACCTTGAGAAATAGCCCATTTGTATTATCACAGTTTGATATATTTCCTATTTACTGAGCTTCTTTGGCAAGCTGGCATTTTAATTTAATTATAATTTTTTGTTAATGGTCTTTATTTTTCAGTGTCTATGTGTTAAAATGCCTTTGGGGTTCGATTTTTTTTTATTATTATTATTTCCCTTTTTTTTAGTGCCAAGCTGTAGTGCAAATTTATAAACTGACAAAATTCAGTGTAAAATTCACAGAGGTGAAATGAAGGAATCTGTAAAGAAATCCTGCTTAAATGATTAAGCACTTCCTCACTTTCAGAATGTGACTCCTGAATATATTTAGTTTCATATTCTGCTAATTAGGAACAAAGAGGATCTACTGGGTAATACATATAGGTGTTTGAGAACATTCAGGCAGTTTGTTATGCTAAAATTCTTGTAATAGTATCATAGAAACATAGGACTGGAAGGGACCTCAAGAGGTCATCTAATAGTCCATCCTCCTGCACTAAGGCAGGAACTGTACCATTGAGCTTAAGGAGTTTTGCTATTTTCTTCCCTAGGGCAGAGCAAGTCCTTAATCACTTAAATTAAAATAGAATTGAGTGTCAAATGAAATAGTCCTTAACTTTGGTCCTTGATTTAGCATGATATTTAATCCTGCATGTTTCATTTGTAATTTCCGGTTGCATATGCCTTTACATCTCATCTAGACCCTTGCTTCCAGGAAGCAGATATATGTCCTTCAGATAGTTATAGCAACATTTTATTTGCACTCTGTGCTTCTTAATAATATCCAGGAATTGCTGGATCTTCTTTCCTGGAACATTAACAGAAGTTTATGGTGTGATTCCTAACCGTTTGCCATGACTGGATTTGCTTTGGCATTTCCCATGAGTCAAACAGAAGAGGATAAGGATTTCTCAGTGTCATAGACATTGCATACTGCAACACAAATTGGGAGTTTTAAATATACAAGTAAATGGATCCCATGCTCTACTGGGTATGAGAGTGATGGCAGTCAGAGCTATCTTTCAGCATTACAAGCTGGCCAGTCAAGGACCAATACCAGAAAAACTCCATCTAAGATAAATCTGTAGTGTGGAGGAAAAATAACAAGAATAAAAAGATTTTTAAAAAAATGAATAGCCTGAAGAACAAAAGGTATTAATAATTAATCAGTAATATTTTATTTAAGTGGTGTCATATGTATGCCTAGGTAAAACAATACAGCTAAGATTACAATTCCCCATCTCCTATGTCACAGACAGGAAAAAAAAACCCACAAAACAATATATAGTACTTTTCTGATTACCTATCTCTGCATTTCTTGGGCTTGTGGGTCTTTAACTTGGACTGTTCTATCTGGAATGTAGTCTCTAAGAGTTCTTGAGTCTGTTCCCTTGCTCAAATCTCCCATTAAAACCTTCCTGTTTTCCTAAGCGTAGGATTGATATGAATCCTTCTGCCTCATTACCCATCTCCCCCCTACCTTATCCATCATCTATCACTGTGACATTCAGGTTTTCTCTTCTTTGAGACTCCACTTCCATAAGCTATTTTTCCTTTCTGTCTGTATGACAGCTGGTGAACCCAACTCCATGCAATTTTTTATGACAAATCTCACTGTAAAGCACACAGTGATACTTTGGATGAAGGATGCCATATTAAACATGAAAACCCATGTTCTACACTGGACTGAGTTTCTGCTTAGTGCAACAGAAAGCTGGTTGGCCATTAGGTCCCTTATTCTGTCAGCCTTGACATAGGGTAGGATGCCTGACATGCCCTGCCATATACCTGACACATCCCTTTCATTGGACATGGGCATATGGCTCTGTGTCAGCTGAGAGTTTCCCCTATGGTATAGGTAATCTGGCCATATCAATCTGCTTTCTAGCTTAAATTGTATTTTACTGTTTTACTGATAACAATTCAAAATGTACTATATAATAACTGTTATCATTGATGCTTACTCTCTACATTCCAGCACTGAATGGAGCCAGCAGTGTGAGAGTTGACATGGGCAGCGGTTTTAACTCTGTACGCAGCTTTGGTGAGACCATTACTGGCATACCACATCCAATCCTGGTGCCTGCACTTCTTAAAAAGGATGTTGAAAAATTGGTGAAGAATCAGAAAAGAACCCTAAAAATGATTTGAGGTCTGGAAAAACCTGTCTTGAAGTGAAATTTGAGAAGCTCAATATACTCAGCTTCTCAAAAAGATGATTAACAGCTGGTTTGATCACATTTTACAAGTAATCACCTGGGGATAAGAGATTTGTTACCAGAGGACACTTAACTCGTAGATGAAGGTGTAACAAAATCTAGTGTCTGGAAGTTGAAGGTAGACAAATTCAAACTGGACATAAGGTGCAATTTTTTAACAGTAGGCCTAATTAAGCATTGGAACAATGTGGTAGATTGTCCATCATTTGAAGCCTTTAAATTAGGACTGGATTGGATGTCTTTCTAAAAGATACTATATATTTCAACAGACTTTATGGCCTTTCTTCTGGAGGAGATCTGATTAGATTAATGATCCCTGCTGGTCTTAAAATATAACTCTAAACATTGGCATAGCATAGAGCCCCAGGATTACAGTGTCACACAGTGCCATAGCTGGAGAAATTATTTTTTTTTGGAATTACAATGATGTCAAGAAGAGGTGAGGAGTGTGTTATTACCTCCTTATTTCGACTTTTTTCCATAGGAACATTAGATGAAGCAAAATATGGCCTATCCCTGAGAATAAGGACTACATTTTGTTCAAGCAAACTCTTTAATCTATTGTGCTTGCTTGCATGCACAAAGATATATGAAGTTTTTAATAGAGAACTATTCTTTGTGGATGTTTGTATCCTTTTGCAGACCATGCAGGGGAAGAGCAGTAGATAATAACATCTTATTTTCCAACTTCCTCTGTAAATGCTGGCTGGATAATTAGCATTTTCAGTGACTGAGCACAACCTTCAAAGACAACCATCATCAAACAAACAGAAGGTTGATTGTTGACCCAAACATCAGGATTAATGGTATAGCATTAACAGTGTGACAAAGTTTACCTGTAGTGTGTGTTTGGTGCTACAGATGTGTCTTCACTAACACTGGAGGATGTCAACTCAAATATCCCAAAAGCTAACTCTGAAAGATACTCTTTTAAAAAATCTAGCATTTGTGTAATATTGACATAGAGCATCTATCTATGTTCCTTATTTTTTAATCTGGGTAGGTTTTTCTTCATCTCTGACCCTTTAAGATACAATGCTGAGTTGAGTCACGAGCATTAGATTTTTGCCTTTAATCTAAGCCATTTAGATGGTGTTAAGGTGACTTATGCTGTGGTGACATGCCTTTATAAGTGATTTGTAATAAATCAATTAATTGAATTAACTTTATAGAAAAGATAATTATTTACTGTCCACAAGTAATTATAGTTCAAATATTATCATTCCAGTTCTTTTCAATGAATAGGGACAGATGCATCTGTTGCCAGATGGGCTGCTTTGGAATACAATTCTTGACTTTAGCTGAGATTCCATAAATGAACCTTATCTTATACAAATATAGTATGTTTTGGAGGACTGTTAAACATTCATTGAGTTCTATTTTACCTATACATCATCTTCATATATTATCATAATGCAACAAAGAAATTCCAAAATCATGTTTCCAACTATTGCTAAATCTGAAAAGAAACAAATTCAATAACTTGTGGTTTTCAATAGGAGCAAAACTTGTGAGCAAAGTTTGTCCAGCTGGAATTCTAAAGAAAGACTGTTCCATAGAACAGCAGCTTCTAAGTAGAAAGTTGTGAGCAGATAGTTTAACTTTGGAATCAGTCTGTTGGTTCTGGGAAACCCATCAAAGAACACTAGTAGGCTGATAGCTTGAAATTTAAATCTTTTAAGTACTGTGATGCAGTGTCAGTGCCAGCTGAACCCTGAATTTTAAAATCAATGTACTGTGAGATGAGGAGCTATTTGAATTCATTCAGAGGAGGATTTAAAAAAGTTTTGATAAATCCATCTAAGTAGTGAGTAGCTACAATTTTACCTGAGCTAAAGGCCATGCAGCAATGACTGCAGCAGCTGAACATGAGCAGAATTGCAAAAAATACTTCAAAATTCTTCAAAAAGAATGATGAAAAATTGGAGACGTTTCAGCAAAGAGAGACACAAATGATTCAAGGCCTGGACAACCTGCCTTAGAGTGAGAGTTTTAAGAAGCTCAATCTATTTAGTTTATCAAAGAGAAGGTTAACAGGTGACTTGACGTGGCCTATAATTACCTACTTGGCAAGAAGCTTTCTGATTTGTAGATGGTTCTTTTTATAAAAAGGTAAAGGGATAATGAGATCCAACAGCTTGAAGCTGACGTGAGGCAAATTCAGAGTAGAAATAAGGCACATGTTTTAAACAGAGATTGTAATTAACCACTGGAATAGTTTACTTACAGAAGTGGTGGTTTATTCATTGTTTGACGTCTTTAAATCAAGATTGGACTCTTTTAAAAGATATGTTCTAGCTCAGCTAGAACTTATGGGCTTGATGAAGGAACTAGTATATGAAGTTATGTTATTCCAGAAGCCAGAATAACTGATCAAAATATAGTTCCTTCTGGCTTTAAAATCTCTGAATATGTTGATTTGTTTTAATCTAACTCACTTTCTGGTTCCAGCTAGAAGCAAAATAGACAAAACAACACAAGAAAGGCTGGGCCAGGTCCTCTGCTGCTGGAAATCTGAGTAGTTCCACTGAAGATGACTGGAGCTATGTCAATTCTATCCTATTTTTGTTCAAACACATCTCTCCTCACAAGATTTCTAGCTTTGTGTTCCATTACTTGCCACTGACAAGACTTTTATACACTAAGGGAGAAAATGCCCCTCTCAGAAAGTATATACAGTGGTGGGCCTTCAGAAACAACAGTTCCTCCACAATCTCTTTTGCAAGGAGGGGAGGAAGGGAAAGCAGAGTTTAGTCTTGCAGGGAAATAAGCGCAGTCCATCTCCTAAACCCTTGCCATCTCCCACAGTCTGTTCAGATCACAAGAATCTGCCCAAGGGCCAGTGGAGGCCCTGTGCTTCCACCCTGGCTCCAAGGCTCTTCCCAGCACCATGGCAGCATCGGTCCTGGGACTCCCTAGCCTGAAGTTGTCTCAGGAACTCCACTTTAAGGAGTTTACTCTAACATACCCTAAGTGACAGAGAACTAAAGATAACCAAATTCCCAAGGAGGTAGCTGGACCTTTTCTCCCAAACACATACAACCTCTGAGGAGGAGTAGACCTATGTATGTAGGGTCCCTTCTGGGCATGGACATTAAAGATATGCTCAAGCCCTAAAAGTAATCACTTAGGGAGTGTTCCTTTGTTTGCCTCATTATGTTTTTCAGCACTTGTAAGGCTCAAGCTGCCCATAGACTTAGTTGCACTCAAATCAGTGTTCTTTTTATTTATTTATTTATTGGTACTGTTACAGCTTTATATAACTGCAGCCATTACTGTTTCTTTTGCCTTCTTCTCTGGAAAGTTTCAGAGAGTTGTGCATATGCTGTTTAACGAGATTTACTGGGCCTGCATACTGCAGATGGGCAGAAATCAAAGGATGTGGAAGGGGACACTAACTTGACCTCCAGTGATGTGTGACTAGTCTCAGGTCAATGATTAGTATCTCTTAGCTCTTTGAAATATGGATAAAGCAGCATTTTCTTGGTGGTGATTGGTTTAGAGCCTTGTAGAACAGAGAAGGCTGATGTAAGATGAAAAATTGTGTCAGTGTCTAATTGTGCAATTGTATCACACATCATCAAGGTATTTAAACACTCAACACACTTATAAACCAAGTTATAATTAGCAGAAAGAGCTCTGGTCTAGATTCCTCCATTTCCCCCCAGACAGCTGGGTTTTATTATTATTCACTTCTTCATTTTTCCTCTTAAATTCTCTTTTATTTCTTGTTTTTGTTGGAGAGCTAAATCAAAGGGGGAGTTTTACATTCAGTTCTGAACACAGTGAGCTATGTGGTAACTATGCTCGTCTTGCAGACATGAATTGTAAAGTCTTGCAACTGCCACTTCAAGAGCTCTGTCACCTGCTTTCATTCAACTCAGCCATGTGGTTCACAGTTCTGAAAGAGAGAAGGACAATCTTCCAAACAGCTTGGGTAAATTCTACGGGCTTTGAACACTAGGATCAAGAATTTGAGTTTGTCTGTGGAGAGCCATTGAAGTGAATGCTGCACTGGGGTGAAGCACTGTGGGTGAGATGTTTTATTAAGAAGGTGAGTCACATGAGACCAGTTGAAGCTCTTTTCAAGGTTGACATTTTCATTTCTAGATACAGTTAGCTACAGTAAGTGGATAAGGGAGATTGAGTCCATAACTGTCAGAACAGGTTGACCAGCCAGAGATGGAAAAGGACTGTTTGAGCTGATGAAATAAATCAGAATAAAGAAACAACATTTTTGAGAAAAATGTCTTGAGAATGTGTGTCTCAATTATGGACCTGATTAATTATTTTTAACATCTGTGACAATTTGGGCAACAAGAAGTAGTGAGGAGTCCAGAAGGACTTAAGGCCTTGAACTAACTTGATGGTCTGAGGAGAGTTCTCTCAATAGTGGATGGTATTATGGTGGTACCAATTTCTTCAAAAGATTTCATTCTTCCCCACAAGCTATATGTGCTCCTTGATTTGGTTCAGTTTTAGCCACTACTCTCCTTCCAGGAGCTGCTCTTAGCCAGGCACTGGGGGCTGATCTACGCAAGGGGGGCAGATCGAGCTAAGATATGCAACTTCAGCTACGTGAATAGCGTAGCTGAAGTCGAAGTATCTTAGATCGATTTACCTCTCGTCCTTATGGCGCGGGATCGACATCCACAGCTCCCCCTGTCGACTCCGCTACCGCCGTTCGTGCTGGTGGAGTTCTGGAGTAGACGGGAGCACGTTCGGGGATCGATCGCTACCCGTAAATACGGCGGGTAGTCTAGACGTACCCTGGGATTGCTGGAAGAGGTGGTGATTGCATTAGATGTAAAGGAGATTCTGAACTGGGTGTATTAAGTCCATGATGTCTCCCCATCTCCCAGAGTGGCTTCATCTCAATATTAAATAAGATGTGGAAGAGAAAAGAGAGTAAAGGTGTTTGATAAGGGAGTTCTCTGATGATGAATGAGCTCACTCACTTGAGGCAATCTGAGTGCACTTCCACTAACCGCTGCTTTACACTCTCCTACAAAGTGGAATCTTGTATGATGCAGAATGGTGTTGCTTATAGATCCATGAGGACATGAATGTGAAGCTTGTCCAATGGATTATGAAGCATCCTCCAGTTGTCTACCTTTTCCCATACAGCTTTTTCTGACATTTGATGGGCATGGAGACCATAATGCTGCAATAACTGTGGGAAAATATTTCCTAATTATACTAATGATTTTAGTTTCCTCTGTCCAATAATTCCTGTCCCAAGTAAAGCCCTTGGCATGTACTGTAGGGCAAATTGCAGTTGTGAGTGCAGCAGTATATAAACAAGAATGCTGTAAATCAAATGTTTGAGTCTGTTTGCCGGCTCTAGCCATTTCGCCGCCCCAAGCACAGCGGCACGCCGCTGGGGGCGCTCTGTGCTTGCCGGTCCCGCGGGTCCGGTAGATCTCATGAAGGCGTTCCTGCAGAGGGTCCGCTGGTCTCGCGGCTCTGGTGGACCTCCCACAGGCGTGCCTGCGGATGCTCCACCGGAGCCGTGGGACCAGTGGACCCTCCGCAGGCATGCCTGCGGCAGCTCCACCGGAGCCGCCTGCCACCCTCCCAGCAACCGGCAGAGCACCCCCCGTGGCATGCCACCCCAAGCACGCGCTTGGTGCTCTGTGGCCTGGAGCCGGCCCTGCTCATAAGCAACAGCCAGATTTTCCAGGAAGATCTCTTAAATCTTGAATAATCCTCCCTGTCTTCAGTAATCCTCCTTAACAACAGTTTTCAGTGCTCAAGCCAAGCGCACAACTTTACCTTTCCATTCATAAGTTGGAGTCCCTATCAACTATTTTTCATTCTTCTTTCATTGAAATTAAATGGCAGTGGTTGGCTCATAACATACTTTCTCGATACACTGAATTTTTGCTACAAAATTCTCCAGTTCTTTTATATGCACATCTGTTTTTAATGGACTGTTCACCTGAGATGGAACTGATAATGGACACTTTGTGCTATTTGGTATTATCATTAGTTCTAAGGTTGGCAATATGTTCTTTAGACAGCACTTTTTTTAGCTGGACAACAATATAATGACCCTAGGCAGAACATCAGTAGTGCAAGGAGGATTACTAGCAGCAACATGCTATACTCTATCTCTGTTTTTGTTAATATGGTGATGACCATTAACTTTATGCCTAGTTTCTTCTATTTTCATGATATTTTAACAACTGATCTTTGTTCCCTAAGGAAGTTTAAGTCAGTGTATAGGGAGATATGTTTTCAACGAGAGCTATAACACAGACAGAGAAAGAAATGTGAGGAAAAAAGTAGTAATTTTACATTATTATAGTTTTATATTGTTATTGCATTTTTCAGTATAGCTAGAGGGTATGAAAAGTACACTGGTGTTAGAAGGCAATGGCCCCTTGACTATGCTGAGGGATTCTGCCAGAAAAGCTTTTGAAATGCAACATTTAAAATATTCAGTGAAAGTGGAGAGATATGGGTGACTTGCAAATGGGTATCCTGCAATGCTGAATAATATGCATGTGATGGGGTGTCCGCCCCACACTGGCATGTAAGGGGTTAATAGAGCCCTAGGAAGGGTGCAAGGAAGCAGCCAATAGGAGAGCAACTGTGAGGAGTAGCCAATTCAGGCCCAGCTGGCCCATATAAGAAGAGCTGCAGGGAAGAGCTGCATCAGTGGCGGCCAGGAGCTCGAGGAGAGAAGACTGTCTCCCTAGTGGCTGCAACTCTGGAGCACCTTGGACAAAGCAGTACAGGCAGGGACCTGGGGAGTAGAGGAGGAGCTCCAGACAGGCTGCTGGGACTCAGCAGGGTGCTGTGGCTGTTCGGAAGTGGCCCATAGAAATGCAGTGGTAGTCAAAGCAAAGGCATGCAGTGACTGCGGTTCAGAGAGTCCCTGGGTCAGGACCAGAAGTAGTGGGCGCGTCCAGCTCCCCCCCGACACTTGTCTCTGGGGAAGTGGCTGGACAGTTGAACTGCCGTACTAAACCCCGGAAAGGGATAGCACAGATGGTGACACAGCCGGAGGGCTGTGTCATGAAGAGGTTGCCACAGTCTCTGTGACATGGATCAGATAGTAGACATGACAGTGGATGAGGCACCACTGGGAGACAATGTACTGACCTGTGGAGCTAATTCCCAACATGGCCAGAAGGAGGCACCAGCTTGGTGAGTGATGTCCCCTACTGTCTGATAGCAGGAGTTGGATACCTAGAAAGATGTCTAGGGAAGTGAATGAGAGTATATGAAGGACAGAAGATGTATGATTTTTTCTATGTAATAAACATATTTTTTGCATGTTAATATTGGCCACAAACATTAAAAACAAGTGTTCGTGATGTAAAGTTCAGAGTGTTTATTTCAACAGTAGCACTGTTGACACATGGTCATTCTCATCATTTAAAAAATAATTATATTCTCTAGATTATACAGACCAGATGTAAAATCTCTATGCAGTCTACTTTGTGGCAGCATAAAGCAGTTTATTCATCTCACAGAGTAGCTTTAAAAATAAATCCATTAATTTGGTTACATTAAAAAAAAGTTAGGTATTGGTTGAGAGAGATTTCATTGCATCAGTTAGCCACTAAATGTTATGTCTTCAGCTGCCAGGGATTTTTAAGAGCTATTTCTTTTCTGTAGTGTGTCCTCTACTTATTTCAAATACCAAAGAAATCTTGTACGCAGAAATAGATCTAGTATCTTGATGCGTTCTGAAAATTCAGTAACATTTTTACATTCAAGAGTTGCAACAGCATCACTTTTTCTTACTTTTATTATTGATTGGTAGCTTTAGTCTGATTTTTATCATTATGAAAATGGAATATGCGTTTGCGCTAACCAAATTCAAGCCTAGCAGATCCACAGTGGTAAGAAATACCATGTAGATGATCTCCACGTGGAGCTAACTACAGGCTCGCAAAAGCTGCAGTTCTTTTCTCTTAAATACCCTGGAAAAGGGATATCTCCTTCAGGTTTTAAAACATGAGCTGATTGTTCTTCAATGGAACTTACCCTGAAGGGAAGGAAATGCTCTCAAATGAGGAAGGACTTTGGAAGGAATATTGTTATTTTCCTGAAGTGCTGAATGAAATGTGAATTAAAGAAAAGACTTTATGGAAAAGAATTTTAGTAGGCTAAGCTGTGAATTCTTTTATTGTGAGAACCTTTCTTCTGGCTTCCTTTTAGAAGATGACAGCAACATGTACCATCTACATCATAATATTCTGTGGAATTAATTAGTGTTAAATCATGCTGTTAATTTGTTTTCAATGTATATTTAATGTTCTCAAATGAAATAAAACACTGCATGGCTGGATAACTAATAAGCCTGAAATAAATGATACACCCATTTAATAACTGAAGAACATAATGTGTGAAGGAACAAGTGAGTGAAGTAGCAAAAGAAAAAATAAAGTGAAATAAATATAAGTAAAACACTAATTGCTAAATCAGACCCCAAACAATCAGAGATTCACACATTTTAATTCTAAAGACATCCACTCTTCAGTCACTGTCATGGAATCGGATATTACAGAAGCTAATGAATATTGTGCTTTGTAGCATACGCAGCCCATTGCTTAAACTCTGTTTTGAATTTTGAATACTACATGATGCATGGGCCTTGCACTGGCCTGATATAGAGGTGTGGCCTTCATCCCAGGATAAGCTTTAACCTAATGTTCGTAGGATTGGTCTCTGAAATGTTAAAATTAGTGGGGAAAAAGAATTGTCACTTGTCCATTTAATCTTAAATGTGTATAATATAGATTAATAAATTGAGAGATTCTAATGTCCTGGATAACAAAGGCCATAGAACTTCCCCAAAATAATTTTTAGAGCAGATCTTTCTGAAAACATCTGATCTTGATTTAAAAATTGCCAGTACCAAGAATCCAGTGATTAATTACCTTCACTGTTTTCAGTCTGAACTCGTCTAGCTTCAATTACCTTTCTCTGCTAGATTAAAGAACCTATTATTAAATATTTTTTCCCAATGTAGGTACTTATAGGCTGAAATCAAGTCACCCTTTAACCTTCTGTTTGTTAAGCTGAATAATTAGAGCTTTTATCTATCATGATAAAAGCAGGTTTTCTAACCCTTTAATCATTCTCGTGGCTCTTCTTTGGACCTTCTCCAGTTTATCCCCACCCTTCTTGAATTGTGGACACCAGAACTGAACACAGTATTCCAGCAGTGGTCACACCAGTGCCAAATAGAGAGGTAAAATAACCTCTCTCCTCCTTCTCGAGGTCCCCATATTTATGCGTCCAACGATCAATTAGACCTTTTGGCCACAGTGTTGCAGTGGGACCTCATTTCCAATTGATTATCCACCACCACATCCAGATCTTTTTCAGAGTCTCATCTTCCTAGGATAGCATCCACCATCCTATATGTATTGAATACATTCTTTGTTCCTAGGTGCATATGTTTACATTTAGCTGTACTAGAAAGCATATTGCTTGTACCTAGGTTACCAAGCAATCCAGATCACTCTCTATCAGTGACCTGTTCTCTTAATTATTTACCACTCCCCCAATGTCTGTGTCATCTGCAAACTTTAATAGTGATGATTTTATGTTTTTTCCAGGTCATTGATAAAAATATTTAAATAATGTAGGGCCAAGAACCAATCCCTGCAGCACTCTACTAGAAACACACCTGCTCAATGAGGATTTTCCATTTATTCCATTGGATTACATTTTGAGACCTATCAGTTAACCTGCTTTTAATTTATTTAATGATGTCATGTTAATTTAATAGCCTTCTATTTTTTTAAATCAAAATATCATGTGGAACCAAGTCAAAAGCCTTACACAAGTCTAAGCTTATTACATCAAAACTATTACCTTTATCAATCAAACTTGTAATCTCATAAAAATATCAAGTTAGTTTTATAGGCTCTATTGTCCATAGACCCTTGTTGATTAGCTTTACTTATATCACCCTCCTTTAATTCTTTATTAATCGAATCCCATATCAACCACTCCATTCTCTTGTCTGGAATTTGACAGGCCTATTTACCCAAGCCATCTCAGTTACCCTTTTTAAATATTGGCACAACATTAACTTTCTTCCAGTCTTCTGGAATTTCCCCAGTGTTCTAAGACTTATTGAAATGATTAATGATTTTGGATGGAAGTTATCTGGACCTTCTAATTTAAAAATGTTTGACTTTAGTAGCTGCTGTGTAACATCCTCCGAAGATATTAGTGGTACAGAGTATTATCATCATCACATAAAACCCTACATCTCCTGTTTTCCCTGCAGATACAGAAATATTTATTGAACGCATCTGCCTTTTTGATAATTCTATCATTTTCATCTGGTCAAAGGGCCAATATCATTAGTAGGATTCTTTTTGTTCTTAACAGACTTTAAAATGCCATCTCATTATCATTAACTCTACTGGATACAGATTCCTGCTTATATCTCTTTTCTTCCTTTATCAATTTTCTACAGTTCCTAGTTTCTGATTTATATTCAAATCTATCAACTTTGCCTTTCTTCCATTTGTTAATTTTTTTTAAATTAAGGCTGACTTCTCTTCTCCTCTGAAGCAGATCAGTTTTTAACCAATATGGTGTTCCTCAATTGTGGGATTGTGGATTTAGGGGCATCGAGGAAAGTGTTCTTAAACAATTCCCAATTATCATTCACATTTTTCTGATTAAATTCTTTCTCCCAACTGATTTGGCATATACTTGTTTTCAGCTTTGTGAAATTGTCCCTTTTAAATCCCCAAGTACATGTATTACTGGCCTGGACTTTATTCTACTTGCACATTATATGTGTGATCAAATCATGATCACTTGTACCTAAACTACCATAATTTTAATAAAACTACTATACATGCAGTATAGAAAGCACCAAATACTGACAGTCCAGCCTCTGAGGTTGTTCTCCAAAACTGGTCTGACAAGTTGGCACAAACTTGAACTTCATGAAGATTGCCCACATGTAATATACAGCATTCACTGAAAATCATTTGTTTAATAGTTTTATGGTACACATGAAAAATTGGCTACTTCTGAGTACAGTAATAATACTTAGCACTTACCTTCTGTCTTCACAGCACTATTAATTAATCATCACAAGACCCTTGTGAGTTAGATAAGTATTAATGTTAGAGCAGAGTGAAAAATTCACAACAAATAATTTATCTGAAGAATGTAGTCTTCAATTTTGCTATCAAAACACCCATGAGCAGATTTCCATTTCTAGAAACATTATTTATTAAAAAAATATTCATTTTTTTATATTTTAAATAACTGCTAATTGCACACAATTATCTGCAAATGTTAGTGATTTCAGCTTTAACTGTTGGTTGGTTGGATACATGATGTGGTCATTTTAGGCTTCCTGAGCAGGTACAGAACAAATACTCATGCTGGTCATTTACAGTGTCAATATTCTTTTCTAGGGGCAGGAGGACCAGGGCAAAGCATGGGACAGAGCAGGCGATGGTAAGCATGCAAACTCCAGCTCCTTCCAGTGTTCCAACACCATTCCACCCAAGCTACAATTAACCTAGGCAGTTAGTAAATGAGTGAGAAGTAAATAGCCACCAGAAGGAAAGAAAAACAAACAGAGGTAATAAGTGGTAAGTGTGGCTGTGATCCCTTTACTGGACCACACCTTTGACCTTTTGAACACATTCTAATCACACTGAATCTTTTTGCATTGTCCCTAGAAGCCACAAAGACCATACCATACACCCTAACCATGAGACTGTAGCTAACTTCACTTATTAAATCCTCTCATTGCTCACCTGAAAAATTGCTAGTGGACATTTTCTCCCTGACAGCCCTGGGACTGTGTCTACTTAGATGCTGGCCTTGAACCTCAGCTCTACCATCTTATGTGTGGCTCCTCTACCTTTCCAGAATTTTGAACCCCCTCTCTCATTTGTGTCCGCTCCCACAAGCAAGTGTATGGTCTCGTGGCAATGCTGTCTACAACATGTTAACTCTGCATCTTGTCTTGGGTCACCAGTCTGATGCAAATACCTGGGGCCATATTCTCTGGTCTGGTAAGGCTGTTTTGCACTGATCTGGAGGTACATTAAGATAGAAATCTGGCTGACTTGCTTGCTACTTGCCAAGATAACTCTGAGTCAAGGCAACTCAGTAAAGTTAATACTGGAGTATAAAATTGACTTACCTCACCCTCTGTAAATACATCTCTCTCTCTCTCTCTCAGCTTATTCAATGGCCAAATATAAGTGAATGGGCTGAGGCAGGATCCTGTAATTAAAAATTCAAATTAGCTGCTGCACAAAGGATCCAGGGGCAGGCTGACCCCTGAAGGCAGAAATCAAGTTCCCCAGCTTAAGGAATCCTGCTTCCCAAGAGGGGAAAGATAAGAAGTGGGGCAGGACACTTTTTTAAACTAGAAAGACATGTAGTATGTAGCTAGAAAAGGAGGGAACAGTAACAGGACAGAGGTTTGTTCTGTTTTTTTTGTGTTAGAGGAGTTTTTTGCATGAGCATAATAAACATGCAGTGGATACAGTTAAAATTCAACTTTTTACTCAAAGATGAGATTAGAAATTCAAGGATATTTCTTATTAAAGGCCTGATCCACAGCCTATTGCAGCCAAAGGAAAAAAACTCCCAATGGCTTCACTGGGGTTTGGCTCAAGCCTTGAAGGTATAAAGCAGATCTGCTCATACCAGTATTTTTTCTTACAACTTCTGAAATACAATGAATATGTTAACGACACTCCTACTTGTAGGATAAATTGGTAAAGTGATTATGATTAGTGGATTTTATAGAATACTTAGGAAACTTTGGTCCTTTGGGTTTAAAGGGTGACCTATAATGGAGAGTACTGGAAAGAGCCCTATAAGTACAGCTGGATGGGAAACTGTTTTCTAGTCCCACAATAATTTTCAACATTTAAAAAAAAAATCCCTATCACAAAACGGGATGAAAAGTCAGAATCTCATATTTTCAGGAACAACAAATTTGACTATTTTTTTTTGTTTGTGTCAACTGAAACATTTCATTTGGATAATTTCGGAATGTTTTGATTTCAACATTTTTACCTTGTTTTGTGTAAATTTTGCTAAAATTTCTAAATGAAAATTCATTTCAACTTGATAAACCTCAAGACTTCCAGTTCAAAAATGTCAAAATGGTACATTCTGGCAATCCTGAAATATTTTACCAGTTTTTTAAAAAATTGTTTGTTTTGTCAAATCTGACATTGTTTTGTAAACAGTTTTGGTTTTGACAAATTGGCATTTTTGAGTGAGGAAAATTATTTGTTGAGAAATTCCCTAATGCTAACCCACTTTCTACACTTTAATGCAATAATTTTCCACATCAGCTCAAATAAAATGTTTGTTTATATTAATTGCAGCATATCGTGTTGTCACCCTCAGTAAACCTAGGATATTATAGACTTAATGTAGGGAAAGTGTCATGCGTGAGGCCGCATAAGGGCATATATAACTCACAACTTAAAAAAAAAAGTTATTTAACTTTTAGGAACACTAAAAACACAAACTGTGTCACATAAAATTAGAAATCAGTTCATAAAATAGTAATAACTGACCTGCACAATGTAAATTTCATGAAATGTGCCCTTGTGTAGGGAGCATGTAACAGCTAATGAAGGGAGTTTACAGAGCTGATTAACTAGGCCTTATGCTTTTTATTAGACTCATTTTGCTAATCCCTAAAATTAAGGAATTCCAGGTGTATGGAGCCAAGTATGCAAATGATTTCCTTCCGACTAGCTGCTGATTTCATAAAAGGTTTTCCAAACAGTGAAATAAAACACAACATGCATAATGCGGAAAGCATTATGAGAGAACAGTCTGGCTTTAAACAGTTCAGACAAGTGCTGTGTGTTGTAAACTCACTACAGATACAGATTTGAACAAAGCTGTAAAATAAGTATAACTAAGTAAATGAAAGGAATGAGTAAAACAAAGCAAAAAATGCTGCTGCTTCAATTTGCTGGAGTCAGTTTGGCAATTAGTAGAGCTGAAAACAATATACCCCAAAATTAAACTGATCAGACTTTACTGTAAAACATACTGAGCTCTGCTGAAGCAGAAACAGATGTAAAATGATAAATGGAGCTATCATAATCTGCTAGAGATGTACCAATTAGTTTGGTGGTATTATAGCACTGTCTATACTTATTCTGATGTATGTGGTTACACTTTTAACTGGTGTATTAGCTTACAAATGTCTAGCTCACATTTTAACTCTGTGGGTGAAGTGCTGGTCCCACTGAAATCAATAGCATAACTCTCTTGGATTTCAGTGGGGCCAGGATTTCACCCTATAACTAAAATAAATAGGCAAATAACATCCTCAACCCTCTTGCTACCATCTACTATGTTCATTTGGCCCCAATTCAGCAAGGTACTTAAGCACATGAAGAGTCCAATTGACTTCTAACCCTAATGTTAGACTTGTTCATGCCTCTGAGTGTTCTTTAGTTTTTCAAACCCAACAGGCTTTAAAATTCTCACTAACTTTGAGGGGATGGGAGGATGGATGCATAGAATACATTATGCCCATGATTTATAATATTGCACATGGAAATGTATTACCATTTATGTGCAGTCCCTCAGGAGACTGGAAATGTACAGTGGAGTAATTTCAAAACTGCTTTTGTTTTCTTTGATCCCTTCTATCTAGCATGCCCCTCTATAATAATACTCTATATAGCATTTCTCATCAATAGATCTCAAAGTGTTTGTTTTACAAAGGAGCGCACTACAATTATCTCCATTTTACAGATGGGAAAATTGAGGCATAAACATGTGCCTAAAGTTAGCCAGCAGGGCTAGTAGCAGAAAGGGGCATAGAACCTTGTCTACTGAGTCCCAGTCCAGTGCTCCATTCACTTGTCCATACTTTCTAGTACAGAAATCCTCTTGTGTTTCACTTTTAGGTGTGTAGGTGACAATAAGAGTTTCTTGTTCAGGAGAATTGCTATCTACCTTCATCTACTATCTACCTTTGGTTTCTCAGTAATGTTTGATGTGCATCTGCCCCCAAAATTGTGATACTACGAAGAGAATAAGGTATTTCCAATTAAGTATAATGTAAAGGGACAGCATACATGGTCTAATAATGTGGAAATACTTAGCAATATTTAACAGGTATAAGTCAATACTTTTACTGTATTTCTGCTACTTATACATTTATAATGGGGAGTAGAGAATACTAAAAGAATTCACCCTTAGGACTCAGCCCTGCTGCAAACCAATCCTTGTTTATTGATGTCAATGGGAATACGTGTGTAAGTCAAGACACTACTCATGATGAGTTTGCAGGATTGGGCCCTTAGATGGCCACAGTCACAGCTATTGGTATTTGATGACTCAGCCTGATTCATCCCTCCCTTTAATGTGATTGACTAGTGCAGCACATTGAGCTGACAGAGATTAATACGAACTGAAGCAGGATGCTTCTAAGGGCTGACCCTTTAAAGCCTCCATACTGAACACACCCAGCCTTGGTGAAAGTTCAGCACCGCATGCCAACGTTGTGGCTTGGGTCCATCTCAGATTGGAAATATCCTGATGACAGACTGAATTAAATGTCATTTTTGCAACTCTTTCTTTAATGCCTGTTAGCTCAGTGTCTTGCTTACTGCTAATTATATTAAAAAGACTCTGGTGAGAAGACTTGGATGAGGCTAGAATAGTGGTGTGCAATTATTATTACAAATTTGTCAAGAAAGAGAGAGTGTCAGGGGTTGGAGTGACAGCAAGTGATCACACCGTGTTAACACTCAGGGCACTAGTTCACAGTCAGTGTTGCATGGAACATGCCAGTGCTCTTTTAGGTCCCCCAGGATAGATGTACGAGGAAGTGATGAGTGGCAGTTGTGGATGAGTGTTGTGTGGCAAAGGTCAGAAGCAATTGTTTGAAATGTGCCCTTTGCCAAGCATTTAATCTCAGCCTTCATCTTGAACAAGCTGTGGTAGCGTACTGTAGGCCACAGTGTGAAAACAATACCTTCACATGGGATATCATTTTAGACTGGTGTTAAATATTCTGAATAAAATCAAAGGGGGTGGCAGACCTCTCACCAATGAAACCAATAAGCTTATTAAGCTAATCGTAAATACAAAAGCAGCAACACATTGCAGCCTTTATCATAAATTCATAACAAAACTGGTATAAAAAACCTTTTACAGCTGCATAAAGTATGTCACACATCCAACCCACGGGCAGCAAGAGGAAATACGGCTCAGAAGCGTATTATCCAGACCTGTGTGTAAAACAAAGAATTCTTTCTTGAATGATCCTAATTAGTGCAACCAATGTGCATGTTCAAAGTCTAGGCATTACATGAACTATTATATGCTAAGAGCTCTGCAAAAGAATAGCTGAGTTTTTGGAAAGGAAATTAAATCTGCGACTTAGAAATTTTAAAAAAATTGCAAACAGAAGTCTAGTCCTGCAGCATGTAGTTACATGAGTAATTTTATTTATGAGAGTAAGCCCAATGTGACTACTTTATGGTAGCATGCCTGGTGCTAAATGTTTATAAGACCAGGTCCAGGTGAATATACCATTAAAAATTAAATTTTCAAAGTCAGATTTAGTAAGTTACATTGAATTCAAATAGAATTAATAATTAGACTCCTAGTTACTAGACCTAAATTCTCAGTCAGAAAATATTTAACCCAAGATCAATAAACACCACTACTGTTAACATAACTAGAATAGCCACGTCAGCTGGTGCTTCTCCCAATCTGCTCTAAAAAAAGTACAGTTACTGTATAGAACCTAAACCACACCTGTTCTGGGACTTCACTTTGTCAATAACCAAGTGTGTTTAGCGCACACTTTTTCAGGAGGAGCATTGCTCCTGAGCTCAGGTACGCTCAGGCCACAGCCTAGAACCTCTCTCTTTAGAGACCCATTCTCACCGCACTCATTCATATGGGGGTAATGACCCACCTAACCCTTTCCCAGTAAGACCATCACGAACAGGGGAATGGTTCATGAAAATAGTGCCACCCTCTTATATACCTCTCCACCCATATTCATGCCCAGGGCATGATCTCCCTCAGATTCTCTTTCCTAAGCACCTCACTTGGCATCTCACTTCCAAGATCCTTGTAGTTTCCAAGGGAACTGCTATCTCAGACATCTTTTTCCATGACCGTGAACCAGTCTCATGACCCAGGGGCGACTTAAAATGTATCAAGTAATAACGCAAATAAAGGAACAAGATAATGAATGGGTCATCCCCGTTCAGTTGGCGTTTCTGATTTCCCACTTGAGTGGAATTACAAGAGGAGGAGGGAACTGGGTGTCCTCGTGGAGGAAGGTCATCTATCCAAGCTTTGCTGCCTGAAGATGATCAGGAAATAACACATCCCCATTCTCCCCACCATCTTCCCACCAAATTTCTGGGCACACTTGAGTACACTAGGCCACCACAATTATCCCTTTGACTGTGTGGGCACAGTGCACACCCTGGTAACCTTAGACTGCACACCTCCAATATAGTGTGATAAGGTCTGGGCCGCACTCAGAGCTTAAGTGGTCTCTTTGGTATTTCTATTTCAGGATGTATTTCTGTGTGCTACAGTCTTTTCCAGCATAGATAACTGGTCCTTGCCCCCCAATTCATAACCTCATAGGCAAACTCTGCTCTAGAGCAAGTATGTCTGTCAGTTTTCCCACTGTACAGTATTCCATCCTCAACCATTGAGATGCCTCTTCAATCAATTATTGGCTGAAGGTGTGTAGCTGGAAAAAGGCTTTTAGTGTCTGGTGTGCAGACAGCAAAGAATGACAGAGATTCAGTTATGTTTGTTTTTCAGCGCCAAAAGTTGGACTGAGCTCAAAAGTGATGGTAATGCTGAGAAACACGTTAAAAGTTCAAAACAGCCGTCCACTGTTGAATGCTGGTATTCTTTTGCTTATTTGAGGCCCTGGTTTGAACAGAAAAACTCCCATTAACTTCATGAGGAGCAGGCCACCCAGGAAAGGGATATCTGTTCATGTGAAGGTGAAGAAGATTCTAACTCTAGAGAACCAAATGAAAAAACCTATAGAGGAGAACTTCATGTGGTGACTTCTGTGCCTGCAGAGAGCATTCAGAACTGTAAACATATTTGGAATTTGTTCTGTTACTAGACTGACTGAGTAGACTTATGCCTCTTTGTTCTGTGCAGAACTTAGGGTGCTGACTACTGCTTTCCATCTGTGGTGGTCCTTTGCTGCAGTCTTAGCTTCTTCCCAAGTGGAAGGCTTTCAGTTCTGCTTGTGTTGTGCATTTCCAAATTATCCTTGGTTTAGCTCATCACCTCTTGCCTTGGGGATTCCAGTCCAGCACCTTTCTCATTATGTTGTTCAGGTCTTCCCTCCATTGTGTCCCAGCTGTCTCCATTTTCATTCCATAATTTCCTGACCTATCAGTTTCTGTTTGATCCTCCTCCCATGTTCTTCTTTTGTGATTTTTTTTTCTGGACATCTGATGTTAAGGGTTAATCTATGGCCAGTAATTATAAAAACTTGGAGTTTAGAGAGCAAGGTCTTGATAAGTCTCCACATTTTCAGCATCATATAATAAGTTTAGTTCAGAGGGTAAGGTTTCTCTTTCTCCAGATCAGTTTTAGGATTGCAAAGGCATGTCTGGCTTTTTGCTATTCCGGCTTTAATGTCTTCATCTGTTCTATCTGTTTACTTACAGTGCTGACGAGATGTGAAGTGTCAAACCTCTTCTGTGTCAGTCCCGGAAGGTGTTATTGGTGTTTCTTCTTGTGTGTTGATTTTCATAGTTTTAGTTTTCTTGGTGTTAATTTTTAGCCATACTAACTGTGCATAGGTCTGGAGAGGATCTGTTTTAGCTTGTATATTTCTAAGGATATTGAAAAGTTGAGGTGTTCTAGCTTCTCTGTGAAAGTCTATTGTATACTCCTACTTTGTTTTGTGGTGTTTCTCATTACCCAGTCATGGATTATGAGTGACATAAGACATCCTTCTCTGATGCCAGTAGTTACCTTGAATATCTTAGTCAATTTACTGTTATCTATTACTTCGCATTTCATATTTTCATAGAACCGCTAAATGATATTCACATATTTTGGGGGGCTTCCATAGTGGGATAGCAATTTCCATAAGTCTGTGCTATCCATAGGCTTTTTTGAAAATCTAGAAAATTCATGTAGAGGAGTAATTGCCATTCTGTTAATCGTTCTATGATGTACGTAAAGTTATTATTTGATCTATGCATTTCTCCTTTCCGAATTCTTTGTGTTTTTGTCATAGCTTTAAATCTACTACTTTCTTTAGTCTCTCTAGGATAATGTGTGTAATTCTTTTATTTGGAATGGAAATTTTGTGCTTTAGCAATCTGTGCATCTCTTGCTATTTTCTCCATAAAATTTCATGTATCTTTGCTTGCACTCTTTTTGACCTCTTTGTTCTTTGTGGCATATTCCTCCTAGAGTCACTGTTTCTGTTTTCTTCTTGTTGTTTGATTTAGTTTGTTTAATTTTATTTTTTTTTCTATTTTCTGTCATGTATCTTCAGACAACTATTTGTTGTGTGTCTTCATAGATTGTGGTGAAAATTTCCTTTTACACTTTTCCATTTGCTTTACGCTTTTCCATCATCTTCATCTTCAAGCACCTGGAATTTGCTTGCAAGCACCATTTTAAACATTTGTTGTGCTATTTGTTTTATCTTGTTTACATTATAACGTGCATGTGTCTGATGTTTGGTTCTCTTTTTTTTCTTACTTTTATTCTCAATTTAGCTACCATTAATGCACGATCCTTTTCTGTGTCTACCACATTCCTTCTATGTACATTCTCTCAAGTTCTTCTCCCTTTGTGCCAGATTGTAATGTGATCAATTTGGCTCCTTGTTCTGTGGTCTGGTGACCTCCAGCTTATCTTGTGAATAGTGCACTGAGGAAAAATAGTTCTTCCACTGACCAAGTCATTAATTTAACAAAAATCAGGAAACATTTAATTATTTTCATTCATTTCACCTTGTTACTAGACCAGCAGCATGCAAAAATATAGCCTCAGCTTTATCGGAATTTGATCCTTGGCGTTAGAAAAATTAAATAAATATTTGCAGGCACTATCACAGAAATATATGAATTAGAGAGTTGATTGTCTTTTTGGCCAGTTTGTGAACAATTCAGAGTTAGACTTATGAAAGTAAGGATGCCACATTCCTATAATCTATTGTCGGGCAGTAGTTTTGTGACTAAGTTTATTGGGGGAGATATTTTAGATGCCAGCAGTGTTTTCTAAAGCTGTCAAGCTGACTGGGCATTACATCTTAAAGCTGACTATGAAAAAAACTCATGCTCTTTTGCATATTCAATAATATTTGTAAGCAAGATCCTGAAAAATCAGATCCTCTAGCAAAGTTCCTAAGTCCGTATTTAGGTTCCTAAATAAGTGGCCGACTTTCAGAAGTGCTAAGGACTGACTGATTTCAGTAGGAACTGCTGGTTGTTCAATATTTTGGAAATTCAGGCCACTTATTTAAGTATGGTCTTAATGCCTGTTTTTAAAAGTCTTAGCCCAAATGAATAGATGTTGTCCCTCATCACTTTCCAAAATACTTTCCATGCAGTTATATTTGGCACATACAAGGAGAATATTATGGAAATGGAAGTCAACCACAGCCTCTCATCTGAGAGTAAGACAGAAATTATTTCTAGCTCTAAATAAGATGACAAGTGCACATAGTATCAGTTTATGCTAATAAAAGGTAGGGAAGAAATAACTGAACTGAAGAATCATTTCACAGACACAGAACTATAGTCAGTATTTGGAATAAACACCTGAAGGCAGCAGTAATAATAATAAATACAGTTTCAGAAGTTACACAAGTGTATGGAAGAAAAAATATTGTGCAATATTGTACATCTGTTCACTGCAAACGCGTGGGAGGAATGGACCATGCACAGACTTCCTGCCCTCCTTTCACCCTAAAATTTCCTATTATCCTGTTTCCAAGAGACGAAAGCATATTCTCAGTTGGACTCATTATACTAAATCTGCTTTATGGTCTATCTTTAACCAAACTTCAAAGATTCTGTACATAATAAGAAACTGTGATTTTGTGAATGATCCTTTGTAATTGAAAGCGCATAAGGCTATAAAGATACATATTATAATTGGAGTGGCATGCTCAATGCATGTGATTCTTTCGATTCTGCAGCTTGTTTACCTGGGAATTCACTTTTCTCAACTGTATATAAACCAAAGATGGTGAGGAAAATACTGTAAACACATGAAAAGAAAACATATCACAAAAGGAGAAAATAATCTGTGACGATATGCTTAGAGATTAAATTCATGCTGTAATACTGCCTTTCACAGGTATAAAACATCAATATAGAACTTGAGCAGTTCATGAGAATATTGAATATCATTCTGGAATTGGAAGTGCAGGGGGGAGAAAGGAAGATGAGCTGAATCAGAGCAATTAGCTGCTATTTTTCAAGTATGTTTTGTTACTTTAATTTTCTAAACAAATATAGGTTATATTTCTGAATCTCTGTTACATCTAGCGCATTCTCAATGTAATTACATGTTCATTTATCATCTAGGCCCCAAGTCTCTATGTCCGTGTGAGTGATGTATGCAGAGCTAACTTGTTGTATTGCAGCACGTCTCAACAAAGGCTAGGCAGTGGCCTTAGTACAATCCTGATGCTACAGTGGCACAGCTACAGTGCTGTAGCAATGCAGTGTAGACACGTCCTGCAATGATAGAAGGGGGATTTCCATCATTGTAGGTAATTTTACCTCCCTGAGTGGTGAGAAACATTCCATTCCATTGCCAAGTTAGGCTGGCATAGCTATGGCACTCATGTCCCTCAGTGATGTAGATCAAGCCTAAGATGACTAAGCATTAGGCATAGTCCTCAGCACTGAGTGGACGTAGGTATCAAGACCTTTGTGCACATATTCCATTACTTCAAAAAACATAAGGTAAAAAAGAGGGGGATGTAAAGGGAGCATGGCTGTGTCTGAGCAGATGAGTTCTTTCTGTGAATCTGTGCATGCAAATGAAGCTCTTACGCCTAAGAACAGGGGACGTAACTGTTAACCCTGCTATTAGAGGAAGAACTTTGTGACCACACAATGTCACTTCCATTGATAGAGGTTTGCCTCTACTGTGCACCTTGTCCTGCTCCTCACTTTCTATCTTGTGCTTATAAACCTCCATTGATGCCTAAATTCATGAAAGCCTCTGCTGTTTACAACTGGAACTGCAGTCTTGACACATGCAACTCAGAACGCTGACCACAGCTTCCAGTGGCTGAAGCCAGAACTACAACACTGATTCTAGCTCAGATAGAACTCCTGTGCTTCCAGGAAATGCTTGCAAGATCACAAGAAGTTTGAAAAAGAAAGTGTTGAAAGCCATGAGACATGCAAAAACAGTGAGAAATTAACAGGGTTGAAAATCCTAATCTGCATTGTGCAGGATCAAGTCCAGAAAAGTCAGCATTTATCCCTATTTATGACACATTGGTATGAGATACCACAGAATTTCCCTATTCATTTAAACTGCAGAAAAATGAGCACTCTCAGATACTGTGGTGTGGTGGCTTCTGGAAAATCTTATGTACTTAAATAGTATCCACAGTAGATTTTCTTTGTCAGAGGACAGAGCAGTTTTTCTCCCAATGTGCACATGAATTGCTGGCAGTGTTTAGGTGATCTAAATCTTAACAACCTTGGAGTTCAGCACTTTAAGAAAAAAAAAATCAAATAGTGCATTGGCTGCCAACCCCGCAGGATGCTGGATGTCTTGACAGTATTTAAAGTTGCTAAAATTATTTGCATAATGGCCATTAGTTCTAGTGCAAAAGAATAGCACAACTCATTCCTCTGAGGAAGAAAATGAAGTTTATGTGAAAAACAACCCCTGATTTCATCTCCTGTAGTGGCTATAGAGGGCTGAATGCCAGTACTTGTGCTTCATTTTCTTAAAGTGACAGCAATGCGGAATAAGTAAAAACAAATTGACCATGTTAAATCACAACCAACATCATAAAATATAATGTAGAGAATTAAAGTCCATGTTCTCAAAGCGCAATAGATTTTAATAAGGTGTTGAATAACTCAAAGATTATATCTGTCTAGTAAAACACATCACAAAACACATCACAAAACAAAGTAGTTGGAGGTCAACATGTCAGCCAAAAAAAGTGAACTAGGATAGTTTAGTACAGGATTCAATACTTAGAAGCAGAAAATAAATTAAAAAGAGGAGTTTCCAGAATGGTAAGAAGAGACTTCAGTCATCTAGCTAAGAAACAGTACTCAGAATTATTCTAAGGTGGGAAAATTATATAGGTGGATAAATAGAAAAATATTATATGTATCATGGAGTGGTATTAGCCATTAGCTGTTACCTTCACATTAGAAGGCTGAATTTCAGCCTGCATCCTATTTCCATGTGCCCCTAAAAAAGAAACCAATCCCCCAGAAATCTCACATGCCACAGTCTTATCCTAGTGTGAAATTTTCTTTGGAAGTTTGTGGAAAAAAATCAACAATAAACCAGTAGTGTCTCAAACACTTCCTTTTTGTTCACTCTTTGAAAATGTTCCTCCGTTTTTGGCTCATCCTCTCTTCAGAATGAAAGAGCCTTCAGACCATACATTTGTTTTGTTGCCCTTGCTGAGCAGAAGTGCCTTTCAGCTTGTCTTGGAGGATTGGTGTACATAATCCCTATCAAGGTAGACAGGAATGGGTTAATGGTCCACAAAAGGAAATAGGCAGGGGCCTAACCCCTATCAAAGAAAGTGCTTTATCTACGTATTGGACAAGGAGAGTTCCCACATAGGTTCATCAGAGCAGGTGTAGAAAGGAGAGGCTGTAGAAATCTGGAGTGGGTTTGACTAATGTGGTTTTAAGGACATTTTTCCATACTGTTTAGGAATGATTGTATTGTCATTAATTTATGTTATTGCAGGAATGTGACTGGGGAAGAAATTCCAGGGGATTGTTAAGATATTAGTACAGAGCCTTTGAGTCAATCAAGAGTATAACTTTTTGTCAACCAGAAAGATGTGAAGACAGTCTTTAATCCCTGACAAAGATCTGTTTACTTTAACACCAATTAATGAATAAATGCTTCCTTGTTGTAATAAAAGGAGCTTTACTGTTTTTCGAAGTATGTGAAATAACAGCTTTACAGAAATATTGTAAAAAAAAATTATGTGAAAAATTTATTTTTTATCCTAAGCTCTCCTTCCTGCAAAGATTTATTCATGTGCGTAACTTTATACATATTATTAGTCTTACTAATTCTGATGGAACTGCTTGTGTAAAGTTATCCTTATGATTAAGTCTTTGCAAGATTGAGGCTCAAATTATTACAGTCTATATATCGGATTGTGAAAAGTTATTGCAGTTTTCTATACCAAAGTTGGTATAGATGTCAGAATAATCTGTCTTTCAATGTAATATGTATTCATGATGAAGTACGAGTCTGTTATAAGGGTGAAACTTAACAGCTGTATGCGTATAGAATATTGCCCTAAATGTCATCTATGTTGGAAAGAGAGGAGCAATACATTATAAGATAATGAAATACCAATAAAAAAATATTTGAGCCTAAATCTTAGCATTTGCTTTATATTTTATGTAATACACCAAAATATAACTTATATAGTCCAGGGAATTAGTGTGCATACTACACAGTACTAATAAGTAGCCACTGATCTATTAATGCTTAAATAGTGATGATACACACTGTTAAAGTCTAACCAAATGGAACCATATCATGCTCTCCATCTATGCCAAATACCATTCAATGTAAAATTCATTCCATAATGAAGCATGTGATTAATTGTTGCTTTTGGCTAGAAAAGAATTTACCCTTTGACTTAAGGCATAAGTATATTTTCAGAGAGAAGGTGGCTAATGACATATTCCAATGAGTATGAATGCCATCAACACATAAGCTGCCAGAAATCCTATTACATTATCAAATATGTGAAAATAATCCCCCTCTGATGTATGATGTGTTTAGTTCCCTGGCTGTAACTCCAAAAATACGTTTGCTAATATGTTGCCTAATTCTGAATCTGAAGCTTTTTATTCTCGTAAAACTTTTCTTGTTTTGTTCCCCCATGTGTACAGTGTCAGTTTTAATTTCATGTGCCCCACAAGAGTACTGTTCCAGCTCAGGGACTGTAATGTACTGGTAGTTAATAAGGCTTAAAAAAAAGGTTTTAGTAGTACTACTGCATTAAGATTTAATTTCTCAGGACCTGACTCTGCTCTGTAATGCCAGATTAATTCAGAAATGACTCCACTGCAGACTCTGAAATTGTTTCTGATTTTAACTATTATAACTGAAAGTAGAATTCAGGCCTCAGTTTTCACTGAAAATCAAGGCTAAATGAGCTCTCTTTTTTTATTTCTATATCAGCTTACACAAAATATACAATATGCATATTTTGGGACCACTTCGAGCTCTATAAGCTTAAAGACATTGTAAGCAAGCAAGGAGCCTACAATAAAATAAGTGAGGTTTTAGACTCGGGAATTAATAAGGACAACTTAATTTGGGTCATTCAGGACACCATGCAGAACCTACATATTAGCATGAGACACAATAAGGGAACATTGTTCTTTTCCCACAAAGCTGAGTGCTTCACACTCCTTCAATATTGTAACACATATTCACACTGGATGAAATGCAACTGTATGTTAAGGGTCAGCACAAGCCTAGTCACCCCTAAAGTCCCACTTAAGCATTGCTTTGAAGGTTTAAGGTGGTTCACATGCCTTGTACTAACACTCTACCCTTGAGTGAATGTCACTAGCCCACAATAATGAACACTGGGGCCCATTACAACCGTTCTTACACAGCCAAAGGAGATTGCTGTTATACACAATGTGAGTCCAGGCATTAAATGGGGATGGGGGAGGGAACTTTGCTAACTGTCTGAGTCAGTTCTAACATCTGGCCACCAGTCGGAAGATGCCAGTATTTGTATCCAATCTACTACATTAACACCACCAATATTTATATTGTTAATTTTTATATCCAATCTACAGAATTAATGTCAGAGTGTGGCTGTAAGGAAAATGTTGTTACTTGCTAGTATGTATTGTTACTTGCTGGTGAAAATTGGCCTTCTTGCTAAAGAACTGGATTAGGAGCTAGGAAGTTCATTTAAGTGGCATAGATTCTTTTGGCAGAACGTGAATTGGAGTTTGCATGAACAACATAGTAGGGCATAACTGAAAAATAAAGTGTGGGCATCAATAGATGCTCCTTGGAAGACCTGCTGGAATTGAAAATGACTGGATTTTGTGAATTAGTAAGTGAACAATTAAGAAAGAGGAAATATAATGCACAAATTGCAAAAGTGTGCACTGTATTTACTTGACTGGGTAGTTCAGGGGGTCTTTTTTATACTGGTGAATGTTTTGTAGGCTGTTATAACTACACAAGAATTATAATAAGCTCTTCACTACCGGTCGGTGCTATTAAATCTTTGCTGAGAAGTGGGGGAAAATCACAATTTTTAGTGTAAGAATTGTGAAGAGTGAAGATAAGTGATATGTTAGCTGATGAGGTGCTCCTCTTATAATGAGAACATTTATAATCTGGAAATGCATATGGAAAAGTAGATTAAAATTGATTGTACTAAAATAAACATTCATATAAAAACTTTGGGAATGTACCTCTGCTAGTGCATTTCAAACCTAAGATCATGAGAGGACAATAATCTGACCTGCCACAAAAGGCAGATTTTGCTGATGCCTTTTCATTATATCAGAGGCCAAACTAGAGAGCTTTACTCAGGCAAACTCACAGTCGGTAGGATATTCTCTGAGTAAGGATACAGAGCCTTATTCAACGGCCATTGAACTCAATGGAGAAACTGCTATGGAATTCAATGGATTTTGAATTGGAATCTGTCATGGGAGATCCCCTTTAAATGAGTCATCAGCTTTATTTCTGAATACTGTTATAACATGTTTATATATGAAACAGATAATTAGGATTTGAATACAAATATTCTAAGCAAATAGAAGCAGGTGATTGCTAACCTGCCCTCTCCCTGATGCTTAAAAAGGCCTATGAATCAACCTGAGATTCATCTGATATGTCAGAAACTACTTTTAACCCAGTGCAACTTTTTAGCTGATGAGACTTGATTTGATATAGTTAGGTTCAATGCCTCAGACACTCATTATCTTGCTAGTAACATGGAGCTGATTCTGTCTGGGCTCAATCCTAAAGTCCTTGGTCATGCAAAATTCTTGTCAAAGTCAATGGCAACTTTGCCTATGTAAGCAAAGTCAGGATGAGCTCTACCCTGACATCTGGTGGTGAATTGTAGAGAGTGTGGAAAGAATTTCAAGAATTTGCATTGGCATCTACCCCTCCCCCCGCCACTTAGCATAACCCCACAGCAGCTTGGGATGGTGATTTTAACAGCTCTGGAATCCCCAATTTCTTTGTTATTGGGGCAGGGGAAAAAAAAGTTTGTCACTCTGATTGTGTGAATGGGAAGCTGTGGGACTGCTTTGTGACAGAAATGACTCAACCTCAGTTGGGTGGTACTTGCTAAACATGGGACATGGGTTCCAAAACCCCATGAATTGAAAGAGGTTGGGGACTGGTATATGTACCTGATGGTATGGGCCCCTTTTGAGGCACATGCCTCTGTCCAATGTTAGAGTAGAGCTAATTTTTTATTCTATTAGGAGTCCATCTAGAGACTGCTGAGCTGAATTCATGTTGGGCCAATGGTGCACCAGCACCAGGGCTCCCCTACTAAGAGCTGAAATCACTGAAAGAGCTGAATTGAGATCACGGAGTGCTGTGTTAACTAGTGGGGGAGCCTGAAGACCTATCGTTAAGTGGCTAGCAGAGCAGAGCAGTTTGCAGCGTGTTGGAGCAGCCCATGGAACAGTGAGCGGAGTGAAGCAGCTTGCAGGGACAGCTGGAGGAGCGGCACAGCTGGTGTGGTGGAGCTGGTCATGGTGAAGGCTGCAGCAGAACTCCATGGAGAGGCGGAGCAGTTGGCCCTGGCCCACATAAGGTGCCCCTTAACACCCTGTGTGGACTCCCCCCCTTTCCACCAAGGCTGGGGGGGGGGTAAAACTGCAGATAAACTCTCGAATTCTGGGGTGGCACTGACCAGAGACTTTTGGGTTGTTGGACTTTGGAGTGATTGGACTTAAGACCCTAAGGGGAAAAGGACATTGCCAAACATACCTGGGGTGGGTTTTTTTTGTTTGCTTATGGTTTGTGTTATATGGTTCCTGTTTGTGGTGTTTCTCCAGTGGGATGCCGCATTGTTTCCTTCCTTTATTAAAAAGATTTTGCTACACTTGGACTCCGTGCTTGCGAGAGGGGAAGTATTGCCTCCTAGAGGCGCCCAGGGGGGTGTGGTATGTAAGTGTCCCAGGTCACTGGGTGGGGGCTCGAGCCAGTTATGCATGGCGTTATTGAAACGGAACCCCTGGATACTGAACCCGGCCCTTGTTGCTGCCAATTCAGAGGGGCAGAAGGGTTACACCTAAACAAAGGCTTCAAGACTGGGTCATAGATTTCATGTCAAGAAGGGATCATGTAGTCCAACCTCTTGTATAGCACGGGATGTAGAACATTGCCAAAATAATACCTGGAGTAGATCTTTTAGAAAAACAGCCAATCTGGATTTTCAAATAGCAAGAGATGGAGAAACTACCATGACGCTTAGTAAATTGTTCCAATGGTTAATATTCCCCCACTAAAAATGTACATGTTATTTCCTCTGACACTAAGGACTTGTCTACCATTACAATGCTGCAGCTGCACCACTGTAGCACTACCTATGCCAAGGGGAAAATTTCTCCCATCAGCCTAGTGTTGTTTAGACTGGGATTAGGTCAGTATAACTGCATCACAATGTAGTTATTCTGACATAGCCCTGGTCTACCCTACCAGCTTATCTCAGATGCAGGAATGCTACTGTTCTACAGGGACTGGGTCTCTACGTCTGTATATGTGACACTAAATTCCTGTGTTAGGCCCCCAAATTTTTAAAAGCAGTAACACCTTTCTGACTCAGGCTCGTAAATAGACAGAAATCAATCAAAACACAACTGCTCTCTTTTTTGTGTGTGCTGGTGACCAAGAGAGATTGTAGACATGCGCTAACCACATCAAAGTCCAATGTTAAAAAGAGATTGGGCACACAATATGCATGCATTTATCTATAACAAAGCCATCTTCATACTTAGAACCAAGTCACTACAACTACAGTGTCTATGTGGATTGGTGTAAACAAAACATTGACTCAATATCTGCTCTAGTCATTAGAGCATCAAATCAGATAAATGATTAAGTGAATGCTGCATAAAACCCTGAATATTTTCTTGGGGATCTGTTAATCATTCACTGATTCACCTTGAGGGTAAGATAAGTGGTGGATTAACCTGAATTTAATTGGTTCCTTAGTCCCGTACTTGGAAAGAGACCTACTCCTTAAGTCATTTGCTCAGTAATTACAATAACTGATATTTAATCCTTAAAAGGTTATGATGAAACGTCATAATTTTTCAAAAAAAAAATTGCATTGACCAAACTACATTAGCTGCAATAGATTAGACATCTAGTATTTTCATCCTAAGAATTTCATTAATGTATTTTTTTCTCATCTCAAATTTTCTTGAAAATAAGCAAATGAAAACATTTGCTACAATTATATAATTTCAAAATGTAGCCTTTTTAAAAATAAAATATATAAATAAATTGATATGAACTTGCAATTTCTTCAGATCAGTTGTAAGTAAGGATGGCAAGTCTTAGTGATGAGGGACTATTGTTTTTTGTATGAAAAGGTTTGCAAAACTAGTTCAGGTTAATAAATTTTATTGTGCATTAACTATATTGGGACAAATTCACCATTCACTACACTGAGCTTTCAACTACATTTCCCCCTCCTGTCCATTCCTGCTCTGTCCCTTGAGGGGGGCCTAACCCCTTTCTTTCCAATTCCAGGATGATCCTTGGGAGGGTGGAAATAGGCTTCTGGGCATATTGTAGAAGAGATGAGCACATAGACACTCCCTACTACTTCTACTAAAATAAAGCATAGAGCTGTCTAAGAAGCCATAGAATTTTGAATTTCTTTTAAGGTGATAAATCAAATCTGCCAATGTCAGCCACATCTGTGGTGTCCTTTTCTTTGTACTGTGCTGTTTGTTAGTATAATGCAAGAGTGCCAATAAGCCTGACAGATCAAACCCAGGAATTTAAAAAGACAAAATACAGTAGCCACAGTATTTGGCAATGTTAAAAGAATGATGGCATTTTTAAATGACATTTTTACACCAATGTTTTTAAATTAAGACTCTTAAGTCAGAGTCCTAAATCCATTCCTAGGAACCTCCTTGATTTTAAAAAGAGTTGAGCAAATGGAACTCATGGATTTAGGAGCCAAGTTTTAGGTTCCTATCTGAAAATCTTGGACTCAAGCCCTAGCCTTTGACTCAAATGTCTAGCCTGATAGCTGAGTGGTGCGTTGAGGGTTGTGCTGGAGCATTAAGAAGGAATTCTCCTCCAAGACCACTCTGTGCTAGTGAAGCTGTTCTGTGGTTTCTTCTGCAGCTCCTGCACGTGGAAGGAAAATTGCTGATATATTTTCATAATAGCAGAACCTCTGTCTCTATTCATGCTCCTCCATAAGAACACAAAAACTGCCATCCTGGGTCAGACCAATGGTCCATCTAGCACAGAATCCTGCCTCTGACAGTGGCCAGTGTCAGAGCTTCAAGGAGTGTAGAGAACACAGCAGCTAGAGAGACCCACCCCTGTTTTCCCCTCCTGGCTTCTGGCAGTCAGAGATTCCCTGAGCATCCCTGACCATCTTGGCTAATAGCCACTGGTGTTTCTATCCTCCATGAACTTATCGAGTTCTTTTTTTTAACACACTTACAATTTTGGCCATCACAATATCCCATGACAATGAATTCCATGGATTAATTCTGCATTGTGTGGAAAAAGTACATCCTCCTGTTTGTATTAAACCTGCTGCCTATTAATTTCATTGGGTGACCTCTGTTTTTTGTATTGTGGGAAAGAGTAAATAACACTTCTCTGTTCATGACCATTTCTAAGACCCAGGCTGACATCACTTAGTGAGCTCCCAATGAACTTGGAATCTGTGGTAAACACAATGCACATATACAGTGTGAATTCCCAGCCACAGGAAGTAAAATTACACTGGTTCGCCTTGGTTGGAGAGGGTAGCACAGGACAGACTCCTCTAACGGCAATCTTTTTGTTTGAGCACTAAATTAAAGAAAACCTTCTTAATACATTTTTAGCAATTAAGGTTATGTATACTAGAACTGCTCAAACAAGGAACATAGGAATTGTCAGACTGGAAAAGATCAACAGTTCATTTCAAAATCTTCTCTTGCTATGTGGCCAATACCATGTGCTTCAGAGGAACGTGTGAGAAACTCTAAAATGGACAATTGTGGAATAACTTGCTACAGGGAAAGTTTCTTAGTAACCCTCATATGCCGGTTACTGGTCGTGCCCTGAAGCATGATGGTTTATATCCACTTAAATGTACCATAAGAGAGTCACACTGACTTCCATACTCTAATCATTTCCAGGTTTAAAGTATGGGTTTTTTAATTCTTGGAGATTTGAGTAACTTCTAGCTAGAGTGGAAAGTCTCAGTTCAAGGCAGTGTGACAGCAGAAGATGGCCTAACCATTGTCATCAGTAGCATGCAGTCCCTGCTCTATAATAAGCTTAGTACGTGTTTTTAGTGCAGACAAATCACAATTGCTTCCTGGACCTCAACATAGCTAATTTTATGGATATTTTAAATTATGAGTTTAGATGAGATTTGCTTTCATTGATAGGTCTAATAAACATCAGTCAATAAATAAAACCACATTATTACTTGAAAGATACAATATAATTGACGGCTGGATATTCTCTAAACATGTATAATCAGTTTTGCTACAAATCTCAGCTGACTGTAGCTTATTTTATGAAAAAAGAATCTATGGGTGAACTTTTTCTTCTGCAAACCATAAATTAAAATGTGGTCCTTGTTAAGTGCAGCTTCACAAATTAATATGAAATATAGTGCTTTTTCATAAGCTTTGAGAACCAGATTTAAAAGCATATTGGTGTTTGTGCACAGCAGGCAATAATGATCCATTATCCTGCAAGCAGAGGAGCTAGCAGCAACACATAAATAAGAAGCAATTGGACCATCTGCTTTGATTTCTGCAGCATCCCCAGAGGATGTGTGCAGGAGCTGACACTTCTCTCCCATCTGCCCTTACATTATCAATTACAATTAAATTATGCTGCATGCTAGAGGGCTGGCAGATATGGATTATAGATTGTGGCACCTGAAAAATATAGAGGAAAATACATATGTTGCAAGCCAGCTCTTTATTTACAAGTCTTGACATTTTTCCTCACTTTCTCTGCTGCCTTTTTTTAAGCTTCCAAGAGACATTTCAGTTTAGTGTGAACTTGAGAAGAAATTAGGTGTAACAGTATAGCACCACATGCATAATATTTCAGTTTCCTTTTTTACAGCTGAAACTTGCATGGAGCACAAAACATCAGGTTGAACAGATTTTAAATTATGAGAAAAAATAAGTTGTGAAAACATCTGGGTTGGCTGTTACTGCCTGTTATGTTTATAAAACATGTTAGAACAGGAGGGGCGATGCACCCTGTACATTTTTGGCAGCTTAGAAATCATGTGTAAAACTGTAACTTTTATGAAATGTTAAGTGTTTATGAAAGCTCAGGGAGTGGTAGAAGCAGGAACTGAAGGCCACAGCTCTGGTATACTGCAAGCAGGCACTCTGCTGAAGTATCTTACCACAACCCATAGGAATGCTACCCTCTTTTGACCAGGGAATACTTTTGTTGCAAATTCATTCAATTTTCGACCTGTTTGATGGATGGTTGCCAGTCGTGCTGAACTGCAATTTGGTTTTGTGGTATGGTATTCTGACCATTAATGCTGACATATCAACACTACATAACAACCTTCTTTTTCACCCTGACTCTAACTGGAAGCCTGGCACATTCATCAATTGTATCAGTCCATTACCCAATATGGGATGTTCTTAGATGTATACAACTCCAAACGTTGCCTGTTGTACCTTGTTCATAGTTTCTAAGAGTATTCTGTCTCCTACCATTTTCAGTATCCTTAACTCTAATAAGAGAGCAAAGCATTTAGCAAATGGCACAAAGTAATCATAATTTGGCTTATTTAGATATTTCTGGTATATGAGAGATCCTTTTGACAATGCTGTCTGATCAATACTTTATTCCTATGTTAGAAAATTGACTAATGGTTACATGGTACAAAGTGAACAAATAAAGCACAGTTTTAAGATAGATTGTTTAGGCTATACAATGGAGGATAATGCTAAGTTATCACATGTCCCATAATAGCAGAAGAAATGAGAGGTAATATATTGGCTGTAGTATGCAAATTAAAGGGCCAGATCTGCTCCCATTGAAGTAAATGGCAAACTCTCACTAGATCACCAGGGCCGGCGATTCCATTTAGGCGACCTAGGTAATCGCCTAGGGCAACAGGATTATTGGGGGGCGGCATTTTGCCGGGGGGGTGGCAGACGACTCCGGTTGACCTGCCGCAGGCGTGCCTGTGGAGGGTCCGCTGGTCCCGGAGCTCTGGTGGACCTGCCGCAGGCTTTCCTGCGGACGATCCGCTCCGGTGGACCTCCTGCAGGCATGCCTGCGGCAGCTCCACCAGAGCCGCGGGACCAGCAGACCCTCTGCAGGAACGCCTGCGGCAGGTCCACAGGTCCACTGGAGCCGTGGGAGCAGCGCGCTGGGCGGCGAAATGGCCATGTGCCTAGGGCGCCAAAAACACTGACGCCGGTCCTGTAGACCACATCTATCTATTTAGGGTGGCCCCATTAGTAAAATGTCTCAGTACCTCATAGCCTTTCATTTATTTATACTCACACAACATCCCCATGATAAGAATTGTAGACCTTATTTTCCAAAAGGGAAACTGAAGCACATTTAAAATAAAGGCCTAAAGGCCAAATTTTTAAAGGTATTTAGGCATTGCTTTATTCAGCATTGCAACACCTAACTGACTTAGGAGACTAAGCCTCATTGAAAGTCAATGGGACTTACGCTACCAAGTTCCTAAGTCTCTTTTGAAAATGAGCGTTAGCTAGCTGTTGCAATGTTGAGTAGCACAGTGCCTACATACCTTGAAAATCTGGTCTGTAGGCACTTAGAGTCAGCTATGTAAAGATATTCAGGCATCTAAAGATGGGGATATGTTCCTAGATGACGTACCCAAAGTCACACAGGAAGTCTATGAAGGAGCAGTGACTTGAACATTATCCGCCTGAGTCACAGGATACCTCCCTAGCCATAGGACCAGTCTTCCTCCACTGGGTTCATTGACTTCAATGCAACTACATTGATTTACACTAGCAGAGGGCCTGTCTCAATAGTTATTGCCCTTCCTCTTGAAGAAAAGTTGCAGGGTGTCTCTTTAGGGTCCACTACTACCAGAACTTATGCATGTTACATCAGGACCCAAAGAGGTGCTTGAATAACCAAATTCTAATATTCACAAAGCCCAGATTGTACATACTTCAGCTTTCTTATGGAAAATTGGCTTCATGACATCTTGCAGACTTTCCCAATGCTGCACGGGGGGGTGAGACAACCTATAAAGGGAGGGAAAACTAATGAAAAGGTATAAAGTAGCTAAAGTGAGAAAAGTATACATTTTCCACATAACTACCAACAAAATGTATAATATAAAATCATGATATAATCTTGTTTCTTCAGTCAACATTTTTAAATAAAATAAAAATATTTCTTCTGTTAAATAGTTTATAATCTTTTTTAAATTTACATACTTTACTTAGATGTATTAATAAATGAATGAAAAGTATTAGTCTAGTTTATATACATGGTCAGTAAAACTAGTGTTATTAGCCCAGTGGGTACTTATTTCTATGAAATTGTTGTAATTGCTTTGGAAGAGAATTTACATTCATTATGGTAAAATAATTAGAGGTTATGTGCATTACGTTTCACTTCTCAGCAACAGCATTTGTATTTTGAGAATTATCCCTGTAGCTATTGTGTGGGTTTTTCAGAGGGAAGGCAGGACATTCCTGTGCATATTTGTAAGCTGCAAAATTAAAAGCAATGTCAGTTATGAATTTGGAACTTGATCCAAAGCTCACTGAGGGCAATAAAAAGACCCTTACTGGCTTCAAAGAGCTTTGGATCAGGTGCTTGACTATGTCCACTAACCATGTCACGTGATGACAGGTGCCTTCCCTTAAGTAGTAAATTATGGGCAAAATATGTGGTAAAATACAGAGTTAAGCAAAGTCTGTCTGGATGCTGGTAATATATATCCAATACATACCCAGCATTCGAGCTCAGATGAATACTATGGATACCTGTGGAATTGTGACACAGACAATCCAAGGGGAAACAAAGGAATACAAGCCTCATTATGAAAGTAGATCAGATTAAGGCTTTTAAAATGAAATTTGTCACAATGCAGATAGTTCCCCTTACAAGGCCACTCCATGCCATTTAAATCCTTATGGTGGAATGTAAGTGGAGTGGAGAATGAAAGATTGAATAAGAGGGAGAAAAGAAACACATGCACACAGCCCAGAAGCTGGGACACTAATAGAAGAATACGATGAAGAGTGAGTTAAAGGATACTACTCTAGCTGGAAGAATCTCCCACGGGCAGCAGCTCACATGTTCTGAGGGAACATGTCAAATTTGATAAAGTTCCTCCAGAAACCAGGTAGGTCTCCTGCCAGCTTACCTGCCCAGCTCCTCAGCAGCCCACCTGGCAGGCTGACAGGGAGCTGAGAGCCTGGAAGCCCTGGCAGTCCTGGATTCCAGGCTTTATGGCTTCTTGGCCAACTGGGCTCCCAGGACCTCCAGGGTATAGCCCACCATGACCTAGGGCTCGCATTAGAGAATAGTTAATTCTTTTTTACTGAGAATTTTGAAATATTGTGTTTTGTTCCAAATAGGAACTAAACCAGATTTTGAAATCTTGAAATCCTCCATGAAATAGAATTGCCATTCTCTGCCCAGCTTGAGGAATCACGTGGTTGAATATAGTGTATCAGTCTTCTCTCCTAAGGATCTGACTTCTTCCATAAGATCAAAATTTCACACTGAGAATGGTTGTGCATTTCTCATAATTTACATGAAAGTGCAGGGTAGATTTGTGGGACACTGAATATCCTTATCTGCATGCTATATGCATCATACTTGTGTATTCATCTTAAATGTACAAGTACCAATACTTTTTGTTTTCTTTAACTCAACAAGTGTCCAAAGCAGTTCCAGGGGACAGGTAGAAATGTACAGTTTCAAAATCTGTGCTAACAACCCTAATTGTGCTGCTCTGAATTCTATCTCATGTTAACAGTTTCTTTTAAAAGGCCTGCTGATCAAAAACCAAATAATTTTGCACCTTATGAAAGTGAATTTAGTTCTTGCATTTAACTTGATGGTGTGGGAACCTGTATCTCCTCCTTAAAGCCTAATTAACATGGAGACTACCCTCTCTGATGAGTTCATAAGCAGTTCACAGACAGGTGGGATGTAGCAACTTTGCAAGACACTGTTTAAAGATCTTTGACATCTGAGAAAGCCACAAAATCCAATAATCCTACTTTCAGAACTCCAGGATGTCCTCTGAGATCAATCTCATATCTCAACATCACATAAAGAGAGTGCATTGCATTATAGACTGTTTTTTATTGAACACTAACTAAGCAACAGCATTAGACATTCTTGAAGAAGAGCATTTACCAGTGGGACTGGAAAAGGTTGTCAAATTCTGAAATTTTTACCCATGATTAAAACTGCACTTTAGAAATTGTTACATTATTAATAAAGGTCAGCTTATCCTCCATGTATGTTTTAACAGTATCCAACAGATTATGTATGGGGAAAAAAGTGGAGCAGTTTCTATGTTTATCTGTGCCCACGAATAAAGCAGATTTTAATTCTCTCTTTTTTTTAATCATCATCCTGTCATTGCAGATACTCTTTCAAGTATGTAAAGTGGGGTGGGAAACAGAGAGCCCAAGGGGTTTATGGTTTCGTCCACATAAATTAAACAGAATTTGAGGGCATCTGGAAATATAATGAAAGTGTCTGAGAAGGAGTCAGGTTGGATTAGAAGTGTTTAGGTACTTCCCCATATCCCTCTGTGTGTATATATGTATGTCTATTGGTGTGTTTATGTGCATACAAGTTCAGTTTTTGCAGAAGTTGAAGAGGGTAATTTCAGAGTGTTATGCATGTATTTAACAACAGTGGGCACACTTCATAATTTTGCTCAACAAAATTCCTCATGAGTCTTCCCCAACCAAAATAAAACTGAAAACACCTGTAATGTTATTCAGGAATAGTTTTCCTGAATAAATCTGTGTATGGACACTCTTATACCAGAATTAGGGTATATGATGGGGTGTGTACCCCACATAGGCAAGGAATAGGTTATGTGGGCCTGAGGCCAATTAATGCATCTGGCTGCACCTGAGGGTATTCCAGGCTTAACTAGTCATGAAGCTCAGCTGGGGGGAAGGAGCTGGGTGATGACTATACAGAGGGGAAGCACAGTTTGCAAAGAGCTTGCAGGGAGACACCCTGCAATCACAAGGTGGGATTAACACATATAAAGACTGGGAGAGTCAAGGAGGAAGCCTATGGGTGGGTTGGCCCTGGAATCCTCTTCTCAGTAGAAAAGTGTCTGGTAAGAGGGGAGGAGAGACAGGGAGCAGCCAGTGTGGAGTTGTAGGCTCTGATGATAAGCCCTGATAATAATTCAAGGCTGGGTTTCCAGAGAGGCATTAAATTAAGAGGAAAAAACTTTAAGTGTCAGGAAGGCAGAAGGTGGTTTTAAGTGTGTGTTTGGTTTGGGATTTCTTGGGGGATTTCAGAGGGCAGCCCTGTGAACCCTGTTCTGAGAGAAGGGTAAGCCTAGAGAGGTTTGTGGGGAAAAGGCCACAATAGAAAGAGCCCAGAGACCTTGCCTTCTCCCTACATCATCATGGGCTGGGAGGGCCTGTGTTCCCCTACCAAGTGATGTGAAACCCCCTGACATAAGGGCATGAAGACACTTGAAGCCCTGAGCCAAGAGGGTGCAAAGACCCTAGAGTCCCAAGTCAGTGTTGAAGACCTATTTGTTGGACTCTTTGACAGCAGAAGGAGTGGGACTAAAGTGTGATCAGGCCGGAGGGTGGAGCAGTGAGAAGAGACCACTGCAGGATGAGAGTGCATGTTGGCAGAAGTGCTTGAGAGGAAAGATCCTGCTACTCTAGTGGTGAGTTCACTCTTCTGTAGGATGCCTCTTTCCAGTTTAGATTAATCAATTTTGAGTAAGGGTCTGCACATGTAGTTATTTAGGAATAGATATTGTGCTTCAAGTTTATACTCTCCCTTAATCTGAATTATCTTTCATGTGTAGGTTAGCCCTAACTCTAACTGAAAAGGCTGGTTTTTTTTTTACTGCTGCTATAATCTACTCCCTTCTTGGATAGCAAAATTTCTATGTTGTTGCACTGATTTACTGCCCTGTAAAAGTCCTACTTCTGGTCTTGATATGCCAACCTTGGAAGCCTTTTACTGGTTGGCCCTAGAAAGCAAGTTCCAGATGGCTAACACTTAGAGTCAGTGCATTACATAAAGGGGGGGAAAAGTCTTCTGTATTTTGCTGTCTAAATCTGCTCATATAACTGTTCTGACTAAATCTGTGCAAACAGTATGCAAAGAAACAAACCAGACAAAAATAGTCTTTCTCCTTATTTTACTACAAACTGGAAACTCAAACAATGTTTATTCAGCATTTCAAACCTGTACTTGCTTTGAGTGAACATACCCTTCCCCCTTTTTAAATTGTGTTTTTGCTTAATATTATGTGACATTCATTTTTTCCTCTTGCATTCTTGTTGAAGTAGTATTTTTCAGTGTTTCTACTTTCCAAAGCAGGTTTTAGGTGCCTCAAGTCTGAAGCCCCTTACTGCTGCAATTGATATTTCAGTTGTCATCATATTTGACTGGGTAAAACATATCAAGATGACAGTATATGGGTTGATAAGATGATATCAACACACTGTGTAATAATGGAACATTTCAGTAACTGCCTTTTAGAAGGGTTCCTTCATTTTTAAACAGAAGCTTAGGTCCCCATACAAAATCTGCAAAAGCCCACTCCCAATTGTATGTGTAAATTGGGATAACTGGGATCAATCTGTGTGTGCACACATGAATATTGATGTCTATTCAGTCATGGTGCTAAACATCTAATAGTGGAGGAATTTTACATGTAGATCTTGGATTTTTACATGTGAATCTGAGTTAATGCAATGTCAGGACAAGCTTCTCTGTATACATATCTTAAATCCTAAAGCTGTTCTGAACCTGTTTAGATGGTCCCAGGACTCCACCTTGAGCTTCTTGATTTTTTTCCAAATAGTCCCAAGTTGAAGGACTCTCTTTCCTACGTCTCTTTCCATTCTCACATGGAAACTTCAATAGTCATATATACAACATGGCAGAGCATCAGTGTGTTGCTGTTTTTAAGACTTGTGACAGCATGCTCCATGCCTCGTCCCTCTCAGATTTTTGGATGGCACTTCGGATTCTTAAACCTTGGGTCAAGGGCTGTAGCTATCTTTAGAATCTCAAATTGGTACCTTTTTTGTGTTTCTGTCAAATCTGCAGTGAAAGTGTCCTTAAAATGAACATGTGCTGGGTCATCATCCAAGACTACTATAACATGAAATATATGGCAGAATGCAGGTAAAACAGAGCAGGGGACATACAATTCTCCCCCCAAGGAATTCAGTCCCAAGTTTGTTTAATGCATATTTTTTTAACAAGTGTCATCAGCATGGAAGCATGTCCTCTGGAATGGTGGCCAAAGTGCGAAGGGACACACAAATGTTTAGCATATCTGGCACATAAATACTTTTGCAGCTGGAATTGCAAGGTGCCTTGCAAATGCTTGTTCTTGCTTTCAGGTGACATTATAAACAAGAAGCAGGCAGCGTTATCTCCTGTAATTGTAAACAAACTTGTCTGAGCAATTGGCTAAACAAGAAGTAGGACTGAGTGAACTTGTGGGCTTTGAAATCTTTGTTTTTGAGCACAGTTATGTAACAGTGCAATTTACAAATGTAGATTTGTTTTTTCATGACAAAGATTGCACTAGTGTGTATATGGGGTGATTTGGAAAATATTTTTGTTTATCATTTTTCTGGTGCAAATATTTGTAGTAATATACACTTTGTATTCCATGTTGTAATTGAAATCAATATATATGAAAATGTAAGAAAAACATCCAAAAAATTTAATTTTAATTGGCTGTCTATTGTTTAACATTGCAATTAAAACTGCTATTAATCATGATTAATGTTTTGAGTTAATTGCATGAGTTAACTGTGATTAAATCAACAGCTTTAATATTGTCCTAAATAACCTGGCATTTCAGGCTAGTGTCATGACAAGTGTGGTACCTTTTCATGTTTCTTCTTTGAATCACTTGTCTGCATTTAACTATACTCCCCAAACAGTACCTTACTAGTACCTTGGTACAATCTAATACTTCGGAAGTTGATATGGCATTCATGGAATGGATATTTAAATGGTAGTAAAGTACCAGCAAATCAGCTTTCCAGCCTTTGAGTGATTCTTGAAGTACTGTCTTATGGCTACTCTCCTGTGAATATCAGTGACCCAGCGGCCCCAATCCAGCAATGCGCTTAAACTTAAATATGTACTTGTTTAACAATATAAATACATAAGGGTTTTGCAGGACTGGGAGCTAGAATCCTGCAATACAAACAAATATGTATCATAAAGGAAATGTTTCCTCTTTCCATTACAAAATAGTTTCAACCAAACATTATTACAGGAGTTTAACACAGTAAATATAAGTCCTATGTGTATTATGATGGGCATCTTATAACACCTGTATTATAGAAGTCTAATATACCATGGCTTTAGGCTTACAGAGAAGTCAATAAAATTAACAGTTTGAAATTCTATTTTCATTCATTGTAATGGTTTACAAGTATATTACATTCTCTACTTCATTCTGACACAAGTCAATAGGTAACCAATGTAAGTGTAGTTCATTTATATTTGAATTGATGTTCTGTCCCTCATTAGCATATGTTTCTAATGCATTCTGATACATTAGTAAATAGGCTTGTCTGATTAATCATTAGCACATGAAAAGAATTAGCTGTCTACTGCCAAATGGAATTATTGACACTGATAATAAGAGGTACTGTATCATCTGGAAGCTGGTGTTTTTAAGGGAGGGATGGAATTCGTTGGCATTTCCATTTGTAAACTGAAATATTTTTTCATATATGGAATAATTTTATTCCTGTCAATCACTCACTTCACTGTATATTTTCCCTTACTCTTTATCTTGATTATACAAAGATGCCAATGCTAATGACTGAAATACTTTCAGTCGTGCCATCTTCAAATTGTTGTTGTTCACCCTAAGGAAGAAGTGTAACTTTTTTCCTCTAAAGCAAAACTGTAGAACCACAGCATTGTGATGCGGAGGGGGAAATAAAATGTAAAACTTGACCCATGCAATGCCCTGAATATTGCACTAGGTTGCTACTATGAGTCAATGTGACACACCTAAAAGGGTCACAGCCCCATAATTTGAAACTATTCATGTGATTCTCCCTTGCTCTTGTCTATGCCATTAGATTTAACAGCACTTTGGTGTGATTGCCATACACGTTAAAGTTAACTATATGATAAGAGCACAACTTAATCTAACCAAGTCTTGTAAATCACTTAACTATTCACACAGTAGGGTCATTCTAGGCTGAATATTTGCAACATATGATGAAAATGTTGCAACTATTCAGCTCTTGCACTGAATACTTGTACACTTCAGAGGTGTAGAAATTCATATTCTACAGTATGTCAGCAAAATGCTGACAAGAAAACTGAACATAGCTATTTTTTTTTGACACATCGTTAACCTCCAATATGTTCAGTTAATATTAGATAGCAAGAGGGGGAAATGTGTTAACCATGTTGTAAGCTCTTATTAATAACACTGCATGGCTGTAGTTAATTTTCTTGTAACATATGCAAGAAAATGCATACGTTTAATTTAAATAATATCAGAGAATTTGGCCAGACCAGGTAGACAGGAAGAAGACAAAGGGACTATTCGCTCATGCTATGGTTGCTCCTGGCCTATGGGGGTAGAGAGGAGTTGCAGAAATACTATCATTAATGTTTGGCAAGGCATCCTCAGGGTAATAAAAATGGCAATGTCTAGTCACAGTGGCAAAGCTGCTGTTTACTCTTCTGCTCCTGGACTTACTATCCCTGCTTATGCATGGCTGCGGCTGCTGCTGCTTTTACTTCAAAGAGGAGACTTGCTGCAGCTACTATTCTAGTACTGGCTTCTAAGGAAACTGGAGCCACCTGGCAAGACTGTAAATATTCATATATCCCTTCTAGTCAGTCTGCAATGAGCTCCAGGTATGACACCCACAAATTTCCCCTCTCCATATGGCAGAGCTCTTCTATAAGTCTCTAAACCCTCTGACAAGCAGGTTCAGATACCACCATCCCAACAGAGAACAGACGGCTTAACACCCCACCCCAATGAGCAGTTGCTTCAACTGATTGCATACTGTATTGTACTATAAAAGTGAATCAGGCATGGTCTTTTATGAAAACTTGTGATGTTCTGAACTGGTCACTGAGATGCATAACTATAGTCTACCCACATGTATATAGAAAACTATTTTTTCATAACCTGTACTATAATTTCAACTACCCGTTCCAAGCCAGGTATTTACATAATACTAGTTCCAAGTAACAACACATCTGCTAGCTAGGAAGAGACAATGGTGGACCACTAGAGTTAATGGAAAGGTACTGGGAAATTCCAGCTCTCAAACTAAAAGGGGATTTTTGCACTCTGAGTAAGTGGGGAGGGAAAAGCACTTTAAAAGTAGGCTTCTGTATGAGGCTTTTTAATCCAGAAACTTAAGGTCAGCCTCTATGCAGGAAGCTGTCTGGCACTCTTGACACCCCCTCAGCTACAGGGTGTCCCTGGAAACTGTTCAAAGGCTACAGGTAACTTGTATTAGAAAATAGATTTCATCTAATATAAAAGTGTAAAGCCTGGGGTTGTGTCTTTGTTCATTTACTGTGAAACTTGTACACGTTTACTCTCCTTTATAATTTCATCTCTGAAACATTTTTTTTGTTTTTTATTTTTCTATAAATAAACCCTTTGCACAACAGAGAGCTGCTTGGGGTAAAAAAACTATGTGGCAGGTATGTACCAAAGTAAGTTGGTGTCAGGGGTGGAGAGGGCTGTCATAAACATACAGCTAAGGGTAGCATAAAATCCCTCCTTTTACTTATAAAGGGTTAATCCCTCCTTTACTTGTAAAGGGTTAAGAAGCTCAGATAACCTGGTTGGCACCTGACAGAAAGGACCAATAAGGGGAGAAGATACTTTCAAATCTGTGGGGGGAAGGTTTTCGTTTTTGGTTCCTTTTGCTCTCTTGGCGAGGAACCAGGGTAGGGGAAAATACATCTTCCCCAAGCCATATCTGAACTAAGTATCTAATATTACAAAAATAATTAGTAATAGCAAGGAAATGCATTAGATAATCTTTTGAGTTTTTTCTGAACTAAGAGGGAAGTTTATCCCTGTTTTTGTAACTTTAAAGATTTGCCTAGAGGGGAAATCCTGTTTCTGAATTTTTTGTTACCCTGAAAGGTTATTTTCCATCCTGATTTTACAGAGGTGATTTCTTTTACATTTTCTTTAAATAATTTTTTTTTTCAGAATCTGATTTTTCAGTATTGTAAAGACCCAGGGAGGCTTATCTGTACTCACTTTGTAACAAGTTAGTTAGGAAAGGGAGTAGAGGGGTTTGCGGGGATATTTTGAGTAAAGTAGGGCTCGAAGTGGCCCTTCGTAAATGTTTGTTTAAATTATTTGGTGGTGGTAGCGATAACAAAGGATTGTTCTGTGTACAATGACCCATACCAAATGAGTGGCCCATGTTCTCTGCTGCCTTTCAGGCTTTCATGAATTTTGCTGCCTGGCTGACTTCATTTTTATTAATGACCCATACCCCAGGCTTCAAAGATAATAACACATAAACCCCTTCCCTCCACGCCACACCTTATCCAAGCAGAGCAGCTTCACAGATCACTCAACTTTAGGATTAAAACCTAACTTTCAAATATATGGCAGTTCTGAGACTTCTTTACTCCGATACACTGCTTTTCAGGTCGAATGTGCTAAATCTAAGTGTGTGTTTTTGCTATCCTCTCTAGATTCAAGTGGGTAATGCAATTTGGCTACACCATCTAGTGCTTGCCAAGTGAATTAAATAAATAGGGCAGAATTTGCCACTTTGCAATCCTGCTGCTATTGGAAAGCAAGGATTTTCTTGTAGACAGCAATGGCCCACAGTGAGTTTTAGGTCACATATAATTCAGTTTTCATTTTGTTGGCCTTTTAGTCAACATATTCACATGAGCCGGGTTGTGCCCTTGCATTCCCTTGTCAATGGTACAGGATAGGGCAGAGAACCCCTCCAATGCCGCTGTAAGAATCGCATGTCCACGAGCATTAACAATACTAAAGTCATGTCATGTTCTTCTACTGTAAAACATCTGTGCAGAATTCTCTTCTGCCATGTCTATGGCACTGAAATAACATGGATGAATTCAAAATCAAATGAAGAGTCTTCACCTGCCTTCTAAAAAATTAAGCCTGTTCCCCACCCGAAAACCCTTGTATTTGGTTACCCTGAAACCCTGTATTGGTCATGCAGAAACGTTTTCTGCTCTTAGTTTGCAGTTTTATTTGCAGAAACATTTACACCTGTAAATATTGCAGGCATGTTTCAGAAGTACCTTTTGAAAAATTCACTCTTTACATTACAGAAAGTAACACTTTTCTTCTAAGTTTAAATATAGCATCTTCAAATTTTAGTTTTCTTGTATGTGACAGTGTCTGGAACAACTAAGCTCAATTCTCCTGGAAAAATTGACTTAAATATCCATAAGCTGATATGATCTTCTGTAAACATGAGGGCTGAGAGACTTACTTCTGTATTAGTGCAATTATTATTATTTTTTTAAAGTAGCTTCAAATTACAAAATGTACAACATGAAGCATGTCATCCTTAATTGATTTTTCTTTTTAGGAAGACTTAAACTAACTTTCTTTCAGCATGCTCTGAACACTTAAATTCATCATCCAGTGCTGTTAAGTTGGATAACAAACATTGGCTCAAAACTAGGCATGCTAATAACCTTCATTACTATAACTTTGGCAGAGTATAATTGAAAAGATCATTTTTTTTTTATGGTGTTGGTGCCTCACAAAAAAACTTCAGCTATCTATCTAGATTTAACATTAAAGCACAGTTGGGCACCTTTAATGTGTACCAGCAGGGTCTACATGGACCAATTAATGTGTCTTACATTAATGTAAGAACTCTCACTTCTATAGTGCAGGTTGCCACACCACATAGACAGATGCCCTTGAGAGTAGAGAATATCATGGAGTTCTTTGGAAGTGCTCCTCCTCTGAGTGTCATCTCAGTCTTGGCTGGGTTCAACTGTAATTAGGTGCTCAAACCCAGATCTATTGACACAATTCAGCCAAGAGGATATGAGCATCATCATTTCCAGGAGGTGGTAGAGATGGACTGGCCACGTGCTTTGGATAGAAACTGAGTCCATAACCAGAGTAGCAAAAAGATGGACATCTGAAGGCAAGCAAAAATGAGGCTGCCCAAAAACAACATGGCGGAGAGCTGTGGAAGCCGAGCTGAAAAACCTGGGGCACAGCTGGCAAACCAATGACAGACTTGCCAGAAACAGACAGGAGTGGAGGAGCTTTGTCCCTGCCCTAAAAGCCAGAAGCATTATGGGAACATGATGAGTTTGGTGCTGATTTGGGCTAGACACTGAGAAACTGAAAGATGGTACTCTTTTTGTTTTTGAGGCATAAGTAAAAGGTGCACTGTTGGGCCCTAAATGAGGAGGAAGAAAAGCAAAGGTGTATCTGGCAACCACACTACTTGTGTGGTGGTGGGTTGTTTGTGTTTTTTTTTTTTAAAAGAAAAATTCTCATCTTGCCAAAGTGCTGCACATAGAATTAAAATACACACTATGAAAAGGAAATCGAAAAAGTAAAAGACTGCAGAACAATTTGTGTATGTGGTGAGAGATTAATACATAAGCACCAACATTAATTCAAATGGAAATTGCCAAGAAATTATTTTACACTCTTTTTTAAAAATAAAAAGTAGGGAGGGATCTGTCCCATGAGAGAGTTCAACACCTATATGGGCACCAAATTCAAAAGACTAACCTATGTTAATTCAAAATCATGACCCACCCTACTAACCCTCAATCATACATGTAACTTTTTCTTAAATATGAGCGTAGCAGTGGAACTACTGTGGGGAAAAAATACAAGACTGGGTGCTTAGGTTTGGTGGTATTTAGCTTTGCTATTGCTATAGCTAAAATCTTTAGATTGCACAATATTCATCTATCAGTGTTTCCTAGGTTTTGTCCAGAGGCCTAATTAGTGCCTGAACTTGTAGCCCTGCTGTATGAAAAGTACTGACTTTAATATGTCAGTGGGACTTTTACATGTGCAAAGACCATTAGATTAAGCTTTTACTCCATGCTAGAATCATTTCAGCTCAATGCCCTACTCTTTCTCATATTTGAAACTGAAGCAATAAGGTTGTTTTATGAAAAATTCATAATATTTTGATTTCTTAAGTTGGATTTCTGGATGTAAATAATACTAACAGTGTATTTTTCATGTTTCTCAGCACTTACTGTATCTTATGTAAATACAAGTGGGCAACATACTGTAAATCTGCAACTGGAGAATTATTGACCTGAAACAAACTCACTTTTACTGAGAACTGTCTCTTTCTACTGGTCTGATTCATGGTGTAACAAATTCTTAATTTCCTATAACAGTGCACAGAAACACTGTAAGAAACCCTTCTCAGTGCTGAGGGAATAAAGCAAGAAAATGACATTTTTACTAAAATAAACAACTTGGCTGAAACCCATGCTGTAAAATACAAGTGCAAAAAATCCCACTTAAATTGTGAAGGGGGAAGAAGCATCCTCTAATACTAAAGCTATACCAACAGCAATACATACAGAAGCAGGGAACAGTGGAGAAATATTAATGTTTTAAAGCAACTGTACATTGCTAGAAGCAGACCAACAATAAATTATAAACTGCTGTCAGGGCCATACATTAGTTTTTTATATATAACTGATTGTATTGTTTCACTGCATACTTTCTAATATATACACTTTCTAGTAAATTAATTTTCCAGTATTTTTGAGTTATATTGGATTATATTTGACACTACTTTGTCTCCCAACCTACTATGTTTACAAGGCCCTGGGTCAAGTCTTAACAGAGTTAGCTGTGTTTCCCATAAAAGTGTGGGTGTGTTCTGTAAGATGTTAGGAATTCAGAGGAGTACATACATCCCCCAACACACACACACTCTATGAAATTTTGGATTTGCCTTAAAAGTACAACCACTATCTCTCCAGTTTACAAGTGGAATCTAACACGCTGATAACTTGCCATTGTCATATGTAGATCTGCAGAGATAAACAGGCATAACTGTGACAGAAGAACTAAGGCTACAAAGCTTCCAGAACTATAGACATATGTATTACATATCTGAATAATCATACTCCAATAAACAGAAGAAAATCTATTGTTCATATATAAAAATATGGATAAGGCTATCTTAATCTATTTCTTTAATCTTCATAGTTAACTAAATAGACTATGATTGTTTTGTTTTCCAAAAACTCTTCTCTGGTTATACTGAAAGGAGGAGACACAGGATATGGATTTAATCAGGCTGCAGTTTTATTATTAGATGTCTGGGACTACATGGCAGGTGAAAATGTACAGTGCAAGCAACGCCATGTTCATGTAATAGCTTCTACTAGCTCCCCTTCATTTTTCATCCAGGTCCCCTACCCAACTCACAGCTGGGACCTTACCATCATACATCCTTCTTGTAGGAGGGTCAGGGTGGACTATAAGAAAGGGGGCTTGACTTTCTGCCCTACCAATGGTGGGAGCCCCAAACTTCCCCTCTATTCTGTTCTTTTAACTAACACCTCCTTAAGTCCTTTATCCGGTTCCCTGATGCCTTCCCTATGGACTATCTGCACTGTACATCTACGATAAGGAGATGTCAGCAATTTACTTAGCTATTTCCCCCTGGCCCACCTCCACACACAAACACAGTCAGGTTCTCAGACGTCTCCTAATGCCTTTGTTTTTTATAGAATCCAAAAACATATTGGCATCCAAGTCTGATAGATGAACCTCATCCTCCCAAAATAACTCTGATGCTCCATATGCTATGCCAGGCTGTGAAATTACCCACCCTCCTCTGGCTACAAGGAATGTGGCTACCTCCCTGTTCACATATCACCTTGTCTTGTCGGCCTTGGGGGACTTTATGGCTTCCCGCCAGACCTCCTGATGAAGCATGTCCGACCACACAATTTTTACTCCTAGAAAAAGTTTGAAGATCAGCCTGAAGTCTCTTCACTGTGAGCATTAGTTCCACCCCTTTACACATTCCCCAATCATTTTTCCTAAGAGGCCCCACAATTATACCTGGTGACTGCTGACAGGCAACCAGCAATAGCATCAGCTAGTCTCATAGCATGCCTCTATTTCCATGCCAACTCAGGATTGCTTCATTGATGAACTGCAGCTGCAAGACTTCAGACAACTGGGATGCCTGCATATATGCCCAAAAACCAATACTGTCACTGCAGATCCACACCATCTGCATGGCTGGTCTTCCTACATCTGAAATGAGATTACAACAAATTAATGTTGGCTTGCCACTTCAGGTCTCACATGCATTTCGTATGCTTCCAAATGCCAATGCTCCATTGCCTGAATTGCCTCTGCACCCATATCTAGCTGTGCTGCTGACACCCCGATTCTGAATGAGTGGCAACAAGGTGTCTATGTCATTATGAACACCAGAAGGTGGTGAAGAAATTGATATTCTCCAGGAGCCTTCATGAGGGCAAAGCCTCAGGGGAGAGGGGACCCACAAGTTCTCCACAGGCAATTGGTTGAATGGCTCAACCACCCTGCCATCAATTCCTTCCTGTGAAATCATTTTCTTTACAATATAGCCTGAACCTGACTCTAATTTTTTAAGATTACTTAATGCCTAATACCCCTCCAGGGGATCAGAATCACCACAGTAAAACCCCTCCCACAAATCTACCCTATCTGCTTTGTTGTGATCCTGCAAACATTTCAGACACACATATATTTTAATGTTATATACCTGAGGAGTTTCACTGATATCAATGGAAGTAGTCAGGTGCATTACATGCATGTTTGGCGCTTCAGGGTACATTCTTTATTACTGCCTGATTCTTCACCCATTTCAATGGCAAAGTTTCCATTGACTTCAGTGATGCAGCTTCAAGTCCTTAAGGCCCAATTCTCCAAAATGCTGCACATCTCCTGTGAGAAGCTGAATTCTCATTGACTCTCATTCAATTCCAGCATGCTGAGTACCTTGAACCTTTTGGATTCTTAGAGATAGGAACAAGCCATAAATGTTTGATTTGGATCTGACATTTCTCTAAGTTTGTAATGTGGCTCTGGGGTTTGGTTTGGATTTCTTGTAAATGGTAACTTGGTGAAGAACTTTATAGTCAGGTTATGAGTAGTAACTAAATGACTCATTTTGTCTTCTGTTTACAGTAGACATTTGCTTACTAAGAAACTGATTCCATAATGTGCTGAGTACCTTCAACTCCCACTGAACTATAGGGAAGTGGAGGGGTGCTCAGCACCTCATAAGCCCTAACTAACATTGCTGTAGAGTTTGGGTCCCTGGTGCTACAGATTACACAGGGCCCTGCTTATAATATAGAACTTGATGCAACCAGCAGTGTAGGGGGGATAGTCCCAGTAGAAAGGGAGGGAGACGCTCTCCAAGGGACAACAGGTAGCTCCTCTCCTGGGAGTCTCTGGCACCCATAGGCCAGCTGGAGGAGAGGGGACCTGATTGGCCAGCATTCCCCAGCTCCCAGGATTTAGTCTAGTCTAGCTGATCAGCTGTTTAGGGGTCAGGAAGGAATTTTTTTCTCTCATGGGCCAATTGGAAGAGGACCAGAGAGTCTTTTTTTTTGCCTTTCTCAATGCACCTTCTAGCTACAGTGGGCTGAACAGGAACATGCTTAGGACCTCATTGAGGTACTGGGGTGGAGTTGGTTATTCGTTGCCAATTGCAGCCAGGTTCCAGTGCAGTTAAGAGAATAAAATGAACGGTTCCCAGAGGTAAAAGACCTGGGATTTTGGTGTTGGTCCTTACCTTCTTGTGATAGGGTGAGATGTTGTGGCCCTCACAGGCTGAGGGCCTCACCTTTCTGAGATCCTCTGTCCTCCTTGTGTGGAGAGGGTGCTAGAGCCAAGTCCTGGTGGGTAGACTGAAGAGGTCCTGTCCCATGTTATGGGTTACATACCATATTACATAGCTATAATATATAAATGAGCAGTCATTAAAACTTACTACAAATGTTTTTCATATTTTTAAGTTTACTTATTGCATTATAAAAGGATTACTATTTTATTTTATATGCCCTAGCAACTATGTATAATGAAAAGGATAACTCTTAAAATAAAGTAAATGCATGTTCAATGATGCATCATAAAGACTTTATAAATTATTTATAAGGCATATATATATTATGCTCTAGGTTGTTTATGAATGTATTACCCTTTGTAACTCATTGTTAAATAACATTTGTGGATTAAAGATTCTGTCAATCATATCAAATTATACTAAAATATTGTATACTTCATTTGCTGAATTTTGCTGATTTGACACTGTGGTAGAACTGTTCAAGATAATAAAATGGTAATAAAATGTAACAGCAGATTGTGGTTTGTTAGTTTCTCAGTAAAAAATGAAATATCTGAACTAAAATAAAACCCGAGGAATTTTGAAAAATGTATGTATGCTTATTTTGTTGGATGGTACGACATTTTCTGTAAGAGCAGTACAATAAACTGAAAAAAATTGTAAATATTCTTTAGACTACTGAAAGTCACATGATCTTTTAATTTGGTTGGAAAATAGATTCTTAGAAGTTATGAGTTAGCATATAAAATTATACATGTATAAACACACCATACTTCTCAACTTTACAAAAGAGATACAAGAGATATCATGGCATTTGGTTAGAAATTAATAACAATCCATTTTCAAATCATACTTCATAATCCATTAAAAGCAGATCCGTATCCAGAGAACATAAACCCAATGAGAAGAAGCAGGTGTAATATTAGGAGTAGTTAGTACTATTTTAAGCTTGAGTTTGCCTGATCAATAGTGCAGGACTGGCCTGTCAGACTGTATTGAAAACATACCTTATCATTGCTCAGTATCATACTTGGAATTGTCCTTGGAGCAAAGAGGGATAAAATCTTTGTGGATACAGCAGATTTTATCTTAACATGCCAATCATAATTGAGTGAATTTCCCATTTTTAATACCCCTATATTCAGGTTACATTTTTTGTAAACAATAGTAGATCTAGATTTAATAATGTTACAGTGGTCCCAACATTAAAACTAGGGGAGAAGCCCTGTTCTCAAATGAACATACATGGCTTCTAGGCCATATTTTGACACCATCCAGGAATCCATGGCATCACTGAAGTTGTGACAAAACACCCATTGACTTCAACAGGACCAGGATTTCATCCCAAATTTTTCTTAAAACTTCAGGAATTTTGTTTGTATATCAGGTATTTTATTTAAAAAATGAAATCATGATAATTTTAATAACATTCATAAATTAATGAGAAGATGAATGACATGGCCAGGGTTATCTCCAGGTTCCATTTTTACCTGACCCACTAGATCTTAATTAATGTTTTGCCTTTGGACCACATTTCTGTTACAGGGAATGCTTTTAAAATCCACTGTACAAAGATTACAATTTAGCAAACGTTCTTAGCTTCAAAAAATACTTTTAAAAAGTCAATATCTGAAATGCATGAAAAGACTTGGCACACAATGCCACATGCATTTGCTGTCTTTCACTTGAGTCTTTTTGTCTAAATCATGACTTCATATCCGTAGAGCAGTAGATATCAAGTAAGCACTGTTCATCTGTCAGATTATCTCAACTGTTAATGCTGAATCAGTCAAGTATTTGTATGATACTTTTTTTCCTGATCAGCAGAAGTCAAGATTGACCTGTTCACTGTGTCTTATGTGTATAAGGGAATAGACATATGCTGGATTGGGAGTGGTGAGACAAAATGCTTGTGCTTTATTTGGGCCTTGTAGGAAACAGAATATTTAACACAACCTGGTCCCCTGAAGTTAATGGGATTTCTTCCATTTAAGGACCAGATCCATCACTGATTGACGTTAATGGAAAGACTCCAGAGGGACCAGGATTTTGGTTTCACCGTGATTTCAAACATATTATACCAAATTCAGTCAGTAAGATTTGTGAAGTGCATTTGTTACTGAGCAGAAAGACTGTGCCATCACGTACAGTAACTCCTCTCTTAACATTGTAGTTATGTTCCTGAAAAATGCGACTTTAAGCGAAACGATGTTAAGCTAATCCAATTTCCCCATAAGAATTAATAGAAACGTGAGGGGAGGGAGAAGTAGGTTTCAGGGAATTTTTTTTTCACCAGACAAAAACCTATTATATATATACATACACATGATGATGATGATGATGATTTGTGAAGCTTGGTTGAGGTGGTTAAGTTAGAGGGTGGAAGAGGATGGGATATTTCCCAGGGAATGCCTTATTGCTAAATAGTGAACTAGCGTTTGCCTGAGCCCTCAAGGGTTAACACGTTGTTAATGTTGTGAATATTTGTATTGTATACTATTCTGTGATTGCACAGCAGGTATATGCACATTTTTGAAAGATTGATATATGGTGAAAAATGATTATCTGCCTTGCTCGATATGATTGTTCGCACTCCCTGCATGCTAAGTTAGCCCCAAATTAGGGAAGGGGTAGCTTGTCAGCTGGGACCTGGGAATATCTGTGCCACAGCACAACTTTCTTTAGATTCTATTAATTGCTACAAGTACCTGTATTTTTTTTCCTGACTCTTCAGAAAAAACAAACCAAAAATATGCCTTTTGTGTTTACATTCTAATATTCGTTCATTTCATTTATGCAGCATGAATGGTTGTGGAAGGTGGAAGTGAAACACAATTGTTATATCACAGAATTATGGAAAGGTAGGACTGGAAAGGACCTTGAGAGGCAGGACTAAATATACCTAGGCAGGTGTTGGTTTAACTTGTTATTAGAACACTCCAGTGATGGGGATTTTACAATCTCCCTTGGAAGCTTATTTCAGTGCTAACTATCCTTATAGTTGGATTTTTTTGCTAATATCTAACCTAAAATTCCTTTTCTACAGATAAATCCCATTACTGCTTGTTTGCCATGTCAACTGAAGGTAGGACAATTGATCATAGTTCTCTTTATAGTAGCCCTTAACATATCTGAAAATTGTTATCAGGTCCCCCCTCAGTTGTGTTTTTTCAAGAATAAATATGCCCAGTTTTTTTTTAACCATTCTTAATAGGTCAGGTTTTCTGAGTCTTTCATCATTTGTGTTGCTCTCCTCTGGATTCGCTTCAGTTTGTCCATATCTTTCTTAATGTGGTGGCACCCAGAATTGGACACAATATTCCAGCTGAGGTTTCACAATGCCGAATAAAGAAGAACAATAACCTTCTATATCTTGCATATGGCACTCCTTTTAATACACCCCAGAATGATATTTGCCTCTTAAGCAATTGCATCACATTGTTGATTCATTGTGCTCTGTTATAACTTCCAGATCTTTTCAGCAGTGCTACTGCCTAGCCAATTATTTCCTATTTTGTATTTGTGTATTTGATGTTTTTCCCTTTTGTATAGTATTTGTCTTTATTGAATTTAATCTTGTTGAATTCAGAACAATTCTCCAATACATAAAGGTTGTCTGAATGCTAATCTGTCCTCCAAATGTAGCAATCCCTTCCACCTTGGTGTCATCTGCAAAATGTTACAAACATACTCTCCACTCCATTATCCAAGTCATTAATGAAAATATTGAATAGTAGCGGACCCAGGACAGACCCCTGCAGGATTCCACTGAATAAGTCCCCCTGTTTAACAGCGAACCATTGATCACTATTCTTTGAGTACAGTCTTTCATCCAGTTTTGCAACAAATAATTTCATTGAGACCACGTTTCCATAGTTTTCTTATGAGAATTTAATGTGGGACAGTGTCAAAAGTCTAAATAAAATCAAGGCATATCATGTCTACAGCTTTTCCCCATCCACTAGACCAGTAACTCTGTTCAAAGAAGAAAATTAGGTTGGTTTGGCCTTATTTGTTTCTGACAAATCCATACTGGCTGTTACTTACAACCTTATTATTGTTTAGGTGCTTATAGATTGATTGCTTAATAATTTTATTCCAGTATCTTTCCAGGTATCAAAATTAGGCTGCATTATAATTCCCCAGGTCCTCTTTGTTCCTTTTGTAAAAGACAGGTGCTTCTCCTGTCCTCTGGGATCTCATCCATCCTCCACAAGTTCTCAAAAGTAATTGCTAATGGTTCCAAGATTGCCTCAGTTAGTTAGTTTCTTAAGTACCCGAGGATGAATTTCATCAGGCCCTGCTGATTTGAATACATCTATCTTATCTAAATATTCTGTAACCTAAATATTCTTTAACCTGTTCTTTTCCTACTTTGCCTTCCATTCCTTCTGCCTTATTGTTAATATTGATTGTGTTAAATATCTGCTGACAATCAACCTTTTTGTGAAGACTGAAGCAAAACAGGGATTAAATACCTCAGCTTCTTCATATCATCAGTAATTAGCTCCCCTTTTCTGCTAAGTAGAGAAGCTACACTTTCCTTTGATCCTAATATATTTATACAACCTCTCTTAGTGCCTTTTATGTCCCTTGCTCGGTGTAACTCACTTTGTGCTTTAGTCCTTCTGATTTTGTCTGTACATGCTTGTGCTATTCTTTTATATTTAGTGTTTTGCCCACGTTTCAACTTTTTGTAGGATTTCTTTTTGCTTTTCAGGTCATTAAAGAACTTCTGATGCAGCTATATTGGCCTATTAATTTTTTCCAGTCTTTTCTTTGCATCTGGATCATTTGCCATTGCACATTTAATATTGTCTCTTCGAGAAGCTGCCAGCTCTCCTGAACTCCTATATCCCTTATTTTTTTTCCCATGGGACCTTACCTACCAGTTCTCCGAGTTTGTTCAAGTCTACTTTTTGGAAGTCCACTGTCCTTATTTTGCTGCTTTCACTCCTACCTTTCTCTAGAATCATGAAATCTATCACCCACATTGCCTTCCACCTACAGATTCACAACCAATGTCTCCCTTTTGGTCAGTCAAGTCTAAAATGAGTGTCCCCCTGCTTACTTTCTCCACCTTCTGAAACAAAAAGTTGTCCCCAGTGCATTCCAAGAACTTACAGGAAATTTTGTGTGTTGTTGAAGTATTACTTTTCCAACAGATATCTGAGCAGCTTAAGTCTCTCATTAGTATCAAGCCATGTGTTTTTGATATTTCTGCTATTTCTTCTTAAAAAGCCTCATCCACCACCACCTCCTGACTTGGTGGTCTGTAGTAGACCTCTACCATGACATTGACCCTGGTTCCCCTGCTTTAAACTGGTCTGCCTCTCACCTCCTTCTGGACCTTATAACAAGTGCATATGTTTTTGATATATAGAGCAATGCCTCCTCCACCTTCCCGTCCTTCCTGGACAAGCTGTAGCCCTCTATACCAGTATTCCAGTCATGAAATTTATCCCACAAAGTCTCAGTGATGTGAATGAAATAATAATTTAGCTTTTGTACTAATATTTCTAATTCTTACTGTTTATTCCCTGTATTCTTTGCATTTGTGTAGAGACATCTAAGAGGCTAAGCAGATTCCCCCACTGTTATCCCTCATATAGCTTCTATGATCCTATTATAATTATTCAACCCTCCTAATCAACATGCAGTCCTCTTTTAATGTCTGCTTTTTTTTTATACCTACTCCTTTTAGGTAACCTGCCCTCTTTGAACCTAACCTAAAGCCCTCCTCACTAGGTTGTGTGTGAAGATACTCTTCCCATTCTTGGTTAGGTGGATCCCATCTCTTCCCATGTTAACTGTTAAAAGTTTCAGAGTTGGAATAGCACTTCCAGAAGGATGATTGTCCTCAGTCCATCCTTGAAATGCATCTAAATATTCTTTTATGGTGTACTCAACATTGTGGTATTGAAAACCCTGGGTATTTCTGATCAGTTGCACTAAATGATCACCCTGTAATTTTCAAACGATGCTAACAATTTTTAAAATGCAGTATTTTGGTGATTATGGGTTCTGAATGACCAAGGGGGCAGATATTAACAAACAAGGTCATATTGCTAATCACTTTCTATCCCTAATAACAGTTAGTTTCTTTATACACCTTGCTACTCCAACTGTAACTTAACTTATTTTACGACCTTTGCCATAAAAGATCAAGATCTGAGGAATTTTACTCTAAACATTCTTTCAAAGAACTTTGTGCAGCCGGCACTGGCTGAGAAAAAAGCAACAATGACAGCGTTCAATGTTTAGTTTAACATTTTTGAGCACTTTCTTCATTTTTACTAGATTCTTTCTTATTAGGAATTTTCTGCAAAAATATCTGTGAACCTGGCAGCTTCTTTATAACTAAAAAAAATGAAAATTAAAATCGTGGCTCTCTGAAAACTCAAAGCATGAGAGTAGAGGACCAGATGCTGTAGCTTTATACATTAAAAAGGCATTACATATAGCCAGCTGTACCATATAAACTTGGATTTTTATGCCACGCTGTGGTGTTCTGTGTATCCTCATTTGTTTTCGACATCTGTTCAGACCTGTCCATACCTCCCATATATTAGTTATAATTAATCATATACTGGAGCATTTTGTATGTTTATGAGGGTTCACCTAATAAGTAAGTTATTATAACGTACTTATTGTGTGTTTTGTAGAAAGAAAATTACATTCTATTGTTGCTAATTAATATAAACTTTTGTGTTTCTGTGTATGCATATAAGATTTCTCAAGGTCTGATGTGAAAACAATAGTTTTGAACAAACAGATATTGTATTAATTTCAACAAATATTAACCAGGACAATAAAATATTAGAAAAAGAGTTCAAAGGTAGACTACAATTCCAGAACATTGTCTCACTGTGGGGGGAGAGGGGATGGGGGGGTAGTTATAGCAGCAGTTTCAACCAAGGGTCCGGGGGCCCCTGGGGTGCTGTGAGCTGGATTCAGGGGTCCACCAAACATGGCTGGCATTAGATTCGCTAGGGCCCAGGGCAGAAAGCCAAAGCCCCACCCCTGGAACTGCAACATGGGGCCTCAAGCTCCACCACCCGGGGCTGAAGGTGAAGCCTGAGCAACTTAGCTTCATGGTGCCCCCTGTGTGTGGGGCCCCAAGAAGTTGCCCTTCTTGCCACCCCTAATGCAGGCCCTGGTTTTTATATGCAAAAAAAGTTGTGGCACAGGTAGGCTGTGGAACTTTTATAGCATGTGGGAGGGGGCCTTAGAAAGAAAAAGTTTGAGAATAGTATATAGCCCTTTGCAGTATGTCTCCACTTGCTGGAGATTTAACATGATTGTACTCCAGTCTTGCATGTTTTTAATTTTTTTTTTTTTTGGCCAGGTGTATTTAATGATATGTTAATGATATGTTGCTAGATAGTCATCTAGGTATATTTTACAGTAACATCATTTTGAAGATAAGATCTTCAGGGAAGAGACTGTCTCTTTTGTGCATAGGGTCAAGCACTGAGGGTACCCCATCTAGTTTTGGGCCTCTTTGTGCAACTATAATATAAATACGTAATAAAATGACTTAAATTAGAAATCATGAGGTACAGTATATAGTGACTGAGGGCACATGTTTCTGTAAAAATCATGTAGAAGTTATCTGTATGGTTCCTTAGTTCAATCAAGCAAATCCAAATGTAAGTCCAATCCTTACACCTTGTACAAAGCAAAGTCCAAATAGACATTGATAAGTTCTGCTATTATCAAGAATCAGATTTTTAGAAGAGTATGTGGCAGATGCCACATCTCTTGCTGTAACTCATAATGACGGGTGTCACTCAGTTTAGTCCCAAAGTTAGTTACTTTCTGTGCAAATTGGTGGTTCTTTAACTCTTGTTGTTGAAAACTGTTTATGTGAGAAATAAGGTATGATTAAATAGATGTTAATCATACAAAAGGAATCAATCCCGCAACACTGAAGTTTCCAACCTGCATAACTCTTTTGCGTCCCCCATTTTGGGTCTTAGTCCCACATTTGGGTTTGGCAGATTCAGTTATGGGCCAGGATTTTTAAAGATATATAGGCCATGACCATTACATTCCTTGTTCAGTCACTACAGCCCAGATTTCTCAAAGGTATTTAGGCATTGCTGTGCTTAGTTATGCAACACCTAACTGATTTAGGAGCCTAAATCTCATACTTTGGAGCTTAAATCCCATCAACTGTCAATGAGATTTGGCTCCTAAATCAGTTAGGTGTTGCAATTCTGAGTATAGCAATGCCTAAATACCTTTAAAAATCTGGGCTGTAGTGACTGAACAAAGAAATATGTTGGTTATTCCATTCCAAGAATTATTTTCTGAGCCCTCTGTAGTGATTCTTAACTAAAACTATTGCTGTTGTTTGGGGTAAAATGTAAGTTCTCTACCTGGGAGCCACATCCAGGCCTAAAAGATTGTATTCGCCTCATCCTCTCTTTCTTTATGATTAGATAGTGAGCATGTCCCAAAACTATGGGACTCGACGTTTTTCCTGTTGTAATGTGGGGCACAGTATGGCAAAGCTTAAGAATGACTGGCATGAGGCCTACTTTCTCCCAGGCCATCCCTTGAGGGGAAGTTATCTAAATTAACATTTCCTAGTACATAATCACCACTGAATGTAGGGGTACAGAACTGATGAGACTTGGAGTTTTGGTAAAACAGCATACTATGCAAATCCTGCTCCTCTTACTCAGATATGCAGTTCTCTTGAAGTCCATGGGAATACTATTGCGATAACTGGGCCTACAAGTGTATTCTAATTGTGAGGTGACTCATTTTTACAATTGAAGTTCAGTTCATAAGGGGTCACACTAACAGGTGCAGGACAACCAGACAAAAAAAGTGAATTAGTTCAAACACAGAAGCCTACTGATATAACTGAAAAACCGTGCTGAGATGATGGTTGGTAAACAAGGAAATATGGATCTGGATATTAATGAACCAAAGTTGGTGTGTCAATATTAGGCCTAATTGATGGACAAAATAATGATGGGATGGGCTATTCCACCCACCGCTCCCTTTTTGGGTCATTAAAGAAAGAGTCTTTGAATGCAAAATAAGGACACGGGGCTACTGAAAGCTTCACCATCATGGCTGCCATTCCCATCATCGCATGGGACTCCAGGCCTTCTGCATTCTAATCCTGAGAGATGTGCTGCCCAGATGGGGCCAGAGAGAGGGACTCAGATAACGTTGCCACCTCTATTGGTTATAGGTGAAGAACACTTGGGATGAAATGGGATCAAACTGTAACAACGATAGCAACACCAACAGCTCCAGTTCATCTCAACCTTGCTTTTTCTCTTCTCCATAAAAGGGCAGTTATTACCATCATTGATACAATCTAAGATATGGCCAGAAGAGGAGAGTTTTCTTCTAAAAACACTCTCTAGCTGAAGAGAAAGGGAACAAGGGATGTTTGTTAAAATGAACGCCTTACTTAATACTTTACATTTCAAATGTTTTAACTATTTTTCCTTCTTTTTTTTATCTTTAATAAAAGGTTAAACTTATATTTAACAATGTGTTTCCCAGGATATTAATCAGGCTGAAGTTTCTGTATACCAACTCTGGATCATGTATAACACTGTTTAATGTTGCACAGTGACTGGGTTATGTTAACATATTTTGGTCCATATATTCTATCTAAATTAATATGACAGTACACACATGAGTCAAGTGAAAAAGATTTGTCCCCTTCTAAGCAGACTTTAAAATCTGGACATTTGGTAAGTTTTGCTGTTTGTCAGATAAATTTAAAAAAGAAGGGCCACAAGAGTATTGGTGGGCAGAACCCTATAGACTGAGGTTTTGGTAGACACTAGAAAACCTTATACATCCTTGCTTTGAATGGATGGTTTATTGCATCATCAGGTATTCATTTCAAATGACAGCTTGTGTTTCTCTATACATTTGGGATTACCATACACATATGTACACATTCTTCCTATTGTAAAAATGGCATGTGTCAATATGCCAATATGTCAATATGTGTCAATATGCCAATATGTCAATATGTGTACCCAAATAGAGGGAAAGAGAGCTCCATTGATTCAATTGAGTAATGTCAATGTTCATCAGCTGAAGTCCTGGACCAAATGCTAAAGGACCTGATCCAAAGCCTATTGACTTCAAAGGGCTTTGGATCAAACCAAAAGTGTGATGCTTAAAATATTCAAATATATTTTTGCATTTGTATAATGTGTCCATAGCATAGGGTTATGAAACTTTTATATAACCACTACAGAAAGTTGTAGTGAGCAAAATCCCTATCAGCTGCACACACTGTGATTTTAAACGTCATAGAAAGAATGCAACATGCTCTTTACCGGCTGTTAGGCCCAAGGAGATGCCTTTAATATTCATGTTTAGTCTTTTAAGCTAGGCTCTCAGATTGTGTGTTTTTGTTTTGAATTTCCCTGTAGCTCATCTAGAGCACATATTCTCTCAAGATTGTCATCTTATCATAGACGGATTGGTTGTTTGAAAATCTTCTCTGAGGGTTGATATTCTGTTTCTTTGAAAGCCATTGGCGATAGGGAGCCATTTCTTTTCCCCTGTTGGGCTACAGCTAACATTTAAGTTGAGGGTAAAAGAAGTTATGTGGCAAAAAGCAATTTTCAAGAACTGAATGAGCCTAAAAAGTATATTTTCTTTAAATTGTTGGCTCATTTAATTAAAAGTAAAGCAAGAGAAGTTTTAAAATAGCTTTAAAAAGTGGTTAATAATCCTTAACACGTTTAAGTGGAAATGGCTTTGTTACTATTATTAATTATTATTTCTGCCATGTATGAGATACCATTAAGCAATGATTTTAAATGTTGTTTAAGTGGTTTTAAATAATAGCTGAGGTATTGTATTTGCCATAAAACACTTAAATGTTCAAAAATGAGTGTACTTTGAGAGATTCTGAGAGACTCAAAGGACTTTAAATTTATATTAGTAACTTGTCAAGATTTCAGTGCCTTCTGAAACATATGTGTTTGGCTTTAAGGGCAGAGAGTGACAGTAGAAGATGGTTTACATGTGGTATAAAATAAATAAAATGTTGGATCAATATTCATACAAGTCAACTCTAAGTTACTGTGTGCGTGCATTTCTGGAACTGAAATTGATGTGCAAAGAACTAGAGCTATAAGTGTTCATTTTCCCCCTTTATCCTAACTCCTAATGCACTGAACTATAAAGGATATAGAACCTTCTCCTTGCATCTCTCCAGTATTTATAGTATTATGACTAGTTAAAATGCATATGTCAATCTAAAACTTTTGCTCCCAAAAGTGTGAACTGGATATACCTGGTAACCATAAGAAACTTAAACAGATTATATGAAGCTGTCCAACATGGTGTCACTGATTAATAATGATTGAATCTGTAATATCCATGCAAATGTAAACTATTCATTTATTTCAAATACATGTGAACTGTGCGGATGGTATCTCATACAATCTAGTGTTAGTCTATTCACTGCATCATAAAAATTAATTTGTCTAATTAATGACATTAGTCCTTTTATCCATGCATAATTCATATTAATTGATAGATCTGCCTAAAAAGAATACCTTTTGGAAGAAAAATGATCCCATTAGTGCAAGTTTAATCCAAATCAAGGCTGACAAAGCATGGTGCTTTCAAGGCTTATCTCCAGCTTTGTTAATTGTCATAAGCATTCTAAATTGATTATTCTTACATTAGCATGGGACATTTCATTCATCAATGGTTTGCTGTAAAGGAAATTTGTCTAATGGCTTTCAGTAGCAGCACTAAATAAGTGTGTTGCTCCATTTTTCCGCGGTAGCTAGAGGGGTATTCAAAGAATATTAATTCACTAAGACTGAAAAAAATTAACAGCCAAAATATATAGAAATATCATACAAAATTAGATTTTTGACACTGAATTATTTTTGTGATGTTCATTTCAATAGTAATTGAGTGTATGCCTTAACGCTTTTATTGCTTTTCTGTTTCATGGATGCCTTGATAAACAGTTAATGTTTCATTTTCTTATGAGTGATGTTACTGCACCTTCCAGCGCCACAGGGGCACAAAGTGCAGGATAAATTAGTTAAATATACATTTTAAAGAATTGCTTGGAGGAACAAAAATTATAATGCAGTCATGTTACGTAATGGTTAGCCTTTCAGTTACATTATTACAATACGATCTGCAGAAGATCAAATTTACTGTTGGTCAACCAGAAATGCAGTAAGATGTAAGTGAAACACTTGGATTTCAAATTTTCTCTGTCTCTGCAACTTAGGATATAATTGTGCAATTCAAATTTATTCATAAACAGAAAGTACTATCTCAAAACAATCCACATCGATTTCATCTGGTTTTTGCACACAATTGGATAGATTCATTTTCAAACAGTGTGCTCTTTTTTCTTTTTAATGAGCATTTAGCTCTATTGGTAAATGGAATGTAGTTTATGTGCACTTTTTTACGATACTCTAGTTTCTTTTCCCTGTTCACATTTGTTTGTCTTGCACTCCCTCGCATTTTGTTAATCATTGGAAGCCACTGTGGAATCAAATTTGTGGCAGTGCCAAGAATTTCAGGAAGCTTTTCATAGTACTTTGCAATTGGAGGCATGCATCATAAAATGAATGGGGAGGAAGGCCACAACTATCCAATAGAAATAGAAGATTTGTTTTCTTGCTCCAGTTCTCAAATACATTTTTTTCACTTTGTTCATCTGTTGGGCCAATCATAGCCTTGCAGTGCATAAAGGGGGCTATGCTTGTCATCCGTCACTCTGGTGATGGTTTAAGAGGGCCCATGATACAACTCAAAGCTCTTTTCCTCCCCCTATTCTAACCATATCCTTTCTTCCTCACTCATTCACCCCTCTCCAGGCCATAGGGAATAGGTTAGGGCTTTGGTTTATCTTGTGGTATTTTTTTAAGTTTCCCTCTGTATTGTGTGGCACTGTTGATTGTTAACACCTAGTATCGTTTCTATGGTTGTATTTATTTTACAATTTCCTGGTTGTACTTTATTTGTCACAGCTTTCTGTTTCAGTTGGGCAGGTTCTGTTCTGTAAACTGTAACAAGAAGTCTGAGTTTTTGTCTTTGAGATAAATAACTGGACTGTCCTTGAATCAGTGAGGGCAGTATGGACCGTTTCCTATTGCCCATGCCAAAAACTTATCAAGTTTTTTGTCCTGCACTCATGGATTGAATGCTCTATTAAGATGGAAAGTAGCTGTTATGGGAGGGACTTTGCTGTTGCTAGTGATTTTATGTGGCAAGTGCTCAGATACTACCTGATGGATGGCTGTATAAAACACAGAGATAGATAAATACATCATGATTGTGGAGAATGGGCAATCCCTTGGGTAACTTGGGCCAATCTAAGGAGGGCTTTCAAGATGAGATCCAAAACCTTGAGTCTGACTCAATAATGGAATCCAGGTAGAGTAACCAGATGTCCCGATTTTATAAGGACAGTCCCGATTTTTGGGTCCTTTTCTTATATAGGCTTCTATTACACCCCTACTCCCGTCCTGATTTTTTACACTTCCTGTCTGGTCGCCCTAAATCCAGGGCACCACCTGCAGATATGGCTTAGATGCTCTATAAGTCTGGTCTACAACAGGGGAGGGGGGAATCAATCTAAGATACGCAACTTCAGCTACGAGTAGCTGAAGTCGATGTAGCTTAGTTCGAATTAAAATTCACATCCTCGCGGCTCCCCCATCGACTTTGCTTCTGCCTCTCGCCGAGCTGGAGTTCAACAGTCGACGGGAGAGCGATCGGGGATTGATTTATTACTACATCTATACTACACGTGATAAATCGATCCCTGATAGATCGATCATTACTCGCCAATCTGATGGGTAGTGTAGATGTACCCAAAGTAATGCTGTAGCCATAGGCTACAATTTGGCAATGCCTGCTTGTCTGTACAGCATGTCTGGTTGGTTGTGTTTTAACACTGGTCATGAAAATAATGTTGCCCTTTGTCCGAATTTGTTTTTGTCACCAAGAAGCCTATGTTGTTTTCAATGTAGAAAATCTATAGAGGTACATCCTAAGCCTTCATTATAATCATTATAAACATTTAAACGTGTAAATTGGAAATTTGGATTCCCTTATACTGCATTTAGGATCCATTAGAAGCACTTACATCCACTTATTGATTCATTACCACTTACCAATGTGTTATCTAAACTTTATTGCATAGCACTCCTGATTTGGGGTCCAGTACTGATTTCCATCATGATGCTAAACTGAATATCCCACTCAGTGGAGCTATGTTTGTATTGCACTTTCAATCTAACACTAGTTCCTGCTGTCTGAAAAACATCCCTTTGTTCCAATAATGACTTTTTTCACATCCATTTTAATACATGTGCCAAGCATTCTCCATAGGGTTCATGTTTCAGTGAGAAAAGAATAGTTCTTATAGTTCAGTTTGCTTTACAGTAGACAATGTTCGGGAAGGACAGAGATATTCCATATCCCACAACTAAAATATACCAGATGTGTAGCTTTTTTCTGGTTAAAAAGATCAGTAGAAACATATAATATTCTTTGTTTCCTAAAAGTAATTTAATAGTGCTTTCAACAGAGAATATGATACTTCAGTCTTGTACAGTAAAAAGGGGAAAGCACTCGCTCTCTATATATCATATATATGATAAAAAAGGAAATGAAAACAAATGACCTGTGTTTAAAATCCAATAAAATACAACAAATAACTTACTGATTGATATTAGTTTTAATATATATTTCCAAGTCATATAAGAATTAATGATTGTTCAAGTAATGTCATTTACCAGTGTTGACACTTAGCAGATTGCTCAGCTTGACACATGGGTCTGGTAATTTTTATTTTTTTAAAATAAATGGAACTAGCAGGTTTTTACTGGCCATTCAGTGAAGTATTATTGGGTTCCAATATGCTGCTCATGTGCTCTGAGTTGGAAGGATAAAAACCAAAGGGGTAGTTTTTCTCATTAAAACACAATAGTGAAATGAGATACTCCTGTCTCCTTCCTATACTGCACAAGTGAAAGAACACAATATTTCCCCCGAGTGCTTTGTTTGTTGCGGGGTTCCTGTGAGCTTGTTTTAAGAGAGAAGAGAAATAGGGAGCGGTTTGGACTGGCTGGAAGACATTTAATGACATTATTTGTTTACCTTGGAGATGTCTTCAAGAGGTTAAATTTCCCCAGGCTGACTGAGAGAATGACTTTTAAGAGTCCAGAACAACTGAAGTTCAGACACCATGGTCATAGGTGCAGCATAGAACAGAAAAGAACTGACCTACGATAAAAGAAACAGCATTTGCTCATTGCTATTTCTTCTAAACAAGGGATAAGTGAAAGAGTGGGTTCCAGCTTATCTGTGCTCTCCTAACCTATATCCCTTTTAATGCTGAGGTAGACAAGGCATACAATTTAGATCAGAATTTCAAATGCCCATAGATCAGGGATTTTTGGAGCTGGAGTTCTGGTACATTCCATTACAACTCTAAACCCAGCCATAGATCCTAAATCCAGTTTAAGATTCTGACTCCAGCAATGGAGGATATTCAGAGCTGAGTTTTTTGTCTAAGCTTGTGACTAGCATAATACAATAGCAATAACTGAGGAGTTGTGATGGACATTCAAGGACAAAGATGATTCATATTGTCATTCCGAATCCAGCTCTCTACACAATAAAACTGAAATCATTGCACATCATCCTTGTTCCTGATGTGCAATATGTAAGAGAAATGATTATTAGTTCTAGTTTCACTGCAGAAAAGGTCCACTGAGTGATCCCATGCTCCTAATGTTGATTTGGACCACATCTGTGTCAGAGCACGGCTGGTCCACAAAGGGACTCTGTTTGTTTTTTTAGCTTTCTTAGCGGTATAGTCAGCAAGGAGTGATCTACAATGCAAATGATATCACACAATTGTTAACTAAATCAGAGATTTAGATACAAATCTCCCGTTCAGAAACATATGAGTTTGGGAAATAACTTGGTAGATTTTTATTCCTTCAGTCAATATGCTAACTATACATTGATATGAATAATTAAAGTAGAGCTATTAGGGTATATGCTGTAAAACAGGCTGGTCATGGCACTTTTATCTGTTAGCTATAGGCACATCCTGTTTCGGGAGACACAGATAATGTGCAGAATATGTGCAGAAAACCAGGCTTCTATGATTAGGTTAGCACTGAGATAGTATGGTGATGGGGGGCCATCATAAGAACCTACACAGATTATAATTGATTTGTATTACAGCATCACTGAAAAAGTGTCATGTATTTACAGACATAGAAGACGAGGTCTAGCCTCTGTTTATATAGACAAAACAGACAAAGGATGTGGGACAAGGGTAGACATAGAAACAGACTTTATGAGGTGAAGTTAGCCATCATAATAGTTTTTTAATTATTTGTTTCTATTATCCACCTTTTCTTCTGGGAGCATTAGCTTGCCTGCGCCCTCTTCTACTACCGCAGTCAAATAATAATCCTCCTTTCAATCCTGCCCACCCCACACCAGAGATTTAGGGCCTAAGGTGAGACATTTATTCCACTTGCAGCTTACAGGGACACCGGCTCCAGATCTATTCTTGTCATTGAATGTGGAAAGTAATGGCTCTCGTGAGCTAGCAATAGCTTACGAGTAGGGGTAGGAAAAATACACTATGGAAGGAATGACAGAACTATACAAATGTGGTACAGTTCAGGCTATCACATAATCTAAAAATATAGGAGGCAGTGCTTGGGAGAAACACATGACAGTTCATGCACATTATAAATTGAAGAATTCTCTCTCAGAGATAAGCGCAGCTGAGCTATCCTGCTACTGGACATAGAAAGCTCTTGCTCCACAAGTTCCCCTGACTGAAGCGCACATAGGGGGCATAGGCAGGATGTGTGGCATGAATCCCGCACTCATCCTGGAGGAGCCCCCTTACTATAATCTAAGCTCTGAATTAGCTTACTTCACCATTGAAGCAGAATGTTTTCCCTCATCACAGCTGCTGCTACTCACCAAGACTAAAGGCCAATCCAACTTGCATAAAAGTCAAAGGAAAGATTCCCATTGACTTTAATGAGAGTTGGATCAGGCACTTAAGAAGAATCTGGTACAAAGGATGCAGCCACTGGCTGTATCCAACTCTGCCTACATCATACCAAAATCAATCATTCAGTAGCAACTTGATGAGTGAGGAGAGACCAGGTGGCTTGACACTAGTTCTGCTTTAGTATTGTTTGTTATTTAAAGGAAAGTTCTCCATTTCCCCAGGACTAGCATGTTGCCATTTTGAATGTTAAGAAGTCTCTCAGCACTAATCACTAATATATATAAATACTATAAATCTCTTACTCTAATTTGGTTTTATCTTGAAACTTCAGAATTCCAAAGGCTAGATCCACAAAAGGCCTTAGGTGCCTAACTGTCATTTTAGGTGCCTAAATCTCACAATCAGGCCCCACCGGGTTACACAAAGCTCACTCTCTGCAGCCCCTGAAACCTGTAGGTTCCTAAATTGGCTCAGCCCTACATTTTTGCAGTAAAAGGTCCCTGGGTGCTTGTTTCTGCCTCTGAGCATGTGCAGTGCCACCTCGTGCCAGGCATCTAGATACCTGAGCCCCAATGTGATGCACAAATGGGGGGAAGATGGGCATTCCTCTACCTAACTCCTGCTGGGCCAATCTGGTAACAGGGCTCAGACTTTGCCTACTGGGGCCCAATAGACAATCTTACACAAAACCTGAGGAGGTGGTGATTCCCACCTTATAACTCTTATCCCAGTGGTGAGAGCCCTTCACCTGAGATCTGTGAGATCACCAATGGAAATCCCCCCCTCCCGTTACCTGTGGGGGAGAAGGGATTTGAATAGGGATCTTCTATCTGACCAGCTGAATGCTCTAAACACTGGGCTAAAAGCTAGAAGTTGGGCACCGGCACCAGCACCACTTCCACCTCTTCCTCCTCAGCTTCTTACTAAAAGAGTGTAGGTGCCTAATGCCAAAAGAGGGTTTTCCGCTGAGACCCCCAAGCATAGGGAGGGGCCTCCTTGCAGCCCAGATTTAGGTATCTATCTCCAAGAGATGGGTATGGTTTAGCACACAGCTGTTGGTTTGGTATCTTCCATAGACTACCAGAGGCATGCTAGCCTTTGTGGATTCCATTCTGTGGCACCTCTCTCTCCCCATTCATTTTACAGGGCTTCTCGTCGCTGAACTCAGGCTTTCTGAATCTCAGTTTCTTTGTGAATCTAGCTCCAATTGGGTTAAAATGTGTGAGCTTTTTTCTGACTTCATCTTTTTACTGCAGCTCCACAAGTGAACAAGCACAACAGAATGGAACGCGCTCATCAAAACTATGAAATGTGTAGGAGAACATTATAGCATCTCTTGTACATGTCACATGCCTGCTTTGGAATATGATGTGCCATTTAGACCAGAGTCTGTTACAGATTAGCATTGTCATGACTTATGCTAAGAGACTTATAACACTGATATCCATAGGAGCTTTGCTGCGAATAGAGGGCACTACTTGACCTAATGTTTTTGATCAACTACTATGAGATTGAAGATTGTGCACTATACTGAGTGCAATCAGATTTTCTTCATCTCAGTCCTGTATGAAAAACCTCAGCTTCTAACATGTTTATGAAAGATTATCTTTGTCATGTTTTTCCCCTTTGCAAAGCAATTTCAGAGGAAACAATGGTCTACTGCCAAATAAGAGTTTACTAAAAATAAAAATTGAATTTAGCCTGCCTGTTGACAAGCTGATTGATTTGTGAGCTCTTATGACTGAGTCCTCTCCTAAATGTGCTCCCATTTATCATGTGTAAGATTGTTTCACAATCAATACCAGCCTAGGACAGAGGCTTTTCTGCCATGGACATGTTGAAAAACAACCAGCCTTCCCAGTAATACTGCCAAGTGTTTTAGACTGAATTATCAGAACAGTTTAATAGTGTTTCATAACTTAGAACATGCTTTGCAATAATGTCTGCTTTGAAATTGTGATTTTCAATGTAACTTCTATAAATCATCTTTTCAGGAGAACAAAAATAGGTTAAGATTGGATTTCCCCCATCCCTCTTCTAATAGTGAAATCAGAGCTTTCTCTGGTTGTGTGCCCTTTCAAAACCCATTTCAAACAATTGGATTTCAAACAATTAGCTTTTTAACATAATTATTAACGTTCTGTTGGATGTACTTCCAGTGAACAGTTTGGGACAAAGCTTGTCTGTGTGCATTCTTCCCCATTCCCCTAATCCTTTGGAATAGTTTTAATATTGTTCTTGATTAAACACTTGTAAATTATATTTTAAAAATAATCGACAAAAATATCATTAGTCCGAACTCAGCACGGTGAAGGGGTCGGAGAAATCAAAAGAGGTTGGAAATTAGTCAAAGTTTTGGAGCTATTCAAATAGTTTCTAGAATGGCCTAGAATGTGGCTGTCCCTAGGCAGCTGCATAAGGCAACATGGGGGATAAAGTGGGGAGTAAGGAGATGATTATTCTGCATGTCTTTGCACAATATCCAACACAATTTAATAGAGAAAGGAATCCATACTGTAGAATAAAATAGAATGGCTTAAAAATACAGAAAGCATCATAATCTGTATTAAATCTTTTAGATTTTTAGATATATGCAGTGGTGTTTGTAGCCATGTCAGCCCCATGATATTAGAGAGACAATGTGATTGAGGTAATATCTTTTATTGGAACAACTTCCGTTGGTGAGAGAGACAAGCTTTTTTAAGCATGAAGAGCTCTGTATAAACTTGAAAGCTTGTCTTGCTCACGAACAGAAGTTGGTCCAATAAACTGTATTACCTCACCCAACTTGTCTCTCTAATAGATTTTTAAAGTAATTTCTATAGGACTCTTATTTTAATTTCAAAATTCTGAAGGACTCTTCCATAAAGATCATCTGTTCTAGGCCCTTCCCTCTCCATTCTTGGCCTAAGACTGTGTCCTGGAGGCTGGCTCCCTATCTGTTGATCTCACTCTTTAGCCTTATTAATAATGTTCTTGGGCCAGAGGCACTCAGCTTTGTTCATCTGGTGGGCCCCTCTGATGTGAAACAGAGCCATGAAAAAATAATGCTCTAACATCCTGATTTGCTTTGGAGTTGCATCCTCGTGACACACACTGGTACAATATCCTGGCACAATGCGATACTAGGACATGATGTGGAAAGTAGATCATATGTAATTAATAGGTGCTAAAGATACCATTTTGTGTGTCCACAAACAGTAAGTGTCCTTGAATCTGACAAATAGGTCTTTCTTTACTGAAATATTTTCAAATACTTGCAGCTAATTGCTATTAACAAGAGCTGGCTGGAAATGGCTTCCCCATTCCATGAAACTTTTTGAGATAAAAAATGTTTTCCTATCCCGAGGATAATTCACAATGTTTGCAAACTGAAAAGTGTGGGGAAGGAGTAAGGAAATCAGTCTGGGTCAATTTACATGTTTTTTGTTAATTTCTAAAGATTTTGTTTCATTTTTGACTCTTTATTTTAAATTTAGTATTCTTTTACTATAATTAAAATAAATTCTAAAAGAGAAGTTGTTTTGAACTGGAAAACTGAATTTTTGTTTAGAAAATGTTGAAACATTTCATTTCAACAATTTCCAAATCATTTTCCCAAAAATGTTGAGCTGAAAAATGTGTTCAAAGGTTTGATTTTGACAAATTTGTCATTTTCTGACCAAAAAAAGTTGAAAAACAAGGTACGTGAGGTAACATCTTTTATTGGACCAACTTCTGTTGGTGAGAGAAGTTGGTCCAATAAAAGATATTATCTCACCCAGCTTGTCTCTTTAATATCCTGGCACCGGCACAGGCATACGAACACTGCATACAAAAAAGGTTGGGAACTTTTTTGACTAAACAGCTCTCGACTATTAAAATTAGATAAGATGGCAGTGGATAGAAAATGAAGGAATAGGATGAAAAATATGCAGCTAAAAGAGCTTCTTATTAAGAAACAAATGCCTGGGTCAAATTCTACTCTCTGTTATGGCAGTTTGAACCTGGATTAACTTGGATATAACTAAAAGCCAAATACGGTTAATTGTATCTAGGACCCCAGTTTGTCAAGGTACTTAAACTTGACCTTAATTTTAAGCATATGAGTAGTTCTTTTGAAGTAAATGGGACTACTCAGGAACTTAAATTGGACTTGTGCTCAAGTATTGCACATGCTTAAGTTCATTGCTCAGTCAAGGTCTGCATATGTTCTCAGGTATCATTCTTGAAAACAAATAAAGTAGTAAATTCTATGAATCCCCATATCTTATTATTTTGTCCAACATAAATTGTCATTAGGCCTTACTGTGAAATGGGAAATGATGATAATTTATACATGCAGACAGATAAATGACTCAATTCTTAGTTACAAGGAATTGTTGACAGTGATTACTGATGCTCATTTTCTTTATGCACATTTTGTGTGGCAGGAAACTCCAGGTTTAGTGGCCTTTCATGTTTTTCCAAGTAAATCAATCACTCGCATAATAATTATTAATTATTCCACGTTGGCAGACTGTTGTACTGGTTTATGACAGTTAAAAGCACCATACAAAATGCTGCAAAATGGGACTACTGATAAAATACTTTTCAGCTCCAGTGATAACACAAATAATTACCAGTCACTTGTAAATAACTAGTGAAGTAAATTGAAATGTTTGCTGTTGAGATTCAATTGACTGCATCTGAAACCTTTGGCTGTCTAGATTATGAAGTTGAAGGTGCACAACAAAGATTTTGGTTCAAATTACAGTGGATTTATCCAGTTCATATCTGACTCCCTATCCTGAATATTAAGAACACATGTGGTTAAACTACTATGCAAGATACACACTGGCTGGTTGTGAATTTTTTGCATTAGCTGACTCTGATATTTAATTTCAACTCCAGTCCTCTGAGCTGTAGTGTTCTGAATATTTCTGATTATTATCTGAGCTCGTTATCCTGCAGTGCTTTCATACCAGAGTCCAACATTCCTAACCACCTAGTCAAGTTGAATCTTTCATACAGGGAACACTGGGAGGTGTCCTAACAACAGATCAAATATTCTTCACTGCTGTGCAATGTGGAAACGAACCAATGGGATCACCGAAGAGATCAGGAAGAAAGAGAGACAGTTACAGTGCTCATATGTTTTCCCCCAAGCCTTTGAAGAGCCTCAGCAAGAATAGTTGTGCTGTTGTGGGTTCTGCTAGATCTTGCAGGGCATAGTTAGCCAAAGAAGACAATAGTCTGGAGGAAAAGAGCTGCTCTTTGTGTTTGAGTTCCCCGCTCAGCAACAGCAAGCGAGCAGTCCTGGTTGGAGGAGAGCCAGGCAATGATGGAGCAGATTGGCACACTACCAGTGCAATGCCAATGTGGACACTCAGATCTGTGAGAACTCACCCTCCTGTCCTCATGGGTCCTCAGCCTCTACAAGAACTACTATCCATCAGCCCTTCTTCCAAATGGGGTTTATGAGCTGAGGTAGAGGGAAACCAGGGATTTGTCTCCTGCTTTTAAAGAGAGAAGGAGTAGATTTGATTCCACAATTTCTCCTATGTGGCTTGACGGGGGAGAATTATTTACCTGCAAGATCTGTTCTCTCTCAAATAGAGATAGGGCAGTTAGGAATAGTAAGTAATGATTTGTATCCCTGCCTGGCTCTAAAATGAAAGTCAGATGTGACCATGAGAAACAAGTTTTAAGCATGCATACCTATATAGTATATACATACCTTTTATAGTAACCCTCCTAAGGAATGTCCACTTCTTACTGCAGTCGTTATGTAACTATACTTACATATGTGCAACTCAAATATTGCATGCAGAATAATTCAGCTGCTCACAGGGGGTTCTGTTGCTTGCCATAGGACACTGATGCTTTTCTATTTAAAAAAAAATGTCCACAGGGAAAGGAGGAATCATGTTATGAATGCAGATGGTACATCTGTAGAATGATCCAGTATTACACCTAATTGAATGGCTGTTGCAGACTGTAAAAATCCATTTAACATTCCTTTTCTCATTTTACTGTAATGTATCACTGAGATCAGGAAGTTTATTCATTTATAAACACACCTTATCTTTAACATCTCAGTCATATTTAACTGAGTTATCATTGTTTATATTGTGTAGACGACTCATTTCCCTTCGCAGGCTATGCAATCATATGTCACATAAAATATCTGACCTTTCTCTTCCCAGTCTCCGTAGGCCACCAGCTGATTACTCAAAGTAATGCTCAATATAATACCAAGTTCAAAAGAAACAGTGAAGAAGAAAGGGGACTGCACCTTGAAGGTGACTGATAGTGTCAGATCATGGACATTTAATATCACTGTATGTTCAGAATCATTGTTGAGAGGAATTAAAATGAAAGTAGGACAGAAATTAGACACAGTATGGATACAGAGCTGGGTGGAACAAACTGTCTAGCAAATCAAGATTTTTCCTTAAATTGAACTACACAACAGTAAAGTTATCTCTATGAAAAAGCAAATGTCCCCTTGGTGATTATCTGAAACTGGGCCCAGCTCTTGTGATACAAGTCAGTCCATCCAGCAAATCAGTCATAAAGTCAGTCAATCTGGTTCCCTGGTGACTTCCCTTCTGTAGAGGACTTCTCACATGACAACCATTGTTGTGACTGTCCCATGGGACATCCCGAAGGGAAACCTCCATGCTGGAGGGTCCCCGGTTGTTGTGAAGGTTTCTTTCTCCTTTTTCATTTACCTGCTGAGTTCTCCCTTCTCCCACTTGTAACAAATCCATGTGTTAAGGGCAACAGGCTATTTTTATTTGTAGTATGCTAGGGTCGCAGTGCCCCAATCATAGCTTGCTGTGTGGGCACTTTACTAACACACTACAAAAAAATAGCCCTGTCCTGAACAGTGTACAACCTAAATAAAATAATAGGTGCCTATAGGACTAGAATCCATGTACAGCTCCAAGGCATAGTCCCACAACTCTTTGGGCTAAGGCCAGTCTTTGCTTAGCCACTAGTAGTCACAGATCCCTTTTCTTTCTTTTGTCCAGCTATTAGAGGTCAACTTCTAGTGTGTACGTATAAACAAAGCCAGGATTTTGCACCCACTGCCTCCCTTTTTATCTCTTCTCCCTCTTTTTACCTTTCTGGACACTATCAAAACATCATTGTGAAGATCCGTTACTCACACTATTTCTTCTGAAAAGCAGTGTGCTGCTCTTGGGTTGCTCCCAATGCCAGGCGGTATCCTTGGGAATGATGCCCGCAGACACAATTTTACAGGCTTCATTCCCATTCCCACCCCTTCATTATAAAGACTGTTTTCCTCCTATTTCTTCATTTTCATTGCTTCTTCCTTGTTCTGCTTTTGGTTAAAAATCTGCATTCTTTTTCTGTATAAAACCTCTGTTTATGACATGTCAGGATATCATATAAACTACTGCTGGATCCCACCTGTATTGTTTAATCTTCTTGGAATATGTGCATTTTACCAGCGTTGGTTGTTATTGCAATGATTTTAGTGTGTGTGGTTTCCTAATTTGCAAACCTTTCTATTAAAATTAATATTTAGGTTTTATATCTTTCAGACTGGAATAATGATGTTAGCGTTATCTGATGTTTATATCTTTTAGTCACGAAAATGTTCCTATTTAGGCTGTAACAGGCCACACACAAGTAATCACAATAAATAGCATTTAATATGTTTACAGTAATGGAAGGATGAGGTTAATTTCTGTTTTTATATTGATGGAGTCAGCTGGGCTTGGAATACTATTGTTTACAATTAGCTACATTTTTGTTGTTGTGCTTTACCCTCAAATTAAATCTTTATTTCAGAAACTAACCCCAGGGATTCCCTGTTATACTGAATGTAATAAACAGCATTAGCTGATAGCCTATAGCCGATGTTCATTTGTAATTAGGCTTGTGTTTAAATAAGAATTATTTTCCAAATTTTAGTGCAATAATTTTCTCTCAGATTTATTTATGAAAGGCTGGATTAAAAGTTTTCTCCAGTCAATTTGTCCTGTCTCCACATGTCTATAAAGCAGGGTCATTCGGGTGAGGATGACATTCTTTCACTCTGCTCATGGTCCATTTTGCGAGTATAATTTCTGGAGCCAAGAGGAAAAAATATTGAAAGTCAATGGGGTTTGGGCATCTACCTACCAGCTGAGCCTTTCAAGATCTCCCCCAGGGCATTTTGTCATATGGTAATTGTAACAAGCTAATGCTGTGACTACAGGTATACAGCTGGGGAGATCAATGTCACCCTAGTAAAAAGAATAAGCCCTTTCCTTATGAGACCACAGGGCACATCTTTAGTATAGAGTCCCCATTTCCTTCCTCTTTTTCTGCAGGGTGGAATGTGGAAGAGATATCAGTGTCCACGCTAGGGTTCTACTCATGAAAAAAGAGGCCATATTTAGCCAGATTCTTTACCTATTCATGATCAGATTAATATTCAATGTACAATGTAGTATGTTAATGTTTTATTGTAACTTTACCTTAATATGTTTGGTTTTTTTAAAAAAAAAAGTCTTGAAAATTGAGGCCAAGTGCTGAAGCCCTGCAATGGTGAGATATAAGTTAGATAAGGACCTGGGGATTACAATGGATGAGAAGCTGGATATGAGTCAGCAGTGTGCCCTTGTTGCCAAGAAGGCCGCGGCATATTGGACTGAATTAGTAGGAGTATTGCCAGCAGATCAAGGAAAGTGATTATTCCCCTCTATTTGGCATTCATCAGGCCACACTTGGAGTACTGTGTCCAGTTTTGGTCCCCCCACCCACTACAGAAGGATGTGGACAAATTAGAGAGTGTCCAGTTGAGGGCTACAAAAATTATTAGGGGGCTGGGCACATGATTTACGAGGAGAGGCTGGGGAACTGGGATTATTTAGTCTGCAGAAGAGAAGAGTGAGGAGGGATTTGATAGCAGCCTTCAACTACCTGAAGGAGGGTTCCAAAGAGGATGGAGCCCGGCTGTTCTCAGTGGTGACAGATGACAGAACAAGAAGCAATGGTCTCAAATTGCAGTGGGGGAGGTCTAGGTTGGATATTAGGAAACAGTATTTCATTGGGAGCGTGGTGAAACACTGGAATGGATTACCTCGGGAGGTGGTGGAATCTCCATCCTTAGAGGTTTTTAAGGCCTGGCTTGACAAAGCCCTGGCTGGGATGATTTAGTTGGTGTTGGTCCTGCTTTGAGCAGGGGATTGGACGAGGTGACCTCTTGAGGTCTCTTCCAATCCTAATCTTCTATGAGACTATAAGAACACCTGTAGTCATAGGACCAGAACCTTAGCTGGCATAATTCAGCATAGCTCCATTGACTTTAGTATAGCTATGCTGCTGGGGATCTGAGCCATAGCATTCTGATTTTACACCCACACAATTCTGAAAGAAGAGTGCCCAATGAAACAATAGATGAGCCACAACATTTTGGTCAGCTGAATGAAAGCCAAGGAGAAAAAGAAGTATGCTTTGGTTTAGTGGAGCTCAATCTTTTCCGTAATTGACCCCCCTGAGATTCTCTTTTCATCTAGCCAGGAATCTCTCTTCTTTAACAGTACAGGAAAGGTAGTAGACTGGTGTATCCTGCTGTAGTTCAAAGCACCTGAGAAGCTTCAGCTTCCGGCCCTGATGCAAGGCTGATATACACAGTGTCAGCCACTCACTGAACAGTGCTTCAGATGTTGCATGTCTCTTGCACAACTTTTTGGTGCTTTGGATTCTTTTTGTAAGCTAGCAGAGAAAACAGCAAAGTGAAGGAGCTGAGATAGAACGGGCACATCACTATATAGACACTGTTAGAATAAAGCATACTATTCCTCTAACAGCATATGGCAAGTAGGTCATCTTTCCCAAATAAGGCCAGTGAGCTTTGAAAAGAAAATGACTATATAAAGGGGATGGGAAAGACTAGAGGAGGTTGTTAATAGCTTTTTGTGGGCTGATTACATAACTGAAGGATATTTTCTATTTTTTTTTCCTGTTGGTTTATTTTATTTTATTTACTTTATTGTACAAACACTTGAAATGTAGATAGTTTTTAAAAAAATCTAAATATATCAAAGGCCAAGATAGATAATCTGAATAATGCAAAGGTAAGAAAAATGTATTGGTTTACACACAACAAACTGACTAGTGAAAAGGTCACAACATAATATAGTTATGAAAGGACTCAGAGAAGGTATGGTAATGAAACACCTTGTCATCGGATGTATGTATTACACACTGGCCCAGCAACCAAAGGGTTAACAAAGGCATGGCCGTTCACTGCTGATTGGTGGCCTCACAGCAGCTGGGAGGATAAAAGGGCTGGAAAGCAGAAGGGTGGGGCAGCTACCGAAGGAGTGAGAAGGCTGGAGAAAGGAACTCCTGCCAGTAAAGTACTAAAGAGCTGCCCAGAAACAACAGCTCAGAAGGGGACGAACTGACCGACAGGCTGGAGATCCTGCAGAGACCCGGGAAAAGTAGGAAGGAGCTCAAAGCACTGTCAGAGTTGTGCTTATGTAGCTTGAGGGAACCCAGTAGAGAGGGCGGCCATGGGTTCTCCTACCAATCTGTTGATGGACTTGAGTGAAGATAGGGTTTTCAGATGCATGGGCATCAGGAATAGACTGACTGCCCCGCTAAGTTATGTGAACCCAGGGGCTGCACCACACTTGGCCACAAGGGATGTTGTTGCATTGATGCATCACCTCACGCACCTCCATGGTGTCAATATTAATATTAGTTAGACACAAGCAAAGTGGTTTCAGAAAAGTGACTGAAAAGCATGTAACACATGGCACAGGTCTCAGGAGAACAACTCTGCATTGTTCACTAGTGCCGTTTATTCATTTAGTTCTGGTTTTATCTAATCTTCTTCTCTAACGGCATTCTGTGGGCAGTCAGTTTACTATGGTGTCTGTATCAACATTTCAGAAACAGGTAAATAATATCTCATGAGGCAATTCCAAACTGTGAATTATGGTGACCTGTGATAGCTACCTTAGTGCAGATGAGATTGCTAGATGATTGAATAGCATATATCAAGACTGGGAAATCTGGGGCATGTTTGCCTGCCTCTCAAAAGTGACAAAGTGATAAATGAGCATCCTGCTTCCTTCTCTTTTAAACAAAGAAAATAATTTGAGAAGGCATATGATGCATAAGTTCCTTTGCTGATTGGGCCACCAAAACAATGGCAATTGTATTCTTTTCCCCTGGCTTTCAACTGTGCCTGCACGCCAATACCATTAGCCAGCTACAAAGCTCCCCATATGACCGTAGTCTAATGCAAGCAGAGTTGGGGTTTTTTTGGGGGGGGGAGAAGGGATTGTCTCTGATGCTTGGATTACACTTTTTCTTTACAGTAAGAGAAAGGATGACCAGGACAAGGTACAAAATCTTCTCTCATTTACATTCATATAAGTCCTACAGGCAACAACCTATGAGTCAAATATTGGCCAAATCATGGCAAAATTCCCATTGACTTCAATAGAGTCAGGATTTTACCCCATAGCTATAAAGAAACATCTTCAGCAGGTACACTACCAAGCAGATGTTATGCTTGGCTTTGTTCCACGGATGATAGTTTATGGACAACGTTACTGCAGTGGATGATACCACACCAGTAAGGGCCTGTCAATCAATGTTCACCCAGGGTTTTTAAAACAAGTAGTAGTGAATAAAGTTAAAAAGAACTGGGTATCTATCTAAATGTGGTCAATCTAGCATTCTTCTCCTGGCTAATGTTCTCTGCCAGTCCATTGTCTTTGTTTTAATCTAAAAGTGTTGTCTTTCACCTCTTAGGTCACAAGTTTGAATATGGATGGTAATGACTGAAAGTAGCAGCTATCTGGCCTCTATTAAGCTCTTAAGTGGTGGTTATTGGTCTAGGTAACAGTCCAGCACTATTGGTATCCCACCATGAATAGGGCTGAAACTCAATGGCAAATCTGCTTGACAAAGCTCTGCAGGTGAATAGAAAATCGTTGCTTGCGGGATTGCCAGTGTGTTACCTATCATAAGCACAAAATTCATTTCATTTAAAACATTTTGTGTGTGTGTGTGTGTGTTTGTGCACTGCACAGTATAGTCAGTGTGTGATTTGCTCTTAAGTGGCATGATCACTACGTTTGTGACATAGAAAACAACTCATTGTGTTGGGTTTTTTGTAACCTTCTTCAATGTATCAGGCAACATAAATTGGTCAGTACTGTGCTCAATTAAGTTCTCACTCCTTAGTGAACAATCTCACTGTCAAAACTACAGTCTTGAATTGTCTATAATATTCCACGAAGCTTACAAAAATAAATAAATAAATCTCCAATGAACAACTGATCATTTTTGCCCAGTTTTGTGTGCCTCTTTAGTAAACTTAAGAAGTGGTATTTCTGAAACCCAGCCAGACATAGAGATATATTATTATTTCAGACTATTACTCGCTGTAAAATATATATATATAAACTGCAGATAGAAAGCTGTGTTAATGTAGATTTGTTTAAATGAAAATCTGTTTCATGATTATGGTCGGAAACCATTATTCCTGTTGAGTTGTGCCATGTTTGAGGAACAGTCCCGGTGAAGTTAATAAAGGCTAGATTGACACTAACTTACTCATACTGGTGAGCAGTTACTTACTCCAATATTCATCTGAAGTCAGTGAGACTTCCCAGGCTGAGTGACTGCTACCAATGTAACTAAGAGGCTCACAATCTGATCCTAAGTCAGTAAATGCATTAGAAGCTGACCTTGACGTTTCAGGAAACTTCTAAGTGGAACATGACATTCCCATAACAAACTGGAAAAATGTGTCTAGATGAAATTACTATAAGGTGGTTGCACAACTGGTTGAAAGACTATACTCAGAGTAGTTATCAATGGTTCATTGTTAAACTGGGGGTGCTTATTTAATGGAGTCCTGCAGCAGTGAGTCCTGGGTCCAGTGCTATTCAGTATTTTCATTAATTTCCTGGATAATAGAGTAGAGAGTATACTTATTAAATATACAGGTGACACCACACTGGGAGGAGTTACAAGCACTTTGGAGAAGAGAATTAGAATTCGTAATATCCTTGACAAATTGGTCTGAATTTATCAAAATAAAGTCAATAAAGACAAGTGCAAAGTACTCCACTTAAGAAGTCAAATATCAAATGCACAACTACAAAATGGGGAATAATTGGCTAGGTGGCAATATTGCTGAAAAGAATCTGGGGGTTATAGTATCAGAGGGGTAGCCGTGTTAGTCTGGATCTGTAAAAGCAGCAAAGAATCCTGTGGCACCTTATAGACTAACAGACGTTTTGGAGCATGAGCTTTCATGGGTGAATACCCACTTCCTCAGATGCATGTAGCGGAAATTTCCAGGGGCAGGTATATATATGCTAGCAAGCAAGCTAGAGATAACGAGGTCAGTTCAATCAGGGAGGATGAGGCCCTGTTCTAGCAGTTGAGGTGTGAAAACCAAGAGAGGAGAAACTGGTTCTGTAGTTGGCAAGCCATTCACAGTCTTTGTTCAATCCTGAGCTGATGGTGTCAAATTCGCAGATGAAATGCTCAGCAGTTTCTCTTTGAAGTCTGGTCCTGAAGTTTTTTTGCTGCAAGATGGCCACCTTAAGGTCTGCTATAGTGTGGCCAGGGAGGTTGAAGTGCTCTCCTACAGGTTTTTGTATATTGCCATTCCTAATGTCTGATTTGTGTCCATTTATCCTTTTCCGTAGAGACTGTCCAGTTTGGCCGACGTACATAGCAGAGGGGCATTGCTGGCATATGATGGCATATATTACATTGGTGGATGTGCAGGTGAATGAACCAGTGATGGTGTGGCTGATCTGGTTAGGTCCTGTGATGGTGTCGCTGGTGTAGATATGTGGGCAGAGTTGGCATCGAGGTTTGTTGCATGGATTGGTTCCTGAGCTAGAGTTATTATGGTGCGGTGTGCAGTTACTGGTGAGAATATGTTTCAGGTTGGCAGGTTGTCTGTGGGCAAGGACTGACCTGCCACCCAAGGCCTGTGAAAGTGTGGGATCATTGTCCAGGATGGGTTGTAGATCCTTGATGATGCGTTGGAGGGGTTTTAGCTGGGGGCTGTATGTGATGGCCAGTGGAGTCCTGTTGGTTTCTTTCTTGGGTTTGTCTTGCAGTAGGAGGCTTCTGGGTACACGTCTGGCTCTGTTGATGTGTTTCCTTATTTCCTCGTGCGGGCATTGTAGTTTTGAGAATGCTTGGTGGAGATTTTGTAGGTGTTGGTCTCTGTCTGAGGGGTTAGAGCAGATGCGGTTGTACCTCAGTGCTTGGCTGTAGACAATGGATCGTGTGATGTGCCCGGGATGGAAGCTGGAGGCATGAAGGTAGGCATAGCAGTCGGTAGGTTTTCGATATAGGGTGGTGTTAATGTGACCATCACTTATTTGCACCGTGGTGTCAAGAAAGTGGACATCCCGTGTAGATTGGTCCAGGCTGAGGTTGATGGTGAGGTGGAAGCTGTTGAAATCGTGGTGGAATTTTTCCAGAGACTCCTTCCCATGGGTCCAGATGATGAAGATGTCATCAATGTAGCGTAGGTAGAGAAGGGGCGTGAGCGGACGAGAGCTGAGGAAGCGTTGTTCCAGGTCGGCCATAAAGATATTGGCATATTGTGGGGCCATGCGGGTGCCCATAGCAGTGCCACTGATCTGGAGATATATATTGTCATCAAATTTGAAATAGTTGTGTGTAAGTATAAAGGCACAGAGCTCAGCAGCCAGTTGTGCTGTGGCATCATCAGGGATAGTGTTCCTGACAGCTTGTATTCCATCTGTGTGTGGGATGTTTGTGTAGAGAGCCTCTACATCCATGGTGGCTAGGATGGTGTTTTCTGGGAGGTGACCAATGCATTGTAGTTTCCTCAGGAAATCAGTGGTGTCACGGAGATAGCTGGGAGTGCTGGTGGCATAGGGTCTGAGTAGAGAGTCCATATATCCAGACAGTCCTTCAGTGAGAGTGCCAATGCCCGAGATGATGGGGCGTCCAGGATTTCCGGGTTTGTGGATCTTGAGTAGTAGATAGAATAACCCTGGTCGGGGCTCTAGGGGTATGTTGATTTCTTCTGGTGTTAGTGTAGGGAATGTCATGAGTAGATGCTGTAGTTTCTTAGTGTATTCCTCAGTGGGATCTGAGGGAAGTGGCCTGTTGAATTTGGTATTGGAGAGTTGTCTGGCGGCCTCCTTTTGGTAGTCAGACCTGTTCATGATGACAACGGCACCTCCTTTATCAGCCTCTTTGATGATAATATCAGGGTGGTTTCTGAGGCTGTGGATGGCATTGCATTCTGCATGACTTAGGTTGTGAGGCAAGCGATGTTGTTGTTCCACGATTTCTGCCTGTGCACGCCGGCGGAAGCATTCAATGTATAGGTCCAGACTGTCATTTCGACCCTCAGGAGGAGTCCATGTGGAGTTCTTCTTCTTGTGCTGTTGGTGGGAGGACACCTGTGTATCAGTGCACTGTTCAGTGTTGTCCTGGAAGTATTCTTTGAGTCGGAGACGGCGAAAGTAGGCTTCCAGATCGCCACAGAACTGTATCATGTTGGTGGGGGTGGCAGGGCAGAAAGAGAGTCCCCGAGATAGGACAGACTTTTCTTCTGGGCTGAGTGTGTAGTTGGATAGATTGACGATATTGCTGGGTGGGTTAGGGGTACCACGGTTGTGGCCCCATGTGGCAGGTAGGAGTTTAGACAGCTTATAGTCCTTTTTCCTTTGTAGAGAGGTGAAGTGAGTAATGTAGATCTCCTGTCTTATTCTAGTGAAGTCCGTTTGTATAGAAGTTTGGTTATTAATGAGAGTCTCCAGGTTGGAGAGCTCTTTTTTGATGTTTACCTGTTTGCTGTATAGGATGCTGATCAGGTGGTTCCTCAGTTTTTTTTGATAGAGTACTGCATAATCTCTCACTGTGGTCTGTGTAATATGTAGATAGCAGTGGATTTTTTACCTTTAGTCCATTTGGTATGATGTCCATCCGTTTGCATTTGGAAAGAAAGATGATATCTGTCCGTATTTGTGCAAGTTTCTTCATGAGGTTGATGGATTTCCACTCCATACGGCTAAATGCAGTGCCTTGCATGGTGTCAAGTATCAAAGGGGTAGCCGTGTTAGTCTGGATCTGTAAAAGCAGCAAAGAATCCTGTGGCACCTTATAGACTAACAGACGTTTTGGAGCATGAGCTTTCGTGGGTGAATACCCACTTCCTCAGATGCATGTAGTGGAAATTTCCAGGGGCAGGTATATATATGCTAGCAAGCAAGCTAGAGATAACGAGGTCAGTTCATGTGCTCTTGTCCGCTCAAGCCTCTTCTCTACCTATGCTACATTGATGACATCTTCATCATCTGGACCCATGGGAAGGAGTCTCTGGAAAAATTCCACCACGATTTCAACAGCTTCCACCTCACCATCAACCTCAGCCTGGACCAATCTACACGGGATGTCCACTTTCTTGACACCACGGTGCAAATAAGTGATGGTCACATTAACACCACCCTATATCGAAAACCTACCGACTGCTATGCCTACCTTCATGCCTCCAGCTTCCATCCCGGGCACATCACACGATCCATTGTCTACAGCCAAGCACTGAGGTACAACCGCATCTGCTCTAACCCCTCAGACAGAGACCAACACCTACAAAATCTCCACCAAGCATTCTCAAAACTACAATACCCGCACGAGGAAATAAGGAAACAGATCAACAGAGCCAGACGTGTACCCAGAAGCCTCCTACTACAAGACAAACCCAAGAAAGAAACCAACAGGACTCCACTGGCCATCACATACAGCCCCCAGCTAAAACCCCTCCAACGCATCATCAAGGATCTACAACCCATCCTGGACAATGATCCCACACTTTCACAGGCCTTGGGTGGCAGGCCAGTCCTTGCCCACAGGCAACCTGCCAACCTGAAACATATTCTCACCAGTAACTGCACACCGCACCATAATAACTCTAGCTCAGGAACCAATCCATGCAACAAACCTCGATGCCAACTCTGCCCACATATCTACACCAGCGACACTATCACAGGACCTAACCACATCAGCCACACCATCACTGGTTCATTCACCTGCACATCCACCAATGTAATATACGCCATCATATGCCAGCAATGCCCCTCTGCTATGTACATCGGCCAAACTGGACAGTCTCTACGGAAAAGGATAAATGGACACAAATCAGACATTAGGAATGGCAATATACAAAAACCTGTAGGAGAGCACTTCAACCTCCCTGGCCACACTATAGCAGACCTTAAGGTGGCCATCCTGCAGCAAAAAAACTTCAGGACCAGACTTCAAAGAGAAACTGCTGAGCTTCAGTTCATCTGCAAATTTGACACCATCAGCTCAGGATTGAACAAAGACTGTGAATGGCTTGCCAACTACAGAACCAGTTTCTCCTCTCTTGGTTTTCACACCTCAACTGCTAGAACAGGGCCTCATCCTCCCTGATTGAACTGACCTCGTTATCTCTAGCTTGCTTGCTAGCATATATATACCTGCCCCTGGAAATTTCCACTACATGCATCTGAGGAAGTGGGTATTCACCCACGAAAGCTCATGCTCCAAAACGTCTGTTAGTCTATAAGGTGCCACAGGATTCTTTGCTGGGGGTTATAGTGGATCACAAATTCAATGAGTCAAAAATGTGATACAGCTGTTAAAAAGACTAATATCATTCTGGGATGTATTAACAGGAATGTTCTGTGTAAGACACGGGAGGAATTGTCCCATTCTAGCTGGCACTGGTGAGGCCTCAGATGTATTACTGTGTCCAATTCTGGATGCCTCACTTTAGTAGAGACATGCCCAAACTGGAAAGAGTCCAGAGGAAAGCAACAAAAATTACGTAAGGTTTAGAAAACCTGACCTATGAAGAAAGTTGTTCAGTCTTGAGAAAAGAAGACTGTTATCAGGTCCCCGATCACTCTTCAAATGTGTTAAGGGCTGCTATAAAGAGGACAGTGATCAATTATTTTCCATGTCCACTGAAGGTAGGACAAGAAGTAATGGGCTTAATCTGCAGCAAGGGAAATATGTTAGATATTAGGAAAAAATTTCTAACTGTAAGGCTACATCAACACAACTGCTGGGTTCAACACTGAGATCGATCCACGAGCAGTTGATTTAGCAGGTCAAGTAAAGACCTGCCAAATTGACAGCAGATCGCTCTCCAGTCGACCCCTGTACTCTACCCCCAACAAGAAGAATAAGGTATGTTAATGGGAGAGTTTCTCCCGTCAGCCCCCTGGGGCGTAGACCTAAGTAGCATGACCTAAGGTACATTGACTCCAGCTACATTATTCACATAGCTGGAGTTGCGTAGTGTAGGTCGACTTACAGCAGTAGTGTAGACATAGCTTAAGAGTAGTTAAGCTCTGGAATAGGGAGGGGCGGCTCAAGGCCCCAGCACGCCAAGCGCGTGCTTGGGGCGGCAAGCCGCGGGCGGTGCTCTGCCAGCGCCACGAGGGCGGCAGGCAGGCTGCATCCGTGGTTTGCCTGCGGAGGGTCCGCTTGTCCCGCAGCTTCGGCGGACCTCTCGCAGGTGTGCCTGCGGAGGGTCCGCTTGTCCCGCAGCTTCGGCGGACCTCTCGCGGGCGTGCCTGCGGAGGGTCTGCTGGTCCCGAGGCTTTGGCGGACCTCTCGCAGGTGTGCCTGCAGAGGGTCTGCTGGTCCCGAGGCTTTGGCGGACCTCCTGCCTACGGGAGGTCTGCTGAAGCCTCAGGACCAGCGGACCGTCTGCAGGCAAGCCGCAGAAGGCAGCCTGCCTGCCGTGCTTGGGGTGGCAAAATTCCTAGATCCGCCCCTGGGAGTAGGCTTCCAAGGGAGGTTATGGAATCCCTATCATTGGAGGTTTTTTAAAACAGGTTGGACATATGCCTGTCAGAGGTGGTCTAGGTTTACCTGGTCTTGCTACAGCTCAGGGGACTGGACTTGATAACTTCTCAAGGTCCCTTCCAGCCCCACATTTCCATAATTCTATTAAATTAACTGCTTGATACAGGGAAATATGGTACATGCACAGCAGGCCATGGACCTCGTGTGACCATGTGAGGTAACAATTTTTATAGCATCAATTTCATGTTAAATGTAACAGCTGCAGCAAGATTTTTTTTTTTTTTTTTTGCTGTAAGGCATCTTAGAGTGTTTTTGCCAATTTTCTGTCTCAAGAAAGGTGTCTTCACATCTTGATTTAGCCCTGAATAATTCAGCAGAATCTTTAATAACAGACTTGCATGTCATAACATCCTAAAACATGTTAAGCTTAAACAGGCAGAAAGTAACTTAATGTCATCAGTAGGACAGTGATTTATAAAGAGAAGTTTTAGGATGTTGTCACATATTATGGTGGCTTATTGTGCCTGACCTTTATTTGACTTTGTCAAAAGATCATAGATTTTGATCTAACTGTATTCCCTTGTTGAACCTTGTAACAGGGATACAGAAACCCATGAGTTAACATAATATATTTAACCCATCCACTGCCAATGCTTTCCCAATCTTGTTGTCAATCAAATGACCTGGAAGGAGACCATAGTAAATAATCCAAACAGGCATTCTAATTAACATTCTAATCCTTCCCCCACCGTTATTTAAATAGGAAAAAAAACCATTTATTTAAGACATGTAGCAGACAGAGGAGCAGTTGTCCTGAATTTGCCATTGTAAATGTTGCATGTTGGAACACTGTTTATAATGAAACTGCTTAAAAGATAGCATAGGCCTGGAATAAAAGATCAAACCAATCATACAGAGGGGGAACAACTGAAACAACATAATATTACTAAATCTTCCTGTAATTAACTTTCCCAACCATTGTCAGTTTCAGTTGCAATATGTTTATATTAAAGATTACTATATTAATGTGTAATAAACTAGAGCAAAGGATGACTTGGCAATGAGAACGACAACGAAGGAATTTGTTTCAAAGTGACTTTTCTAAATCCCTTAAATGCAAGTGCTTAATTTGTGCCAGGGCTGAGCCTTGTCACCTCTAGGCTCGGCAGTTTATAGTCCTGGGAGCTCTGGGCTTCCTGTGTCATTTATGAAAGAAAAAAAATTGCTTCAGCTCCAGTATCTCTTTCATTACAAATTAAACACTGCTTAAACAGAATATTGCTGCAGTACCCCAACTGTTTAAATAGGCAACTTGGGCAGATGAAGGAAGGTCTGAGCTGCAAACTTTTTCAGGAGTGGAGCAGGGAGCAAACACAGTAGCAGTGTCAGCAGCAGGAAAAACACTGGCCAGGAGCTTTGTCTCAGGGTTGCACTCTGATCACTAATCAGCACAGCATGACGTTTTACTAAGACAAAACGGCTGTACAGTCGCTAAAGCAATGGAAAATCTTCATTACTAGAACTTTTGCAAGAAGGAAAAGGTCTATGTTAATCCAGCTCATGGCAGCTGCCACAAAGTCAGTCCTCCTTTATGATGAAAATCCTTATGGGGCCAATTCAAAATGCTATGCAAGCTACAGGTGTCACATGTATAAAACATATAGCTGATTTAGGATTTAATTGGGATTTTCTTCTCAGGTCATAACACTTAAGAGAAAAGGCACTTAGGATTTCATTTTCTTTTAGTGCAGTTATTAATCTGTTCTGAGGCTAAAATGGGAATTAAATCATAAATGTGATTATGCTTGTGGTTGGATGTTGTCTCAGCAGGTTCTTTCTGCTTGTCGTTTTTGAATGACTGGTGCTGTGATATGGCATGTTGATTCTGATTACTGCTTAAAGATTTCACTTTATCATCATTTGTCAGGAAACTGACTTTATTAGTCCCATTAATATTAAATCTGTCATAACTAGATTAGGTTAGAATTGTTATCTACTGTAGCTTTGAGCCCTAGGCTAAATTTCACTGTCAAGAATAAAAGCATAACACAATGGGGAAAACACACTAGCTAATATAAAATGTGGACACAATTCAACAAAGCAAATGCTTAATTGCTTCCCTGAATATAAATGGACATAAGTACATGCTTAAATGTTTTTCTGAAACAGGGCCTGTAACAGAGTGCTGGAACCAACAGCTGAACCAGCACTCTGATCACTCAAACATCAATTAATTCCCCCTAGGGTAGACATGACTGTGTCTGGTGAGCAGGATAGAATGGTCTGGGGAGGACTGAAGAACTATTTAGTCTATTAATACAAAGAGTGGAAGAAGGCCTAGGAAGGAAGTGCTGGGGGCAGAGTCAGGCTATCAGCCAAAACCAAGAAGGATCTCTGAGTGGAGAGACGCCTTCCCTCTCCTCTCTGCCGCAGAGGGCTGAGGAGGTGCTGATATTGTAAACGTTGTGGTGTATGCTCCTTCCACCACCTTTACAGATCCAGCGTAAGTAAATGACATCTGGTGTTCAGCTACTAAAGATCTCGGAATAGTCTATGTAGACAGAGAACACGACGGGAGTGGAATGCAACCTTGTCACACAACTTGTATTCATACATGTACAAAAACCTCAGTTTTCTTTGTTGGGAATATAAATCCTGATTAAAGATGCCCCTAACTCACTTTTATAGCTCTACTGCATGTGGATAGAAAAGCTAGTTTCTAATGTAAAGCATTCAAAGGTGGAATAAGAATGGCCGTATCCCTTTAGACATCAATATATGCAAGTCCAAACAAAGTCATTTTGATTTTATGGGTTGGCAAACATATTTCATCAAGTCATACCCATGCTGTCTAAAATAATGTCCATCTTTTAAGCTAGTATTGTACCCACAGATGTGAGGGTAGTTGTGTCATTCAGTCTATACTCAAGCAAAAGTAGCACAAGAAGGCGGTTTGTCTTTTGTCCAGAAAGCTGTTTATCTTTACTGGCAGTAATTGGTTTGTGCCACATAATTCTTAGTCCATTGAAATCAATTAAAATTGACTTCCATGGGCTTTATATCAGCCCCTTAAATCACTTTATTTGACACTTATTTGACAAAACCAATATATCTATCTGGTGCCCGTCACTGCATGAGAAGGGGATATTGACTAGGCACACCCCTTTCCACCAAAGAACGAGGCTGTGTATAATTATACAAGCATAGGAAACCCATCTCCAACGCTTATAAAAAAAAGTTACAGGTAAATGCAACCCATATGCATTCTTTGTACAGAGAAACTATAGCAGAAAATGGCAGCAAATTTCAGTGAAAAAGGAGCCAATATAGGGTGACCAAAGCACAGATGTTACCCTTTCCCTGAGAGTGCTATAAAACTGGAGTTATATAAAATCAAATTTTAGTTTCTGTATGCATTTTGCATACGCAACCAGAAATGTAGCTTGGAAAATCAAGGATTACCTGTGTAGTTCCTATTTTGACCTTATTCTGAACAGTAGCATCTAAGTTTTCAAACACAATTAACTGTGGACACAAATTATAGAATGTAAATGCTTAACTGCCTGATTGGCGATGGCAGCTTTCATTTGACTCTGCGATCTGATGCCTACATTTTTTGCTTAACATACTATGCAACTTAATGTCAGTTGTACACTTCACATAGCATAGCAAACTTCTCCAAATACTGGAGGTCCTCAGCTCCTGAGAAATAATACTTGCTAAATATTATTAAATATAATGAGCAAAAGAAAAAGCATACAGCAAAATTTAGTGGTTGGAAACAGTCTGTTGAGATTTATCCTGAAAATATAGGAACCCTGAGTGTGTCTGAATTGGTGACTAGTAAAGCTGGGAGGGAAACCGTTATTCCATCCTGTCAGAATTTTCAAGATTTTTAAAATATTTTTCTCCCAAATAGGAGAAAAAGTCAATAATCACATATGGTTTTTTGCAAACCAAAAATCTGTGAGAAAGGAAAAGAAATCCAATCAACTAAATCAAAATGTTTTGTTTGAATAATTTTTAAATGTCTCATTTTGATTTCAGGCTTTATTGTAAATTAATTTAAATGACATGCCAGTTAGACCCGAAAAACTATATTTTTCATTTAGAAAATGTCAAAATAGTATGTTTTTAATTATTTCAAAACTTTTTATTAATCTTTTTGGAAACAAGAAGTTTGTTGAAACCAACCCTTTCCCATGAATCATTCTGGATTAGATGATTTGGCATTTTCCAGCAAAATTCTGTCCCCCACCAAAAATAATCCCAACCACTTCTGGTAACTAGTAAGCAATACCATTTCAAGAATCCCAGAAAGGGAAAAAATCACCTTCATGCCATTAATTATCTAATGAGATGGTGTTTCAAAAACCCTTCCAGTTTCTTCCTCTTCAAGAGAAACCAATTTATTTCAAAAGCATTCTTCCTCTATGACACAGTAACATGCTTAAATTCCACATTCATCATTTTGGGTTGCAGGAATCTTTTCTTTAGGAGCAGCATGGCTTTACACACACTGTACTAGCCTTTGCACAGCCTTTATTATAAGTATTTCATAACTGCTGGAAGGTAAGAGTCTGATTCTGATCTAATAGTCCAAATTGGGAAGAACTTAACTGATATAAGTGGAGTTACACAGGTGCAAAAACCTTGGGTTGAAAACCAGATGGTGTCAAATATTAATCTGATTTGCATCCTCTGATGCTGACCGTTAGTGATTGAAGTAGAGGCACTGAAATGCTAATGTGATTAGTTATAAATGCTAAAAACAACTGGTATATTTTCTCCTTGATTGTCTGTGAGTTTTAAGAATATTTCATTACTTATGCTTCCTTTGAAATAAGGATAAGATATTATTCAAAGGCACAGAAATAACTAGCAGTTGTGACATTTCGTTAGAGTTTAATTACATGAATCATAAAATATTGCTACAATTTTCCAAACTGTTAAGCCTTAATTAATATGAACCCACAGGGACCACCTTGATAGTTTATAATACTCTGGATCACTACTCCTACAGTAGTAGTTCATATGGCCTGGAAGTGCTTTATAATTTGCAAAGAGTGATCAATTATTAGAAATGAAACCGGACAAATTAATTTAATATAAATGAGGTTGTATGGGATTTGAGTAATTCTTTTTAATTACCTTTGTTATTTTTTCAACAGTCTAACAAAGAGAACCATTATTCTTCTCCATGTACAAATTCATTAATCTCATTACTGTGCAGTATTAATATAGTTTTATCACACATTCCAGAAGTGCAGCACATTGACAAACCATAATGAATCACAGCATTAGTGTACTATCACTACATTAATTTCAGGACATGCCTAGCTCATTTGCAATTTGCTTTTAGATTTAGTATAAAATGAGCTGAATAAGCATGTAATTATGACATCTGCTTCTTTTCAGGTACCTCTTTGTAAATCAGTGACAAAGGAATAACAGGTTTAAATATGTGTTAACACTCCGATAGCATGTATAATTGCAATATGGCAATGTGTAATGAAGATTAAATTAGACTGTAGTATACCTGACATATGCAAGAGCGTAATTGAGCTGTAGTAATTGTGGTACTGAAAGACTATAAAATACCAATATCTGAGTAAAGTACAACTAACATAAAGAAAAAATGTTTTAGAAGTTAAGCAATGATGTATGTTTGCAAGGAAACATTAATTGCCTCCACAATATTTAACTTTAAAATATTTCAAATTTAGTTCTTATAGTTACTAGAAAAATCATAGGCAATATTTACTATCTTCTGCTATGGCTCATTCTTGGTCTCAGATACCTAGGCCCTGACGAGACACCCTTTTAAGTCAATTTAAAATATCCCATTAACCACAATGGTGGAGGTTCAGGCCCATAATACAACTGCATCATTATTGTATGTATATTGTACATTATTTTTGAAAACTCTACTTACATGGGGAGTCCTTTCTCATGCAAACAGTCCTATTGAGTCAGTGAGCAAGGGGGTTGAGGAAGGGTTACAGGCTTTCTCTTATATGAGATAAGCAAGGGCCATATGGGAAAATAAAATCTGGGCTAGAGGGTATTACAAATTATTAACTACGTTCTAACCAAAGTCATTAGCACGTATGTGGTAAAGTATTTATTGAACATTTTATGGTGCTATATTTTAACTTTAATTTCAAATTACTTTCAGGATCACAAACAACTGAATTCAAAAGGATAGTAAGAGAATCGTAAGTTTTCAGGAAACACTCTTGTCCTGAAAAAAAATATATAAATCTGCTCCGTGGTTCCACTGAAGTCAGTGAAGTTACGCCACTAAAGAATTTGAGCCAGAGAAGCTTGGTGTATGGAAACACCAATCAAAGTAAATAAATATAGGCTGTTTCTGTTTTAATGAATTCTCTACAATTATTTTTACATAATCATAGAACTGGAAGGGACCTTGAGAGGACATCTAGTCCAGTCCCCTGCGCTCATTGCAGGACTAAGTATTATCTATACCATCCCTGACAGGTGTTTGTCCAACCTGCTCTTAAAAATCTCCAATGATGGAGACTCCACAGCCTACCTAGGCAATTTATTCCAGGGCTTAACCATTCTGACAGCTAGGAATTTTTCCTAATGTCCAACGTAAACTGACCTTGCTGCAATTTAAGCCCATTGCTTCTTGTACTGTGCTCAATTTATGAAAAACAATTTTTCTTCCTCCTTCTTGTAACAACCTTTTACATACTTGAAAACTGTTACTGTGTCCCCGCCCAGTCTTCTCTTTTCCAGACTAAACAAACTCAATCTTCCCTCATGGGTCATGTTTTCTAGACCTTTAATCATTTTAGTTGCTCTTCTTTGGACTCTCCTGAATTTGTTCACATTCTTCCTGAAATGTGGTGCCCAGAACTGGACACACTACCCCAGATGAGGCCTAATTAGTGCGGAGTAGAGTGGAAGAATTACTTCTCGTGTCTTGCTTACAACACTACTTCTAATACATACCAGAATGATGTTGCTTTTTTTTGCAACAACATTGCACTGTTGACTCATATTTAGCTTGTGGTCCACTATGACCCCCAGATCCCTTTCTGCAGTACTCCTTCCTAGGCAGTCATTTCCCATTCTGTATGTGTGCAACTGATTGTTCCTTCCTAAATGGAGTACTTTGCATTTGTCCTTATTGAATTTCATCCTATTTACTTCAGACCATTTCTCCAGTTTGTCCAGATCATTTTGAATTTTAATCCTATCCTCCAAACTACTCTCGGGGAATGGTTTTCCAGCCAGTTTTGCTCCCACCTTATAGTAGTTTCATCTAGATTGCATTTCCCTAGCTTGTTTATGAGAAGGTCATGTGAGACAGTATCAAAAGCTTTACTAAAGTCAAGATATATCACTTCTACCACTTCCACCCCCATCCACAAGGCTTGTTACCCTGTCAAAGAAAGCTATCAGGTTGGTTTGACATGATCAGTTTTTGACAAATCCATGCTGACTGTTATTTATCACCTTATCTTCTAGATGTTTGCAAATTGATTGCTTAACTATTGGCTCCCTTATCTTTCCGGGTACAGAAGTTAAGCTGACTCATCTGTAATTCCCTGGGTTGTCCTTATTTTGCTTTTTTATGGATTGGCACTATATTTGTCCTTTTCCAGTCTTCTGAAATCTTTCCCGTCTTCCATGACTTTTAAGATAATCGCTAATGGCTCAGATATCTCCCCAGTCAGCTCCTGGAGTGTTCTAGGATGCATTTCATTGGGCCCTGGTGACTAGAAGATATCTAATTTGTCCAAGTAATTTTTAACTTGTTCTTTCCCTATTTTAGCCTTTTTGATCCTACATTGTGAGAGATTTTTCTTTTTAAAAAAATACAGTAATAGAAATCAACCACTTACATTTCTGATAGACAGACGGCAACATTTTAAATGCAATCTGTAAAGCTACACATTGGGGGTTTTTTGTTGTTTTTTTTTTCCGCCAAAAAATTCATCCATGTGCAGCATGAGCCACAAATAAAACACATGGCCTGCTAAAGAAAATTGTGACTTTTTTTAGCTCTTGCTTGCTTTCCCACGTTCCAAGCATTTTCTCCAAAAAATGGCTGCAGTTGTGCAAGCACAACAATGAATTCCCTTAGGATATCCCAATGAAAGCACCTGAATCATCCAGAGAGGCCTGTGCCACATAAGAGCAGGTTTCAGCTGGCAAGTGGACTCCTGTTTGCTTGGAATTCACAGCACAGGAAGTTTCCAGAGCTTCACATGGCCAACAGCCATAGCAGCTCTTTTGGGTTGGATAGGGCCCCAAAATAGCACAGTTTGGCAAATATTTTCAGTCATTTCTCTTACAGGCTGTTCTAGTTGCATATATTTATGTCTATATCTAATCTGTGACTACATGTGCCACTAAATCACAATCAGTCCTAAACTGCTCAATCACAATGATTTTGAATAATTTTGATTAGGAAAATAGCACTTTCTTTCATAATGATATTGGTGTGGTGGAGTTGAAGAACTGTGTAGCTCATTATGTAGTTCTTCTCCTCACACTTGGATAATGCTTATCTTATTTCCTGTTAGCACACAATTCTTTGAGAAAATGTGTTTTGGTGATAGTCTTTCAGTTTCATCACCAATGACTGCTCGCAAAAGCATTTGAATTAAAAATGCAAAACTTAAGAAAATTTTCCATTGTGCTGCTATGTGACTTCAGTCAATAAAAACTCATATATAAGAAGTTTTTGGATGATTATTAATTCAGAACAGGTGTGGGTTTAGAGCTAGAAAATTACGGGAAATGTGGAAGGTTTTGACAGCTTAAATGAGCTTTTAACTAATAGGCAATGTTATTAAAATAAATAGATAAAAATTCATTTATTTAATAAAAATATAAGGAGAAAGTTATGGATTTTGGTGGAAATTATCCAAGGTAACAGCTTTCTAGGTTATTTTATTCCACTTATTTAAAAACAAATAATATTAGGAGATAGAAGCCTAAAACGTATGGTTGATCACTGTAAAAGCAACATTAAAAAAAGGCATTATTTTACCAAACAGCAACATTTTTCTATAAGGCTACATTATCCTAAATGAAAATTCAGTAGGAGGTTAATGAATAAAATACAGGACTAGGAATTGTGATCAGTTTATCTTTTTTGAAAGCAGATTGAAGTAATTCAATGGCTTGTATGCAACTTGATTAACTCAGCAGAATGTACTAAAAAAGCTAAACATTCTTCTAAAAGTTTCTATAATTTGCAATTCAAAAATTCTATATATTAACTTTGAAAATTTACCTGCTCAGTCACAAAATCTGCCACCAAAAGATACCCAGTTTACCATGATAATGATAATTAAGAGGAGTTTCCTCAACCATCAAAAACATTAATTAATATACCCCTGCTTTTTATACAGGAGGATAAAGAATTCAAGTCTTTTCCTTCATATATTTGGATCAGCAATAGAGCAGTTCAAGGACTATTCAAATTATATTAAGGGAATTGTAGATGGTAAAAATGAACAGGTCTCTTTGAACATCTAGGTCACTCCATGCAAATACAGGATTTTTTCGTTATGCATTCACAAGTCTTGCCTAATCTATTTTTGGAACATGTTGAACAATAAGGCCGTTATTCTAGAGATCACTTCCCTCAGAAGACAACTTAATGCATCTCAGTGTCAAGAGGTTTTTACTGACATTGAACCTACATTTCCCACCTTTCTTAATTTCATCCCCTAACTCCTAGTTGTACCCCATGAACTGGATAATTCTTCATTTTTTGTATATATATGCTCACGATGTTTATAGATTGCTACCATGTCCCGTATCCCCTGCCCAGTCATCGTTCCCCTAGTCTATTTTTAGCTCTTTTAATCTTTTATCATAAATCTCTCTCAAGCCCTTAATCTCTGGTTGCTTTTCTCTGAATACCCTTCAATTTATCACTAGCTTTCAATGAGGAAGTGGCCAGCGCTGGCCACAAAGTTCCAGATATGGTTGTATCAGAGCATGTTGACAGAGACCCCTCACTCTCTCTAGTCTGGTGCTTCTGAATAGGCAGCATAAAATTACATGGTCCTCTTTTTTGCTTATATACTGCAATGCAATCTGATGTCTAATGTGCGTTAAGTTTCTTTCTGCACTATGGCCTCTCGGATTTCTCCCCCCCTTTCCCCTCTATATATGTTTCAGGTTATTTTTTATTTTTATTTTTATTGCTGATATATCAGCTTGATCCAGAAGGATGAGTATTTTGTTTCTGGACCATAGCAGTAGCAAACTGCAGTCCCTGCACCAGATCCTTTCTGCTGCTAATGCTCTTGAGGTGAAGCCAAAACTCTTCCCATGCCCTTGGGCACCTGCTGAGTGTTCCCAGACCCAGGCACAAGACAAAGATGTTGGTGGCAGTCTGAATCCCATTCCACTGCTTGCAAAGACATGCGACTTTACTAAAACTAGTAATCAAACAGTTATTTGACAGTCCTCATCCCTTGCAGCCTTTTGTCAGATGTAAGCCTGGAAGTTCTCTGGTCCATCCCAATGTTGTCCTATCCACGAACATGGGCTCCAGGCTGCAGTGTCCACCAAGCAAAATGTTTTACTCTCATTTTATCAGCTACTACTGACTGATCCAATTCCCATTGAAGGAGCAGGCTCAGAGGATCAGATGTACAAATGCTTTTAGGCAACTAAACTGCAGATAGGTGCTTAGAGGGATTTTGCAAAAGTGCTTACATAGATTAGGCACCTAATTCCCACTGATCCTCTGGGATGGTTTGTGCACCCATGAGTCCCACTGACATGAGGCTCAAGGGCTGTGTGCAAATACTGTTGGAGGACACCAGGCATGCAGAACATTCAGGTCCATTTAAATAATAATAATACTTTGCATTTCTATCATCTTTTAGTGGCAAATCTGGCCATATATTTTTGTTTACATTTGGGAGTTTGAAACAAAGTCTATTTGAAGATCTCTCCTCCATAACATAAATCATGATGGATATTTATTGGTTAAAAAGTTCTCCAGTAATGTAAGCTGAGAATTTTTGCTCTCTGCTTGTATATGTACATTACTACTTCATGCAGATACACTTCATGGATTTAGCTATAAGAGTTGTTCTCCCCCCCGCATTTGGAATCACTTAAAAACTAATTTGCATATATTTTACTGCTTTAGAGAATTAGATCTGTATGAGTTGATTGGTTTTTACAATGTAAAATACTATTGAAATTCTTAATTATTACAGCTGTAAAAATGTTCAAGGCGATAAAATTAATAACACAGCTTCCAAATGTTCTAATTCAGCCATTAGAAACCTGTTTTTTGTTGAGCAATCAAGCCAGCACAAGAACCTTTTTTCTCGGTCCATCTCCTACCCCTGCCATGTAGCTGAGCTTTGCCTTTTGAGGTCATAAGTTAACACAGCAACAGAAAAGTATTTTTACAAAGATGTCATGAATACTGTGGCTTATTTCAGAAATCTATAAAGCTGGAACTCTGTATTCTTCTTTTGATTCACTAAGGGACATGTTTGCAACCAAATAAGTTTACATTGCTGACCTTGAATGTTCTCCAGGCCTCCATGGGTCAGCTACTATTACAGCAGTTACTCCATGGTAGAGAAATAGTCTGCTCTGTAGGTTGTAGACTGGACTCACCTTCTTTTTCCCCTTTTTACTCCGAGTGATTTCTTCTAATAGCTGCCGCTTGATATTAAGGCTACTGGCAGTGATTTAGTATATATATTCCATAAAATATTTTCAAATATAAGAAAAATATTACTTCTAGTGTCCCTGCTCATTCTGAGTTATTGATTAAATCTATGCTATCTTATACATAGGTGAGTTGTCCTTTTGTTGTCATAAATATCTTTTAGTTTAGGCCCCTTAACTAGATTTTTGGCCTAATCTTGCAAACAAAATTTCTATTGACATCAGTAGGTCATGTTTGTCTTGGGTAGGGACTGCAGGATGAAACCTGAAACTATTGTTCCCAAGTATATATTTAAGAAAATATTCAGGAGGCATGTGGTTGCTATGACTGATGGCCTGATATTACCAAAGCATATGTGACAGGTCTCTTATCTGTTTTGAATACCTATAGTATTAAAAAGTTGCTCTTGATTTTTGCTGGAATTAGTGAGTGATTAATCCAACCTATATTTTTTTAAAAGGTCATAGAGCATTAAGATAAATATAGAGCAGTTACACATATTGACGGGATAGGTTTTAAATTTACATACACCTCTACCCTGATATAATGCTACCCGATATAACACGAATTCGGATATAACGCGGTAAAGCAGCGCTCTGGGGGGGTGGCGCTGCACCACTGTTAGCTAAGAGAAAGACAATGGCGCTATTTGGCAGCACAGTTCAGCTAACAACTCCCAGTGCTCAAGCCAACAACCATCCCCGCCCCCAGTGAGCGATCAGAGGCACAGGCAGGTGCAGGACGCTCCGGCCAAACCGAGACGGCCAGGAGCGGAGTCCTCTAGTTAACAGCCCATCAGCTCCCCATGGCAAGGCGCCAGCACACGCAAGCAGACCCGTCTCTACCTGCACAGATCTTGTTATTTTGCCACCACATCGGACACGCTTCCAGAGCAGCCACCCACGGTCCAGCAACACCCGGCTTCCACATCTACTGGCGATCCAAGGCGGCGGCAGGGTGCAGCAGAAGGGCACGGCGGGAGAGACGTGGGAGCTGCCAGCACAGCGCCTCGCACCACAGGGTCCAGCTCCCCATCGAGGAGTCAGGTTGCACGGTCTCTGCTGCCCACATAGCAAAGGCCGCGGCCAGCTGGCACGGCCCTCAGCAGGGAGGCAGGACCGAGGAGCCACCTCACCCAGCAGGGAGGGGAGAGAGGACAGAGACTGAGCCCTGGAGTGGGGGGATCGCCAGGGGTGGGAAAACAGGACTTCCTTATTCCCTGCCTAGAGCGAGATTGCAGCAAACAGCCCGGGGGGTAGCCAGCCACTGTGTAACTCAGACCCAGTGTGGTCACAGCTGCCGCCATGCTGGCCCCACAGCCTAGAGTAGGATTTTTAAGAGCTCTGAAAACTAGCTGGGGACCAGAGAGCTGGTCATTGGTGTCTGTCAGTCAAAGGCCAAAGCAAGTTCGATATAACGTGATTTCACCTATAACGCGGTAAGATTTTTTTGGCTCCCGAGGACAGCGTTGTATCAGGGTAGAGGTGTATTTAGTTCTGCTAGTGTGATAAGGTGATGGTTTGAAGAGTGTGTAGTTGTGATAAGCACTCCTTGGCACGGGTGTTTACCAGAAAAAATAGTCTGTACTGATTACTGCCAACTATGGGCCTGTTGCTGTCATGCTTACTCCATGAGTAGCCATGTTGATCTGAAGGAGTGAGATTGTGAGTAACACTTAGTGAATGCCTGAAGAAGAGTAGGGCATGAGCCTTCCCCAACCTCCCAGGGCCTGCACTAGGTTTTTTATTAATGTAAGCAGAGTCAGGATAAGCTCTACCCTGACATCTGGTGGAAAGAATTTCAGAGAGTGTATTTGCATAGGCACGCCTACCCTATCCCAGACTGCCGAGCTGTGGGACTGCTTGGTGACAAATGACTCACCCTCAGTTGGGTGGTACTTGCTAGACAAGGGACATGGGTTCCAAAACCCAGTGAATAGAGAGAGGCTAGGGACAGGTATCTGTGCCTGGTCGTGCAGGCTCCTTGTGGAGCCAGCAGCACCAGTTCCACCCCCTCCTCTCTCCACTGTGGAATGTCAGAGTTGTTTTTTTTTATTCCCTCAAGAATCTAAATACAGGTTATTGAGCTGAACTTTGGGCTAATGGTGCACTAGCACTGGGGCTCCCCTACTAAGAGCTGAGATCACTAAGAGTTGAAATCACTAAAGAGCTGAAATTACTGAGCTGAGAGCATTGAGTACTGTGCTAACTAGTAGGGGAGCCTGAAGCTATACTGTGGAACAGAGCAGCTGACGGAGTGGAGCAGTTGTGGGGACGGCTGGAGCGGATCACGGGACAGCTGGTGGCAGGAGAGCGGAGTAGCTGTGGGACGGGTGGAGCGGCCCACAGAGTGAGCGGAGCCGAGCAGTTTGCAGAGAGAACTGGAGCAGCTCGTGGAGCTGAGCAGTTTCTGAGGACGGCTGGAGGAGCAGAGTGGAGCGGCTGGTAAAGCGGGGCAGTTCGTGGAGAAGGCGGAAGCAGAACCCACGGAGAGGCAGGGCAGTTGGCCCCAGACCACATAAGGTGCCCCTTTTCTACCCAGGCTGGGAGGAGGGACCTCTACAGATAAACTCTCGAACTCTGGGGTGGCATTGACCAGAGACTTTTGGGTTGTTGGACTTTGGGGTGATTGGACTTAAAACCCTAAGGGGAAAAAGGACAGTGCCAAACGTACTTGGAGGTGGGTTTTTGTTTATGGTTTGTGTTATAACCCTGTTTGTGGTGTTTCTCCAATGGGATGCCGCATTGATTCCTTCCTTTATTAAAAAGATTTTGCTACACTCGGACTCCATGCTTGCGAGAGGGGAAGTATTGCCTCCTAGAGGCACCCAGAGGGGTGTGGTATGTGAGTGTCCCAGGTCACTGGGTGGGGGCTCGAGCCGGTTATGCATTGTGTTACTGAAACGGAAACCCTGGATACTGAACCCGGCCCTTGTTGCTGCCAACTCAGAGGGGCAGAAGGGTTACATTGGTGGGGGCTCGTCCGGGATAGGGTAGGCGTGCCTATGCAAATACACTCTCTGAAATTCTTTCCACCAGATGTCAGGGTAGAGCTTATCCTGACTCTGCTTACATTAATATAAACTGGTGTAGCTCCACCATTAGGTGGAGATCTGGGTCTTTTGTGTGTAGGTGGCAATTCAGGAACTGCTCATTTTTCATTTTTCCCTCTGGGCCAGGAATGGAAGGGAGGAGATAAATATTGGGGAATAAGCAGCACCCCTCTGGGGCTTTAACAGTGGACATGTTTCCCCTGACTTCCAGGGAGATCTAGGAGGAATTTACCTTGATGCAGAATTCATCTCTAAGTGCCTTTGTGGTGCTGCAGATCTGCATACTGCCAAATGCTGGGCTTTTCCTAAATGGCATGAGTCCAGTGGGGCTATATGTGGAGTAAGGAACTACTCAACCCAAACAAAGGTGCAAAATGAGCATCCTTTCAAGCAAAGTAGAGTGTGCTCACCAATCTACTCAATAAGCTGTCAGATCCATGAGCTCTTCCTAACTTGCTCAGCAAAATAAGAGGAGAGACAGGAGAGAGAATCTCAAGGAAATCACAAAAAATAATGGATATAAATTGGTGTAGGTCCATTAGAGTCAATGAAGCTACACTGATTAATACTGATGAAGATTGGGTTCCATACCATCAATGCAAAAAAATTGAATTCACATTAACAGTAAGGACCTCATTTTACAAACTCTGCATGTGCAATCATTCCAATTGCATGAGAAAATAGCAGTGATGTATCTAGAAATACACATTTTTATGCATGCAGTTGTGCTTATTGTACATAAGTTGCAAGTAAGTTTTCTTTGTGTACATGCTTGGTTTTCGAAAATCAGGCACCAACTGAAGTGGCCCAGTGTATGGCTGGGATTGGCTGCTACACATTAAAGCCCAAAAACGAGAAAAGCTCTTTGGCAGGAAAAAAAAATCCAGACACAGAATAGGGAGAGAGTGAGAGAACTCATAAGTAAAGAAAAACATGAAGCATGGTTTCAAACAGAAAAAAGCATTATGTGAGAGTATAGAGTTCGACTCATTCAAGAGATTTTACAGGGCTCCAGGGGGCACTAAATTAGAGTCAGGAAAAATCTTGATAGAAGGTATTGACAGAAGGCATTATTACATTTTGTAAATTATATTTAAAATAACTGTGGAAAAGTGACTTGGGAACCACAAAACAGAAAGAAAACACTGTAGTAAATGGAGAGAAGTTTTATTTTCATGCAAAGGATTAGTAGGTTTTTTCCTGATGGGAAATATTGAAACAGAAAGGAGAAATTCGAAAACTATAAAATATAGAACCTACTAAAGTGTAGAGAGAAGAAGAGAGATGCTAGTTCACCCCTGCGTACTACTGGTATGTCTTTGCCCTTTTAACATATACAGCTATTGGCCAATATGTGATCAATTGTGCCTTTCCAACGAGCTCCATGCATGGGGCAGCACAGGGTTGTGCTTTCTGCAAAGCAGACTCAGACTCAGACTCCTGCTTTACTTCCCAGTTTTCCCCTGCTTCAGGAGGGAAATGCTCTGCACTAGCATACCTAGTGCAGCGTACAACCCCGTCCCATTTCCTGCCCTTTCCCACCACTTCTCACCCAGTATTTTCTTTGTTTTACATTTATTTATTTAGAGATCCTAGAAACCTGGTAGCTTTCTCTTCAGTGGCTGTGCTCTGTTGTACAAGACTGTACCTAGGCCTCCTATAAATTCTATTCAATTGTTTTTCTGTTGGCTCCACCATATCCATTAGCATAGCTTTCCCATTGTTATTATTGTGCTGAGTGTATGTTAAGCACTGACAGTGTGATTCATTGCACAAGACACAAATAGACACTGTGTCTGTCCAAGTAGTATTCAATACTTCCAATTGTTTGTTTACCCACTATCTGCATATCTTCCCTGCTATCTTTCTGTCTCAGTTGTGGTTTTTCTGCAGGCAGCCTAGATTCAATTACAGCAATGGATCTCCAGCTTTTTAACTCTGTGGACTATTTCACAAAATAAGATTTCTTCATAATTCACCTCCTGCTCCCAATCTTCAAATCCTCCACTGTTTGGTTCTGAAAATCTCTAGCACCCACGATTCTGTGAACTATGGATGGTTCATGTATTATAATTTGATACCCCACTATATTAAGGTATTCTCCAGAGTGACAGGGAGCTCTGGAATTCTATCCTTTCCACTCGCTGTATGTCAGCATATTCATCATGTAGTTGAAGACTTCTTCCCCAGAAGACAGTATGTGTCAGTTTGGCTCTGGAAAACCTAAACAATGTAGGGAGAAAGAATATGAATCTGTAATGTACTGAAGTCACACCATTGTAATTTACTCCTGAATAAACAGAATTAAATATGTTTCTCAAAGAGCTGTTTTGTTCCCATTTAACCTAGTTAATTTTTCAGAGGTGCTTTCGCCATTGTATTGAGCTGCCTGTTTTACAACTGAAACAAGGAGGGACAACGCTGTCTGAGAAGTGAATCTTGGACTTTCACGTGTCATCCAAAATGCTGACATCAAGTATCTTGCTATATTTTCCAAGTAAATTACATAGATATTAAACACAAAGTGCTACGAACAACTCTCCTCTTTCCCCTGTAACCTTCTTTCACAAGTATTTGCTTTTATTTTTGACGACTTTCCTTAGTTTAGCTACTATCCAGCTTTAACTCCAAGTTGTTAACTGAGTAATGGTGATTTCACTTTTGACTTTGCTTACTAGAATGTAGGCATAATGTCCATAACTATTAATATATGGAAAGTAATTTGTGTTATGGTTCCAAATTTTCCCAATATTTAGGGATGGTCAGATTCAGAATTTGAGCTCATGTCTATTAATAGTGGGTTAACTCAGTTAATTAACAAACTTTACTTTGATGGAATTCTCACATTTAGGAATGTTTTCCCTTTGTACCTATATATTTGTTTGTATTTTAACTATTGTATTTTGTTTTAATTTGTAACTTCAAATCTTAATTAAAAAATACAAGGACCAGATGATCCTGGAGTCCTTCCTTAGGCAAAATTCCTCCTACTGCAGGATTCCATCTGCTTCTAAAAATAAGTCCTTGAAATAGTTTTCTTATAATTGTTAAGGTTACAATAGAAATACAAATATATATGATGATAATTTGTGATTACCTTTAAGTATTCAGTTACCATGTGTTCTCATTCTTGGGCTGTATAATATATTCCAAACATGCCTTCCTCAAAAGCAGCTGCACTATGCAATATTTCCTGGGCCATTATCTACAAAATGTGTGGCCATTCATGTCGACAGTCTCTGCCCAGAGACAAACAGGGATGGTATTACTAAATCAGGGTTCAGCGATTTATTATCTACATGCTGGGCTCAGTTCAGCAAAAGAGAGCCGTCCACGAACACCCAACCCACTGTGTGATATGACACAGGGAAAGGGTTAGGCAGTTCCCACATTAACGCAGCCATTTCTGTTAGCACGCCAATACTCAGCTTTATAGTCTATTGAAAGAAGTCACTTGGGAGGCAGACTTCGAGATTTGTCTTTAGAGAAATGATTAATGATAACAGGTTTGAGTTTGAAAAGCAAACAAGCTTGACTTCAGGTTTAAACAAAATGTACAAGAAATTAACGCTAGGAGTCAGATCCTCATCTGATGTAAACTGGCAAAACTCCGCTAACTCTGGCTTACGTTCCAAAGTCATAGAACTTCATGGCAAATATTTTCCTAATAGATTTATCTTTGCTATTTAGCACCAATCTCTGCAGTATTCAGTCTTTAAAAGCTTTTGGTATATTTTTCTCCATCAGCTACATTTATTTTAGCAGTAGTGGTAGTTCCCATAATACTGTAGGTAAGGTCAAAATACCACTTCCATTAAAATACCCCCTGCCACCACCCTGATTTTTTTTATCCAGTTGTTTGTACGTTATGAAGTCATGAACATTGAAGCTGTTTTTCGTGTGTACAAAATAGGATTTCATCTTTAGTTTCTTTGCTCAATCTACTGCATACAATGTTGGGGAAGATGCATGCAGTCAATTTTGTTTTTAAGATTTTGTTTGTCTGTCTAAAATGACTTTGAATGTCGGGAGTGTGCACAATTTAAACTTGCGAAGACTTTTTGAGTCAGGTGTTGAAGACGTGTCTCAAATTCTCTGCTTGCTGTTTACTGCCATTTTATGAAGGTACACAGAGAAGACAATTTATCTCATAATGAATGTGCAGACTAGCTGTCAGACCTCAGACATCAGTGTGAGTGCACCCACTGTGTCAGCTGTAGGGGAGTTAATGTAGACTGGGGGAAAGGGATCAGTGCAGGAGGATGCCACACTGTTAAACTGTTGCCTGAGTTGGTCTACTCTCAAATGGTTTCATGGCTCACACACTGAGGCCATTGTTGAATGTGCAGCTATTGTTGCAAGGGCAAAATTGAGCCAGAACAGTTAAGGATCTTGCTTGGGTAGCACTGTGGACTTGTGGATTAGGTAGGCATGAGATGGAAAGTTTGGAGAGGAGATCTGTGTTCTAATATTGGATATTTTATACTCCATTAATCTTGGAGACCTTTACGTTATAAAATAACCTTGTACCTCAGAACGGAATGAGGGCCAAATTCAGAGGTGACCAAGTCTAAAGAGAGACTAAATTGGAGTCATTTTTATCTTCTTCCATCCATATCAATATATATGTTATGCCATTTTAAACCCACTCTAAACTTTGACATACTCACTTGGACTTTCAACCATTTAACTTTCATCTTCTCCCAAATATACATTTCCTCTGAACTTGGTCCACTGAGTCTAATCATAATGGCATCTTTTAGTGTAACTCACACTCTGAGGGGTCTGACAAGAAGTATGTGATGAGAAAAGAAACCATCAGAACGATGTAAGAATATGAATATTAAAGTGAGTCATCCCCTCCTCTATCTTAAATCGTCCTACATCCTCTTCAGTGTGTGACTTACACTAAGCCAGACGCTTTTACCCATCATTAAATAGATGAAAACAGTTCTAGGGGAGACAAAATTAGTGTGTGTGGCCCTGATTCTCCCCTGCCTTGCCTCTTTTGTGGTCATTTAAGCTTATGCAAAGAGGGCCTGATTCTCCAGCCATTGGTGCAACTATGGAGAATGTGTGTGTCTGCGTGCAAGCAAAGGTGGCTTTGCTGCCTTCCAGTCTCTCTCTGGGGAAGAGATCCCCTGATGTTTCCCTTTTCTTGGTATTTGAGTTAGGAGAAAGTGGTCCTTTGAACATAGCTATCATTTCCCTAAATGATGGGAGGAGAGGAAGAAACTATCCCTAGTTTGCTTTCAGCCTTGTTTACTTTCTGTGGAGTAGGAGAGAGGAACATTGAAGACACTTCACCATTCTGAAGGTTAAGACAGTGGGAGCAAGGGCCTCTTACTGACTAATCCAATATAGGGGAAAACTAGAACCGTGGCTCTTCATCTGCATCTCCTTTTCTTTGAGCCAATAGAAGAGAAAGGATAATCGCATGGCAGCCCCAAACTTCTGAATCCTGCTGCAAGAGTGGAGAAGAATACTTTTCTCAGTGTCTCAACACCCAGTAAGAACAGGTGAGAAAGACACCAGTTACAGCAGCAAGAAGGCCCAGAGATGTTAGGGAGGACACTATTCTATTCTAATGATATTCACATTCAAGAGTGACTCATCTGGAAGAAAAAAGAAGTATCCCTGAATATAAATGCCAGATGAGTATGCATATACTAGGCACTTATCCCTGAGTTATATCATAAGACTCATTTTACCTTTTGCCTATGAATACTTCAAGGTTTAAAAAATAATTCACTATGTTAAACCAACACATTGAATTTGTATGGGTTATATTTCAGGTCTCTGCTTAAAAATGTGTTTCTACAAGGCATAGTAATGTTAAGTAAACATGAAGTTATACCAAAAGTTTTTAAGTTCATAGTGGACCAATAAATATCTGCAGCAGAAGTATCTGCAATATGCTCATCATCCCTTTGGGTAAAAGGTGCTGGGTTTCTTATTATAATGGAAAGGAGATGAAGCAATGTAAGCAAACTTCTTTATTTAAGAAAAGAAAATTAACAAGACCTGAGAGAAATATATTTAATGCATGCACAAATGAAAGTTGTGATTCGTGGCTAACAAAGCATAAAATAACTTGCAGTCCATCTAAATAATTGTGTATGTACTCTCAGAACTTGGCAAAACCAAAATAATTGAGGTTTGAAAGATCTTATCTCACAAAACTGTGCTCTTGTGCCTTCATGAATGGTTAGCTTCAGAGAGGGAGTTTATATCTCTCATGGTAAACTTGAGCTGTGGTGCAGGTGTTTTAGTTTATCACTAAAAGGAAATGACTTTCTTTACACCTAATTTAATCTGAAGCTATTCACAGTTTAAAATGTTCAGTAACAGTGACCTTTCTAATGATTAACACATTGCAGGTGGTCCAATTGCAGGCCAGTGGTTAATGTTTGCTATTGAAGATACAGAATTAAATGTCCATTCCAGTGCTATTGTCTCTCATTTATAGTATTAAAACAACAGCTGGCACCAAACTGAGCCACAATTAGTAAGTTTCTAAAAAGTTGTGATCTATTTTGTTCTAATGATAAAATAGCTTATCTTTTACAATTATTGCAACACTGGCAAAGAGTAATTCTGGCACCTATTTGTAGCCCAAATATGCATACTAGACTTCACGTTAAGGGTCAAATCCTGTCGTTGCTATCAGTCCTCCTTCAGGTAGAACTCCCCTTGAGTTAAAGAAATAAGGGCCTGATCCAACATTCCTTTATCAGACAACTGGGTTCAAGAAGTGTTTTGTCCAAGAAAGGGCTCGGAACTCAGAGGGTTATATCAAACCTGAGACGATACATTAGGATTTAGCCCTACGTTTTCACAAATATCTTACATCGTAAGTTAGTTCCATTGTCACATATACTTCAAAGTCTTCCTTATAGCTCATTCTTAGACTGGCAAAAATTGAATATTCAGTCCAAAATGTTCAAACTATGTCCAAACTTATGCACCTCAATCCATATTTACAAAGCTAAATGAAAAACTTGACTACACTACAGTTCCAATTGACGTGGTACCTTAAAGTGGTTATGAATACCTAATTTTAGGTACTCAAGTTTGAAAGTATTGGCTTTTGAGTGTAATTTGAATAGTTTATTTTTATCATTATCTATATCCAAGATCTATGTTTACTGTGCTCTACATTGTTACAGTGTACAGTACACTGTTTTATCCTGATTTTCCTCAAAAGTGAGTTTTGTAACAGTTATGGATACTGTTAATGGAGAAGTGAGGACATGTTGGGTACCTAGACTTCTCATGATTGCTATCAAATGGCATCTCTCTTATGTTAAGGCTATTCCTTATTTCTGGTAATGTTGGCTAAATTACTATCTTGCCACAAAACAAGCAGCATGTGGAACCCCTTTGAGCAACAGAAAAGTCTGACATGACATAAGAAGCACAAGATTGCAGTTATACAGTTTCATTGAGAATGGGGATTAGACGCAGGAAAGAGAGTTCTGCTCAGAAATGGTTTGGCTCTTGACTTCTTTTCCCTCTTTCATAGCATTACAGATAATTACATGAAACAAGGATCTCTGAATTTAAGAGTTCATCTGCCCCATAGAAACTAGTGGTGCTGATATCGCAAGTAAAAGATTGTTTGTTCAGATGGTGGTGCACAGCAGGAACACACAAAGATCTTCTTTTCCTATATAAGATGGAAAATAAAGAGAGACTGTAGTAGAGACAATACTATAAACAAAGACTTGATCCTAAATAGCATGTTCTCAAATTGTCCGATGAAGTGTCACTCAGCCTTCTGTGAGTGGGGACACGGCACTTTGCAGGAGCAGCCCCAAAGAGTTGGTAACATATAACTATCTCTCGTATTTATAGTATGCCAGTCAGAATAGTATCTAGGGACCAGTATATTGCTTCTAATCCATGACACAGCTCCAACAGCTTGATGTCTGCTGGAATTGCATGTGGATGTGAATCAAGGGCTGTATATGGAACTAGGTTAGTTCCCAGCGCCATCCCCCTCATTGGCATTATTCTTTGTTGTGTCCTTTTCTATTCCTTCCTCTCTGGATGCACTTGTGTACATCAAAGACCTAAGAACCAATACAATATCATTTTAAAATTAATCTGTACTTTAAAGTATCATTAAAGCCAAATCCAAAGGCTGTTGAACTCAATGGACGGACTCCCATTAATTTCAAAGGGATTTGAATTAAGCAAATTGTTATGCCAATGTGTTTTTAAATTGGAAATAAATCATAGCAGGTCAAATTCTTCCTATTGCTACACCTGTGCAAAACATTAAAGTCAATAGGGATCATGGCTAGAATGACAGTATAATGTGGCCCAATCAGTCCTCACTGTACTGGTACAAGCTTTGACATTATGTGCTTTGTACATCCCCAAAATTGTTGATATAGTAAAAGTTTTAAATATATTGTCACATTTGAAATCCATTTGGTATCAAACGTGTCGAGAAATTTTATATAGAGACGTGTGTGTGTGTGGATATATATATATAGAGATATGTTGAAATGTTGAAACAGAACTAATCATTTCATCTCACAGACATATATACATAATATATATTGCATATGTGTATAACATATATAACACACACAAAGCATATTTAGCACTAACCCAACTCCCTTTATATCTTAACAGACTAAAACTTTTTTTTCATTTGCAGTTAAAGTCTGCACATACATTAATATGGGCCCTTTATTGTCTTGAAATTAAAGCTTTTGAAGTTTCTTCCTCTCTGAGAGACAAAAGGAAGCACATAGTTGACATCAAAGTGGAGACATAATGCTGACTAGTAATTATGGTGGCTTAATGTTACCCAATCTCCACCCATTTACAGGCCTGCCTTTACTTTCCTCAACATATACTTATTTTGATCAACACCTTTAGAAATAACTGAAGTGCCCAGCTACTTAGAAAATTCTTACTGAATTTGATTGGCAATCAAAATACATCTTTAATCGTGTATTCTCCCCATAATATCGTGGGATCTTTCAAACCTCTTTTAATTACTCTAAGTAACTTGTAAATGCTAGCTGTGTGTTACCAGATGTGGAACCAGACACAAGGGTGAGATTTTACAGTTTAAGCACAGCTGCTTATGGCGAAATCTGGTTTAGAGATGGATTTAAAAATATTATGTTTATATTAAAAATAGCAGGGAATCATATCGAGGCCAGCTAAAGATCATCATGGCAAACCGATTGAACTTGAAGAGAATCAATCCAGTCAAAGTCCAAAAAGGAGGTTACATGTCATTTGCTGATGTCTGTGCTGTCACCCTCTTCCCCCACAAAAATCCCAATGTAAACACATGGACGTGGAACACTGTTCTACTTTTACATTAAACTCACCATTCGTTTTAATGTGTATGTTATGAAGTGGGCACCAGGATCCAGGCTGAAATGCATCTGCAGCTTGGAACCATTTTAAACATATTTAAAAACCCAAATGATGCACTCAAAATAAGTTTGTATAACTTTGGCATTTGAGTTTTACAGCTTAAGAGAAAAAAACTTTAGAAATCCTTGATTTTTTTGTTTTTGTTTTTTGTTTCCCTCCCGCATCCCATTCTTGATTATATGACTGCACTGGCCAAATTGTTGATATACTTAGCAGAGTAATGCAGAGCAGCTGAAATAACTCTGCATGTCTTCTGCATGTTGACCTCCGTACCACGTTCATGAGGAGGGAGAGTGGGCAGCAAAAGATTTATATCAATATTTTAACAAGAGCTTGCAGGATTGGAAGAACCTATCTAGTGGGTAAGCTTTCCTTTTCCTTTACTAAATATTAAACAAACAAACAAAAACACAAACCTAAGTTTGACCTACCATAACTTTAAAACATGCTCATAGTGTATATTTTAAAGTGACATTCTAAAATTATTGTCCTTCCTAGCTGAATCCTGTCTCCACAGATACTATGTCCCTCATGATCACCCCACACTATTATCTATCTTATATTTAGTTGACAAATAGTTGACTTATCTACCGCTTCTTAAAAAAAATAAGTTTTCCCTCTGGCTTCTCAAAATACCTGCACATCCATCAGAAGCAAAAGAACTATCTATTTAAAATTTAAGAAAAAACAAAGTATGATCTTCCTACCTAGCTTGAACCCTGTTGTGCCACAATTTACAGAAATAGTACAGGTAAAAAAGCCATCTTCTGTCAAGCTGCTCTCTGTATCTGCCACTTGGTGCTGATTTCGCTGACTGCCGCAGTGCAAGCAACACACTACAGCAGCTAAATAGAAGCAGCAGTCTCTCTCGTCTGACCAGTTCACTGCAGCATTCATTTTTAATGTTTTTTTCTGAACAGGAAAACATTCCTCCAACTAAACATTGTAAATATTTTCTCAATAGTACCAGCGAGCAATATTTAACTCAGTACCAAGGTCATTTGGGAGCAATCTACCCTGATAAAATTGAGCTTTCAGCTGGAAGAAAAATATCTTCCTCACATTTCCATAGAGTTGTGACCCTATAAGCATAGTGGAGGTCTATTTTTACTGTCGATATACACGTGTAACTTCTATCACTGTTAATGGATGCTATGCACACTTATCAGTGACAGAATAGACCCCTGGGGTATTATGGAATGAATTCACTTTCTCGCTCTTTTTTTTTTTTATTGATTGTGTCAAATAATACACAAAATTCTGTATTTCCATCAGTGGATTCTGGTGACAGCATAAACTCCAGGAGTGAAGTTGAAGTGCTTTGTAAATGTTATCAGGATCCAGTGATGGAATTGCAGCCTCACATGTACAGTTTGGGTATGTATTGCTGGTGTGTGTGTGTGTGTGTGTGTGTGTGTGTGTGACTGTTCTTTCTCCTTGCCACTTTCAGCTACTCTACCACTTCTTTCCCTTATTTGACTTCTTCCTTTCTTTTCATTCTGCCTTTGGCATCCCATGGTGGTTCCCTTGACAGTCACAACAACTGTCCTTAAATGTCTCATGTCATTGTTTGTAACAACATTAAAAATACTGAAATAGCCAGAGAAATAGGGTATTTGAAATCTTCTCACAGAATTGTTAACTTTAAAACATTTGTAAATGATATTTAACTTCTAGTTAAGGAGAACAGAATCCAAACCCTTTTTCATCATTCTTGTGCCGGAGTTATAACATGCTATGAAGAACCTACACATTTATTACAACTTTTAGTATCCTTCAGTTATCTCACCAAAGAACCATGACAGTGGTTTGACTTAACATAGATTAATCAAATGCAGCAGAAAGAAAAGCAGGTGAATTTAAAATTCAGTTTAGATAAGGAGTACTTGGGGAACTGCTTACACTTTATGTGGAATAACTAGGGACATACTCAATGTTAATTTTTATTAACCTGTCATTCAGTGTAGTATGTGTTCCAAAAAGTAGCTGCCCTTGTATTGTTAAACTGGAAAATGAGAAAATAACAGGATGACAATCCCAACTGCTGGCAAAGGTGGTTGCATGTACCAAGACTGTAAGCCTAGAACACAAAAAGGGTCATGGAAGGTAGATAGAGAAGTGAGGTGGTGAAGAATGATTAGATATGAGTCTAGGAGAAATGATACAGAATAGCTGATTAAGGCTGCGGTTACAGTGGATAGGTCTGGCTATATGACAAACCACTCTAGCTTTGCTATCTGGAGATGCCACCAAGACTCTTTCATGTGCTACCAAGTGAATAAGAGGATGTTATTCTATTCCAAAATGTTGTACACACACTGCATAATGTGCTCTGTATACAAGTTTAAAATCTGCCAAGGGAATCGCTGAATATTAGGCTGCGTCCTTTCATGTATTTATAAGGTGAAAGGGTTGATGTGTTAGCCAGGAAATATGTATTTTCACTTATCTCTCTTCTAAGTGATATAAAAATATCACATTTATGATTGATAACTTGTACTGAATTCCAGGAAATAATTTCGTATGTATGAGAGTCTATTGGCTAGTGAGAAATCATGACCCTCATCTAGCAGTTATGGACTGTGGTACCATCTGTATTAATTGATTTGTATACCATTTATAATCTGAACTAGATCTCATAATGCCAAAAATCAGAGCTATCACTTTGAATTATGATCCATTAAGAGTTCAGGATCAGCAGGATCAGATAAGTTTGTCCCATGAGTGAGTTTCTACTAAATATACCCTCCCACAAGACAGGTTTTTGCCTGTAGCTTTACAATAGTATTGAAGAAAACATGCCTTAGTGTTCTTGAAAGAAAATTAATTTCAGTGGTTATTGGTTAATCAAGGTAAACTACTTTATTTATGTGGATTTATACCAAAAGTGTACATGAAAGACCAACCGATATTCTCATGCCATAGATTTAACCAAATATCAGAAAATCGCTTCTATTTTTGTGTGTAGTAGTTTGCTTCCAAAAATTAGATGAGTACGATATCTAAATCCTTGACTGTGCTTGTAAATAAGATACTTAGCAGTTCAGTAATTGAAAGAAAAATGATTCCATATACAATTTGTAGGCACAGAAATAGAGGCCCATGTAAGATTGGACTGAAAAAAATCCTGAACATATTCTATTCTCAATGTTCATGTAAAGTGCCTGCTCACAGCAGGTATTTGCACAAAGAATGATAGTAAACTATGGCCAGGCATTTATAAAAAGTTAACAATATAGGTTAAATTCTATTTCTATTCAAAGCTCTGGCCATAATTAATCATGAACATTGAAAACAGTGTCGGCCACTTTCTAACTGCTGTTCATTTTAGGTATGAGAGAATTAGAAAATAAACTTGCTGAATAAGATGAATGCTGAATATTAGTGTTATTTGAGGGGGTGAGAGTCTAAATATCATTATTTGGGCAAAGTTCCATTCAAGAAAACGCAGGTCACTCTTGGTAACATCATAGTATTATCCTGTTGTCAACAGAAGACCAGGGCTAGGAGTGTGTATTCAGAACTCCTTTAGCTCTGTCTCTCCTATTTTTCTATCCCAATGTACTCTGGGGTTTCTTGACCCTAACAAGGCACAGTAGCAGTGAAGGCAACAAGATCAGCAAGATTTTCTGTTCCCACTGCTGCAGAAGGCCACCTGTCCACAGAAGATGCTTCTAATGGGATTTGGAAAATGGATGTATTGACGGGCTCAATGCCCAATTAGTCAATTGAAAGGTTCCTATTTGATTCAGTGGGCTTTGCATCAGGCCCTAAGGTATTCAGAGTATAGGGAGGAAAGGGAACTAAGGCACCTGGCCACCTCTAAAGAGACAGAGAGGTGATAATTGGGTAACCTCATTGAGTGTAGTCTCTAAACAGTTAAAAGACTTGTGTAATATAGAGGTATTTCTTAGCCTGGGTCTAAGAGAATCTGACCAATAAAAGGATCATTTTACCAGTATTCAAGTCTTAAAAGTTTAACATCCAAATACATATATCACTCAGTCATGCAGCACAAAGGGGTGTTCAAGTGGAACTGAATGGCTGAACTATATTTAAGACCTGATGTATAAATCCACCCTTTACTGCAGAATTGTGCTCCAGAATCTCAGCTTAACTTTTAAAAAATGTTTCTAGCCTAACGGATATAATGATAACACTGAAAACATGATGCCAGTGAAAATCAGTGCAATTTTTCTGGTCCAGTGACAGTCTAACCAGTCTGAAAGGAGACAGCTGCGCCATTCGTCTCAATCAGGTGCTAAATGATACTGAAAGATGTCAGTTTAAAAGTCAACACTGCTATTTCACTGCTGACCATTTTCCTAGTTACGCCTATATAATGTCCTTTCCCCACCATGCCTCCCCAGGAAAGGAATTTAATTAACACAGAGGCTACTCTATTGATTGTATCAATCATGTTTGTATTTAGGGCCTAATTCTGCAAATATTCACACAGCCCCCACCCTTAACCCTCAGGTGAGATGAGGGGAGGAGGGAGGTTGCAGCCGTGGATTGTGCTGGGGACCAGGATGGGTAAGGAGGACAGTAGGTGTCGGTGACACTAGCCAGAAGCAACATATCACTCCCAAATATACACAGTGACTTTTAATATTTAAATAAGTGACCTAGAGTATATTGTGACAAATATAACTCAATATGTGATAAGACTGTCATGAAAAACTTAATCAGTTAGGGCTCAAAAGCAAGCTCCCATTGATATCAATAGAAAGACTCCAATTAATTTCAATAGGAGTTGAATTGGGTCCTTGATCATTTCCAAGTCTTTTGGTTGCAAACAAACCAAGATCTCTTCCAAGAGATATGAAACAATATATTACTCTTGGTAGAACGCCCACTATAGGCTTATCTACAAAAACGATCATATTCATCTTAATAATGTCCCTTTCTGGACAATGAAACGTCTTTTCAAAATGTGTGCATTTACTTATTGGCTTGGTTACTTCAAGATAGTGTTTTCTTCATCTATTCCCTCATCTTCAGCCTTCGCTCATTCATGACTGTTTTACTTCAGCCTCCATCCCTGTATTAGAATAGTGGAATTCAGGTAATTGTCAAGTATGCTGAAAAATTATCTTACACTTGGTGATAAAATTCATTATGCCCTTTTATGTCAAAGCATTGGAGAAATCTGAAGACTGTAAATGTAATTACATGCTGTTTCTGGACAAACACCAAAAAAGTATGGTGATTTGGTTTGGATATGCATTATGGATAGGCAAACCACTTGGAATTGAATAAGAACCAACTGAATTATTTCCATTGTACTCATAACCAACATAAACCAAAGGAATATAGATAATCATCCCCAACTGAACTTTTTGAGTTTCACCCCACCACTTCTCAGTAGAACCCAGCCAAAATCTCATACCTTGCCTGAATTTTTTTAAACAAATATTTTTAAACTCTGACCACAGAGATGCTTGAACAATTAATTACAAATAATGCTGACTGAGAATGTTGGCATTTTTTCCACTGGATAATTATTTACAAATATACTCATACATTATTCCAATAGCTTATATTAACCATTTTCATTTAAATAATTCACAAAGGACTAAAGCTTGATTGCACTGAAGTCAATGGCAAAATTCCCATTTTTTCCCATGACAATAACATTTAACCTTGAGCAATTGACCTTAAGGTTAATTAAATGTTTGAACAAACCCGGGCTGATTTATAGTTTTATGCTGAAAGGAGGAAAAATTCAGTTTTGAGGGCTCTGAGGTAAAACTGCACAAAATGTGGTGATCTCAGCTCAATTTCACTTTCAGTTTTTATTTTCTTTTTAAACCTAAAATTCCGAATGAAACTTGGGTTGGGTGGAATCTACCACATATTGAACACTATTTTTTTACTTATAACCCCTTATTAGTGAACCTGTAAAGTTTTGCATAGCTCTGCTTAAAATTATGCTATAGATTGAATATTTATCAAAGCTTATGAAAACCAACCATTTTTGAACCATATAAAAATTCTCTTCTGAGCCAGTTCTAGTACCAGGGAAAGATTTGTCAGTTTTTGCTGTATGAACTAGTTCATCCATCTCTAGTAATAAACAATCTTTTTATTATTAATTTGTTTTCAGGATGTTTTCACTGGAACCGCCAATATACTGGCAGCAGTAAGTGGTGGCTATTTTCCTTTGATCTGCATATAAACATTCTGAAAGAAAGAAAGGCTTCTGTATGTAAGCTTCATGGATTGGGAGCATTAACTAAGGAATGTCTTATATTTGACTTAGATTAATGAGTTTTGGGTAAATTATTTCTCAGCTTGATTAATGCATTTAAGTACTGTAAAGTAATTTAGCATCTAATTGCAATGTTTTCTAACATTTTATGTTGCTTACATTATACTTATTGTGCATGGAAATTCAAATCTACTCTCTCAATTTTTTTTATTATTTTTTTTATAAACAGTAGCATGATTCATTTTACTAGAAGGTAACTAAATTACAAATGCAGGTATGCTATTCATTTAGAGATATTGAACTTTCCTCTCTGTATATGTTGCTAAAAATAACTGTTGCCAAGATGTTGGGTGTGTGGATTTCTTGATACGTAGTGCAGATTTAATCTATTTAATAGAAAACCCTGTAGGGGTAAGATTTTTTCAGTGTAGCTGCATATGGTATATTGAAGGTTAGATTTTGCATATAAAAATAATAGTAATTTTACATTTGGTTTTTCCCAGTTAGTATCCATGTAGAGAATGCTTGTGTGTGTTCATATTATATATGAATTAGACAGTGGTTGGGGTGGGGATCCTGGCATAGATCTGTAGACATTAGCATTGGGCAGGGATAGAAGGAGAATGCAGGAGTGTTTACCAATACACTATATAAAAACGAACAAGCATCCACCCACAAAACACCTGACAATGTGTCCTGCAAACTGAGGCTGAAGTGAACTGAAGGTTGTGGTATTGTGCTGCAATCCATGTCCAGATGGTTCGGTCTCTCTCTGACCTCTCTCATTCTATGAAGGAGTTTATTCATAAAGAGGATTAGAAAGTGCCTATGGATGTTCACCTATTCATATAATTCTGTTGACTGAATGCCTTGATATGCTTTCCCCTCAAAGAGAAGGATATTTAAAGCTGTTTGTTTGATTTTTAAGAATCTTTGTGCTGGCCACTTGGGGAAACTAGAACTTCTGTTCTCTTCATCTCAGCTGTGTTCAGCTACTTCCTTAGAGCCCATGCCCTGGAGCCAGCAGGCTGGATCTTTATCACACCCTGGCAGAGGGATTTGGGGTGCTGCTTTCACTCCTGTGCAGGCAGTCTATGGTGAGCCGGTAGTCAGGGTCTTCACTACGCTCCATTCTGGGGAATGGGAGCATTTTTTCTCTTGCACGTTATTGTCATTCTGCCTTGAGCTTAGGGACTAGTTAAAGAGAGTGAAATATAAATATATGTTAAACTACAGAGTTCCAGGGAGCACTTGTATGGGTCTGCTTCTACTCCCAATGGCTTTGATTGTGCAGAATTAGGCCCGAAATTAGCAATATGAGACAGCGCTCTTGCAGAGAGGAGACATCCTAGTTTTCACAATGGGCTTGCTATTTTTACATCCTTCCATTAGTTAAATACACCTTTTAATGGAGTGCATCAAGGAGAAAATGCAACCCAGTGCAGAGGGCCTGCTCAAGGCCTGTGCTTCACAAAACTTCCACTTCCTTAAAATAGGTGCTAAATGAGACATAGGCGGTATATAGGCTCTAATTCACCCTCAACCCCCACCCCCAGCAGAAGGTGAATCTTAACTTTATTGCATAGGAAAATGAAGATGGGAGATCAGCAGCTAGACAATGAAGGCAGAGTTCATAGAAGTGCCTCAACATATTTTTTCAACAGTTCTTTAATCAAATCAAGTTGCCTTCTAGGCTTTCACTAACCAGAGGCTGCCAACTGCCACAATTCCATTAGATAGGATTAAAATGAGATTACCAAACTCATTTTAGTGGGCATTTAAATTCAGGACTCCTACAGTAAAAAAGCTCACATTCACAGCATTGGATGCTCTGAATGCTGCAAAAGCTTGTCTGTTGCTATTCTTATGGGTGGGGAGGAGAGGGGAACACTTTTATTTTGCTGTAAATAATTTCAGTACATGTCTTCAGAAGGAATCCCCAACCTCCATTTTTCAGGGTATCCTAGGGATCAGATTGAGTGTTTCAGAGTGTGATGGATTGTCTGCTGCTCTCTAGTTTCTTGTCTTTTGTGTTTGTTCTGTGCAAATTTACATCTAGTTGTTCTGAAAGAATCAACAGCTTGTGAGAAAGTGAAGAAGGGACAGGCGTGACCAACATACCTGGAATGAACTGTCACACAATGTTACAATTCAGATGGGGCAAAATTTTCAAAAGCATCTTCTTCACCTAGAAGCCAACATCTCACTGAAAGCCAATAGGATTTAGGCTCCTAAGCAGAGCAGTGTGAATAACTGATTTTTTTGGTTGGATGGCCATTCCAGAAAATGGAGTATCAGAGGCAGGGATTTCAGGTTGAATAAAACATTTATTTCATTTGCAAGTTTTAAGGGCTTTTTGATTTTGTTATAAAATGGAAGGAAATATTTTTATGAAAGAAAAAATTGTAATTAAAAAATCAAGATGCTTCTGTCACAGAGAAGCCACCCTATTAAGGGCCAGGAGGCCTGGGGACAGTCAGCTCTATCCCCATCCTGCTACACCTGTGCTGAGTGTTGGATTTAAGAGGGGGAAAGCTCAGCAGTTGAGGACTGCTGGAGAGGCAGATAGATAGGATGGTCAGGTTGAAGAAAGAAACCAGGCTGTGAACTGGCTGAGGGCTATGGCCAGCCAGAAGTCCTTACAGGAGTGGCCTAATGGTTGGGTTGATTGGAGCCCAGGAGCTGAGTGGTGGTGGTGAAGGCTGAGCCCGTTGGTGCTGAAGACTTTCATTTTGATGTTGTTTTCAGACTTGGACTAAGGAACTCTGTTACCCAGACGGGTTTGAACACTTGAAAGTAGCTTGTCTGGAGGGCCCCATCGCCTCTTGAGAAATGTTAGGTGAATATGTTGTAGGGAAATGGAGGCAGAAGTGCCACAACACTGGGTCTTGTTGCTAGGAGGTGCCCCAGAATGGCGAGTCATGTACCAGTTTAATTTAGTAAATGTCAGAACAAACATTTCTAGTATTTTTAATTGTGTTTTTGTTTTTTCAACTAAAACAAGTCAGTGAATCTGACACAAATATACAAAATGTTTTGGTTGACCCAAATCTGCGTATTTTTGGCCCCCTCAAAAAAGTTTTGTCCAAAATGGTTTTTCCCAGCTGTAATCCTAAATCATTTAGGTACTTCTGAAAATTTTACCATACACCTGTTTTTCTTTCTTCTTTTCATTTTTAATGTAGATATCACACATTTTGCAGGGAGCATAGAGCAACTGGGGAAGGATGAAGTATAAGACAAGCAAAATCTGAGTCCCCTGAACACAAAATAGAGAGCACTGTGGTGTCCCAGCTGTGTTGTGTGATACACTACACTCACCTTAGTAATAAACACAACCAGAGAAGCCCTACCCATCATCATCATCATCATCATCATCACCCCTCATGATCTCAAAATCCTGATGTCCTAAATATCTTGAAGGATCTGAGCCTTCCTGTCTATAAGTGGGATTTTTTAAAAGCACCTAATAGATATTGAAGCACAACTCCCATGGCAATTCAATGGGTCTTCTATTCCAAAGTCACTTTGTGCTATCTGTGTGACAAGTTAGTGCCTGGCAAACTAGTGCACTGTAGATTCGCACCCTGGATTGCTCTACACTAACTTGCTAGGTAGACAATCCCTGAGGCATTTTTGAAAATCCCACTATCTAGCCCCAGTTATGAAATTGCACCAGGGGAGGCAGACCCTTGCACTCACACAGAGCCAACTGCAGTAGTCCTCTGACAGAACAGCGTGAAATTATTAATTCTCCACAAATTTGGTCAAGAAAGAATGTTTCTGCCACTAACCAGAGCGGTGTTCTTCGAAAAAAGGTTTCTAAAATCCTCTTGCAAACCTATGCCAAATTAAGTTCGACACCTTTTCAGCTGATCTGTTGAAGAAATGTTTTCCAGTTTTGCTGTCACACTTTTCCTTTGAGAAATATTGCCGGGCCTTTGTGACAAAGGAAGGGGGAGGAGGGAATTTGAGGAGCAAACTCTGGAGTTTTCACAAGTGCTGAGAATTTTTCCACAGTGCTCTATTTTCAAAGCATGAGAACTGCCATGGCTACAGCTGCTGCTCTGTTGCCCTGCTCCTGGGATGTGTCCGGTTCCCCGGATGTGTCCTGCTGGCCTCTTCTGGAAATACTGTTTCCAGTAGTGCTAACTCATCATAGCCAAGCAGGCCGCTAAAGCCTGAAATTGGAAAAAGATATTTAGCCGCATTACTGCAGAGAAACAGGACTAATCCAGCAGAGCCAGACATTTTTTGTTTCCTGGCTCATTATTTAAAAAAAGAAGAAGAAAAAAAAACCTCATTCAAACTGCACTGATCAAAATCTGCACAGATGTTAACCCAATCTATTGAACAGTTAGTTAGCTGCCAACAGCTCAGTTGGCAGGCAGCTAACATCCCATTGGGGGGTACTGTGCTCCAGTGGTTTTTTAACTGATTCGACATATCTTTTATTTACAACTGTTACCTACTCAGCACAACTTGTAAAGTGTTTTTTTCCCTAAGACTTTCCATGTGATACAGCTCTATATATTATATTACACTTATAAAATACCACCCAGCCCTTATGAATTAAAACATAATTAGTGGTTCAGAACACATAAGACATGAAGCCAGAAGTGTCAAAAATGTCATGAAAGGCCATAAATCATAGTCTACTTGCATTGATCCCTTATATAGTTAGTTTTTAAATCATCTCTTTAACACCTTGTAAATGTACAAACAACTATGAACCCAAGGGAAACTTTAATACGTTTTTCATACATATTTTAATTTCATCTCAAAGTGCTGGCTGCATAAAAATTAAGTCAGGCCTCACAAAAACTCATTGATTTCCTCTGGATAAAACCCATCTGTCCAAACTAATTTAGAACCTTTTTGAAGCAGTAAAGTTAGTCATGCAACACTGAGGTCATTATGGACATCCTGTACTGTAGGAACTGTAGCGTAATTTTAAGAAGGTAATTTTGTTATATTTACTGTATTTAAATACAGTGCTACTTTTAAGGAACAAAAGCCTCACTGTGTAACTGTATTGAAAGTAAACCAGAAGCTGTGAAAAGTGAGATCTGTTCTTTTCCTTGTGATTAATGCACCTTTCTGCCAAAATTGAAACTTCTTAACTGAGCTCATTTAATACAAAGTAAACGAATTCTGCTCTTTGGATTTGATCCGCTGGCTAAGCTCTATAGATAAGGGTCTAACAGTGAATAGCTTTCATTCCAAACAAAGGATGTTTTGATAGAAAGGTCAGAGCTAAGGTCCTTTATATTGTGATAACAGGAAAGGGAAATGACATATTAATGGCAATTCATGCCATGGTGGTCTACTGAACATGGAGGATACCCCCCCCCCCCAAAAAAAGAAGCAAGAAATATTTGGCAGTTTAGAAAACAGCATTTTTTTAAGACATCAGTTTTGAAATGCTCTTATTTGAATGACAATTTCTTTCATTGCACTTGGCATGAGCAAGATGCTGAAGTGTACCATACCCTACCATAGGGAAGCTGGAAAAAAATTGTGCTCATATTGATCTGGATTCTGCCCTTGAACATTTGCTGCCAACTAGAATATCAAGCAGACTTAGCCTTGATTAGTCACCCTTGTAACAAATGGTGATCTGTAGCTAATTTTTATTATGTGATAGACTTTAATTACACACTGAATCACTTGAATAGGGCAAATAAGTTTAAATTAAGAGGTTCCCACTGCAACTCAGGATATGTACAATATGTTGTGTGCTTTTCTGCAGCTGTCAGGATGGTTTTTTTTGGAATAAAATTTCATAGCCGACACCTTCATTCAGGATCCTGCAAAAAGAAATGCAGAGTTTTAAAACATTTCTGCACATATAGATTCTCTTGTGCAGTTTTTAAGTTGTAGGAATATTTTACTAGAGAAGCCATTTCTGATATAAATAAAATCACCTGATTAAACAAAGCAGTCATTTCAGTCAAGATGTTCAAATTTGCTATTCCTCTCTTCCTGTGCAGGCTGCTTTATCTAGAGTCAACTGATATTTATCTATGATGTCAGTAGCTTCTTACATATCCACGTTGAGTCCAACAGTTGCATGGCATGGTGTAAGTTCCCCAGTCACCCAGAGAAGTCTGGACTGCATAGCATTCCCGCAGTTTCCTTCATGCCTGGTAAAGTATCTGCATAAGAAACGGAGCAGGATCAAGCCGCAGAGCAGCTGTGTAGGGGAGAGATAAAAGTGTATGTTTTTCCTGTTTACGAACCACGTCTCTTTAAAGAGACAATATCCCCTCTCCTCCTCTTCCCCTTCTCTTTCCCTAGAGAGACATTCCCCACTGCATGTCAAGCAGCCACTGCTGAATTGGCAATGTTGGCACAAGATGCCATCGCTTGCTGCTCTGTCTAGGGCACTATTATCTGTGCTTTCCGTTTCCAAACGAACTCTATTATCTTTGCCTATAGAGGGCTGTCATGTTCTCTGATTATATCTGATAACTCCAAATAACATCTCTGTTGGGTCCCCACCACCCCAAACCCTAGCTCATAAGATAACCACAGACAGGAATGATGAGGCCAAACTCTGAACATCAGGCTGAAATAACAGTGTACCACTTAGCCCCGCCCAATGGACAGGAGCCTTTGATATACTCTGAGCCTAGCAGTGAGACATTTGATGAGGAAATTCTTGGTCTTACCGCCCAGGAAGAGCAGTAGGAAGTTGCTGATCTTTTAATGAGTGTTCTGTTTTCTGGCTCTTGACATAAAAGCTGTAATAAAGGTCCAGCAGAGAGAGACCTTGCAATCATAGGGCCTTAGCCAGCAGTCATGTGGAGTCTTCTAGGGCATATATATAGCCCGGATTCCCCCATATGTGAATTGCACGTTAGGCCAACAGAGATGGGGACCCAGAATTGGGTTTTAAAAGGAGACATGTTGGCCTGTGGAGAGCCCTTTTCCTGGTCCTGACTCCAGTTAGTACTGATAAGGTAGGTAGGGCCAGCCTAGATGTTCTGCCACATTGGACCGAAAACCAGCACCATTGCTGCTCCCACCCCACCCCCAAGTAGCAGAGCAATACCAAACATCTGTGCAATGTGGTGCCCCCAGAAGCCAGTGGCCAGGGTGACCACCCATCAACAGCCCTAAGGCCAATGGGACCAGGGAATTGAACCCAGTCCTCTAAGTACTAGGCTAGTGTGCTAACCACTGGCAATCTGTCCTCAAGTTCCACTGGTATTAGTACAGAAATGTTATTGACAAGGGCTCTCAATGTAATGTGAGGAGAATAAATGTGAATATTACACCCATTTTAGAAAGATATTTGCATTGAGTAAAAGAGCCATATGCCACATGTCAACCAACCCTAATGTACATTAAAATGACAAAGCCCGGACAAATAGATATTGAAATGGAAAAGGCAAATAGGTTATAGGGGCTGCTACTGCTATTGTAAACAAAGAATCAGCATAAATCCAAATCAGGTACAGTATACTAAAATGACATATAATGACATACAGACACTCTGTTCCCATAGAGTTGTCATCATTTCCTCAGTTTTGACTTATTATTGAAGTCATTCTCTGTCAGAGAGCAAGATTATTAAAAAAATAGACTTTAAATGCCAGAAATTTGTGCAAGTGCCTTGATGACAAAATTAATCCCTTTTGTTCCATGGTACTTAATATTTGGTTCACACAGGTCTGGCATAATTCCATTTGTCACTGTTCATCACATAATTAATTTCAATTTTTGATTGATAGGGTTATAGCAATTGAAAAGTATCCAAGGTTTCTAGAGACAGATTCAGTATAAAATGTCTTTCTGGTTATAAATTACAAATGCACACACTTGTTAATATAGAATGTTCTTATAATCCTCAATTTAACAGCCTCATTTAGAGCTGGAGCACAATGGTTCTGAAATGCCAAGAGTGAGTGAAACAAAAATCAAGAGGCCATACTATGACATATAGCTGTATGGCATTCAGCGTTAATTATTAGCTACATCTAGGAGGGGAGATAACTGTTATAACACTGTAGTCATTAGTCTGACTGCTTATAACCTATTTTTTAACTACAGCATTAAAGAATCAGCTAGCTACATTTGCTACACATGGGGAGACATTTATTACCAAACAGAAATTCTATATGCTATGGCTTTCTGAACATTTTGCTCAGCTGTTCACTGCACATTTTGAAACCACAATCACTAAATGGTCTGTTAAATTCATCATAAAATTTACTTCATTAGACAAACTAGCTTATGCCTGCTACATACATTTCTTATCATAGCCTATGTCATGACATTAGTATTCATATTGGGAGAGGGTGGGGTGTTGACACTTGGACATGTTCATACTGAGAAATGGCATGGATTAAAAAATGTCTTTCCTCACTTTTAATGGGCTAGTTATGAATACCTCATGCCTGATTTATGAATAGAGTTCAGATGTGGAGCTGGTGAAAATTTTTCTAAATGTTGTTGGGTGGGTTTTTTTGGGTAAAATTATGATGATTTGTTGGGAAATGTTTTCTATTTTTCAATCAGCCCTGCTCAGGGCCCTATCAGTCAGGTCCCTGTCTCACTCCTCTAACAGCATGGCCGTGTTCTGCCATGTCAATGACCCTACACTTTATTGACTATTGGAAAAATTCTCGCTATTGCAGTGTCATTCAAGTCTATCCAGTTTTTTAGAATATATTTCACTTAAATGTCTGAAGTATTAAGGATCTTCGCAAGAGCTCTGAATATGACCTTAGAATATTCACCCCTTTCTGTGTTAATTTCCTTTATTCTTACATGTCTTTAGTTTTGGAAGAAGAACATTGACTATGCAGATACTGTACTTATAAACTGCAGCTTTAACTTGAGAGTAAAATACCCACCTAGCCAGGTACTTCTGAGTGCTGGAAAATACGTGTTAGTAATTTTCGCAAACACATTCATTTGATGCCAAGAAAAAGGAAGAAAGATTACAAGTTGGAATAATTAGTATTGGAAACTAATCCTCACACTGAGCTCTAATGGAAATGAATGGAGGAGCTTTTGAGAGAGCACTTTTAATCACCACTCTTACAAGTGGTGAACCTCTCTCAGCACCACCTTTTTAGTCCTTTGTTAACTTTTCCTTTTTGTAGCTTTTTCATTAGTTGTTCCTGTGGCCATAACAAGGGAGAGGTTTAAAAATGAAATCAAATCCATCATCTTCTGAATAGGGTAAGAAATGGATGCCTAGTTCAGCATGAGAAATAAAGGGACTGACTTACTGAAGTCAAACGCTAAGAAAAATAAAACTGTTCTGGCCTGCATGCTGGGGTCTGAAACAGACTTCTCTAGAGCTAAGCCAGATGATTCTGCAGGTAAGTGCCATACCTGATCCATATCCTCTGTGAATCAGGCACACAGGGGATACATAACACACACTTGCCAGTGGGTTACACACAGGGATGGCTCCAGACCCCAGCACACCAAGCGCGTGCTTGGGGCGGCATGCCACGCGGGGCGCTCTGACGGTCGCCGGGAGGGCGGCATGTGGCTCCGGACCCTCCGCAGGCATGCCTGTGGGAGGTCCACTGGAGCCGCGGGACCGGCGAGTGGCAGAGCGCCTCCCACGGCATGCCGCCCTGCTTGGGGTGGCGAAATGTCTAGAGCCGCCCCTGGTTACACATGTACCGTGGGAGCCCATATATTTTTTTAATGCACTGCCTGACACTGTGGAGAGGAGCCTAGACAGTGAGGATTTAACTACTGATGGTGAAAGGTGGCAGGTAATATTTAAAACATGCCTAAGGGATTTTTTTCCCCCCACAATGCATGTTCCCAACCTGACTCTCCTTTTCCACATTCCTTCTCAAGGCATGGAAGGTAGCTTACCTTTTTCTTCTCAGCCAGCTACCCTCTAGCCCAGTGCTCCCTACTTGTTTCCTGTCCCTGTACTTTGGAAGAACTCACCACCTTTTTTTGGTAAGGGCTTTGGTAAGACTAAATTTCTCTTGCTGCTACTCCTATGATGTTCCAGAAAGTTCCGCTTGCTATTATATATGCCTGAGCTGAATTTGAATGTGCCACTTCACTCTCTGCTGGCTGCTTCCTCTGTGAATTGGCCTTGCAATTACAGGGTGAATAGAGTTAACCATCCTAGACTGTGCTCATAATCCTGAGCATGGTAAATAGTTCATTTCACTGATGAAACTGCTTTACAGAGGAAGTCAGTGCATATTGCCTTGTCATAGATATAGCTAGGCCCTCTGATGACTAGAGAAGAACTAGGGAGAGGTGATCCATTTGCCAGGTGCCTCTCCACCAGTGTTAGTAAAACTGGATCAAAGGTCTGACTTTAGTTGGCTAGGAAGCCAGGGCTATCCCTCAAAACTGGGAGAATCCAAGTGATCCAGGTACCCAAACAACCTTTATATGTGAGATGTCATGGGGTGGCTGGCCGCTCTGAATGCAGTCGATCCAGTGCCCTGTGCCAGGATCAGTGCTCCCATTTGGTCAGTTAAGAGGCAGCAACTGGGAACTAAAAAGGACCAGGGAGACTCAGAGACAGTCTTGGTGAGAGTCAGTCAGGAAAAGTCAGGGGGAGGTCTCTGGGGAAAGCTGCAGAAAGCTCTCTGTAGGCACATGCACACCTTGAAAGGAGGGAGGAATTGGCTAGGAGATTGTATGCTTTGGACTTGGGAGAAGTCTGAAGGCAAGGAGAGCAGCAAAAGGGGTTTGCTGGCTGACTTCCCCAGGCTAGAGGCCTGAAGGCAGCAGGAGGTACTGCAGCAGATGGAGATGCCTGTTGGCCCTATGGTAGAGGCAAGAGCCAGAGAAGGCTGAAGGCAGGGGAATATCACAGTGAACTACACACTAATGTTCAATAAAGATAAATGCAAAGTGCTCCACTTAGGAAGGAACAATCAGTTTCACACATACAGAATGGGAAGAGACTGTCTAGGAAGGAGTATGGCAGAAAGAGATCTATGGGTCATAATAGACCACAAGCTTAATATGAGTCAACAGTGTGATACTGTTGCAAAAAAAGCAAACGTGATTCTGGGATGCATTAACAGGTGTGTTGTAAACAAGACATGAGAAGTCATTCTTCCGCTTTACTCTGCGCTGGTTAGGCCTCAACTGGAGTATTGTCCAGTTCTGGGCACCACATTTCAAGAAGGATGTGGAGAAATTGGAGAGGGTCCAGAGGAGAGCAACAAGAATGATTAAAGTCTTGAGAACATGACCTATGAAGGAAGGCTGAAGGAATTGGGTTTGTTTAGTTTGGAAAAGAGAAGACTGAGAGGGGACATGATAGCAGTTTTCAGGTATCAAAAAGGGTGTCATCAGGAGGAGGGAGAAAACTTGTTCACCTTAGCCTCCAATGATAGAACAAGAAGCAATGGGCTTAAACTGCAGCAAGGGAGATTTAGGTTGGACATTAGGAAAAAGTTCCTAACTGTCAGGGTAATTAAACACTGGAATAGATTGCCTAGGGAAGTTGTGGAATCTTCATCTCTGGAGGTATTTAAGAGTAGGTTAGATAAATGTCTATCAGGGATGGTCTAGACAGTATTTGGTCCTGCCATGAGGGCAGGGGACTAGACTCGATGACCTCTCGAGGTCCCTTCCAGTCCTAGAGTCTATGAGTCTCTGTGCTGGAGAGTTGAATCCAAGGGAAGAATGAGAGGGCCAGGGGAGTGAGGGCTGCTCCCTTGGTAAGGGTGATATCCCAGCAGAGCGGATCTGGGGGTTCCTGTTGGGAAGAGCAAGGTTTCACTCAAGCTGGAAATACTGAGGTGGCTGTCTGGGCAGAGTGACAGAAGGGAACTGACACAGGGGCTGCCCTGGGGAGCCAGGGCATAGTGAGCGATGCGGTGGTTGTATGTTGCAAGTACTGTTTGGAGTATGCTGGGAGAATTCTGGACTATGGCACATATTCTGTTATGCTTTATGTGCCCAGGACTTCTACAATAAATGATCCCCACAGGTGGCATTTGCACTAAGACTTTTTGGACTGGTTCTGAAGAAGGGAAACTGAAGCAGGTGCGAAGACCAATGCAAAGAATTCATTTAGCTTCTCTGTGACAACCTTTTCTTCCTGGAGTGCGTCTTTAGCACCTTGATTGTCCAGTGACCCCATTAATTTTTTGGCAGGCTTCCTGCTGTTGATGTACTTAAAACAATTGCTGTTAGTTTTTGTGTCTTTGGCTGGTTGTTCTTCATATTCTTCCTTGGCCTGCCTCATTATACTGTTACACTTGACGTAAATGCTACTGTGGTGAATTTAATTGATATCTCCCCCCTTACAATGATGATGTATTTAATTATAGTATGGCAGCCTTTACCAAGTGGTTCAGCTATATTCACTTCCTGGACCAGATCCTTCATCCTGTGGCCCATTTATACGTAAATCAAGTTTCCTTTCCTTTTGTGGGGACAGGATAAGCTGCTCCAAGAAGTCATTTACAGTGTCTAGAAATTTTATCTCTGCCTCCCTTCCTGAAGTGACACAGACCCAGGCAATAGTTGAACTCTCCCATTACTATTGCATTTTCTTCCTTTGTAGACTCATTAATCTCCCTAAGTATTTTATAGTCATTGTTACCATCCTGATCAGCTGGTGGCTGGTGTGTTCCGATACTCTTATTACTCAGCATGGAATTTCTATCCATAGAAATTCTCTGGTACAGTTTGATTCATCAAAGATTTTTACTTTATTTGACTTTGTGCTTTCTTCCACTTAGTGCTGCTCCTCCACCAGTGCAACCTACTCTGTCATTCCTATATATTTTGTCCCCTGGTATTACCTAGTCCCACTGATTATCCTCATTCCATCAAATGTATGTGATGCTTATTATAGCTTATCCTCATTTTACGCCAGGAACTCTAGTTCACCCATCTTAACATTTAGACTTCTAGCATTTGTATGCAATCACTTGTACATTTCTATCACATGATTCTATGATACAGCTCAAGACCAAAGCTGCCAGGGTTTTTTTGGGGGGTGGAGAGGGATAGCTCAGTGGTTTGAGCATTGGCCTACTAAACCCAGGGTTGAGAGTTCAATCCTTGAGGGGGCTATTTGAGGATCTGGGGCAAAAATCTGTCTGGAGATTGGGCCTGCTTTGAGCAGCAGGTTGGACTAGACCTCCTGAGGTTCCTTCCAACCCTGATATTCTATGATACTATTCAGTTGCTTGTATTCATGTGTTACATTTTTGGAATTATTACATTTTAATTGTCCCTTGCTAGCTTCTTCCTGAGCTAGTTCTCACCACCTGAGAGCTCCCTCACTATGAGGAGAGTTCTCAGCTGGTCAGCTATGGGCAGTTTCTATCCACTTTGCACCCCTGAGCCACAAAAAGAAGCCAGAATATGGCCCTATATATTTTAGCTGGTCTTTCAGACCCTTACTCTCAGTACAGAGCTGACCTTGATGCAATTTCTTATTGATAATGTGTAGGCAGTAATGTTTTCAGTGAAGTTTGGTTGGACATACACGTGGCTTTTGGACCTTCATTTTGGACAGTTCTGTAGAAGAGGCTGACACTGTATAAACTGGAATGAACTCTTTTTGTAATTAATCAAACAGTTTTGAACACATACTTCCCTGCTATAAAGCACACTTGGATCCATAGATGTTACCACAATTCTATTTGTAGCTTTAGAATACAGTTGACAGCAACTTTTCTCATCTCTAAAGATAAAACTGCTGTTTCTATTTCACAATCTGGTTTTAGAACTGTTCATTAGGATACTGGTGATGACTATTAATATATTTAATGTTACACTTTAAGAATCGTCTGACATTATTTTACACTTTCACTGAATATCTGTTCATTTTAATCAGAAGAAACTTCAGGGATTGTAATATTTTATCAGAAAAACTAAAGGTACTGGGCCAGGATCTCACCTGTTGTAAAGTGGCATAGCTCCACTGGCTTCACTGACCTACACCAGTTGAGGATCTGCCTTGCTAAGTTTAAAGTGGTGGTATCTCAGGGCTTTCAGAATGCTATGTGCAGAACATTCTGGACACTCAGATCCATAAGGCATATAACTTGAAAACCACAAACATTCCATCTTAAAGGAGTTCTTGTATCAAGATGCTTGAGGAGTGGTAACATTTTATTTTAAGTACCATTTAATTAACTGATTGTTATGAAATTGCACTTCTCCCCTACTGATCAACACTAATATCATATCTCTAGTAACAGGAGCTACTTCTGAAGTATGCTGACGATAAGTGTAATCAAAAGGCAATGATCTCAGCGAAGGTTGGTTGTTCTATAGATGTGGTTTATGTAATTTGATAATGCCAGTCCTAATAGAGTTAAATATAATCCATCGAAATTTCAGAATGTGAGGGTCAATAAGGAGTGCAATGCCTCACTTCCCAGCAATTACCACTTATTACTGGGGCAGTGCTTTTCTTTGCTGTCCTGCTTGCCTCAATAAATAGCATTTGGAGACTTTGCAGCTGCAGTCAATAGAGTACAGTTTTATTGTCACAGCTTCATAGTTAGATCAATACCAAGTGTTCTGAGACACAGGAGAGAACCACCACACACCACTTTGCTGAAACCATGTGCTTTTATGATTCTAAAATTATGCATTTTATTCATTTCTCATGGTGAATGTCACTATTGCTTTTAATAGGGCCCTTTTCACCAAACTTTTGTGTGCTCTTCATTATATTTACACTCATAAAGAAAAGGAATTTGTGTTCTGAAAATGAGTTATTATCAATCAAAATTACAAATATCCCCCCCCCCCAACCGATGTTGACTTCAGGTACATGATTTTCTTATCCTGGTATTGCAGGATCTGAGGCGCAGCATGGAACCAAAAAAAGGCTCTGATAGGCCCTCTTTTTGTAGGCTAAACTCCTAACAAAGGCTAGTAAAAGTTTTGCTTCTACCAAGAACATGGGGTTGGCCCTCAAAAAAACCCATTTTGTTTGTTTGTTTTTGTTAGGATTGGTTTACTTTAAAAATACTCAGCTAGAATGTCATCTGTGTATGGAGTTAAAGAGAGGACAGTCTGCTCTGCACCCAAGAGAAACCGCTTGCAAAAAGAGTGGCAGTTTGGGACGTGCCCAGTTCATCTCTACAATAGACTTAACCAAGGGGTACTGGCAAGTACCACTAGATGAACCTGCCAAGGAAAGGTCAGCATTGGTCACCCATGCGGGGGTGTATGAATTTAATGTCCTTCCTTTCCGGCTGCGAAATGCACCCGTCACCTTCCAGAGGCTAGTAGATGGTCTACTAGCAGGACTGGGAGAATATGCAGTTGCCTACCTCGATGATGTGGCCATTTTTTCAGACTCCTGGCCCGAATACCTGCTACACCTGGAAAAGGTCTTTGAGCGCATCAGGTAGGCCGGACTAACTGTTAAGGCCAAAAAGTGTCAAATAGGCCAAAACAGAGTGACTTACCTGAGGCACCAGGTGGGTCGAGGAACCATAAACCCCCTACAGGCCAAGGTGGATGCTATCCAAAAGTGGCCTGTCCCAAGGTCAAAGAAACAGGTCCAATCCTTCTTAGGCTTGGCCGGGTACTACAGGCGATTTGTACCACACTACAGCCAAATCGCTGCCCCACTGACCGACCTAACCAAAAAGACCCAGCCAAATGCAGTTAAGTGGACTGATGAGTGTCAAAAGGCCTTTACCCAACTTAAGGCAACGCTCATGTCTGACCCTGTGCTCAGGGCCCCGGACTTTGACAAGCCATTCCTAGTAACCACGGATGCATCTGAGCGTGGTATAGGAGCAGTTCTCATGCAGGAAGCAACGGATCACAACTTCCATCCTGTCGTGTTTCTCAGCAAGAAACTGTCTGAGAGGGAAAGTCACTGGTCAGTCGGTGAAAAGAAATGCTATGCCATTGTGTACGCCCTGGAAAAGCTACGCCCATATGTTTGAGGATGGCGGTTCCAGCTACAAACTGATCATGCTGCGCTAAAGTGGCTTCATACTGCCAAGGGGAACAAGAAGAAACTTCTTCGTTGGAGTTTAGCTCTCCAAGATTTTGATTTTGAAATTCAGCACATTTCAGGAGCTTCTAACAAAGTAGCTGATGCTCTCTCCCGTGACAGTTTCCCAGAATCCAGTAGTTAAAAAGTGTTCTTAAAATGTAATAGTCTGTTAGTTATATACTTAGTGGTATATGTAAAGGTGCATGTGTTGTATTAATCTGTTTATTTTAAAGTTCTAGGAGGAAATCACCGCCAGTGAGGTTCCCCACTGTCTGCAATTTGGGGGGCTTGTCATAAACAGATAGCTAAGGGTTAATGTCTCTTTCACCTGGAAAGGAGTAACCTGAAACACCTGACCAGAGGACCAATCAGGAAACAAGACTTTTTCAAATCTGGGTGGAGGGAAGTTTGTGTGTGAGTTCTTTGTTTTTGTCTTGTGCCTGTCTCTCTCTCGGCTATGAGAGGATTTCTGTCTCCTGCTTTATAATCTTCTGTTTCCAAGTTGTAAGTACAAAGATAGGAAGACCATAGGTTTGTTTTTTTGTATTTACATGTGTGTAGTTGCTGGAATGTGTTAAATTGTATTATTTGTGGATAAGGCTGTTTATTCATATTTCTTTTAAGCAATTGAACCTGTATTTGTCACCTTAATACAGAGAGATCATTTTTATGTATTTTTTTCTTTCTTTCTATATAAAGCTTTCTTTTAAGACCTGTTGGAGTTTTTCTTTAGTGGGGAATTCCAGGGAATTGAGTCTGTAGCTCACCAGGGAATTGGTGGGAGGAAGAAGTCAGGGGGAAATCTGTGTGTGTTAGATTTACTAGCCTGACTTTGCATACCCTCTGGGTGAAGAGGGAAGTACTTGTGTTTCCAGGACTGGAAACAGGGAGGGTGGTGTCCCTTTGTTTAGATTCACGGAGCTTGCTTCTGTGTATCTCTCCAGGAACCCAGGGAGGGAACACCTGGAAGGGAGAAGGGAAGGGAAATGGTTTATTCCCCTTTGTTGTGAGACTCAAGGAATTTGGGTCTTGGGGTCCCCAGGGAAGGTTTTTGGGGGGACCAGAGTGCCCCAAAACACTCTAATTTTTTGGGTGGTGGCAGCTTTACCAAGTCCAAGCTGGTAACTAAGCTTGGAGGTTTTCATGCTAACCCCCATATTTTGGACGCTAAGATCCAAATCTGGGAATAGGTTATGACACAGTCGTACTTTAAAGGTGGTATTTTCAAAACTGTGATTTCGGAGCACAAGTCCTACTGGAATTCAGTAGAGTTTGTACTTCTAAATCCCATTTTTGAAAATCTCATCCTATACATATTTCAGCTAGGGCAAATTACATATCTCTTGAGAAAGGAGATGTAAGTTAGCCCTCTCATGCTCACTTGTTGGTAGAGTCAATGTGAGTAGGTATCAGGGAGATTAAGGAGTTTAATTTACACCACTTTATGTATCACTTCTGAATTTGTCCCATACTGTTTGCATTTTGCCTTTATTAGTGGGTTACAGAGTATCATCATATGCTATATAATGAGTGCAAGACATGTCATACATTAGCCCCCTACCCCTCAAGTAGACATCTGTATTTTGGAGTTTGCTCCCAGGTACCCTGCATGAGATTCACCCTTTAATTATACAAATTCCCTTCTTATTGTGTCCTTTGACACACACACATACAGAGTAAACACATACAGCATCTCAATGTTAAGATAGAGTTGAATGACTATTACAAACCTTCCAGCTTAGTAACAAATATAAAACATAGAACAAGCCAACAGATAAGATGATGTGCAGAAAAACTCTTTTCACTGAAATCGTCATTTTTACTTTCACATCTGATAGGAAGTGTACAGAATGGTATTCCGGCAAATTATATGAACATTTTGCATGAAGCCAATCATATCCAATTAGCGAATTTTGATTAAATTATCTACAACTGTTGTTAACATTTCCTGCACATCATGCCAATGATGACTCATCATCGAAATATTAAAAAAGGTGATCAGCCTTTTTCCATGGGGTTAGCATAAACTAGTTTTTAATGAATGCTTTGGGAACACTGAAAAGCTCAATTTTTGCTGCTGGTAGAAATCCCATGTGGTATATAGACACTGGAAGTCTGTTCAATGATTTAGAGTCAGGTAAAAAATGGTGAGGAAGGATTTCAACATTTTTTAAAACAGAGACCCCCTTTCCAACACCTTCAGGAGGGAGTTTTCCTTTCCACTCTCATAAATATTTATATCACTCACCACAGCCTGCACAATCATCCCCATAAACTGATATGCACTCATAGCTACTGGTAATGAAATATGTTTTACACTACAACTCTTTAGCCGTGTGTCTGTGCAGTACAGATATTATCAAAACAAGAACGCCAGCATGCTTAGTCGTGTGGCAAGTTATTGGTAATTGTAAAGGGCTCCCCCCCCATGCTTACATCCTATATGTAAACATGCATATTTACGCATTATGTATGTTAAACAGGAAGCAGTGTGGGCTAGTAATTAGGGCACTGGACTAGGACCAAGCAGACCTGGATTCTATTCTCACTTCTGCCACTGGCTTGCTGTATAACCTTGGGCAATTCACTGCGCCTCTCTTGCCTTAGTTTCCCTGTCTGTAAAATCAGACCAATGATGCTTAATTCCTTTGTAAAGTGCTTTTAGAGCAATGGATGAAGAGCGCTATATAAGTAATAGGCATTACATACACTATATTTATAAAATACTGTATAGTGGCCATGTTTAAAAAATTACCAGTGTTACCCTGAATTAAATATATATAAACTTATCTCAATATTTGTAGAATGTGCTCACTGCATCGAGATCAGTGAGTCCTTGACTAGCTACAAGGAGCTCTTTAAGAAGCTGAACTTAAGGAAATTTTGAAGAGTGGGATGTGGGAAGTCACCTGAAGAGAGCAGAGGGAGGGGCAAGTGGCAGGAGCAAGTATAGAGAAACACTAGCCCAATATGTGACTGAGGGTATTTATACCCCATAATCCCGCCCCCATGAGCTCTCTCTTTCTACAGCAGGCTTGCAACACTCTCTCGTCTATCTATGGGATCAGAGTAGGAGTAGGTTTCTATGATCAACTGTATACATTATCCTAGTCATCTAATTCCAGTAGGGCCTGGAAGGAGTTTTTTCTCCAACACCACGTTGGCCAGGTGAAGTGGGTTTTTCACTTTCCTCAGAGTTGGTCAGAGACCCTGTGTGGACAGGGACAGGAGTACGGTCAGAAATGTTGCAACTTAATAGGTAACAGGTTTAGCAGCTGCCCACACAGGTACTCATTACAGAAGGGATATAGTGTATGGATAAATGGGAGGAAGGAGTTGGATAGGAGGCTGGGGGGAGGTATTCCTTAAGGAAATTGGAGAATGAAGGGTTGTGACTCCTAACATTGGTCCAACAGGGAGACAAATTCCTGTACTTCCCCCAGCCCTTTCTGTTAACCCTCATATGAAGGGACAGTGTCAAGGTCGCAGTAAGGGACTGCTGGGACCAGGCTGGGAAGGGGAAGTACTGATGGCAGCTTTTCCAAATAGGCTTAAATGATGAAGGAAATATTGATGGCCTATGCAGTATTATTTATTGCCAGGTATTTCCCACATAACTGAAGTGAATAAAGTTGTGGCCTAATTAAACCACATCCATTGTGTCTAATCTTTTTTTCTGTGTGGCCAGGACACTTATCTATATCTCCTTGTCCTTACTGTCTAGGGGACACCTAGACTATTGCCAATATTGAGGTAAATTTATTTATCTACCTAACACATGATCTAAGAGACCTGACAAGGTTTAAGGGTGACCATTGTAACCTTTAGCATTGGTGAGTCTGTCATATATTTTGTGGATATACCATCCATTAAAAATTATTAAATATGCCTTATCTCAAGATAACAAGTTTTTTTTTATCCACTATAGCATTTTTTTAAACTGCGAATAAGATCAGTGAGTGTTGGATAAGGGTCTAACAGAAGATTAAGGCACTCCTCCAGTAAAGCACATAAGCATGTGAGTAGACCCTTTTAAAATCATTGACTCATTGAAAACATATAAACCTGGATTTCAACTTGATTATTTTTATGGTGAAGCATGACTCAACATGAGTAAGATTCATAGAATCTAGAATCCAATTTTTAGCCCAGCACTCTGCATGGGTGAAGGGAATGGGGAGAAGTCATCTGTCCCCGTGCCTGTGGAACAGCCACAGAGGAGTCTTCTGCCCAGTTGATGAAGTAGTCTTGTACTGCCTGAAGTGTGGAAGATGGCATGATTCTCATAGCAGCCCCATCTCATCCAGCCCCTGTACACTCTCACAGAAGGAGCCTAATAAGCTCAGTGGGTGCAGGGTGCCTGCATCTCTTCTTGCTCTCGGCCTCTCTACTCCGTGCAATGGATCAACAGCAGTTTCACTGCTGAGGTGCACCTATCACCCTGGAGTACAGAGCTGGATTTGCTTCATAATGTGGAGCAATTGAAAGGTCTGAACTGAGGACTAAACCTGCTACTGCTGTCTGGAATTCTTCATTTCCTCTCTGAGACTCAGATACAGATGTTCTGTAGGATAAAACCCCAATACAGATTTGGGGACCTTAACCATCAAGATACACCCACACCTGTCACACGTACTAATGGTTTGATCCCTTGCCTTTCATAGTACTTACTGAATGTGAAGATGAAAGGAATAGGTAACTCCATAGGACTATGACGTCCACCCTGGAAGTGTCACCTCTGGCTGAGGGTGTTTTTTCAGAATTAAATTACATCATCAGTAATATACATTGTCCAGGGTTCTAATGTCACTCCTGTAAATATCATTTTTTCTCATGGCAGTACTGCATTTCAGCAAAGCTCACAGCAGGTCTGAGAATATTATTGAGATACATGTGGGCAAATGAGTAATAAAACACTTGCTCATTTCTAATCAAAAATCACTTCTCGTGTGAAAATACAGTTCAGCATTATAATATTGCCTTAGATATAAGACCCACTTGTGTGTTAACCCAAACACCACATTCTGTGCATCTGACTGAGAGCAGGTGCCATTTTAAGTCTGTTTAAACAACATTTTTATCACTAGGAGAACATAATAGATATTCAGTTATCAATTATGCAGCACTTTCTGGTTGAATAATGCTTTATATGTGATGATTGCTCAGTGGGAATATAGAGTGAAAGAGATCCAAATGCTCGGCTCTGCCAACCTTAAGACCTCTGAAAAGAGAGTTTGTCAGGACATGCAAATCTTAAAAAATGGAAGAGGCAGGAAAGAACAGACAATCCATGAATTGTTGTAGAAAATTAAATCCAAGGGACAAAGAGATTAATATTAGTGTTCAGAACAAATGATAGGAAGAAAATCAGATTACTTCTGCAATTCTGAAATGTCCTAATATTGTCCTAATAATTATTCTTAAAAATTATGTTTCAGATTAGTAAATATCCATGTTTTTATGATGAAAATTCATCTAAACTGACTATATTTGGGAAATGAATGGGACCTTGTATCCTCACTAAAGGCATTGAGAGGGAAATACAGAGATTAGCTCCTTAGAGTTTTCATTTGAAATGGTACAGGGCATCACTAGAACTAGATAATTCACTGCTATTCAGTGCAGTTAATCACCTCAAAAACTTAATATTCAACAAATGTCGTTACAGCATTTCACTTAAGCAGATTTTTAAGCACGTTGTTTAAACCAAATAAGCGATAACATTATTTCATTTTGCTTTTTGTCCGCGTTAAGAGGGTCACATTTTTCTTTATTTAATACTTCCCCATAGTCAGTTAGACAACTCATCATACAATACAATAGGGCAACAATTTGAAACTCCCTCTGCTCTCCACCACACACACCAAGGAGGCCCTCTTGCTCCCATGCCCATAATTTTCACTTCTTTTTCAAAGGCTACCAAGCAATCTTCTCCCTTCTCTAGGTGGGAGAGTCTGGGGCCAGGACTTCTCTCTCATCCTCCTTGAAAATACTAGGGATCTTCTTCTCACCCTTCGTGGAGGGAAAGGGACATGGAGATTCTTCCCCTTCTCTGGAGAGGTCAGGGTAGGATAGGTACTAGACTAGAACTCTAATCACCTCTATCTCCTATAGTGCATAGGCAGGAGGGGAGAAAATATAGTCTGTGGACCTGCCAGGCTGCATATGCACTAAATTCACACCTAATTTTTTCTTTTATGCACATTTCTAGGGGAAAGGACAGTCTTGTAGTTAAGGCACTGGACTAGGATTCTATCTACGTTAAGTACCACAGACTCCTTGGGTCTCTTCTACCTTCTAAGCATCAATTCCTCCTCTATAAAACGGAGGTAACGATAATTCCTTCTTCTAGCTTGTAAGCTCTCCAGGGCAGGGCTTGTGTTCATATAGTTAGGACCCTATTACATTCACGGTCCATTTTGGTCAATTTCATGGTCATAGGATTTTAAAAATAATAAATTTCATGGTTTCAGATATTTAAATCTGAGATTTCACGATGTTGTAATTGTAGGAGTCCTGATCCAAAAATGAGGTTTGGGGACGGTCGCAAGGTCATTGTAGGAGGGCTGCAGTACCGCTACCCTTATTCCTGCACTGCTGCTGGCAGAGTTGGGTAGCTGGAGACCAGCTTTTGTTGGCCAGGAGCCCAGCTCTGAAGGCAGAGCTGCGGCCAGGAGCAGCACAGAAGTAAGGGTGATATGGTATGGGGTATTGCTACCCTTATTCTTGCATTGCTGCTGATGGTGGGGCACTGCCAGGGCCGGCTTTAAGCCGATTCACCCGATTCCCTGGAATCAGGCTCCGCGCTGAAGAGGGCCATGCGCCCACATCTAAGGGGGCCCCGCTTTGGGGGTCTTCGGTGGCATTTCAGTGGTGGGGGCCCCACTCCGGAGGTCTTCGGTGGCATTTTGGCAACAGGTGGTCCTTCGGTGCCACAAAAAACCCAGAGCAGACCCCCTGCTGCTGAAGTGCTGCTGAAGCCCCAGACTGCTGCCAAGTATTCCAATCGGGCCCCGTGGGTCATAAAGCCGGCCCTGGGCACTGCCTTCAGAGCTGAGTGCCTGGCCAACAGCCACTGCTCTCTGGCTGCACAGCTCTGAAAGCAGCGCAGAAGTAAAGGTGGCAATACCACGCCCCCCCCAAAATAACCTTGCAATTCCCCCCTGTAACTCCTTTTTTAGGTCAGGATCCCCAATTTGAGAAACACTCGTCTCTCCCGTGAAATCTGTATAGTATAGGGTAAAAGCACACAAAAGACCAGATTTCACAGGCAGGAGACCAGATTTCATGGTCCATCATGCATTTTTCATGGCTGCTAATTTGGTCGGGCCCTATATATAGTGCCTAGTCCAATAGAGCTCCAATATCATTCAGGGTTTCTAGGAGCAGTTACAATGCAAATAATAAATAATAATACTGATAAGGTGTCTTTGGGTGGATTCTGGTTACGTTTGTATGGAATATGCCAGAAAGGTATAAAAAAGAAAGAAATACATATAGGTAATTATAGCCCCAAATACAGATAATTACATTTGATTTTGGGGCTTGTTGTTACACTTGTTCTGGAATTAATTCACACATTTGGTTGTTTTATGTACACCTTTTGATTCTGCACAGTGTCACAAAACATACTGAAAACTCTTAGCACCTTTTAAAACTCAATTTGCTTCTGATGCAATAACAGAGATTGGTCCAATAAAATAGAACGAAAATCCATTTGTGAACCTTTTTGCTGAAGTATATTAAAAAAATCTCCTGTTATTTGAGGTTTCCTTTTAAAAATGTTTACATGCCATTAAATAGTACTAACATCTCCTGTTTAAATTAAATGGGCTGTGATGTTCCCTATGTCCTAAAGAGCACTAGTATTTGAGGCTATAAAAAATGCCTTTATGTAGTATGGGATGTATGCAGGCAGTGGAATTACAAAAATAAAGGGACACAATCCTTGCCTAATTGGGTGATCTGCCCACGCATACCACAGCAAGTACAGTGTAAAGAATTTTGTTTTAACCTCAGCACTCATTACATCCCAGGATTTTTAAAGGGATGGGGGTTGGGGTGGGGGAGACGGTTTTTGCCTTGGAATAAGTTATTGAGCAACATTTTTCAAGCATGTCAGTTTTTTTATTATGCATTTTCCAAGGAGATGAACATTACATATGAAACCAAACTACTCGCAAAGAGGTTTATACAGAAGCTCTTCTTTTCTTTCAAGATGGTGGACAGCCACAGAGGTGATGTGTAAGGTGGTGTAAATTGGGTGATTTACATCTATTTATTGATATGTAAGCATAAGGGAGCTTAAACTGGCATAAGGAGCCAGAAGAAGGGGTAGGAATGGTCAAGATGAAGTAGGGAGTAGTCTCCTTCAATTTACACATACTTGCACCTTCCTGTTAGTTTCTTTCCTTGTTATGGACTCTATGTGGACCTTTGGCAGATGTGCTGTGCCAGCTTTCCTCTTTTGGGAAGTGTCTAGGTTTCAATTATGTCGGTGCATGTTGTCTCTTTGAACAAGCCTGTTTTACTGAGGAAGAAAGTTTCTGTGTTTGGTGATTTGTGGAATGCAGCTCTTCCTGAAGGGTAAATTCAGTTTTTCCCCCTCTGAGTTCTGAAGTGGCCAAGAAGAGGTTTCCTGAGCCATTCTACCTGCCCAAGGGTCATACTTAAGCTGCAGAGTTGGAACCATGGACTGTGGAAGCATATAGATTGTTGAAGTTTAGAACAGTGTGAGAAAGGGAGACTGTCCAGTCAGGATGTTGTTATATAATAAACATATGTATGTTTTTACTAAAAAGTTCCATTTAAAATGAACTGAATCATCCCTTACCAAGACCTGCATTGATGTCTAGATATGCTGGCCTTAGGGTGACCAGACAGCAACTGTGAAAAATTGGGACGGGGGTGGGGGGAAACAGGAGCCTATATAAGAAAAAGACCCAAAAATCAGGACTGTGCCTATAAAATCGGGACATCTGGTCACCTAGCTGGCCCTTGTAGAGCTCTGACTCCTGACCTGAGCCACGGTGGCGGCCATTAAAATGTGAACATGTGCTAATCAATACCCCATGCACAATGGTATCCAAGATTAAAATTGTTTCCCCGCTGTAACCAGGAAATAAATGCTTAAATGGTAAAAGCTGACTGGCATTTTCATGGCTTCTCCTTACTGTACCTGACCTCTGGGAGGTAGACCAGTTTTATAGGTGTGTTAATGAGGCTTGATGCAGTCACATAGCTCTATTATGGCTTATTCTATAGCTGTTTTGTCTTATTTTGTTTTAAACATTAAGCAAGAGAACATGAGTTGCCAACACAAACCACCTAGTGAGCATGATAAAAAGGGAGAGGAAACCAGAAATAAAAACACAGTAGCTTTTGCAGTCTGCCCTGCATCTTAATGGAAGGCTGCAGTGCTCTACTTCTGCCAGCAGGTGGTGCTGGGGGAGGCTATAAATCAGTGGCACTCCTAGAGCTGCCATTCCAAAATGGTGCCTTCCAAGAGGAAGCTGGTGCTGCTGGCTTGCTTAGATCAGAAGAGCAACAGTCCCACGAGTTTAAAGCCCTAGGTGTCTGTTTCTGCTAAATGGTGGGAAAGAGCCTGCACCTGTCTTCTCTTCTCTTAAGCAGGTCTTTTGGCTCCTCAACAGTGTCACATCGGGTGGACGCCTGGCTGCTGTGATGGACAGGTGAAGTATAACTTTCCCCAGCAGCTGCTTCTCAATGCCAGTGGACACGCATAGGAGGGCCATGCTTGGTCACACATACCATCTGCCTGACTGTGGCCCCCCTGTGAGCTGCATCGGATGCCCCCAGATATGTGTGTTTGGTTGAACCCCACCTAGCACTCATGAACTTCTCACTCAGCCTTTGGTCTGGCTCTTCCCCAGAGTGTTTGGGGGGGGAAGAGGTTCCCTGCTGCCTTTCTCAGGGCTGGATGGTATCCCTCTGCTGAGCAAGGCAGGGTTTTGCTCCTACTCTGCCTAATGAGTGAGGACAGTGCTTTTTACAGAACGCAATTTACTATATTGTGCAGTACACAGCTCTGAGTTTGTTAGCCTTCTTTTCATCTCGCTTCTTGTACTCCAGCACTCTCTTTTCACAACAACACACAGATACCAACCTGTGTCTACGGTGCTTGAGCATTTTTGCTTGAAGAGCAGGCTACCAGGACAGCAGGGAAGGCATTAAGGCCATGTCTACATCTAAAATTTTGCAGCGCTGGTTGTTACAGCTGTATTAGTACAGCTGTATAGGGCCAGCGCTGCAGAGTGGCCACACTTACAGCAACCAGCGCTGCAAGTGGTGTTAGATGTGGCCACACTGCAGCGCTGTTGGGCGGCTTCAAGGGAGGTTCGGGGAACGCGAGAGCAAACCGCGGCGAAGCTGGTCTCCTTTCCCGGTTTGCTCTCTCGTTCCCCGAACCCCCGAACAAGCAGGTCTCCTTCCCTGCGGTTTGCTGGGTGGTTCGGGGAACGCGAGAGCAAACCCGGGAAAGGAGACCAGCTTCGCCGCAGTTTGCTCTCGCGTTCCCCGAACCCCGAGCAAGCAGGTCTCCTTCCCTGCGGTTTGCAGGGTGGTTCCGGGAAACGCGAGAGCAAACCGCGGCGAAGCTGGTCTCCTTTCCCGGTTTGCTCTCGCGTTCCCGGAACCACCCAGCAAACCTCAGGGAAGGAGACCTGCTTGCTCGGGGTTCGGGGAACGCGAGAGCAAACCGCGGCGAAGCTGGTCTCCTTTCCCGGTTTGCTCTCGCGTTCCCGGAACCACCCAGCAAACCTCAGGGAAGGAGACCTGCTTGCTCGGGGTTCGGGGAACGCGAGAGCAAACCGGGGAAGGAGACCAGCTTGATTACCAGAGGCTTCCTCAGGTATGCTGGGATACCCGCTTATTCCACGGAGGTCAAGAAAAGCGCTGGTAAGTGTCTATATTTGATTACCAGCGCTGGATCACCAGCGCTGGATCCTCTACACCCGAGACCAAACGGGAGTACGGCCAGCGCTGCAAACAGGGAGTTGCAGCGCTGGTGGTGCCCTGCAGATGTGTACACCTCCTAAGTTGCAGCGCTGTAACTCCCTCACCAGCGCTGCAACTTTCTGATGTAGACAAGCCCTAAGATAATGAGCCTTTCAGTGACTATATAGGGTTCCCTTTCCTAGTGTTGTATTATAGGCCATATATTACCCTTGTTTTGCATGCAAACTCTCGTTAATGGCAGGAGATGAGAAGGTGGACTGAGGGCAGTTTGGTATATTTACTCAAATGAGGGAACATTCTGTGATGTCAAGAAAATGCACTGACTGCTCAGTTTGCAGAGAGAGGTATTTTTATTGAACTTAAATTCAAAATAGGAGTTTATAGTAAAGTTTGGGGGCTACTAAGTACTGGACTATAATTGTGTAGGTTTTGCTTTGTGCATTGTATATAAACATCTCATCTTAATTTTATGTTATATATGCTACCATTTCCTTCCCATTCAAGATGTGCCTACCTGGGAAAGTGGGTAAATGTGTGAGTGGCTTTTTGGAGTCTGTGCTAATGCTGCCCTACAAATCAGTGCCAATGCATTGTTCTGCTGCTACTGTAGTCAGTGTCCAAAGTTCAGATTCATTGCACTCCATAAGGTTAGAGTCCATTTTAAAACTCCTCTCCTAAAACAGTGCCAAAAACAGGGTCTAATTACAAGAACAGATCGCAGCTAGTTTAATATGCTGCATGCTGTTTCTCTAAAAGTGACCGTTAAGCAATGTCATACGTTAAAGTATGAACTATTGATGAATAATGGGGTGGAGGGATTATGAGCACCTAAAGCCTATGTGGTGGCAAATAGTCTATATTTAAGCATCTAGAGATAAACCAAACTGGTTATTTCTGCATATCCATATTTCTAATCCCTTCATAGATAATGTGACAAATGAGTGTGGTCTACTGGTTAGAGCAAAAGACTGGCATCCAGGACGCTTGGGTTCTGTTGCTAGCTCTGCCATTCTTAGCGGTTTTGTGCCTCATTCCTTATCTCAGAGGGCTGTTGTAAGGCTAATGAAAATTGGCAATTACTAATATATGGCACCTTTTTCATCTAAAATCCTAAAGCTGATGTTCATGCATTAATTGATTAGGTCTTACAGAACATCCCTTTGTATTAAGTAAGGGACATAAGGGAATTGCTTTGCTGATAGTTGAAATACAGCCATATCTGGTGTGGAATATAGAAACTGTTCAGAAGTGCATAGTAATACTTAACAGTGAAGAAGAATAGCACATTCATTGGACTCTGCAGTGGGAGTTTAGCTAGACAGATGTAGTTACCTGAGCCAGTATTTGGGCATGACACCAACAATATATAAAAAGTGCTGTGGGGTAATCAATGACTAAGTGGTCGAGACCTTGGTTTTATATCTCATGCAAACTACTGCACTTTCATCAGCATCCTACTTTCTAAAACCATGTTGGGGCTTAGATTCAGCGCAGATGCAAAGGGAAAGCTGCCCTTTTCTGCAGCAGCTTATTCAGTTCGGACTGCTTACCTTGATGATAAACAGCCCATGGTGGTCTGACTTAATGTTTGTGTGGTATTCCAAGATTCTCTGATATCACCGCAATGTATTAGCTTTTAAGAGGATCTCTTACAGTGTTTTTTATAGTTAAGGTAGGTTCTAACGTCTCTTTTTAGCAAAGATGATGCCGGTTTATTCTTTTTCCAGATATTGTTGTTCTGGAAAAATAGAGCTTTTTAGAGCCTTTTAAAAAAAATCCTCCATGAAAATTGCATATCTTGGTTCATCTTGGGGAGTTCTCTTGATATTGACATGTATGCAGGTAGATTGCTCTAATTGATTCTAATGCAAGTTGCAACAACAACTGTATTTGTTGTTTTGTAATTATTTCAGGAGTGGTTTTAAGTAATTGGTGTGAGAAGGAAAAGCAATTGCATTTCAAAGGACTGATAAATTCCAATCAACAACATAATATATTTGACAAAAGAGGCTAGGGCGAGCACTTTCTGCTGCCTAAGGCCAGTGAGGGAGCACAGGTGAGGAAGGATTAATTCTTACCAGATACTTCAACTATATTTTAAACCTTCCAGGATTTTTTTTTAAATTTATTTGAAGCTTTGGGTTACATGTTGAGGTCCCGATTTATTCTTCTATCAGTGCAGAGCCCAGTGCTAGGACCAAATCTTCCCTAACTAGAGCCTTTGCTGCTGTGGGCCCTATAGGTGTTGTGGCAGCTGAGGAATAGTTGGGGTGCGGGGACTCACTCAGTTTTCCCCTTCCATTGGATGCTCCAGTAAGAGGGAGTGGGGATGAAGGTGCCTGGAAACCCAGCCATGCTGGTTCTGCACCTGGTGGAGAGACCACTGCACTGCACGTGTTTCCTGGGGTTCCTTGGGGCGCTTTAGCTAAACCATTGGGGCTGCAGGTTTACAAGGAACTTGTCTCTGGGACTGTGGAAGGGTCTAAGGAGGAAACAAATAGGAGAAATGTATCAATTCTGAATAACTGGAAATGTAAAATAGGTGAGATTATAGAGGTGTTTGGCAGCTCCTACTTACGGGAGAGTTCTGCCCTCCATTCTGTCGGTGCAATTCCCAATGATTGCACTGTGAGTTGCAGGTAGGTGTCTCAGGACAATACTGGGTCCTTCTTTTGTTAGCACCCCCCTTCATCCATGCTGATTTTGTCCATTGCAATATTTACTGCCCCCAGAGGGTGGTAATCTAATGCAGAATAGTTTAAAAGGCCATTTGTGAGATGCTGTGATCTATTTCATGAGTAATTTGTTGTTGAAGAGTTGGGGCGTCCAGTCAAACTGTTGTATTTCCATACACTGTATCTTTTGGATATTTGGGGGCTATTTGCAGATAAGCTATTGCCAGCCAGTTCATTTCTAGTTGCATATAGCAAATGTGAGGTGTCAGTAAAATGTTAGCCTTAAATAGAAGCAGCATGGTTCTTTTTGGAGGAATTAATTTTAATATTACTGAGACATACAGGCTGTACATGGAAAGTTCTAAGAATGCATCATTGAGTGGCTGGGTGAATACATGTGTATTGACATATGGGTGACATCCATTTTTTAATTCCATAACATTATCAGCAATTGACATATGATTATAATAACGCAATTCTCCTTAATGCAGTCTGTAAAAACACATTGATTTTATAGCTCCCCAAACCGATTACATTAATATCTGTGCATAATTAGTTTACACATTACTAAATTACTGACACATTAAAAATGAAATAGTGCAGTTCATACTTGGCCGCATAACTGCCAGAAAGGAAATTAATATGGATTCAAATGGTCCTTGGAGACTTGCGTTGAAATAGCAGAAATCTATAAAGACTGCTTGCATTAGGAAATTTCTATCACCAACATGTTTGTGGTTGATGCTTTGCTAAGTCTGTTAATATGGGTAAAATTTAGAGCAGGAAATGATATTTGAATGATGCTTTTACTGTTACCAGCTCAAGTATGTGTTTATTAAAAAGTAAATTCCTGATTGTAATGTTAAATGGCAATCAAATTGAAGCAAATACATACTTTTGAATAACTTGCCTTTTCTAGTAGTTCAGAGTGCAGTCATAACTAAGAATAACTACTGTTTAAGACACATTTTAAAAATTATAATTTTTTTCTAGAAGGTTACAAAAAGTTTTTGTCAACCTCGTTTTACTTGCAAGTCAAATGCATGTTAGAGCTGGGCCTGGATCAAAACCTTGTATCTGTACATGCCAAATACATTCACACAGATTTCTGACGTTAGAAAGCCTTTTGCCTGAAAAACATGAACTGGCTCTGTTTGTGACTCTCCAACTATTTGCTGAACTCTTGTTTTTGCTGAATTCCCATCATACTTTGCAGACTCAGTCCCTTTTGATGTCTGTTTATATCTGACAGTGTTCAGGCCAAACCAGTTTTCCTTACTAAAGTTGCAGGGGACAAATGTAGGGCTTTATAATGGGAATTGGTTGCATCCTTCAAGGCTAGGTTGTGCCAGAATCTGATGTGGCAACACAGAGGAGTAAGGCCCTATCCTGCCCAGCTGCATTAGACCTGCATGCAGCATGTCTCTGGGTGCAGGGAGAGAATGGGGACGGTGTGGCTGCTGATGCTTGCAGCCACAAGTGAGTAGATGGGGGCCTGGCAAGGATGGGTGGAGCCATACATAGAGGGCAGCAGAGCTGAATGGACATGAGTATGCTCTGGTCTATAAAGGGCTGCTGCAGATTTATTCCCTCTTTTGGAGCAAGACGGGAGCATCAGAGGAACTATGCCTCAGAGTTGTCTTAGAGTCATGGTGCCTCCTGGTTTGGTGTAACTGATGCATCACCCCTTGCTCTATGCCCCTCTTCAGAGAGGTCAGGTTTTTTAGATGTGCTGGGTGCCTTACAACTTCCATTGAAGTTGTGGGTACTCAGCACCTCTGAAAATCAAGCACAAAGGCATAACTTAGCTCTTATTTGTGACTATGCTACCCCTTCCACATTAGAGCAGAGACATAATTATCCAGATCTCCCCTGAACTTCCAAAAGAGGGCTGTGAGCCTCAGGGATTTAGCTGAATGAGATACAGATAGCCAACCAGTTGGTTCAGAAGAACTGTAGTCCTAATGTCCATTTTTTCCATTCCCCCCCATCTCCTTCAGCTAGGCTTGCCTTCCCTTTTAAAGAGATTATTTCTCTGAAAAGATGTGATTACACGTTGTAGTAGCAGAACAAATCTGGTGGGTTTTTTTTTGAAGAGGAACTTAATTTCTGAAGTCCATGCTCAGAGCCAGACCGTGCCACCCTTGCTGTCACTGAATAGTATGTTACTCACTGATAGTCCATTGTTTTCAGAGGAGCTGTTTGTGAGGTAAGGTACTGCTTAGCAAAGGTGGCAGAATCAGTATTCTGTAGCTACGTACTCAGGACTGAGTGAAAACTAAGTAAGGAACCCAGTATTTGGCACCGAGTATGTTCATTTGTGTTGCTAAACAGATAATCATGATTTTACTTCTGCTAGCAAATTGGTCAAAACAAACAAACCAAGCTTGTACAAAGGCTGTTAAGTGATATTTCCCCTGCTTGCGGTTGCTAGGGGAGAGAATTTTTCTGTAGTGACATGTTCTGCACAAAAATTGCTGTTGCTAATAGTTTTAAAATTGCTTAATAAAACAAAGTGTGAAATTTGTGTGAAATATGACAGAAAACAAAAAAGGAAAGCAACAGAGAGGTCTTAGTTAGTTAAACAGACATGCTACCAAAAGAGATGCCATTGACTTGTGGACTTCTCTTCTTTGGGAGACAAACTGGATCTTAATGGGAAGGGAAAAGCAGGTTTCAATGGGTAGGCGAGCTCAATATTCTGAGAGTATAAATTAACAGAGGGTAAACTTCCAATTTCCCTCTATGGAAAGATACCTTCCATGTAAAATGAATAGAAATTATAATATTGTGATCCAAATGCAGCTAACCTTACTCACTGAAGTAGGCCTTTGGATTCCAGTGGAACTATGTATAATTAAAGGTTGCAGGATAATGGCCTCAAGTGCTCAGTCTGTGCAGGGATCAGTCTCTAAATACATGCCTATTTATTTTCCAGAATTGGAAGTGACATAGAGCTATGTGAAACCTGATAGTTTGGTTACAATCTTTTCCACCAGTTACAGCTGATGATGTGTGGTGCCCTATAACAGGGCTGCCAGGTTTCATGTATCTCACCGGACACTCGTGTGTTTGGTAGCTCCGTCACACATTGCTGCAGCCTGTTTGAATTCTCATACCTTCAGCTGGGCTGTAGTCAAGACAGAGTTCCAGTTCCTCCTGCTAGCTATTAGAGGCTGCTGTTGCATATGGTGCATCAGCAGAGCCTGTGCTCCAGTTGCAAATAGTAGGAGAATTGGAAGAAGAGAGATGAAGGAAGGGCTTGAGACAGATACTGAGGGTGGGAGGGTCTAAAGGAGACAGCAGGGGGAGAGGGAATGACCCCAAACCCGTAATTACCCACAGGGCCCACTGTCTCATAGACTTAGCCCTGTTGTTCTTAGATATTCCTCTGCCCATGCACTCAGGTGGGATGTATGCAGGCAGGGGCTGTATGTGTGGGTTGCCCTGCTGATCTGCTCCTTCACAAGGGCTTTCAAATAAGTTGATGCCTTAGTCAACACTAAATCCACACACCCTTTTTTAAGGTGACATTTATGGTTCTATGCACATTATTTTCAAATATTCTAATTATCTAATTGAATGGTTGGATAAAATGTCACGCGGGGAGCCGTGCAAAACATGGCAGCTATGGTTAAGTATTGCTTTACATTTCATGTTTGATAGAACTCAGAACGAACAGGCTGGGTTAAGATCTGAGGATGTTGTATGTATTCAAGTGGATTCATGTGACACAATGATATATCATGTGATCAACTGTTACAAGGTTGGTTTAACTCTTTAAATGAAAGCAACATTAAAAATGTGGGTCAGAAGGCAGACAGTCTTGACTTTTGTACTGAGTGTCGACAAAGGGTTCATTGACCCCCCAAATCTATTCACACATAACTTGGCTACTTTCATTTGTGTTCAAACCTGAAACTAGGTAAATTTCACATGGTTTCATGTATTGCTTCAAAAGGGATTTTTAGCCTAGATGGGAGTTCAAATAAGAAGGGGACTCCTAAAACATTAGTTGCCATTGTCTGCTGATTTTCCTGGTCTCCTGTTTTGTTTTCTCTTCACTTTTTAATCCTGTAGCAGTTGCACTCATTGTACTGTTGTATCAGATGTTTGAGAGATGTTAAAAATGTGCTAGAGTGTCTGTCTGCCTCTCACAAAGCTCTCTCAGGAACATGGTGACAGCAAATGCTTCCAATTATGATCTGTTCTCACTGCCCTTCTCCTTAAAAGGGAGATATCTACACTTCTTACATTTATAACAAAATTAGCCAATGCACTTCAAATATCCCACCTGCATTGCTATCATTTATAACCAGAGAGACACCAGACTGTCTCTAGTGGATTGTATATAGGGATGGGGGTCAAGGAGCCCTGGGTTCTAACCTCTGCTGTGCTGATTCGATAATTGGGAACGACTATGTTCTAATCTCAGGTCTCTATGACTAACTTGATATTTGGCTTTAGGCAAGCTCCATGCCTCAGTTTCCCCATCTATAAGACACTAAAACTACCATAGACAATATGTCTTTTTAAAAATACGTTATATGGATATATAGTTTAGAAAATGAGGACAATAATTCTTACCTACCTCACAGGGCAGTTCGGCAGAGTAATTATTCAATGCTTGCGCAGCAGTTTGATATTTTAAAATACTGCGTAAGAGCTTAGTACAGTATTATAACAGATGGACATGATAAAGTATATTATATGGCCAACATTTACTGCTAATTCCAAAACAACAAACTTTAAATTACAGTTCATGTTAGTAAGCGTCATTCATGTGGAGATGTACCATTAAACGCAAACAAACAAAACCTCAACCACCTGCAAACATTAAAAATTATAGATATCACAAACTGTGAACAACTCTGACACCAATCTTTATGCCCCAGTTCACACAACAGACCACTAAATAGAAATATGCACTATGACACGGGTTTACCCCTGCATTTGTGATGATATTTTAGGGACTGATTCAGACTTCTATTGAAATCAGCTATAGTCTTCCCTTTGACTTTACTCGGAGTGGGGTGGATCTCTGAGTCTTATACCTTTTATATGCTTGGATAATTGAGTATGTAAGTATATTCTTTTTTTGTACCTTATCAAGTCTGAAAATTCATTATGACCTGAACAATTCCTGTTTTGATGTCATGTATATTTTTTGTGAGCAGGTGTAAAATTACTATGTATGAGTGAAGACTAGCTTTGATCATTTGGAATTATTTTGGTGAGTGAGAAAAGCTTGCCAATGATGTATTTCTGTACTGCACTGATGGATACTGTAGAGCAGTGGTTTTCAACCTGTTTTCATTTGTGGACCCTTAAAAAAAATTTTGAATGGAGGTGCAGACCTCTTTGGAAATTTTAGACGTAGTCTGTGGACCCCTAGGTGTTGAAAATCACTACCATAGAGAACCATGAGACAGATGAGACTAGGTGATACTTAGTTTGAATTATTAAAGTATCTTTGGTTTTATGGGCTCCATTTTTGTAACCTTTATATAACTACATATTTACAAATGGTTCTGAGAAAAAGCCATGTGACAAATGAAAAAGGTGGGGGTCTGCACTTTGTAGTTATTGTGAGCTTCATGTTACAGAAGCACAGTTAAGGTTGTTTGGCTGATGGTCATCGAGAATGTTTCTGTTGTGAGAGTTGTTTCTGTAACATGAGTTTGGGATTTCTATGGATTTCAGTGTTTGAGGTATTTTACACAAGTGTTCTCTTGAACGGCATGATGCAGACTGCATTGTAAGTAAACAAAGAATTTTGTTTGGGAATTTCCTTTGTTTCAGTGCACCCTGTTTTCATATAATGGTAAACTCCTGCTGTTCTCTATGGAAAAACTCCACACTCCAAGGGCTTGAATGTCACAGCTTTGCCAACTCTCCTGATTTTTATCTTGAATCTTAAGATATATGGTGTTTTTCTTAACACTTTAGTTCTTGGAGTCTTGTGATTTTTGTAAGAATATCAGTTTTCTTACTTTTTTTTTAAGAAAAGAAAGTTCTTTGCTTTCATGATTGCAGAGGAAAGCTTGAAGACATGACCTAAGGTTCAGAAACCAGACAAAAAGTACTCAAAAATTATTATTTTTAAAAATCTTATATTTTTAAGCTGATTCATGATTGACTGGCTGATTTTTGGAGCTGCTTCTGAATGCCTGGGCTTGGTGGTACTGGTGTCAGGTACATTTTTTTCTGAGAGGCTTGCAAAGTTTTCCCGAAATGGATATAATTGTTTTATTGGCTCTCTGGACAGCCCAGATTCCCAGTGTCTCAATTAGTCTCAGCTCCAATCCCCAGTCAGTACTTTTTTCCTGCCTGCAATGCCAACCCCAAGTCAGCAACAGTCCGTGGCTAAGCCTGCTTCTGAGCTTCTGCTTGCCAGCCACTCCCGTTCTCCAGATTCTGTGGTGCCCTGTTCCACTCTTCTCTCTCCATGAAGGTCTGCAGGAGATTAGCAGGCCAGAGATCAGAGCATTCCCTCTCTATCTGATCTTTCCAACAATCATAGCTCTCTGAAGTTCCCGCCAGTTCTGGATCTCAGGCCTGGAATTGGCAATTGTAAATGTCAGTCTTAAGTGCTAATTGCTTAGAAATCAAATCTTTAATTGTGAGGAGATGGACATTTTAATCTCTGGCCAGATTCTGCCACCTAACCCTGGTTGATTAGTTCCTTAATCTGCTGGTAAATCCTAAAGAAATCAACAGCACCACTTTTCAAGATGAGTGAGGGAAGCAAATCAAGCCTTAAGTGATAGGTGAAGATCCAGCCTATAATGGCAAAGATCAAGTCCTTTCTGTGAAAACTGCATGGATGTGTAGAGGGCTATGTGAAATGTTGAGTTCCTGTATTGATAAAAGGTTGGCTGAGGAATCATATTGTAAAATTTTAAAACAGGTAAGCTTAAAAGTGTTTTATCTTCGGTTTTGCAAATTCACAGCCAAAATCCTTTCCCTAACATCTCTTTAACCATATATCTGTTCACACACCATGATTCTTCCCGTCAGAAGTTAGAGGAGGGTAGAAAACATGTCTTCCAATGGCAATCTGGATGTAACCTTGGCTATAGAAGCTGTACTCTGGCTCTGTGATCTGTGTTTTTAGCTGGCTGGGATACTCTCCGTTCAGATAGTGGAATTCAAAGTCATAACAAAGCAGCAATACATGAGTTGTGTTTGAATAAACATTCCCACTTTGTAGCCTAGTGCCCAGAATAAGCAGCAGGAGATTCAGGAACTGGGCACCCCTTCACTGTACACTGAAAGGTTGCTCTTTCCAATTAGATACAAATATTTGCAGTTCATTTCCTGTGTTTCTGCCAAAGGCATGACTTAGGGAGAAATTAGCATATGTCAATTGAGAAGTGGGTTCCATTATTATTTCTTTGTACTGTGATAGTACCTAGGAGCCTCCGTCAGAAACCAGAACTCCAGTATGTTAGGTGCTGTACATAGAACAAAGAGACAGGCCTTTCCCCCCAAAGAGCTCACAGTTTAAGCCCAACCCTCTTTCTCTTTTGAAATATTCCTTTGTCTTGAGAGAGTTTCCTTATCAATAAAGACTCTGATTCAGGAAGTTAGTGGGTCTTAAGCACATGCTTAAAGTTAAGCATGTACTTTAGGGCCCTCCTGAGTAGGGATGAATTCAGGCCTGAGTGCAGTGTTGAACTCTGGCCAAAATAGAGGTGCATCATTAGAATTGGCAGTAATAATGCAAGTGAGCAAAAAGGCTGTGAAATTACTTTTCTAATAATAAACCAGAGAAAATATTTGTAAGGAGTGTGCTAACAACAGGCAGTCACCTTTCAAGCGCAGGGTTGAGCTGGAGCTGGGAGCAAATCTATGATTTATAAGGGGCATATTTATTGGGAATAGATACAAACTCTTTTAAATAAAAGAGATCTAGTGTTAACAAGCTATTACCTGGACAATACTTTGTTCTTAATATCATTTAGGAACCTGGATATCTTCTTTTTTTCTTTTCTTTTCTTCTTGTTATGCTCCAAAGAGCAAATGTTTGGTATTTACAGGTCTGTTTCCTTTGACTTGCAAACGAGTACATCAGTGATTTCACCATCTCTTTGAAAGCTAATCTGCTCAAGCAAGGGAAGGAACAGTTCTAAAAACCAAATTAAATTGTACTTTTTTTTCCGATTGTATTATTTCTGCTGTTACTTAAGAATGGTGAGAGAGTTTTGATGCCTAGTAAGAGAGAAGCAGTATTTTCCCCATGCTATCAAAAGTAGTTAATCTATTTAAATTTGTTACATGATAGTTCCATAATTGTTTGTGCGTGAGGGAAAGGCGAAGAGACAGCTTTTAACTGGAGAGCTAGAAAATCTTAAAATGGTGGTGGGATACACAGCATGGGTTATGGTTGCAATTTTCACAAGTCATTAGTGATTTCGCTGCCCTGTTTTTGGAGTGTGTAGCTTGAGACTCCTTTCCTGGAGGCTGATACTCAGAAACGGTTGAGCACCCAACCTTTGGAATCTACCCCCTTTATAGCAGTTCTGTCTCCTCTCGTGATTTTTATCACAAGCCTTGTGATATTATTAGGTGTTTTTCTTAAAATCCCAGCTCCTGAAATCAAATGATTTGATGAGAATCTCAGCTTTCATTTTGAAAAAAGTACATTAGTGACCCGCATAAGCACAGAGAAGATCTGGAAAACATTACCTCATATGCTCAGAAACAAACAAAACAAAACAAAACTCAAAATTATTTAAAAAAACAACCCTCACGATTTTTAACCCAATCTCATTTTGAGACCTACACATGATATATGAATGCTTGGCATTGGCAATATTGTTTAACAGATCTCATGTGGGGCATCCAAAATCACAAGTCACTTTTGAAATTCTTGGCCTCTGTTATATGATGATGTAAAAATCTTCCTACTCTCTATATTGGATATTTCTAGTGTTCTAAAGTTTTTCTAACTGTTTACTAATATTGCTGTGTGTATTTCCCTTTGTTTTGCCTTCAGTTGCCCTTTGGGCCTAAACGGGTGAATTTTTACCATCTAGTTCACTGAGATTTTTTTGTTTTCAAGCATTCACTAAACTTCCTAATGTGTTCTTTTTTTGGGGGAAAAAAAAAGTAAAAAGGTCAGTTGGATGGCAAAGCTTTGAATTCAGTTTAGAAATTTCATACCTCTCTGTTTTAATGGATTACTGGGGCTGCCTGAATATATTTATATAGTTATAGGCAAAAGTAAATAAGCAATAGGGACAATTGATTCCTTTTTTCCTTGCTTCATGAGTGACACATTGTGGGGCAGCTATTTCAAAATATCTTCTTTGCTGCATTGCTTTGCGTTTGTGGCAAAGGCGGCCTGACATTTGTTTTCTTATATAAATTAATGTAGAAATGTGCTTCTGTTTGTTTAAATTCTTAAATTGCATAAATCTGGTCTGAGTAGGATTATGCTTAAAACAGTTTGACAAATAGAAAAACTAAGTTTGTAGCATCAGTCACAAACTGCACAGACATAGTGCTCCTCCATTAGGAGTTGCTTGTGTCAGCATATCAAATTTCTGGGAATGTGACCTACATTAGAAAAAATAAATAAATCTTCCATTCTGTAAATCTGATTAAATTATTGACATTTAACTAAGGTAATTCTTGATATTTACTATTTCTTAGCAGCATTTCCAAAGAAAGAGCTAGTTTTCATGTTGGTCAACAAGGTAACATACCAAAACACCAGGACATATTACCTATTTCTCTTACTTGTAGCAATGCCCACTGTGTGCTGCAGATTAGGTCCTCTAACTATGCTCTATATTCATTAACAAGTGGCATAAAGATGCAGACTACCATTTTAAAGGAGCTAATTAAATACGAATCCAGTGATCAGCACAAAAATTATCTGAATGTTTCTAAGAAAGCTGAAAATCCCACAGGCTGCTCCAGTTCTACTAAATCCCTATACCTCTGAAACCAAGAAAATGAATATTCAATATTTTTCCATTTGAGTTTCTTGACATGCTATTGATTCACTTTATTTTCCCAACAATTTTCTGACAGGTTTCCCAATGTGGATTACTCTTATTCTTTGATATTCATCTTTGACTGCCTTTGAAAAGCATGTCAAAATTAGAGGTTTAGCAAAGTCTTTAGTGGAGTTCCAAACTCTGGTGAACAAGGCCCTCAGAGTTGGTGAGTTCGCTGTTGCCCGAATGTGGTCAGTAGTTTAGAATATAACTGTGAAGAACATTTTTTTTCCTACCCCCAATGCACTTTACACTAAATGAAGCATGAAAATTCTGAACAAGTAGGAAATGCAGCCTGCTTCATGGGTGGGAAGCAACAATGCTGAAAGAAGAGTTTAACTATTGAAATGAGACTGTTTCATCATGATCTCATACTCTGTGTGTGTCTGTGTGTCTGTGAGAGAGAGATCTGACTAATCTGTGCAAGAAAAAGTAGTGATGGGGAGGACCTGTGTGTGTTACATGTAAGCATGAACAATAATATTTTTGAGTACGCGTTTTGTATCACCAGGCAAAAAGAAGAGAGGAAAAGAGAGAGATAATATAACTTTTTTTTCAAGGGATGAGAGTACTATTAACAGTGAATGCAAGTGGTAAATAATGTAAATGTCTAAGAGCAAAACATTACAGCAGAGCGAATTACTGTAGATGCCTTTTCTGAGAATTCTAGCTGTGCTTATAGATATTCCATAAGCAGAATCTTGGTGCAGATGGCTATTTCTTCAAATGTATTCACTGTTCAAAGCTTTTTCATATTTTTCTACCGTTGCAGCTTAGACACAAACACTTCTGTGTGAATATTCAGTATTTGCTATTCAAGCAGTTTTGGTTAGTTGAGATTGGCCTGCTGTCACAAGGCACTGTTTGTTTGCCTGATTGGATGAGTGTGCAAACAGTGCAGATATAAATGAGATGTGTGAATTGAAAATTTGATTTCCACTTATATTAGTTAATGTGAATTTGAAATTCACTTTCAGCAGGTACAAGTGACAGTAGTAAAACCTGACCTCTCAAATGTTAGTGGAAAGGAGAGACATTAGGGATCTGAGCAAACTGAAGCAAACTTATTAGAACCTGGACCCAGCAAGGCAATAAGTATGTGTTTAACCTCTAGCACGTTAATCATCCCATTGAACTCAGTGGGACTACTAATGTGATTAAAATTATGTATGTAGTGATGTATGTGCTTTAGTTATCAGGGCCAGAAGGCTCAGCACCTTATAGGATTAAGCCCTTAAGGTAGGTCTACACTGCAATTAAAAACCCGAAGCTGGCCTGTGCCAGCTGACTCAGGCCTGGCACCAACAAAGGTCCTGAGAATTTCAAAGCAGTTTTTGCTACATCCTGAGTCTTGGGCTAAAAGGCTGATGTTAGGTAGCTCTGTCAGCACCCTGACTTCCAAAAGCCTCTGAAGCTTTTACCCCGGCTAGGTTTGTGAACATGGAGAAATCATTTTTTAATAACCGGCTATGTTTCTAGGCAGCTCCCCCAAGTTGAGACCAAAGTGCCTAGAGCAAATTGTCTTTTCATAGTTTCTTTTTGTTTTGCTTTAAATAAACCTTCCCTATCTTAAGGGGACATCGCCTTCCTTTTATTGCTTGTTAACCCTTATTCTTTCATCATTTAATATGTGAAACCCATTAAGTGACTGGATATATCAGTTCAATATAAGCCTTATGTTGAACAGCAGGCCAATCTCAACTAAGCCTTATATTGAATTGATATGTCCATTCACTTAATGGGTTTCACGTATTAAATGATGAAAGAATAAGGTTTAACAGACAAAAGATAGTGGAAGGTGGGTTTGACTTTCTTAGTTTGTTTCTTAAGGCATGGAAGTAAACTCTTTTAATGACTTTGTTTTTCACAGTAATGAATGTGTGGAATTGCGGACTGGAATGATCTGTGTGAGGTCAACAACTTCCCACTACTTGCCTCAGTGGTGATTGGGTTTTCAATGCACCTTAATTATTCTACTATAGATGGAGTATTGTACAGTGTTCACATTAATCAAAATGGATTTACTGAGGGATTTAAAAATAGTTACTGTCTGAGCCTTGTAATTAAACCTTCAGCAGGAAAAGCATATGGCTGTGCAACCTACAGGTTGGTTTGAGATTTTTTTGTTTTCCCTTCTTACAGTCATCTCAGGAATATAGACCAGTTTGGAAAAGAAAAATCCCAACCTCCTTGAGAAATTTAGCCATTTCTACAATTAAATTTGAACAGATTTTTTTTTTTTAGTTAGCGTCCATTTCCACATATCCTTTCACTTCCATATTCTGACCAGGACTGGAAATACCATAAGACCTCTTTCTTGAGATTTCTAGCTGAATTATGCAGATTCCAGGTGTGTGGATAATTCAGATATCTAACCAGAATCCAAACATCCACCTCCAGTAGTCATCATAGATTTCACCTGAAATACATAGTGTATCATGATAAATATTCATACATGCTGTTAAGGTACCATGATGATAAAAACCAAGCAACGTTTGCTCCTTTTAGCATTCTGATTTATGGAATATTCCAAACCAAATAGTGAATATTTCTTTGATAAATACACAGTTTTTCATTTAGACAATATGCTGTTAATTAGGATTTATGTAACATTTGAAGTTAAAGCACCACTTGTCATGCATGTTTTGTAATTCCACTTTCAGAGTTTGTAGACTAGCCAATTTAATAACAAATTAACTAAGGAGACTATTTTGGAAACTGTCTTAAAGAACCTTAAAATGTTCACCCCCCCAAAAGAGGAAGGTAAATGCAACATTATGGTTGCTCCTCAGATGGCAGGTTCTATGTCTGGTTCATGATTAGTTATCTGAAACAATGCTAGTTCCATTAGAATTAGGTGGTGCACTTTAATTCTGGCTTATATGTGAAGGATAACATACATGAGAATTGAAGGTTATGGGCCATTAGTTTAGTTCCATAAGACTCTAGATCAGGTGACATCCACCAACAGCAACTATAATTTTGAAGGAGAAGTTATAGGAAGCACAAAGAAAATTCAGGGGCTACCCTTGCCTTGGGTCCCCTTGTACCTCTGTTGGTTTGCAATATTTGCAAATTTTTGTAAAAAGATTCTCCTCCCCATTATTGTGGGGAAAAACCCACACAAACAGCAGAGGAACGGACTGTTTATTTTGGAGAACTAGTGAAATAGCAAATGCACATAGTAAATGAAGTGAAAAACAGAGAAGAATATTTTGTGCAGTCCTCATCCCATTCTAACAATTGTGTACATTCAGCCAGAGAGTGAATCTTATGATGTCACTGTGCTATAGCCAATCGAAGCAGCCTGAATTTCATCTATCAAGTACAATATATTGCTTGCAAAGAGGCTACAAATAACTATTTTCAGAAATATATTTGTTACTAAAGAATAAAGTTGAAAGCCAGGATCTGGTTGTGGATGCTTCACTATCAGAAAAGGAATTGATAGTTCCATGTATAATTACTTTCACATCACTGATACTAGGGCTCCATTCTGACGTTGACTTATATATGAGCAAAGCGCACAGAAACCTCTTGCTCCTGTCTGTTAAATTTGACAACATCCTGTCTTGAGTAGCATGGATGGGGCAGTGAAGTAGCTCCACAGTAGCTTGGTCATCAGGACCCATTGAGCTCCAGCAGTGGTCTGCAATGTGGAGGGGGAGACAAGCCGCGCCTGCTGGGGACAGAGAACTCCGGGGCGGCAGGCTGTGGGCGCTGGTGTTCTCAGTCCCTGGCAAGTGTGGGGCCATGGCGTAAGCCAGAGAGAAGCCACGGCCCCGCACTGGCCAGGGACAGAGAACTCTGGGGCTGCAGGTGCCGGTGTTTTCTGTCCTCACATTTTCTCTCCGGCTTCTCTCTTCTCTCTGGATTCATATATTATATTAAATATGATTTTTTTGTATTATTTAATGTACAAATACAAAATAAGCCTTGAAAAATTGTTGATGACCACCACACTCTTCTGAAAACATGAATGTGCTACTGGCCACAAAAAGGTTGGGGACTACTGAGCTACAGAATGTGGTGAGAGCTTGTGCAAATAAACACCCCATATCCTTCCTGGGTTAGTGGTGTTTGACATACTGTAGTGCTGATGATGGATGGGTACATCCTACTAACTAATCCATGTAGAGATGCCAATAGGCAAAAAAGGTAATTGTGACACACCATGCAGCCTTGTGGATGGGGATGGGGTGGAGGTGACATATTCATGTGATTGGAATTGCTGTGTTGTCTCTCCCTGCCCCTGAATGCCCAGAGTTTTGGGGTTTGCAGCTGATGTGTGATAATACCTTTGACTCATATGTGCCCTTAACATTTTCCACTCCTACTTATGCATCATCTAGGAGACTCTCTGTATGTATAGAATCGGTTTGGCTCATTTACTTGTGTCTGTGTCTGAACTGGGAGCTTTTAGCCAAACAAAACCCTGAATTCCTTTTTCATCTGTTATCTACAAATCTTCTGGCACAAAATAAAGATGCTGCAAGGCTCTGAATTCAGTAGGTTCTGCATATGATGGTCAGGATATAGGGAGCTGTCCTGTGTGGAGTTTCTATAGGTAGGCAGATTCATTGGACTCCACCCCTCATGCATGTGTGTGCATGAACCAACAACAGCAATAGCTGCAATAGAGGCTCTGGAGTACTGTGATGCCACAGTCCAGTGCACCTCCCCTGCTCACATCTCTCTTCCCTGAATAGTGCACTTGAGAGAGGATTTAGGCCTGCTTGTCCTCACTAGGAAAAAAGGTGTTTAATATGGTAGTTAAAACCCTAGTGTATACAGGGTGTTAAATGGTAACCCTGACTGGGAGGGCCTGTGGCTTACTTGAGCCAGTAACATCTGTTCAGACTACACACGCCCTTGTCTACACTGTTCTTTTTACACATTTCCTAGTGTAGCTGTGTCCATAGAGTATGTGACAAAACAAACTCTTTTCCCCCTTGTTTTCATTTGCTGTTATGCTCATTAACAAGACTGTCAGAGGTGAAGGTTACAATTGTAACCTAGAACTGTGCAATAACACAGAGGTTGCAGTCTGTAATTTTCTCACTCAACTATATTCATAGTCTCCTAATTTCCTCCCTTACTACTTTTACCAATTTCTCTAAGTGTGCAGTGTTTACTAATGTGTATGCCAAGATGGAAATCCTTTCAAACACATACCTGCGTATCTGTCGTCTAATTTCTTACCTTCCTCTTAAGGCCAGGTGAAAATGGTCAAGGTTAATGAGATAATTAATTTAGCACAAGATTCATAGATTGTTCTTTTGCAGTTGACTCAACCAGTAGTACATTTGCACCTTTCGTAGGTCATTATACTCATCATTTATTGGAGGGCTATTCCCAATAAGTCAGTAATTTTGTGTGCTAATCTAAAAATAGGCAAGAACATTTAAAAAAAAATTTCCTTAAGTAAGGCTAACCATGCTATGCTCACTGTACGGTGCCTCTTGCTGGATATGCTATCAGAATCCTCATTTATATTAGGGGAAAATGTTTTTAAAAGACAAACTCTTCATAACCTATGATCCTTCGGAAAACCAATGGACATACATCATCATTTGGATTCAACGTTATATGAATGGAACCATTATGGCTCTTATTTTTATGGTGTAGAATTTCTTCAGAGTTTTGACAAAGATGACCTTATGCTAGGGTAAAGCTAAAAGAGGGAGAGAATGAATGCTTTGAGGTACTACTACTTCAAATGGTTGTATCTTGTAATACATCTATTCTAAAAGTCTCATTTAGGCCCTGTTTAAGTAAGGTACTTTTAAGCACTTCACTAAGTATAAGCATATGAGTAGTTGCATTGATTTCAATGTGCTACTAACGAGTTTAAAATTAGGTAAGTGTTCATATAAAGTTGCTGAGTTGGAGCCATAGTTACCTTTGTGGAGGAAAGTTGAACTATTGTGGGATGCTGAAAATATGGCACTCAAACAATTGGATACATTTCATTAAAGTAGAATAAGAATTTAAGGCATTAGAAGTTACCGAACAAAGCTCTGCTGTCAGTGTGCCACCTAAGTGACTCCCAATAGGATTGGCATGCATTATAGAGTACAGAATTTGGTCAGTAGTATTCTGCTGTGCAACAAAATTGCCAAATTGAGATGACTGCTCTAGATTTCCGTGCATATTTATTTTTTCATGCATAAAAAGCAGCCGTTTTTTCAATATGAAAAATTTGGCTTTATGATGAAGGGGAAAAAGAATGTAAAGTGCCCAGAAAAGGACATAGTGTGAGTCTTCTCTGTAACAGGCTGCATGAAGCCCCTGGTTCAAAATAGCAACTACACTTACAGACAGGCAAGTTACTCAGAAATGGAAGGGTGCAGAAGACCTACAAACATCACAATAAGGCATTACAAAATTGGAAACAACCTGTTAAATTAATTGTGCCTGGCTGTCCTGCTGCAGTCCACAAAACTGTAAATAGTGCAAATCTTAGAGCTTGGCTCTGAGGTAGGCCAACCTATTCAGCAGCAGGGTGACTGTCCTTCTGAAAATCATGTTCTTGTACAAATGTAATTCTGGGCCAATATTGCTCTATGGCCAGAAGAAGCACATACTAATGAACTCTTTCCTATTTAACTAAGGGTGTTATTTCAAGTGGTGGGTTTTTTCTTTGTTTATGCTAGTCTTCGACTATGGATTAAAACAATACAACAGTGATACATATGGCCTAAAATGGAACAATTTAAGGCTATTTGATCTAGACTTCGGTGACGACATTGCTCTTATCAGTGAAGATGCCAACAGACTACAAAAATGCACAAACCAAGTAAAAGAAGTAATGGAGAAGATAGGTTTGAGATACAATGCAAAGAAATGTAAAGTCACGTTAATGGAGACAGAAATCAAAACTGAAGAAGAGAAACTGGAGAATGTGGACAGTTCTACATATCTTGGAAGTACCATCAGCCAACAGTGGTACTAGATCAGAGGAAATAAGAAGAAGAATCGGGAAGGCAAACGCTGCACTTGGAAGACTCAAAAACATCTGGCATCTCAAAAACATCTCTCAAGACAAAACTGAACATGTACAAAGCAATTGTTGTCCCATCACAACATATATCAGTGAAACATGGTAACTTACCAAGAAAGATACGCAAAAGCTAGAAGCATTTCATCACAAATGTCAGAGCAGAATATTGAGAATAACATATAGAGATAGGAAGGTGAATGAAGAAGTCATTAAAATTACTGGACAGGGCATCCTCTCACAAATATTCTACAAAAGAGGACATCAGTGGCTGGGACATGTGCTGAGAATGAGAAAAAATACGGTTACCAAATTCCGCCCTTGAATGGAAGTCAGAAAATGCAAGAAAGAGAGGAAGACTGCGAATAACATGGAAGTGGACAGTTCTGAACGACATCAAGCACCTCAATATGAAATGGGAAGATTTGGAGAGAAGGGCAGGTGACAGGGAAGGATGGCAAATGTGGGTAGCCCAGTGTGCAGCAAAGCACAGGATGGACGAAGGTCTAAGGTAGGGTTATTTCAAGAGTGCTCAGTATTGGCCTAGCTTTTCTCCCATTGACATCAGTGGGACCAATGGTTAAACGTCTGTTCCATATAGTGGGGTCAGAATTAGGCCAATGTTGAATGCTTTTGAAAATCCCATCCCAAGGGATGTTTAAGCTATCAGGGGCCTGCCTGGGATTTATGGCTGGTGAAGTTACTTCATCCTTAGACTTAAAGTAACTGTTTTCACTTGGAGTAGAGGGAAAAAGCTCAAGAGGAGGAGGGCCTGGAGGCTTCATCCTGCTGATTAATATTTAACTGGGGCTTGTTGAAAATTTTTAATATTCACAATGTTGGCAATTGTAGTCAAAATTTCAAATTTGGATTAAAAAGGGGATACATTTTTCATAAAAATCTTTTCCTATTTTCCCATGAACTGTACTTATTGTTTGGGGAATTTTTTTTTATTTTATTACTCATTCTTGTAGGGCAGACATGTTTTTGTGACACTCACCATTGAGAGCAGAATATATTGAATATTTTTTTTTGTCTGTATCTGGTAACAATGAACTATGCTTTTTGTATCAACTGCGGCCTTGGAATTTGCATTAATTACTGCATTTTAATATTACATTAAATCAAGGTAGCAGATCCTTAACTTTATCTGATTTGCATGCACAATATACTTGCACGACATGGACCTGTTGTTGTAGGCTACACACTCTGCTTTGCACACAAATGGTTATATTTACAGATATCATTTTTTCAAAATTCAGCCCTAAGAAAGGTAAATACATTCTTATTTGTGTTTTTTCTTGATTGACACCTGCAGCAAGAACTGTGAATGGATGTAACTCATGACAAGATGTCTTAGGGGCTCTTTAAGCGTAAGAGCTCATTTCTACACTTGGTTTAAAGTTTGCAAGTGTCAGTCCATTGCTTTTACAGGAGAAATATATTTTACAGTCAATTGATTATTTTTAACTCTACCTGTTCTTAACAACTGCGTTGATGTAATACTGTAGCAAAAATGTCAGAACAAAAATTTAAAACAATCAGAGTTCAGCACACACACAGCTTGTACTACTGAGCCCTGGGGTTAGGAACAGACCATCAGACATCTCTTGTTGTTGTTGTCACAGCATCTGTCAATTTTCCATTTTATATTAAATCTCAATCATTCCTTCAATTTGTGTGTTATTTTGTGTTATCCCTCTAGAATATTTAAGAGGGGTTAAAATAATAAGCCATTTGTAGTTGCACCATGCATTGGTCCTGCACAGATACTGTGACAATGCACATTTTCCTCCCGTATTGCGGTGTGATAATGTCCGTGAATCGTATGCCTCACCATGAGATATCACTTCTGGTTATCTTTTGTTCCTTCTGTAAAACAATGAGTTCTGTTGACTGCATACTGACGCATGCAAACTTTCTTGCCACATCACACTGTCTGAGGAAACTGCATGTCACCACAGTGACAAATAAAATTATACTTAATAAGTACCAACCACTGAGAGTCTCTAAAGTTAAAAGGTAAGAGACAGTTATATACTATAGTTTGAAATAGAATTAAACCTCACCGAATTAAACTTTGTAGAAATATTTACTTAGCAGAGATGATCTTAAACTCAAGTCCATCTTTGTTATTGCATATCTTTGGGCACGATCGTGCCACCAATGGCAAAACTCCCATTAGAGGTGCAGGAATCAGCCCCTTTATGTGACAAGATCTTGTTACGTACACACACATATATGTGGTACACGCTAGATAGTGCATAGTGATTCCGGTACATAGAGCTTTACAGATGGTAGCTAAACCTCATAGCGAGGTAGGTAGATTGGAAAGAAGGATTGATCCACAATTTAACACTCAGGGAAACAGAGACACAGAGGCTAATGGCCAGATTGTGTTCTTTGTAGTTACACCCATTTTAAAGTGGAGTAATACTGTTCATTTCATTAGAGCTACTTCAGAGGTGGTGGGGTGTGTGTATGTGTGCAAATGAGAGTAAAACTTGGCCATAGATTACTTGTACTAGGCTGCACAGCCCAGGTCTCCTCACTCTTAACGCTGTGCTCTGAGGGCCTGACTCAGTTCCCATTGAAGTCAGTGGGAGGTTTTCTCTTTATTTTCGCGGGCTCTGGATCAGGTCCTAGCCACGTGCTTTCCTGGGAAGATCAGCAGTAGGATTTTTAAGGAAGAAGTCTGCCAGTTATGCCCAAGAGGTAACTTTGCTAACGTTGGTCAACTAATATTTCCCAGAATGCCTTGCACTTTTCCTCAGTTGAGCCAGCTGTGCATCTCCAAACTGGCACAAAGAGAATCCTAATCAAAACCCCACAGTGGGTACCAAATGTGTGACATTTGCAGTATGCACTTGCACCAGCCAAGGCCTCCTCACACCTCATGAAATAGGCATCGAGTCAACAAAATAATTTACAGGGACTAGTGTAACTAGAATTTGTGTTTCCAATCTATAGAGTTCTGCTACTATGAACTGTAAGACTGAACAAAAACTTAGGACCCAATTCTGCAGCTTTATTCATATTGTGTAGCACTTATTCATGCAAGCAGTCCTACTGATGTTGCAGAATTTGGCCCTTAGTTTTTTACCAGAAATCTGCTTCTGCTGCCTGCATATACACACGCAAATATATAAACCTCAGCAATTTGGGGACTGGAAAAGTGCTTTTTGTTTGTTGGTGTGGGTATGGAAATTGCATAGTTTTTCCTTTTAAATAATCATTTTTTGTTATGAATCAGCAAGCAAAATACACTTTTTAATGCCTAAAAGTGGAAGTGGGTATCAGTGTGCTTTGAAATAGCACTGATAAAGAGAATTAAGATTTCTATTTAAACAGCTACAGAAAACCAATCATTCAGACATCTCTGAAAATGTTTCGGAGGCTCTCTTAGCTACTATGGCCCTCTAATGGTACTACTGAAAATATTGTTTGCTTACTTGCTCCATCTGTGTGTATGAAGTCTTGATAAAATGAAAATGGATTCTTTGTCATTTTTTTAAATATATTTTCCTTTACTTTTTATTCCTATGTGAAACAAGTAGAAACATAAAATAACTTTGCCCGTTAACTTGAGAAATGCTACTTCCAGCGACGATTAAGTTAAGACACAACTACTTGTTATTTGGTTATTGATTGAACCCTCAGTTGACCCAATAAAACAAACCACATCCATAAAGGTACATGCAGACTAGAGCAAGAATGTAATGTTTGAGAAACAGTTTAAAAGCAGATCTTCTGTGAACTATAAAGAAGGAAACTCCTCTTCTTTATTTCTTTGAATAAGGCCTTCGTGCTGAGGTTACGTCTTTACATGATTTTCAAATGTCATTTCAAACACCCTGACAATACTCTCTCTCTTTTTTTTTTTTGTTTTTGGTTTTTTGTTTTTTTTTACATAGTGAATCTGTGCAGAATCTTAGAAACTCTGGTGAACTGAGGTGAGTAGAATGCCTTCCTTTTGTGTTTTGGATAGTTTTGAGAATCACGGATTCTGGTTTCTTGACCATGTTGTCTCCAAAGCAGTTGTTCAAGCCAGCAGATGGTGCTGTGCTGCATGTTATGAGTCTACATATCAAACAGAGTATTATTGAACCAGAAAGCTGCTAAAAGTTTCTATTGTAATGCCTGAGCTGAAACAAATGTTTGTTGAATTAAGTAGTGATTTCCTTGAGTCTGTGAGACTATTTTACTGGTTATGTTTTCAGTCTTTAGATGTTAACATATACCATATATTGCTTTTTCTTTTGGAATAAGAGGTACCCAACTACACTTAAGCCAACTGTAACTGTTCATGTCACTTAGTAAAGGTTTGAATTTTCTGATAGAATAACTCATAAAACTTTCATATTAAAAGCTAAAATGGTTTAGAAGACAAGAAATGCTGAGAACTGTAAGTAAAAACAGCAGCTAATCTTTTCCTTAAGAAATACAAAGGAAGGATTAATTTTTCTGTTAACATCCCTAGCTGTGTGACTAGCACAAAACAGTTAAAATATCCAATTGTCTAGTGTATATTAACCAAGGGGTAAAGACGGTAAGTGCAGACTGATCTGATGACAGCTAGATGCATCTTTTAGTGAAATACTGTGTTAGAGAAATGAAATGACCTTGCATTCATGGTTAGTTTGTGGTATTTTTGTATATTGTCCTGTGCCTTAGTTTTTTTAACAAAAGGATAAAGCAAAAATTTCCAGTGCACGAATTAAATGTGGAGCCCTTAAATTGTAAATAAGATTGTTCCAAGATTTCAGTTTGCAGTGTTAGTCAGTAACAAGTACAAAATTTTTAATGCATGCCATAAGATTAGTCTTCCCAAAGTAAACAGGCAGTAGTCTGTATGCATCTCTAACAACTGGTTAGGGTTATATGTATGCAGCTTTGTTTCTGCTAATGGATTCAAGTTCAACATAAATAAAAACAGTGTACATTAAATAGACCCAAGGAGGATAAATATCTAATTGCCATAATCTGCAGCTACAATTGAATGAATGTAAACATGCTAACTATGGAATACAATTCTTCAGAAAACACAGAGGCTAGCTGGATGATGATTATTAGCTAAGTATCTATATTTGTGTTTTGTCTGTAAATCTTTTCCTCTCCAAAGGTGGAAACTATCATGTTTTCTAATTCACTAAGGTGGATGTAGCTTTTAACATAAAATATAATTTTAAGTTATACAGAAGGTTTTGCAGCACTGGATTGAAGCATATCTTGCAAAATAATGGCCATTTCTCTGAAAAAAAATTCTTATACCATTGAAATTTGTTTCAGTATTCAGATATGAAATCTATTTTTAAAATCATATTGCATTTTAATTTTAACGTGAAACCTATATTATTATATATGGCATGTGTTGTGTGGTATAACATTTTGCATGTGTTTATTAGAACAGATGTATTAATGTAAAAAATTCATTGCTCCTTGTACTTCCTTTAAAAAATATATTATCACTGTGGATATTTACATTCTCATAGTGCATGAAACAGGCCCTTGCAAAGCTAGAAGTTTTAATAATCATGATGCTTTGTAGCCAAGTTAACTAGGAGAACTCCAAATTGCAAATATTGAGATGAAATAATGTAGCAGAATATATTCTGGAGAAAGTAACTCTAGGTTTGGAATAATAAAGTTGACAGTGAGAAATCTTTAGTCCACTTTTGAAGAACAAACCTAGTTCATCTAAACAATTATACTGAATGGTATAATGAGGTATTTTACTTATACAGTAGCATTCACCTAGCTTACTTATGATAAAGCTGGGGTTGACATGAAGTTTTAGCTTAACAGGAAATGAAGATTTAAAAACAACTGTTCTGGCTAATGTAGAAATACATTTTCCTTTATCTGCTAGAAAAATGGCTCTCTGTAATTTAGATCTGCTAGATCTACAATTCCCATGTGGGAATCAAACTAAAATGATACAGTGTGATGTTACATTAGAGTTCATAATATATATATTAATACAAAATAGAAATATTGATTTGCAAAGATTGTTTAATGTCCTGTCAATGGTTAGTGTTATCCTTTTGAGTTTTCGTACATGCCTTAATTTACTTCTTATGGAGAAGACAATTATTTGGACATCTCGGCATAACTGTGCAGCTTTTTTATCACTTCTTAATCAAGCCATTCAAAACTTAAACTACATGTGAAATCACTTTGCCCAAAGGATGTTTTAGCTGCTGAAAGTACTGACAAATATTATCAAAGAGAGGAAAATAATGATACCAGTTTTTAAGTAAACCATGTAACTTTGTTTTCCTTCCATAGTCTGAGTTCATTTTTCTGGTAATTAAACACTTAAATTTTAAAAAGGGGGAGTTATGTAAAGTCTGTCTGAGATCAGTGGATGAAAAGTGTTATTTAAGAAATAGAAATTATATCTTCAGATAATGTTTGTATGAATGCAAATCAAAAATATATTTAGGTTTTGAGAAATTCTGTAGGTTATCATCAGTCCTGTTGAAATATTTACAATTGGAGGAAAAATACACTTGATTGTTCCAAAAATAAAATGTAGAATTGCATTTAAAGAGAATTACGTTGTATTGCATTGTATTCAAATGTTGAAAAAATTTGCTTCCTAAACTTCTCTTTTAGGACAAAGAGACTTTATCTTGTAAAATACTGTACAATCAAACAAAATATTTCCTCACATCTTTAAACGGTTAATATTGCATTAATGTGCAATTTATCTTCTTGGAAATTATTATACCTTGTAATAAATGATGTTTTACATTTAAATGTAAAGTTCCTATTTAACATTCTGAAAATGAGTATTTAAATGACTAACCCACTTGTCCTTGAACTCATTGCTTTACTTCACTTCCTCTCACATCATCATTTAATTTGTATAGTTTCCAAATCGTAGTGATTATCATCTATTAGTACCCCTGGTGACAGAGGGCAGGGCACTGTTGTATCAGAGTTAATAAAGCAGAAACACAAGCCTAATTACTATGGGAGATAAGCCATGCTGGCAAGATTTACCTTCCACAAGGTCTATATGTGGTTAATTCTTCTGAATAAATAAAGATACATAAAGAAAATGCTGATGGAAGGTTAGAAAATTCTCTTTGATTTGGGCATTACAAAAAAATTTGTTTTGTGTGTTTATATATATATATATATATATATATATATATATATATATATATATATATATATATATATATATATATATATATAAATAATATGTACATTACTAAAATAAATTGCAGATGTCTGTAATGAGCTTTCATTATCTTTAACTTCATTATCATAGACTTTGACCACATATAGAAATGTTTCTGTTATGTGTTTTCAAATGGTTATATAAAAATTACAGTAGGCATACTTTCTGACTGAACATGCAGGCCCAAATATACTTGTAGAATATCAACAAAAGTGTGTGCATAGATGTAGATGTATGTTGTATATAGGTCTGATATATGCATAATATTTTACTTTGTGAAGTATACGGTATGCCAGAATTGCAGAAATAGTCTTAAGACCGGTTTAATAAACCATATTATAACAGAGTCATCTTGAATAATAAGATTACTTTCTGATAGTTATATATTTTACCAATAGAACAATTGGTGTTGCTGATGTTTTGATATCCCATCTGTATTTCAGCTTTCTTATCACATGCTGAGGTTACACTTCAGTAACATGACTCAAGTACACAAGGTTGGCCTGTGAATTTAATAATGAAAAAATCTGAGTTGTAATGACTGTAAAGACAAGGTTTAATTAAATGATTTAAATTTAGAAGTGACTACTGTATTTATTTTTTAGCAAAATTAATTCTCATACTTAGCCAAAAGTATACATATTTCACTCTCTAATCTATTTGTGTGAGTATTAAGTATGTCTGGAAAGTTTTAAGTCAGTGTCTGGATGATATTACTTATGATGATTTGTTATGAAGAGATTAAGTCTTTATTAAGCAGGAAGAAATGTATCAAATTCTTATACTGTGAAATGAAAAAAGTATTAAAATAGTTCATTCTGGGCTTTATATAAAAAGTTGTATTGATTGACTGTATTTTAATTTTAATTTAAGCTTTATGTTTCAATCTGTGTCTATTTTTAATTTAAGTGGATTACATTCTTTAAAGAGCCTTTTACTGTAGTGACTTGGATGTACTATATTATTAGGTACTATGAGTTCAGCTTCTACAAATCTGTTAATACATAAAACCATAAGAAGCCTCTTATGTTCAAACCAGGTTAGAGTGAAGACGTCAGATTAATATTTGATCATGTAGAAGTGCCCTTAATCAGATTTACTTATTTCTCAACAGAGTGTTTCTGCAATTATCATAATTGTTGTGCTAAATATGTTTGTCTTTATATCTGGCTTTGGGCATAATCTCCTCTCTTGAAACCCTCTCATTGTGAGACTCAGATTCCTGTACAAAACCCAATTAATATTATGATGACAGTCCCTGATGAGTTCCTAAGAAGCCAGCAGCTGAGCAGACTCTGTAACATTCTTAAGTACAGACTACTTGAATGATCAAGAGCATCTGAGAGAGACATACAATTCAATAATCCCTTTCTCAGGAAAGTCAAGAGTCCTGTGAGATAAGAGTGAAATCAAAGGAACACATCAGAAAGAAAATGACTGGTATAGTCTTGTCGTGTCTCTATTAAAATGCAAAAGTTATGGATTTTTTAGGGATGATGGGAACCTTTTCTGTTTTATTGATTTCTTTTTATAGTTTGATGATTTCTCTAAGATTATCTTAAAAGCTTAAAGAAAAAAAAGGCTTCATCAAAAGATATCTTACATGACAGGAACATACATAGTTTTTGTTTCCATTATGTTACCAAATAAATGTGCTGTATAGATAAGGAGAAAAACACTCAGCTCAGGAAATTTTTACTGAATCCTTGTCTGGGATATTTAACTTGGACACTATATGTATAGAATTATGACTATAAATTGCATTTTTATTATTCTGATGATGCACAAATGAAGGCTACAGTTCACAATTTACTTGCATGAAGAGAAATGGTCCTAGAAAAGGTGAATGAAGGCACAAAGAGGAAACCCAGAGATTTTGCAGCAACATTTTTTCAACTTGTTTTGTTTTACTTTGCAAAATAGACACACAAAAATGGTAACACCAGAGCTTTTCTAATATCCTTCATTACTATCTAATATCAACAACTACATTTACTACTGTCTGAAGGTGATTTCTAACCCATTGATTTGTAATCAGAAATTGGTTTCCTGTCACTTTAAAATTGAAGCAATAAGGGGCAGTAAAAACAAGCCTGTCTCTTTTAAATGGAGTTCTGGTTCAGGCTACATGCCATTACATGCTACTTTTTTTTAAAGTGTTTATAACAGTTTAAAAAAAATTGCTACATGATGCCTAAAATAGTTTATTACACCCTCTTACATGTTACTCCCTAAACCAGGCTTTTGGATACCCAAATAACTAGGTTGTGCCTTGAATAAAAGAAAGTAACCTGCTTTTGAAGTACCTTCTTACAGAATCATCATAATTAAGATGCACTTTTGGTTAGTTATGATTATAGAGCTGAAGGTTTACAGAGTTGAAAAAAATCGTTGTAGTCAAATGTTGGATTTTCGCCATTATAAAGGGTTAAATATGGAAATAATTGTGTTTTGGTACTGAGCCAATCATCTAAGTAAAACCTATGGAATGATCAGGAAAGCAGAATGTCTCTTTTCAAAAACATCTGTGCATTTTTAAGTAAAGGTAATTTTTTATATTTGACTTCCGATCCCTGCATTTACCTTAAATGAGTCTATACAAATGGATGTATAAGGATATATTTGGAAATCAATAACTCAGTAATGGAAATGCAGCACAGGCACTTTCCAATGCAACTATTTAAAGTATCCATCCCTACTTTTTAGTCCTGTTTATTATATATTGTGGTAAATTTTGTGACTGAGAACATTATACTGAGAAAAGTATATAATTAAATTTAAGAAGTGTGACCTATCAAATTAAGCATTTCTCCCTATACCAGGCTAGACCAAATTATGAAATATGTGGAATAAAATGTGCTGTATTCATTGTCTTCCTGCTAATTAATATTCAAAAGAATCAGAGGAAAAATGAATACCTAAATCATACATATCTTTATGCCTTTTGAGCTTTATTATAAACGCAAAATAACCCCTTACTTGGTTAAAATCCAACTTAAGAGTCAACATACAAAGGTGACTGCTCTGTAATACTAGACATATCTGTATTATGTGGGCATGTTACAGCTCCACTAGAATCTCTCAATAGTAATTATTATGCCAAGCACCCTGTTGGCACAATTACACTAAAGCTCTAATTAGTAGCAGTAAGATTAGAACCCCTACATGTTAAATCTGTAGAGGCAAAGCTGAGTGAAGGATTTAAAACAGTTTCAAAACATTGTATTGTCTTTATTACAGTCTTTATATTTCAGTAAAGAAGGGTTTTCTATAAAATGCACTTAAAATAATCTGGTCCTGTCACTAAAAATAGGAAAGATAAGGTAATTGCAGTCAAACCTTGCTACTCTGCTTCTATCTAGGTGCTTTATATCTGAAGTGACAAATCCAGTGGAAGTTACATACTTCCTTTCTGTTGGATGAAATGGTATTTTTTTAACTGAATGAAAGCATTTTCTTATCAATTTCCAGTCCGGGGGGGTGAGAGTGGGAATGGGGAGTATGGATTCATGAATATCATGTGCCATAGGCATCTTCCTGTTCATTGGAGAGTTAGTATCGTAAATAAGCAGACAAAGAAGCTAGTTGCATCATTAGTACATCATCATCTTGACCAGTGTCAATTCCTGCTTCTCTCCGTTTCTCCAGCTCCTCATGTACTATATTATAAAACCAAATGAAATACAAACCTGAGCCTTGCCTCTATAGGCAACAATCAATGCTGGGATACTTGACTGAGCAGCATCAGTCTGTGGGCCTGTTTCCTGAGGTTGGAGGACAGGAAGAATGGGAATGTAACACTTAACAAACATATTGTTAACTCCTTGCTTTCAGTGTCTGGAAAATTATATGCTGATAGCTGTGTAAGGGTTAATAGAAAGAAAAGGCTTTTTGAGTTGTGATGGGTTGTGGTGAGTTACAGCATGCATAAATGCTCACGGATGACAGAATTTCATTGAGTTTGAAGAATAACTCTGAACAAATAGGTAATGACTACTTCCTTACTGCATAATATATGTACAATAGTGAGAAAATCTGTTTCTCCTTCATTGCTTGATCTTAAAAACAATATGTTTAACTAAAGCATAATTGTAGAATAAGAGGACAAGGTTTAGATGTTTGTGTCTTCTCTCTATTTTTGACCTTTCATAAATCTCATGTTAGAGAAACAATTTTTCTCAATTGGCTAAGCTGCTGTTTTCTGGATCCTCTTATATTTCAGGAGTGAGATTCTCAACTGGTATAAATGGAAATAATTCCACCGAAGGCAATGGAGTTATTGAAATTCACACTAGCTCAAATTCTGGTCCATTGAGCCTTTAAATTTCCACCTGATGCAACCAGGATTTCCTGCACAGTGGGATGAATTCCAGTGAATAACAGTGAGTTCGTATTTCAAAAAAAGACACTCCTTACCTCCAAGACAGGTGGAATTTAAGTCCAGACCTGTACGTCTAAAATGAAATCTTTAATAGTTATACAGAGTGACTTATGAGAAATTGTTACTCACATGTATATTTGTAGAGCAAAAGGAAAAATATGAATAGTGTATTCAAATCTAGTGCTATTTATTTAAAACAAAACAAACACCATATACATATATATATTTCATCCAGAAGTGATGAAAGTGATGCTTAATGGTGCAGTAAGGGAAGCAGAAACCCTAACTGTTGGCAAAATGCATGCAGTGAAGTTGGATATTCTTTGAAGAAGTTTTAATGCCCATGGAATAGAGAGTCTCATTCATTGAAGTCAGTGAAAATATTCCCACTGATTCCAGTAGGTTTTGGATTATGCCTGCAGAGGGGAACCATCTGTGCATGGATCTCCCCATGCCTGCACAAATGGAGGAGGGAATGTTTCATCTATGGTCTCATCTTCTTTTCCCCTTCAGGATGCTCTTCAGGGCCAACAGTGGGAGATATCACAAGAAACGTTGCCTCTTGCCTATCCAGTTGGAATGACCTTCAGTCAGTACAGTGAGGGGAAACTTGTGGGGTTTTCCTTTGCTCCAAGCCCACTCCTTATGTGGTCTTCCATGGCAGAGGAGGTAACCATGCACTGTGGTTCTATATGTTTTGCCAGGCCTGAGAGAGTCATTGATGTACTTCTCTGAATGGCTGCTTCAGAGAGGAGCACAATCTCCATTACAGTGCACTGACTCTGCTACAGGCATTGCCGCGAAGGCAACCTTGTTTAATCAGCCTAGTTAAATAACTCTTTGCATAAATTCATAGATGCTTGAGGGCACAGGTGAAAATCATCAGAGTGCAGCTAAGGTATTGTTTTTTTATATCATTAGTCAGGCTTAGTTTATATACAATCATTCCTCTACTCTCTGCATGGCAGACTCAAGAGCCTGCTGTCTTTCAGTTTCCATATTTACCCTGATGAAATCTTCAACCTTGTAGTCTCAGCTTTAAGGAAATAAGATCTGCAAGAGAAAAATATATCTTACCTTATCAATAATACAAACAACACCTGCCATTAAATTAAAAAAGTATGATTTTGCAAATAATTTTAAATGGCAATAATTTGCATTTCTTTCATTGTTAGAACTATTAAATGCATATTAGCATGGTCATTTTTATTTAATGGAAACAAATAACAGTTAATCTTATTGGGAGGTTAAGTGGGTTTACTCTGTAAAGGGCAAATCCCAGATGAATGTTTTCTTTTTTTAAAGAATAGCTTTAGTCACTGACAGATGGTCTCTGTCTGAGTCTCTCTGTAGACTGATACAGTTTCTTTTTACACATTTATGAAAGTTGTAGATATAGATATTCAGTAATATGCTGTTGTATAGCACAAAGAGCAAGCCTGGTGGACTGATAGGATTAGATTTCAGATCAGTGACAGATGGTTGGTTTAGCAAAGGCAGATAAAATTTGAAAGACTAAAAAAAAAACACTTTGCATGTAAAACACAATGGAAGAATGTCAGGACGAGCCAGTTTCTTCTTAGTTGAGGACAACGGCGTAGCACTGGTTTAACTCAGTGGAAAGTTGGGTATCATTTGTATGTTCTGATTGTGTTCATTTCTGACTTTCAGATAATTCTAGAAACAAATTGGTTTGAGATCTTATCTGTAAGTGCAAAGAGAAAGTAAAACACACACTCTGATTTAGAATACTGTTAAATAACTTGCTCCTTGGCCACACCCAATCATAGCAATGTTAACTTTGCAGTATAAATGAAAATATTTTTAAAATACATTTATATCTCTAGCAGCCTCTGTAATCCTACTGGTTAATACCACAATTTTACTTACTGCATATGCTACATTTAAAGTTATAACATCATTATAACCTTAGTCAAATAACCATAGAGCATATTTAGTGGTAATTTGTCACACTAAAATTATTCATAGGTGTCTTGTTATATTTATGTGCTATACCATACTATGTTTTCTGGCAATGCAGTTTGCTAGATTTCATAGATTTACTGTGTCTGCTTTTTTTATGACTGACATAGCAATAACCAGATTGCAAAGATATTTATGTTGTTTGTGGCTTAGCAAGATAATTAAAGGATATAAATTAATCAAGTGCAATTAATTAGAAACTTTATGTTCACAGCAGTCCTTCTTTGCATGTATAATTTATATTTATTGATTTCCTGGCTTTCATTAGCCTATGAGATAACAGCAAAAATGCATTAGAGAAAAAATGTACAATTAGCGTGAGAGTGAACCCTGGTATAATTGATAGATCAGCACATGTTTGGGGCAAATATAAAGCTTTGTTAACTGTCATAAGCAGTTACAATTGATAAGTGGTATTTCACTACATATCTCTCAGCTGATTGATGATGTTTTTAAAGAGTCCTCTTAATGGGAAGCTGATAGGTTGGCTGAATTTACATTTTAATCAGAGTATTTATGATGGAGGCAGCTTTAAGAAATTCATTGGCACAGTGGTGTAAGGAACTTTCTCTGAGGGATCTAGTGGAAGAGGACCCATTTTAACATGGTACTCACCTTCTCCATCTTCTTTATTTGTGCCAAATCATCGGCACCTGGGAGAGGCAAGAGTATTCACTGAGTATTAATAACTTGCCAGTGCCAGACAGCTAGTGTGGTGAAAAGGAGTAAGGGCAAAAATCCAGTTCCTACAGAGTCCTCATACTAACCACTAAGCTAAAATGTGCATGAACACATACAGAGGAGCTACATCAAGAATGCTTGCAAGGTACACAAAAAGGGAGAGCTAACCTTTCTGCAGACGTGATTAGCAACAATCACTTCCAGACCTTCAGTCCATGCACTGCTGCCCGTATGTCCAGGCCATAGTTGTGGTTTTGCTAGAACACAGGTGAGCCATATGACTGCAGGCCTAACAATAAAAGTTAACCATATCATTGGGTGTTGAACTGTTGTCAAGAATCAGTCCTTAGTGGCGTGTTTCCATTACAGCCATTAACTGTAATCTATCACAGTGGTATTTGTGTCTACAACGAGCATGAGTGGAATGGGAACAAGTAAAGGTGGTGGATGGTTGAGTTTAGACGATTTGAGTCTACTTAGCATTCTTTCACAAGAATTACAGAGGAAAAGGTGGATCAGAAAGAATACACATCATGGCATACACACTAAGATATAAATACTAGAAGAACCTGTTGCTTTAAGACACATTCTAGAAAAAGATTGAGGAGAGGTCTGCACAACTTTTCCCTGGGTAATTGACTAAAATTGAAGTGTTTAGACTCTGGGGCAGTCCACACAAGATAAGATTCTGCTTTCATTAAAATATTCTTTTCCGAAGTACCCCATTTGGTAATCTGGAGACTTACGTTTTCGTAGTTTGTATATTGTTAAAATTGTGAGTGATGAGTTAGTGCTGTATAGTGGGCAAAGAGCAAGTGAAGGCATGGGGCAGAGATTGGAGCACTGTGGAGATGAAATGCAAAGTTAAATTAATAGAGAAAGAAAGAGTATCAGGTTTAATGGATTTCACTGTGGTGCTTTTCATTCAAAAGCTAGTGATAGTTTTCAGTGTTGCATAATAAAGATCAGTACCCTCATGGCTGTGGATATCACTGGGCAAAATTCAGCTGAGGAGCTAGCTATGTAGGTATGAGTATCTGAACAAAAACAAAAATGGATTTTCAAGTATCAGTAATGGTATGTTCCAAAGCTTGTCTATGCAACTTTTGTCAAATCTGCTGGCAAGTGAGGAGAGTGAAAATGTGGCTCAACAAATACACTAGGTTTTTTCACTGCTCCATGATATACAAGAAAATGAACAGAGAATCACCACAGATAATACATTCAATGGATAGGATGATGGACAGTGTGGTCAAGGAATGGCCAATCTAGGTGGTTTGCAAATTGGCATAAGTGGGGGAAAATGTAATTTTCAGATACTGTACCATGGCTGGAATGTGCCCAACAAGATGAACTATCTGACTCTAGCTAAGGAATGGGAAAGTAAATGTACCTATACTCCATCTTAGTTTAGATTTGATGGTACCCCATAACAGAATACTACGAATGAAATTTCTAGCCCCAATAAAGTGCGTATGATGAAGAATAAAACTTAAATAAAAATAAGGTGTCCTGACAATATATTTAATGCATTGTGCTTGGAGCTGTTCAGGTTTAACCAGAAAGTAGTGGATGTGAAGATAAATTCCTTTTTCATGTTTTAACAGCTAACCAAGTCATATAGAATAATAGCAGGCACCAGGTTCAAGGTAGTACAGAGGATATATATTTGAATAAGATGTTGTGTTTGCAATCTATTACATACTTATATGTAGGGTGACCAGATAGCAAGGGTGAAAAATCAGGACAGGGAGTTGGGAGTAATAGACATCTATATAAGAAAAAGTCCCAAATATCAGGACTGTCCCTATAAAATTGGGACATCTGGTCACCCTACTTATATAGCACCCATTACATAATATTTGAATGCTTTGCAATACCCCTGTGAGAAGAATTATTGTCCTCACTTTACAGAGAGGAACTGAAGTATAAAGATTTACTGTCAGTTAAGGAAGTCCTTAATGGAGCAAGGTCTTGAACACAGAGTCTCCCAAGTCCCAGGCTAGTGCCCTAATCAGAGCATCATACTTCCTCTCTTCTTTGGTTGCTAATGTAACCACTATGTCTGCATGGATTGAGGCCTTAATCTGGTGAAAATTCAGGTGGCAAAGAATTACTTTGTAGATGGCCCATTCATGGTAGCAGACATAAAAAATATACAGAGTGAGTTAAGTGTTAATATCCACTCCAGTGTGGTGGTATCCTCTACCAAATCTGGATGAGTTTGTAGCACACACAGCTATTAAGGATCTGTAATCTAGGTGAATGTTCTTTGTGACCTGTGGGCCTGGTCATAAGTAACTTGCCTCATTTCTTAGTGGGCATGACCGGGGAAAGTAAATGCGTCAGTAGGTTACAGACAAGCTATCTGTTTTAGCTGAGATGCCGCCCTCTCTCCCCCTCCGGGTACCATTTACAATGGACAAGATAAGCCTGGAATGTAAAATGAGGTAAAGAGTAAATCGAACATACACAGTGTGAGAACAGAGCATGCTGTAAAGGGATTGGTTCCTGCGGAGTAACCAAGCCAATCCCAAAGCATGTGATGCAATATATAGTTAAGAATGCAGGTGGTGTTATTGTTGGTAAAAAAAAAATATATATATATGTATGTATATGTATACATGGAAAAGTTTTACTGTGTAACTTTGGATGTGTGGTACGCCTTATACCTGCAACCATTGCTTGCATCTGATCAACTTAGTGTAGCTTAGCTGTGTGCCAAATAAAGGATCCTGAGTGAGGAAATTGGAGTTGAACCTAGTTCTTGAGGAACTGAGTGGAAGAGAGCTCGGCAGAACACCAACATTACCCAAGATAAGAACCCTCAATACCAACTGGCAAAGAGGTTACAAGAATGTCCTGATTCTGGTATGTACATTCAGGTTCACCAGAGAATGTCCTGTGGGGTCTTAAATGAAAGACAGAATCACACTGGTCATTAATATAATTGTGAATTGTATGTACAGATACTATGTAAGGAGGTGTGTGTGTGTGTATTATATATGCACATAAACACAGAGCTGCTTACATTTTTATAAATATACTTTCTATATTTTATATGCATATGGAATTATTTTATATATATAATATAAAATAATTCCATATGCATATAAAATATAGAAAATGTTTTAAAGTCCATGTCAAGGCACAGTTGGCAATCAGGTTTTCTGTCAGATGAGAGGTGTTCATTTGGGTGTCTCCCTGTTGAGATGTAGATTAAGCACTGTAAACTAACATAATGGATATCCATTTATGTATGGAGTCAATAAAAGAGATGTGAAATCAACAGGGAAGCAGGACACAAGACCAAGTATAGGCCATGAACTTCGGGGATATAAGTAAAAAGCAAAGAAGACATCCATGCACTCTTGTCTTGCACCTAGGAAGTAAACAGGCAATACATACACTTTGATGAAAGTGGGATCACAACCAGCCTTTGTTGAAAACATTGCAAAAGGCTTTGGATAAGATAAAATTCATTAGATAGGAGGTTAACCTAACAGTTAAGTTTAGTCTCTAGAAAACATGTTATGATTTTGTTTTATATGTAAACCTTTGTTTCCATTAACCTTACTCACTGTCTCTTGAATCTGTTGTAATAAACTTATCCTTGTTTTCACTATGAATATAATTCAGTGCTGTGATATTAAACAAGGTTGCTGGTCCTGAGTTGAATTATACAAGCTGCTGTGTACATTGTTCTCCGGTATTTCTGTGAGTGTTCAGTGGGTAAAGGCCTGACACTACTGGGGAATGTGTCAATGGGGTTCAGGGATGGAGGTGCACCCATTGTTAACCTGCAAAGCAAAAAAAATGGGGGGAGGCTGCTTTGGTTGCTAATAGGCTGCAGATATCAGGGAACTGACACTCAGTTACGCACAAGCAAGTCTCCCTTAGATGGAAGGGGGTGGGGGGGTTGGGAGGGGATGGGGAGCAGGGAGAACAAAGTGACACACTCTCTTGGGTACCTCAAAGTCACATTCTTATATTGCTAATAAAAGTTGCTTGTTTGACATCAGGACTGAGATTTATAAGGCATCCCTGAAATACTCCTTTATATGTATAGATACATGTACTGTGGGTGCAGATGTTGGAGTGCTGGGAGAACTATGAAGCCTGAAATGGGTAACTTTATGGAAGTAATAAGGTTATGTAGCAGTGTGTTCTGTGGCCAACAGTACACTATGTATGGCCAGTTGCAAAATGCTCTGAAGTAAATGGAAAAACCCCTATTGATTTCAGTGGGCTTTAGATCAGGCCCTCATTGGTAATGCATTAGAGTGATGCTCACTTTATAAAAGCAGGAAATGACATTTCAGCATGGGTTTATGAACTGCAACAAAGAATTTAGGTCAATGACCATTTCCTTGTTGGCTATCTCCTTTGGACAACTATAGGGTACTGTGCAAGGAGAGGCATGCCTGGGGTCAGGACACCTATCTGCATTTAGTCCTAGGTAGCCTTGCTTCCCCTTGTCAGAAGCCAGTCAATCATGTTTCCTTGCTATTGTTTGTCTAAATTAAGATCTCCAGGGGCTCCCCTACTGTGCCCCTATTTTACCCTTGTTTGTCCTTTTCCTCTGTAATTTGGCCTGGAACAGAGCCAAACATTTTGTCAGCACTTAACAAAGAATAAATAATAATAAAGATAATATGCCTTAGGTACAAGGAAGGAGATTTCAGCAGATGAATATGGAAAGCTTTGGTAGAAAGGTTTCTCTTTGATATACAGGTGGTCAGAAGCTTTCTGTTACAGCAGAGGTGGAGTTACTGGTGGTGATAGAACAGTAGTGCTTTGCCTGGTTTAATTGTAATCAGTGTGTTCTCTACAGGAAGCTGCGGTCTCTTTAATTAGCAGAGAAATGCTTTAATTTTAGTCAAAAATGGGAGGGGATGGGACAGTCACAGCAGTTCTGTAGGATAATGGAACCTTTAATTGGTTACACTTTATATGTCCATTACTATGAAGTGTTCCCCACATGTGAATGAGTTCACACTTTCTTTTAAATAGGAAAGTCCACTTTCAATGCTTTATTGTTGGAATTTAGAAAGAAATTTTGTCATGTCTTAGACCAAATGCTTTTATGTACGGAAAATGTGATGATTGGAAATTATGATAATTGGAGAACAGTCTACTTTAGGTTGTTCTCGGATTATGTGTATATACTTATCTCATTAAAAAGGTTATCTGCAGTTTCTGCACACATAATTTTCATGATACTAAATTACTCCATACTAGGCTGACCAGATAGCAAGTGTGAAAAATCAGGACAAGGGATGGGGGGTAATAGATGCCTATATAAGACAAAGCCCCAAATATAGTGACTGTCCCTATAAAATCGGGACATCTGGTCACCCTGCGTCATACTAATTAAACAGTTTGTTACCTAGTTTAAGCACTTGTTCATAATAAAACATAAAAGGTAGCATATCAGCTTTCTTACCTTATTAAATGTTGCTGGAGTGCCTGAAAAATGAACTGGTTCATATATCAGTTTTCGCTTCATCTCAACAAATGCCATCTATGCTTTGTGTTTAGTGGTGGTGGTGGGGGGGGAATGTTCCAAGATAACGAATGCTAACTCATTTGCATGTCAGATCCGAAGTCAGAAGAATTTTAGACCATGTATAGAAATCAGGTGTTAGGTCGTAAATAGTTTACTGATCGGTACTGAACTATTTGATTGAATAATTAGTTTCCCATCTTTCCCACTGGAAGTAAAGAAATGTTTATTTTTTTAATCAAGTGACAGTGTCATAAACAACTTGAAGAATGATTTAACCCTCCAGAGAGAGACAGCTTCCAAAATGATAGTGTTTTCATTCATTATTTGAATTCAGCAATGAGGGTCTCTCAAATAAGCAATTTAGGTATAGCAATTATCAGAACAATGCAAAAGATAGACTATTGCATTGCATTCTGAGTACTAACTTGTTTGTTTCATCTTGAACCTGTGTACTGTATGATCAGTGGAGTGCATTAGCCTAATTTTTGTCTTGAGAAACAGCTTTTCAGAAATAAGGAGAGCTGTTAGAGAAAGCTCTTTGCAAGCTGTTACTTCTGCTACTTTTCATCTCAAACTCCTTGGAATCTAGAACTAGTTGAAAAACTTTCAGTGGAATAGTTCTCCATTGGAAAATGCAGTTTTGTAAAATTGAAATGTTTCATGGGAACATCTTGATTTCACTGAAATTTTTGGAAGGAGAAAATCTAAATCATTTTCATTTTTCTTTTTTTGTTTCAATCATTGTAAAACATTTAATTTAATAAACATTTAAACGTTTAAATTAAAATCATTGTAATATCCACAGATCACATAATATTATATATTTATATAGAATATATTTTAATATTTATATTATGTTTCAATATTATCAAAGCAATATATTTTAGCTTATCAAAATGATTTGACATTATCAGAACAAAATATTTTGATACCTGCACGTTTTTAAATGTTTTGGAAACTTGGAAATGTCAGGTGTTCAGTCTGATTCAGAAGTTAATTTCCATATTTTGACCAGCTCTGTTGGAATCCTCTTAGTTAAAAAATATGTGCAGTCATTATGGAAATCCAACTGGGTGCTGGATTTTTTATTTTTTTTTAAAGTACTCAACCTCTCTCTCTTGGCTTGTAAGTGACTTGCCCATTTCAATACAGAGATTCTATGTCAGGATTAGATATACTGATTTGAAGTTCTTACCACAAGACAACACCTTCACAAAGTGTACATTTTCAGAAGGGCAGCCACCTTTTTTCTGGGTACTATCTGTGACAGCAACTGAAGTATTCTGATATTTTGGGTACTTGCTGTTTAAAGACAAGTGAAAATCTGAACACTTGTGCTCTAACTATTCTACTGGCATATTTGGAACATAGATGCACAAGTGTTTGTGTCTGGGGCTACATGATGTGCATGAAAAAATATTTCCCTTAATGTCCACCTGTCAGTGATACTAAACTGACTATAAGAAATGCTTTGATGATATTTGGGATGAAAGACAATATATAAATGTAAGGATTTTTTTTTTGTAATCTACAGTCCACAGTTCCAGGATGCATAATGCATTTGGGTGGGATTTTCAGCAGTGTTCACCTTTGGCCTAACTCTGTTCCCCTTAGAGCCAATGGGACTTGAACTGTTGACTTCAGTAGAGCAGAGTTAGGCTAATCCTGATCTCTGATGAAAACCCCACCCTTACTGCCTAGTTTATAATGATTCTGGCTCCAGCTTTGGAGATCTAATGATGTTTCATCAGTGTTTGAATAAATGAAATTTAGGTTTTGAAAAAAAGCTTTAAAGACTGTAGAAAATAAAATGGAAAGAGGGTGGTATGTATTTACATTCCTGGTATTGATAGCTCACTTCCAAGTGAACTGAATTCATATGTAAAAATTACTGGGGAAGTCTAACTTCAAAGAAAGAAATAATTAAATCTGTCTACAGTTGTAAGCATGATCAGAGACTTTCCTCATACTAGTTTTGCCTTCAGTGCAGATTTAAAATCAGTGAAATGAAATATTACATGTAAGCTACTGTAATTTACAGCAAAAAAATATTTTAAATGTTTCCTTGGTTCTCAGCTTACAATGAAAGTTCATTTGATGCCTCAGTTATTTCATAAAGGGGTCTGTTGAATACATAATGTTGCAGTCCTGTTTGATATGTCTATGTCCTCCTCAGAATAATAATGAAAATTGTCTGGAAACGTATGTTAGGATTGTGTTCCAAACTATGTTACCATCTCCTTTGGAAATGTTTTAGTGACCGGATAGTATTTCAACTAGTTATGTATCTGTTTTAATTAAAATATTAAGTATTTCCGTTATTCTGACTGGAGCTACTTATTCTCAAAATACTGTGAATATTACTACATAATCAAAGATAAGGGTAGTCATTCCATGCCAATTTATAACATACCATTAATTTTTACATTTCCGATCAATGTTCATTTTCACACATATGCTTTTTTATTTTAACTATAAGAATTTTAAGGGATGTGTTGATTTTCATTATCCAATCATTTACATCTCTAATTTGGTCCCAAGTAGTAGGAGTGAAAACATATCAATGCAACATCAGAAAAGAGACTCCACATGAGAAGGCTCTTGTATATAAGTTGTCATTGGGAGCATAACAAATGAGTTTACAAGCACTGGAGGCAAGTATCAGAAGAGTAGTCGTGTTAGTCTGGATCTGTAAAAGCAGCAAAGAGTCCTATGGCACCTTACAGACTAACAGACATATTGGAGCATGAGTTTTCGTGGGTGAATACCCACTTCGTCGGATGCATGTGACATGCATTCGACGAAGTGGGTATTCACCCACAAAAGCTCGTGCTCCAATACGTCTGTTAGTCTGTAAGGTGCCACAGGACTCTTTGCTGCAAGCACTGGAGGAAGATTGCTTGCACATGGCAATAGTGCCTATCAAAAAATATGAATCTTAGCAGTGAAATCCTTCCCGTTGAAATTAATGGGAGACTTTTACTTCAGTGGGGTCAGGATTTCACCTTAAAACTCTATTCTGTGGGCCACTTTCAGAGAGATTGTCTCATGGGCTCCCAGTGCTCACTGGCTCAGTCATTTTTCATTCTCTTGATGGCCAAATATGTGTCTGATTCAACACTGGTGACCCAAGAGCCATAGTTGGAGAACTACCTTAGGCTGTTCAGTGGCAAGCACAGATCAACAGAATTAGTGCAGGAATATACAAGCCTCCCACTAGGACATAACTGTTATATTATCTGTGTTTTTTCACAGAGTGAAATTACTGACGAAATCCTGGCCCCATTGCTGTCAATGACAGTCTTGCCAGTCATTCTAGTGAGGCCAGAATTTCACCCCAAGTGGGTCAGTGGGATTTAAGTGGTACGTAGGCCCTGTACTGTTCCTATTCACAAAGATAAATTTCATCCATTATTTCACTTGAAATAGCTAACCTTGAAAATTATGGGGTAGCAGCAACCAACTCAAATTTGTGTTCTCTGCAGAAAAATGATGAGACAAATTTATTTCTGACTGCAGATGCTTCCTGCACCTTTTATTTGTGTGATAGTATATCTAAATTCCCAAGGTAATAATGGTAATGAGAATGGAATGACTCTACTGCTCTTGGGGGGGAAAAAAGAGCACAGGAAAATGGGCTAGTTATTTTGAAAAATGAAAAAGCAAACAGTATGGTAAAGTTACAGGTTTTTTGTCTGTAAGAGAATTGGGTAGGTGCAGGCTGATGGGCCTGAATGGGCCAAAGACTGAATGGGCCAAAGTTTCCCAGGTCCTGGAATGAGAGACAGAATCTTTCTGAAGAGAAAAGAAAGTACTCATCATAAGGACGAGGTGGGAAGTTTAATGAAACTGAATGAGAGAAATATTAAGATGCACATTAAACTACAAAAAGCATCATTGGCAGTAGACATACTTTTGGTATACCACTCAAGATCCCGATACTTAACTGTTAATAAAGTCAGCTGAAACAGGACTTTGTTTTGATGAGAATTGAAGCAGGGAAATTGTCCCATTAGATGTTCTCTTTTATTGCCTTGGAAAGCATACCGGAAGATTGGCTTGTACTCGGGACAGTCCTGATTTTTGGGTCTTTTTCTTATATGGTCTCCCATAACCCCCCTTCCCCGTCCTAATTTTTCACAGTTGCTGTCTGGTCACTTTAGCTTGTACGCACTATGGTAAACCTCCTCCTGTTATGCAATCTTGTGTCACCAGAACAAAAACATAATCCGAGATTGTGAACGTACTTTGGTTGTATTACCCTCTGAATCAGCTGCTGATTCTTGTTTCACAAAAGAAAACAAGAAAAGAGCTTCCTTTTCTTATTTTGCAACTCATGGCAATCTTACAGGCTTGCCCAACATTTTGAAAATCCTTTGACAGGCTATTCTATGGTATATATAGTGTGGTACTACAAAGAACTTATTTTCAGAGCTTGAAGAGGCTGTGGAAATTTCAGTTTCAGTGAAAACTGCAGCATAGGAATCCAAAAGATACTCAACGCATTACAAAAGTAGTATTTTTAATTAAACTCAAGTTTTATGGGTACACTATGGATGTGATAAGATAGGTCTCTCTGTCTAGTGTTGTTGATTGAAAGACCTGTTAAGCTAACACTGGTGGAAAGTGCAACATTGAACATCACTGCACAAAGAAAGGGATAGCCAGTGAATGTGCCTATGTCAAGATGAAAAGGAAACATTGAATACGGTTGGCAAAGAGTATAAAGCTAATGAGGTGAGAGGAGGCAAGGAAAACGGCTTGCATTTTCTGCAGCGGACCAAAAAGACCATAATGAAGATATGCAAGGTCTTTTCTTCTTCAGAATTATTCTCTTGGAGTCTTTCCAATTTAGAAGGAAAAACGATAGAGGAGCTGCTATTTCAATGGTATCACAGAGGAACTATTTGAGAGGTATGTCCAAGTTAGAATAACTCACATCATTTTGCTTTCTCCTCTTGTACTAATTTAAACTCCCCTAAAATCCCATGCATCTATTTACACCCACAATATAATGTGTAATTCTATTACTTACTCAACCCTTCCCAGTTTCATCTACATGAAGGTAAACTCATTCATGTTCTCTGAAACAAAACAAAGTTGTGGTGTAGACATTCTTAGGGCAACTGATGACCATAACTGTGGGCGTGAAAGTTGAATTCCATGGACAAAGAAGGTAGATTATCACTGGCTTTGACAGGTAACTATCTATCTCTACCAGGTTGATTGTGGCTTGAAAGCGTCCTGCTGAATTAGCCAGTGATTCATTTGAAGGTGAAATAGGCTTATCTGCAATGAGGCAGAAATAAATTCTGTTTCAGAGAAGAACAAGGTAGTGTGAAAGACATAACTGAAAAGCCAACCATTAAGTCAGCCAGCTGGCCCAAATGTTGCAAGACAAGGATCAAAGCCATTGCAATAGGAGATGTGAAACATGTAATCAGGCATGGGTGCTGCTGTTTGCCACTCATAGCAAATGGGCAACTCTTATTGAAGGACAGCACCATGAGAATTTTTGGAGATTTCAGAATTAATGTAAATCCAATGTTATGTGCAATAAAGTTCTGGAAGATGGTTTTCTTCTATAGCAGGAGGTCAGTGTTCGACAAAATTGACTTATGTCAAGCCTACTTGCCAATGCAAATAAAGAGAGAACACTGAGAGCAGCTAGGATATGTCTACACTGCAGGCTAAGCCTAGGGTTCAAACTCAGGCTCAAGCCTAATCCACCCCCTTTCTGACTACACACAAATCATGCTAACACAGGGCTTGGACCCAAGATCCCACAGTTCCATGGGCTGGCTTTCTTTGTCCTCTGGACAGTCAGATTTGTGAACAGGTAAGTTTTCCCACACTGTTCCACTGATGCCACATTTCGGGAAGTTGCTAGGAAGTCTGGTATATAGTTGGCTGGACATGTTTGGACAATCTACTAATAAGGTGAACCAGCAGAGTATCCTTTTCACAAAATGTGGAATGGCTGGAAATTATGGGCTCTCTTTCCAAGTACAGTATCAGGGATTGGACAGAAAAAGCAAAACACTAGAGGTCATTGAAAAATGGAAATACAGTTTCATGAAAACATTTCAAATTATATTAAAAGGTTCACAATTTTTCAATTTTAAACTTTTTCATTCAACTTGATTATTTTTATTGAAGGTGTTACCAAAATAGTTGTCATAATGGATATCAAAATTTTTATTTACTCAATCTCTGTCCAATTTTTGATACATTTTTGATAACATTTTCAATACAAAAATTTAATTGTTAAACAAATTCTGGAACTTTTTGGAAAAGGTCATAACATAAAAAAATTGTTTTCAAAAAAAGGCCATTTTTTGGGGAGAAAAAGTTTACTTGAAAAATTCTCTCACAGTCTCCAGTTCCAGAGAGTGAGGGGAAAGAAGACCATTGTGTCTCACAGCTGTGCACAGTTCTTTACCTCGTTGTACCAAGCATATGAAAATTGATACCAACTTTGTAAAAACTTAGTATAGCAACAAGCAAAACTGGAAACTACTGTCCAAAATTAGTGGACCTAGAACTGTATCCATCCCTCTCAATGGAGTCATTGCTGGATATTAGATGGGAAATGGCAGGTTACCGTGTTCATTTATAACCCTTAAATCATGCAGAAAGAACTGGCTGTCTCTAAGGGTCCTTTCAGCTGTACCCATAGCATTTATAAATCCTTCACTCTGTCAGTACTAGAGAGGGCCAAATATTAACCAGAAGCCAACAGTTCAGATTCTTGAAGCCCAGAGCAGAAAAGGGCAACCTGAACACATGGAGGAAGTATGTTGATGATTTTCAGAGCTCTCTGGTTTAGCCTTGATGTCTAGATAAAATTACCACTTAGTACAATGTTACCTGCTTAGTACAGTGTATGGTGCTTGTGCTCAAAAAGTGGCAACTGTCAGTGACTTTGGAACATGGATGGTCATGCCTGGTGGTCAGAGGAGGATTCAGACCTAATGGTTAAAACAAGATTCGTTGGCCAGGAATTGGAGCTCAGTTTCAAAACTGGAGTCAGAGGCCAGATGCCTGAGCTCAGGGTAAGAGCTGAAGTCAGAGGTCAGCAATATGAGCTGAGGATCAGAACCGGATTGCCTGGTGTGGAACGAGGCTGGGGCCAAGGCAGGAGTAGGGTTGGGAACAAGCAGAAGCAGGAACTACTGCAGCCATAGACAAATGCCTTGACCGGCTGCTGAGCTGCTGGTGAGCTTAAGAGCCAGGAATCCAGTCTTCAAACCAATCAGCTGCCCTCATCGGGTTGCCCAGAGACTTGCTCTGCTGCAGGATCTGCTTCCAGATTGGCTCTGCTGCCATCCCTGATTCCTGCCAGCAGTGGCCTTAGAAAACTAGGTAACTTTCCTCTGTATTTTTGTGACATTTCCTACTTAGTATAGGGACTGCCGAAGTATTACTGCAGATGTTTGGGCAATGCTAAAGGAACTGACAATTTTAAACTTTAATCACTTTATCTGAAACCAGCAGACGAGGTTACCTTGAGCTACATAAGTCTGGAGCAGGAGTGAAAAATCTGCTGGTAAAAGTTTAGGAAAGCCAGCAAGAAAAATAACATACAAATCTTTTCTCTTCTCCCCTCCCCCAGCAAACAAACATCAAAAAACTAATCAAAAGCTGAGGAATAGATAGTTCAAATTACTCACATAAAGTTACTACCAAGATATACAGGTCTGCTTCAGATTGGCTTTCACTGTATCTTTTGGTGAAATGAGTAGCTTAATCTAATGAAAATATGTATCCCTCCCTTATTAAAACACAGAGATTTACTGTTCCCATTATGAATCAACAGCATATCTCAAAAATAATTATTAAAATAATGAAGAATTTCATATTCATTTTTTGGAGAATGTCAGTGTAGTTTGACTTTCCTAATTAAGTGGGATGATATCACCTTATTTTTTCAAACATGGTGTCTTTTTAGAAAAATGAAAAGCAAAGTTTTCAGCAGCAATTTATTTCAACTTCCTGAAATAGTTTCACGTGCATTAGTATTCCTGAATTGCACCTGCTCTGTGGTAATTATCTAATCTTTCTTATAAATTTACACACTCTAGTAAACCTTTGATGTTTACACCAACTAGTATTTTATGGCATAAAATGTATAGATACACAATATTTTCTTTTTTGGAGTGTTAAAGCTGTTCTGCACCTGGTGAAAAGATAGTCGTTAAGGCCCACATGACAAATCTTTTAAATAAAAGTGAAGTAGATCAAAGTATTGAACCACTCCCTCTCAAAAGCCTTTAATATCATTAAAAAATCTGCTAGTTTGGGTTTCAATGCAAGGCCTTTTCTGTGATTCTGTAATTGCATGCTGGCAAACATCAGGGTTTTTTCACAAAGGTAACAGCTAGAGCTGTAGAAAACCACTGTTTTACTAGAGCTCCATTAAAATATTGTTGCTTCTAAACTTCTACCATAGTATTGTTTTCTAAACAATTTACCCTACCATTATTCCTCAGCAAATATTTAGTTTTCATGGCAGCAGAAAGAATTGTGTTAGTCAAAAATCCCATCTTTGCTTGAAAATTACCTTGCCAGATCAGTCTATGTAAAAAGTCTATGGAGGGGAAGAAGTGTATTTAGACACATGCATACACAGGCACAAACACATGCCTCCACCCATAAATAGAAAAAGGCCACCCAGATACTGTGCACAAAATTTTAAAGAAAACAAATTAAAAACCTATTGGACCTGAATTTGATATCTCACTCCAAAATTAGGAGTAACTCACTAAAGTCAATAGAACTATACCACTGTAAAGTGAGAGCAGAATTGGGTCCATTGTATATCAGAATTTGTCTTAATATTCCATCATAGTCCTTCTATAAATGGTAGCATTGCAAAGTGGCTTTCAGGCAATAAAATTCTCTGCCACCATCAAAAATCAAAGTTTGCTGGAGAGCGGAATTAGGGCTCTATTTTAAAGATACCTGTGGAGATTTTTAATTGCGGTTCATGTTGAACTCAAAATTGTAACACCAGTGGGAGAATGTGAACAGATTATGATCTCGTAGAGTCGAGTCGTAGACTTTAAGGTCAGAAGGGACCATTATAGTCATCTAGTCTGACCTCCTGCACAATGCAGGCCACAGAATCTCACCCGCCCACTCCTGGAAGAAACCCCTAACCTGTGTCTGAGCTGTTGAAGACCTCAAATCATGGATTAGAGACTTCAAGGTGCAGAGAATCCTCCAGCAGGTGCCTCTGTTCAGTAGCTAGCACACATCCAGGATAGTTCTTCCTCACGAGGAGTCAGGGTTGTAAAGGGGAAGTCATGCTTAGCTTTTTTTGCTAATTCAGAACATAGGCCAGATACAAAGGAGAGTGATAAAAACTATACACTTGATTAACCAAATACACATATCATATAGTAACCATTTCAGAAGCAGTTGGAGTGGATTTGCAGATCTGGTTCAGAGACATTTACATTGTCTCTGATTGCACATGCAATTGGGATAATTGCATGTGCAAATTAGACAAATATGGGCAGAATTTAGGATGACCAGATGTCCCAATTTTTTAGGGACAGTCCCAATTTTTGGGTCTTTTTCTTATATAGGGTCCTATTACCCCCCCCCCCCACCCTGTCCCGATTTTTAACATTTGCTGTCTCTAACCCTAGCAGAACTGGACTGCTAAAGCAGGTTCTTTTTAATTAAGGTTGGGTTGGGAAGGAACCCCTTGAAAATATAACTCATAGACTCATAGACTCATAGACTCATAGGTCAGAAGGGACCAATCTGATCATCTAGTCTGACCTCCTGCACAAGGCAGGCCACAGAACCCCACCCATCCAATTTTATACAACCCCTATCCCAGGACCGAGTTATTGAAATCCTCAAAAATGGTTTGAAGACCTCAAGCTGCAGAGACACCACCAGCAAGCGACCCGTGCCCCACGCTGCAGGGGAAGGCGAAAAACCTCCAGGGCACCTGCCAATTCGCCCTGGAGGAAAATTCCTTCCCGACCCCAAATATGGCGATCAGCTAAACCCTGAGCATGTGGGCAAGAGTCACCAGCCAGCACCCAAGAAGGAGTTCTCCGCAGCAACTCAGTACCCATCGCATGCAACATCTCCCCGCAGACCATTGAGCAGACCTGTCTGGTGGTAATTCAAGATCAATTGCCCAAATTGACGATCCTATCATAACATCCCCTCCATATACTTATCAAGCTTTGTCTTAAAGCCAGGAAAGTCTTTTGCCCCTACTACTTCCCTCGGAAGGCTATTCCAGAACTTCACTCCCCTAATGGTCAGAAACCTTCGTCTAATTTCAAGTCTAAACTTCCTAATATCCAGTTTATACCCATTCGTCCTCGTGGCTACATTAGTACTAAACTTAAATAATTCCTCTCCCTCCCTAACAAAATAACAAATCCATAGCTATGCTAGGAAATATTCCAGTCCCCTTGGGGGCCCTCATCTCAGAAGAGACCAAGCCTTGAAAGAAATATCTGCAAGAACTGAGGTCCATTAATCATAGAAATCCTTTGGAGAAATATAAGTAATTTAAATGTCAAAATATTCATTGTACACCCCCCCATTTTATATATATTTAGCATAATACATAAATTGTATCTTTACAAAAATGAGTGACATTTAATATCATTTCCAAAAAAAGCCTCAAAGACCATTTCAGTCAATACAATACGTATCCCCTACAGTCTGTGTTAAAAATCCCAGATAGATTCAATATTGATGTGAAGTTATTTATAACCAAAATAATCGTATTTATCAAGAAATTATTTTTTCCAGGAAAACAAAGAAATTAGGTTGAGATTTTCAAAGTTGTGCAGGGACCTTAGCCATATCTTAATGGTACATTAAGAGTGAAACTTAATCAAGTAGATCCTGATTCAGCAAAATACTCACGCTTTGTCTACACTGGAAATTGAATGACAAAACCTTAGTTTTTCAGAGATGTTAAACACACACCCCTTTTGCCGAGAACAAGCGCCAGTGTGAACACCACTTTGTTGCCAGGAGTGCTCTCCTGCTGACAATGCTAACACTGCTCGTTGAGGGTGGAAGTTTTTTGTCAGCAGGAGAGCCAACAAACAGCGGCTACACTGCACGACTTTTAGCATCACGGCTGTTACGACACAGCTGTGCGCTAAAAGCTGTGTAGTGTAGACAAAGCCTTAGAATGCTTTGCTGTAAACATGTGTTTAACTGCTTTGCTGAACTGGGCCATAAGGAATCTTGTGACTTCTCCAAAGTATCTTCCTTTACGTTGTTTGATTCTTTCGGTATTCAGGCACATTTAGCTATTTTAAAAGGCTTTAGCTTTATGATAATATCGAATTTATTTTTCTGGCCTATAAATACTATTTAATATTTATATTACAATAGCAACCAGAGATGCCAGCCAGAATCAGGGACTTGCTGTGGGAACACGTGGCATCCTGTCCCTTCTTCCTCCCCCATATTTATTCTCAGCGTTGTAGATAATAACAGAGAAGCATTTATCCCAATCAGAATTTCACACAGTCGTGTGTGAAAAAGATCACAAGTGCTCAAACTATTTTGGAGCTAAAAAACAACAACTTTGTTACATAAAAAGGGTGCAGTAACTAGAAAAGTTTCAGGAAATCCTGATGTAAAAATTGATAGTGTTTCTTACTCCACATAATTGTACTCTGTTGCAGCGATTGCTGGAAATAATGAGCCCACACGTCCCATCATGTTTGTTGTTTTTTACACAGACTGTCACTGACTGCTCACATTCACTGAGGAGCTTCCCTTTGTTCCCAGTCACTAGGCTTCCTTCATAGATTGACACAGCGAGAATTGCACCCAGGGAACTCCAGAACATCGTGTAGTTAATTGAGCTCCTTTGGTGGGGAGCAGTTTAGAAACTGCCCTAGGTTAGTTCCTAAATGGTTTCTGTCACCAAACAGACAATCCTGAATTCCTGTTCTCAGCCATGTCTTGATTTACAGAGACTTAGGCCTTGGCTACACTTGGAGGTCTGCAGCGCTGGGAGTTACAGCTGTCTTCGTACAGCTGTGTAGGGAAAGCGCTGGAATGTGGCCACACTGACAGCTACCAGCGCTGCAGTGTGGCCACATTTGCAGCGCTGTTGGGAGTGGTGCATTATGGGCAGCTATCCCACAGAGCACCTCGTCCCATTTTGGCGCCGTGGGTTGTCGGAAGGGTGCGGGTCATTCTGCTTCCTGTCCCAACGCCCCATGATGCATCGCTTCACATCCCAGCAGTCCCTGTTTATCCGTCCACGTTTGGCACCATTGTGACTCTCCCAACGGTTTCTGTGCAGCGCGATTTCTGTGGGAAATGGAAATGGAGCCCAAACTGCTGAGGAGTATGCTGACGAGTCTCGCCAGCACATCACGTTTGGCAGTTGATGATCCAAAATGATGAAGAGTCCGACGATGATTGCAAGTCGCCTGACGCGTATGACACGACATTGCTTGTGGCGTTCACGCAAATGCTCAGCACCGTGGAACACCGCTTTTGGGCTCGGGAAACAAGCACTGAGTGGTGGGATCACATCGTCATGGAAGTCTGGGATGACGAGCAGTGGCTGCAGAACTTTCAGATGAGAAAAGCCACTTTCATGGAACTGTATGCTGAGCTCGCCCCCACCCTATGGCACAAGGACACGAGATTGAGAGCTGCCCTGCCGGTGGAGAAGCGGGTGACTATTGCAATCTGGAAGCTGGCAACTCCAGACAGCTACCGATCGGTCGCGAACTAGTTTGGAATGGGAAAGTTGACCGTTGGAGTCATTTTGATGCAAGTTTGCAGGGCCATTAATCGCATCCTGCTAAGAAGAACAGTGACTCAGGGGAACGTGCAGGACATTGTGGATGGCTTTGCACAAATGGGTTTCCCTAACTGTGGAGGGCTGATAGATGGGACGCATATTCCTATTCTGGCACCACCCTACCTAGCATCCGAGTCCGTTAATTGGAAGGGGTATTTCTCTATGGTTTTCCAGGCGCTTGTGGATCACTGTGGGCGTTTCATTGATATTAACACAGGCTGGCCTGGAAAGGTGCATGATGCACGCATCTTTCGGAACACGGGCCTGTTCAGGAAGCTGCAGGCAGGGGCTTTTTTCCCAGACCGGAAGATCACAGTAGGGGACGTTGAAATGCCCATTGTGATCCTTGGAGACCCTGCTTACCCGTTAATGCCTTGGCTCATGAAACCATATACAGGGAAGCCTGACAGGAGCAAGGACCAGTTCAACTACAGGCTGAGCCGCTGCCAAATGACTGTGGAGTGTGCTTCTGGCCGTTTAAAAGGGCGCTGGCGATCTCTGTATGGGAAGCTAGACTTGGGGGAAAGCAGCATCCCTGCGGTTATATCCGCGTGTTGTACCCTCCATAATATTTGTGAAGGGAAGGGTGAAACATTCAGTCAGGCATGGACGTCTGAGGTTCAACGCCTGGAGGCTGAATTTGCACAGCCAGAGAGCAAGGCTACTAGAGAGGCCCAGCACAGGGCTTCAAGAATCAGGGATGCCTTGAGGAAGGAATTTGGGGCTGAAAACCAACAGTAATGTTTGGTGCCTTGCATGGGAGTGAAGTGCAGTGGTTACAATGTTAGTAGGAATCTGTTTTTCCTAAGTTGATTTGCAGTGCCTGTTTCTTTCCTGGGCTAAGGTATCTTTGACTTTCTGCAATAATAAAGACTGTTTTCAAAGCCAAGAACTCATTTATTGAAAAGAAAATAACTTTATTGACAAACACACAACATTTTGGGAACCTAAAAGGGCCGAGGGGTGTGGTGGGGAACTGTACAGTCCAGGTTTGAATATGTCCTGTCTGGAGTGCTGTGCAGTGACTGCTGCACTTCAGGATGCCTATGCTGCATGGTGATGGGGGTTGAGTACAGAGGGTAAGGGTCGTAGTTCTCAGGGCTGGTTGGTGAATGTACAGGTGTTGGAGGCAGCTGGGGGAGGTAAGAACCTGGATGCTGGGGAAGGGGGTTTGGAACTGTGTAACCGGGCTGACTCACCCCCACGTCGCCTCCTGCTGGTCGTCCTTGGGAATTAGCTCAGGTTCCAGCCTGGAGCGCCCTCTGCAGGCCGGTGATCCGCCTTGTTTCCTGCTGCTACGGGCCCCGTGTCCCTCCCTGGACCCCGTGCCCCTTTTACGTGGGGTTCTGCCCCCTGGCAGCAACCCCTTTTCCTTAGGGGTTTCCCCTCCCTGGGAACCCACCACCCGTTATCCCCACTTTGCCTCAGTGTAGACTACTGCCAGTCATCGTCTAGCCCCACGCCCTGGGGCAGACTGCAGTATCAGCCACTCATCATCAGCAAAGGGGTTTGGACCTGCTGCCTTGGCCTAGCCCTGGGTTGCACCCTACAACCCCAGTACCTCCTGGCCTAATTCTAGGCCGCAGCCTGGGGCTTTCCAGGCAGGAGCTCCCCAGCTCCTCTGCCTTTCCCCAGCACTGCTTTACCCTAGGTACCTTATTTGGTTCTCTGCAGCCAGGCCCTTCCCTCTCTCTCTCTGAAGGCAGAGAGAGACTGTCTGGGCTCCAGGCTTCTCCGCCCTTATATAAGGGCCTGTTGCTCAGTTTGGGGCGTGGCCCCTGCTGCTGCCACTTCCCCAATCAGCCCAGCCTAAAAGGCTGCTTTCTCCAGCCCCAGCCCTTATCCAGGGGCTGTTTTAACCCCTTCAGGGCCGGAGCAGAGATCAACTCTGCTACAAGCTGACATTGGGGCACAAGGGAAAGAGCTTTGGGATGGGGCGGGGGGCGGTGCGGTAGTGCTCTGCCTGCATGGCTACGAGCGCCTGGATAGAGTCCGCTTGGTGCGCCAGGATGCTTATCAACTGCTTTGTGCTTTTCTTCCTGGCCGCTGCGTTTCTCTGGCGGATCCTGCTTTCCCTTTCCCTCCAGTCCTGCAGTTTTTTATTCTCTCTGGCAGAATGATCCATAACTGTTTGCAGCAGGTCGTCTTTGCTTTTTCGCGGCTTCTTCCGGAGGTTTTGGAGTCCTTGAGCTGTTGATAACACGGGCAGCTGAGAAGTCAGGGTCACTTGTGGAAAGGCAAAAAAGACAACAGTTAACAGAGGCAGCATTGTTTATATCTCAGACAGTTATTCCCACACAGTGAAGGAGTTTACAGTCTTCACTTTAGCATAATTTTCCCATACCAAAGAGAGTGCACATAACCCACAGGAGCCTCGAAATGGTGAGTAAGGGGGACTGATTGCTTCAGGGCTGTGCTGTGGTTTCTGTGCATTGGGGAAAGCAAACAGCTGCAGGGGGCACCTACACTGAAGACTCTCCTAACATTTTCCACGGGAGTTAATCCTGGAAGATACCTCGCTGCTGCTGGTCACCTGGGAAGAGCGGGAGGGTCTTCTACAGCAATCCAGATTCTGCCCTGGCCCCTATGCAGCTTGCCTGTGTGCAGCAATGGTCCCCCCCACCCCTCGTGGCACAGTGGCGTGGACACGTTAGCCTGACTGGGACAAGGACCACAGTGGCTCTCCCTATAAACTTGCGCAAGCGCATTGCCCACGCTCTGGCTGAAACTTTTGAAGAGATTACCGAGGCCGATTACCGCGACGTGATAGACCACATCAGTGGGCTATTCCACATCTAGGCATGCATGCAGCCCTAACCTTCCCTTCTTTCCCGAAACATTTCCATCCTGAAAATAAAAGCCGCTTACCGGGAATCTGCTCCTCTGCTTGTCCTTCACCAAGTACTGGCTGCTGCGACTGGCTACCTTCCTTCTGGCTTGAGAAGAGCTCCTGGCTGCATGCCTCCTGGAACTCTGGGGTGTCTCCCCCAACCCTAGTACCCTCACTCTTGGTTTCCTCCTCCCCCCCCTCCTCCTCTTCCATCTCCGCCACCCCCGCTCTGAAGTGTCCATCGTGGTCCTCGGATTGGCGGTGGGGTCACCCCCAAGTATCGCGTCCAGCTCTTTGTAAAAACGGCAGGTCGTGGGGGCAGCACCAGAGCCGCAGTTTCCCTCATGGGCTTTGCAATAGGCACTCCGCAGCTCCTTCACTTTAATCCTGTACTGCACCGCGTCCCGGTTATGGCCCCTTTCCAGCATGGCCCTTGATATCTGCCCATAGGTATCGTAATTCCTACAGCTGGAGTGCAGCTGTGACTGCACAGCTTCCTCCCCCCAAACACTGATGAGGTCCAGCAACTCGCCATTGCTCCATGTTGGGGCTCGTTTGGCGTGTGGAGGCATGGTTACCTGGGAAGATTCACTGATTGCACTCCACACCTGGCTGAGCAAACAGGAAGGGGATTTTTAAAATTCCCGGGGCATTTTAAAGGGCGGGTCACCTGAGGCCAGGGCAGTAGAGTTTGAACTGATGAGCAGAGTGGCTGAGCAGGCATTCTGGGATACCTCTGAATACCTCTGGAGGCCAATAACAGCGCTTTTGGTGGCCACATTGGCGGAGCAGCGCTGCATCACCAGTGCTGCACTCGTTATTCCCCAGGCAGAGGTGGAGTACATGCAGCACTGTAGCCAGGAAGATACAGCGCTGTATGTGCCTTGCAAGTGTGGACGGTGAGTAAGTTGCAGCCCTGTAAAGCCACCACCAGCGCTGCAACTCTCCAGTGTAGCCAAGGCCCCAGTTTGAAAACTTAAGGTGTGTGTGGTTTTCATATCACAAAGTGATTGGGAATGGTAAAAACGGGGGTTCCCAAACTGGGGTTCAGGACCATTCAGGGGTTCGCGAGGTTATTACATGGGGGGTTGTGAGCTGTCAGCCTCCACCCGAAACCCTGCTTTGCCTCCAGCATTTATAATGGTGTTAAATATGTAAAGAAGTGTTTTTAATTTAAAAGGGGGTCACACACAGAGGCTTGATATGTGAAAGGGGTCACCAGTACAAAAGTTTGAGAACCATTGGGTAAAAAGTTTGTCTTTATTACATGTAGCAACAGCAATCTCCTCTAATAAACAGTGCATAAAGAGCAGAGCAACAGTGCTTCCTGCATTAAAAAAAAAACCCCAATTCTCCTCCCCCAAGAAAAACCCCTTCCAAAACGTGACATTTCAAACCAGATCTTTTCAAAACACTTTTTTTCATGCCAACATCAGTTTTGATCTGCTGCTCAAGACAAGTGATTAGGGCAGCAAAAAGGGTTGAACTTGTCATTTTTTCCCCTCTGTCAAGCAGTTTTCTCCATTAGTCAGTTTCTTTAGAGAGAGAATTTGATCAAATTGGACCATATCCAACAGTTTATTGTGCTTGCCTTCTCTCTCCCCCTGCCCCCCTTCCTTAACTCTGGACTCACCTATTCCTCCTGGAGAGAGAAGAAACCCAGAATTATCCGCATTGTGTGATTTCTGCATATAGTACTTTCCCATGCATTGTGAAGCATCCTACATTACATTTACATAGCTCTTTTCATCCCAAAGTGCCTCACAAACTAATACATAGAGGAGTCAAGAGATTAGACATCATCAGCAGAGTGAACAGCCTATGCCTACAGCTGACTCAGAAAGAGAAAGGACATTTTGACTCAGAACACCAGGCCAGATGCCTACTCTGAGAAAAAGTACTAGAGCTTGTCCAATGTCCCAGTATGTATTGCCAAACCAAGTGTTGGAAATTCATGATTCAGGGCCCAAAAAATCATGAGATTGGCTTAAGAATCAAGAGATTTTAAAATAAATAATTATGGGATTATTTTCATTTCCTGTTTCGTTTTTTGAGCCTTGAAAGTTTACATGTTCAAGCTTTTCTCTGCAACTTTGAGGGTTAGAAATGTTCTTTCTTTCTGTCTTTACTGAAAGCTGAGATTCTCACATAATTGCAGAACTCCAGGAGCTGGGTCTTTGAGAAAACTCCAATAAGATTTTCAAAAAAACAAAATTTGACAGCACTGGGAACCCAAGAAAAACTTCAATTGTCAATCCTAGTAAGTTTGGTGATGGTCAGTTAATTTGGTTACTGAACACTAATGCTCTGATTGTTGTTAATAGTTCTGCGATAACCACAGGAGGCAATGAATTTTTCTTACTCTGAGACAAAAGTAATAAGACATTGCTAACCATGCATATCTGAAGAATGTTACAACTCTATAAAATGAATTTCATGAAATTGAAGTATTGCTGTGCATTTTCCTTTGCAGATAGTATTTTGAAAACTCATTTGAACATAAAATGCACTTTGCATATGATTATGCAATTTATATTCCTGTCACCTTTATTAGAAAAAGCTGCAGTGGACGTATAGAAACACTAGGTGACACCGTTGTTCGATACATTTGTACATTAGAGAGCATTTATATGGAAGTAAATAAAGTATCTTGGGGTTTTCTGTAAATTAGCTCTGTTGTCAACCACTTTTGAGAGCTGTAGTTTACTTGTTTCTCTCTCTTGTCTTGATTGTCATCTCTACTACAGTGTTATGATACTTATAGAATATACTTTTATATTTTACTATTGCCATTATTTAAAGTGACTTAAATAATTAAAAACACCTCTCTGGTCCACGTTTTCTTAGGATAAACGCACCAAACTTTCTGTGTATGAAAGTTTTAGGCTCCAGTATATAAATACTGGCCTAACTCTTATTGAATTCTGACACTGACTTCAGTGGGACTGCGCACATCCTTGAGCATGAATTTATCTAATTTTAAGTGCTTTGCTGTATCAGGAGAAGGGGTATCATATATTTTGTGCGTTCCTAGTTTGACTGCACAAAACAAGTCTTTTGCACAGATCTATGTTTTTCACATACAAAACGTTTGGCATGTCAATTTGCACTGGTATTTTTAGAGGCCAGGTTAATGTTTATAAATTTGCTCTTTAGGATCAGCTGAGTAAAAAACCTCACAGGTGAAGGTAACTAAAATAGATCCTCTGGGAGTCTCGTTGGACCCAGTTCACTGTATTTGGGTCAGGACACAGGTGTGACTGGTGAAATAAAGGCAAGGTATTTGTCCTTCAGTGACCTGGATGTAGATGTGGTAGATTAGTTTAAAGTCAAAGAGCAGGTTAGAACATGTCACAAAGCTTTTTATAAAATTTTTCATAGATAAATGAATCTTCAGCAATGAAATTATTTAGTAAATTTTAACAAGTGAAAACATAAATAAAAAAAGACAAATTTACATTCTTAATTCTAAGGCCTCAATCAAAAATCTTTTCAAAATGAAATTGAAATAGCTTTCCTCTTATTAAGCAACCATCCAAAACTCTATGGATTAAATGGATGAAATAACAATGGCTTACCACAACATAGTGTTCCTCCTTACCTTTTGTTAGTCTGTTTAAGTAATTCAGCATTAAATACCAATTTAGGTGCCAATCCTACTTCCACTAATGGAAGGACTTCCATTGACTGGACACACAGAGTTTTGATATTTCCTCATCAGTGGCATCAGAACAACTGCTGCACGTGTAAGGTTGGATTTTCAAAAGTCTCCAGTTGGAGATGGTAGTAAAATGACTTCAGTGGGAACGGAGAGAGGCCTTTGCTAAGAGTTCTTTAAAAATCCCACATCTACTGTTGTATTGGAGAAGGCATCCTACCCAGGAATCTGATAAAGAAACGTTGCAAAAGTGGCATATGTTACTCTGAAGGGAGGAGAGAGAAATAAACACCTAATATGCAATTAGATTTTATTTTAATCCTAGATTTGTTGAAGGAGAATCTCGTGTAGATAAAAGCATAGGTATTGTATAAAAAAGGGCTGAAATGTTGTTTAGTCAATGATGAGTTCTCTTGAAGCCAAAGTGAACTGTGTGCAATGTGCACAGAAAGACTGCAACTTGATCTGAACAGGGTTTGGACTAGGAATGTAATAAATTGTTAGTGCTGGACTTTTGTATTCATTTAAGCTAATATAGAGTGTCTCATTTCTAAGAAGTAAATCACAATGGCATCGGTACTTTATTTTCCATCTTGTATATAAGTAAACTGGAGGATCAACTGGGAGGTTATATCAATCTGCTATTTATTACCTTGAAATGTGACACCCTATTTTAAGTGCCTTATTCCCTTATGATTTAGGCTGAGTACTGCATTATGTCCAAACAATATAGAAACCAGCTCTACTGTTAGTAGACTTTTCACTTTAGTCTTGATGGATTTACATTACAAACTTTCAGTGCATCGATATGTTATTACACACAATGGAATTTGAAACAGACTGATGTAAAGAAAGCAGGAAAGGTAATTTTGAATATATTTGTTTTGCCTGGTGTAGAATATATCAATATATTTACAGTTTCCTTTTTCTAGGTTTTTATTTAAATACATGTGATTAAACATGTTATTGATCAATTATTTGTTTTTAGTGGGGTTTTTTTGTCTGAAGCAGTTTAACGTTTTATAGGAAAGCATTGGCTAAAGTAGTTACAGCTTGACAAACGTAGGGTGTTTCAATCACCTTACCCATTCATCTATTGCATTATTAATACAATTTTTCTCTAACTTCTATCTTTCAAATATGATGCATTAACACAATGTTAAGAACTCTTCCTAGCAGAGGTTAAAAGATTCAAGGTATGTTATGAATCAACACTTTCCCTGCATTGCAACATGATATCCCTGGGCAACACACTATAAAATGGTATTATCTAGTAATGTTAACTCCTGTGATAGGCCTTCATCTCATTTAAACTGAGTTTTTATGTTTCAAAATGTTTAGCATTCTCATATCAACAGATTGTTATGAGAATTATATGACAGTGACTCAAATGAAGAAAAGTTACAAAAAGTCCCAGAGATCTAATTTAATGAAATAACAGCAAAAAATGCAGAAATGGTGGTGGGAAGACTGATTATCCTAAACCACCATAAATAGAAATTAAAATAAAAAATCTGAAAGGAATCTTAAAAGGCTTTTGGTTTCCTGGCAGTTCCTCAGCCTTGCTGAGAGTAAAGTTTATGAATCATTTTACATCTTTATTCTGATTTTCTATTGACAAATACTAGTTTAATTCGATCAACTCCACAATCCTAGCTGACAAAAACAAAACTGATCAATTGTACCTTATGGAGCTCTTCATCAAGGTATTTTTCTCAAACTGGTCAGGCCAAAGAAAAAGATGTAAAGGTTTTTCCTTGAAAACAGAGCGCTGGACTCCAGTTCCCAAAGTTCATGTTTTAGGCCCTGATGGAGTGTAACCATTGTGCTTAATTTTTAGCATGTGAGTAGTCCCAGTGAAGCGCTTTACAGAACTTAGTCGTTAGAACCTAAAACATCTTAAATCAATGTGATTTTTGCCATTGATAGCAGTGGGAGCAGTCTCTCCAAAATAAGCTTAATTTTTAACTAGAACAAAATATTGTACTACAAGCATAAGGTACTGTTATTTAGATTGATATAAAATGTACATAAATCTGGTCTTGAGGTACCATGCTGGGAAAAGTCCTTAAGACATGTTGTCAGAACTCCTGCATAACTATGGATCTTGTTAAATACTAAAACTTGTTTAAAACACCTGATATGTTGGGAGTATATATGAAAATATATTGGCCTCAGGATAAAATAAAATAAGGTTATATTTTGTTTTTTTGTTCTGTCAACTTGAAAAGAGACTGCAAGAATAAATGTGATTCTTGTAAGTTCCAAGGAATACCTTTATTTCTGGGCTAGTTCTTGTAGCGCTTACCCTGTAACTTTCAGATAACTGGAACTGAGAAGACAGTTTTACATTTAAAATAACAAACCCAGACAGGAGATGAATGACACATGCAGTACCAAATTCATACAGATATTGAGCAGTTTAGAAATAAAAAAAATGCAAAAATAAATCTGCTCTCCATTTTATATTACTACTTATATTGTTTATATTAAAATATTAATGCAGAGGTGGAGCAGCCAAAGAAATTATGTTGCATTTGGATGCTTATAAAATCATAAAAGTATCTTGGTTATTTATCTGGTGCTTGGATGTTATAGTGTGCTTTGACAAGCACACACAATCTCCCCCCTCCCCATCTCCATTCCCCGATTTTATTACAGGCACACTGTATGTTCCACTATAAAGAGGGGGAAAGCATATGGCCTCCTGTTTGAACTTCTGTAATTAATCCTTCCAAATACTATTTCCTTGGAAAGTTATTTTTAATTTTATTACAGTCTGTTCTTGTATTCTCCCACACAATCACTTGGGCAACATTTGTATCGATGAAAACGACATAAAGCAGCTCTTAACTAAGAGGAGACTGCTGTTTTACACAACATGTAAATGATTAAGTGATAGATTTTTATTACTGTTTGTGTGCAGGGTGCACTACAACATTTCAGCTAAAAAACAGAAAACAGTCTGTGCAGTCCTGCAGGACATATTTAGGGTTGTGTTTGCTGTTAAATTTGCATGATTCATTCTTTAGAATGCTTTTTTTTAATGCTCATTATTCCTTGAGTGAAATATTGATATTCGTGTGGGTCTTCGGAGTCATGAACTGAAAATTCTGTCAACTGGAGGCAAGATCCACAGATGTGTTCAGTGGAGACGTTTTATTAGGAGAGAGTTAGTATTTGGTGAACCACTAATAAATGGTAAAGTACCATCCCAGTGAACTCTCTGCAACGCAAAACTGTCAGCCCTTCCTCATACACTACCTCCTATGCTGAGCTCCACCTGTGTGTGTTAAACCTGGCTCTCCACTCATTGGCAAGGTATTGGATAAGTGGTTAGCATGGAAGTAACTATGAACATGAGAGATAGTATATTAGTGTGGGAATGGCAAAGATAAGGCCTATGGTAAACTGCTGAGTATGCCTAGATATTTTCCAGAAGTCTAAGCAAACTGAGATAGACCTGAGGGCTTTGGAATTTATTAAAAGTGTTTTTTCTTTCCTGATCAGCCTGACTCCTGTCCTGAGCACTAGCAAAACATTACATAGTGAAAAGTTAAGCTGAAACCCAGTGAAAAACAGTAGAATCTATTTTTGACATTTCACTCCAAGGGTAGGATGGGAAAATGGAGGAGAGATTTTATCCCATTTGACCCTTAAGGAGGTGGAACTTTATTAAACCCTATGGCTGAGGACATCTTGCAATAAAATTTGCCCTTCAAAGTCTTACAAAATTCCTGAACCAGTGTATTAGATGGTCTCATCCAATCTCCATCCAGGGCCACTTCTCACAAGGCTAAATGCGAAAGGCTTTTACTTGCTGTTTCATATGAAAGATACAATTTTAGGTATCCTCTCAGATAAGGACTGTACCAGCATGGAATAATTTTGCATACAATAGTGGAAACTGACACCTGGGTTTCATCTATTTAATGGGTAGGAAGAATATCCTGAAAAAACTATTTGATACCTTTTCAAGTCCATGTATCCTAGGGAGATCATCTTCTTGTCCAAGTATTAGCTCATTACTTTTAGCCTTGCCTTTTACAGTTGTTCACGCACTTCCCCTGTGAGGATGATGACACCATATTGGCTATCTCAGAAGACAACATGAGCTTGATTTTTCATTGGTGCCAAATACCCACAATTCCTGTTGATTCACTTGGAGTTGTAGGTGCGTAGCAACTTCTGAAGATCAAGCTCCGTGTATCCTATATTGCAGTGTCTGGCAAGATGGGAGTCATTTTTCTCTGAATGGTAGCATTTGGTGTTACAAGGGCCAAAACCAGTAGTTGAAATTGAGCATAATGCTCTGTGGTTAAAGGAAGGGTGTGCTCAGACATTTACTATATCTGACAGCTTCCCCAGCACTTCCTGCTGATTCTCTCATATGAAGTGTTGCACTAATGAAGACCAAAAATATTATCAGTGGTATGAGACGATGATGACTCTACAGATGATTGTGTAACATTTGTTGGATATTCACTTATTTTATAATTTTTTTAAATTGGCATTTTTTCTCATTCACAGAGTTCTGTTTATGGCCAATTCAATACAGTTTTGACTAGCATTTGTGATGTCTTTTCTGCCTGAGTCCTCCACATTTATCTGCTGGGCATTCGGCAAGTGTCAAGTAAATCATGACTGTGATGGTGCGGGTTTACCATTTAGTAAACACATATAACACATCAAAAAGAAAATCCCCCTAATGAGAGATTCCTCTAGGAACTTGTAATGGGGGTCATATTACAGTATCTGAGATCCTCATAGTCTTAAATGTATTTAACTTACTACCTCCTCTGTGAGGTAGGGAAATAGTGCACATTTGCTTATTTGAAGGTCTTTTTTTGCTGTGACCATATTATTCTTGGTTACAATTGTGCCCTATGCTATATGCACACAGTGAAAACAGGACATTTTTATCATTAGCTTGGTGAAAGAGCAAGAATTTATCCATTGACCAGAGAAAAAGCAGTGTTAGTCAGCAAAAATGGCTATCTGACTACATCATTGATGCTTGCTGTGGAGGATCTGTACAATGTGAAATCTTTTGTAGGATGACTTGAGCTTTAGGGAGCAAGAGGGATTAGCAACATTGACTGAAGATGGCCCAGAAAGGCTGCCCACGCCTCTGTAAGGGTGACCACTGATTGTCATTGGGAGAACACAGAATCATAGAAAAGGGGGACTGGAAGGGACCTCTAAATATTACCTAGACCAGTGGGTGTGAACCGCAGCCACCAGGAACTGTGGCAGAACCTAGTAAACCTAAACCATCCCTGGCAGGTGTTTCTACAAACTGTTACTAAAAACCTCCAATGAGTAGGATTCCATAACCTCCCTTGGTAACCTGTTCTGGTACTTAACTATCCTTATTGTTAGAAAGTTTTTCCTAATATCTAACCTAAATTTCCCTTACTGTAGGTTAAGCCAAATATTTTTTGTTCTACCTTCAGTGTACATGGAGAACAATCACCATCCTCTTTATAACAGCCCTTAACATGTGTTAAGATGTTATAGGTCCCCCCCTCAGTCTTTTGTCAAAATTAAACATGTCCAGTATTTTTAATCTTTCCTCATAAGTCTAGTTTCATAAACCATTTATAATTTTTGTTGCTCTCCTCTGGACTCTTTCAGATTTATTTCTTAAAGTGTGGCATCCAAAACATGGATGTTAGTTAGGCATCTTTTATAGTCTAGTCTTGTTCACAGAATCAGACCGTAACATTTTTGTATTAATGGTTTTTCACCTCTTATAGAAATAATGCTTTAGGATTACCTTTTTTTTTAAACACAGGTGAAAATAGTATTAATATACAATTTACCTTCAGAAAAGCATTCATTAGCATTATTCTTCCGATTGTGTCCTAGGCACAGGTACGTGAGTGACTCCTCCAGGGGGATTTCAGAAGAATGTAGCCATTTCTTAACAAAATAAAGCACATAATACAGATAGAGAATTTCAAGCAGGCAAAAATCACAGCAATTATCCATCATCTGCTACGAGGTATTGTTGTGTTCTAGTTTTCAGGAGTCCTGCCCTCAAAATTGTCATTCAAGTTTAACAAGCTGTTCCTGCTTTATTAAACTTGGTTAGGGTGACCTCTTTGTAGTCTGCAATGACAGGCGGTGCATCTAATGCAGGTTTTAGCATCTCTTTCTTCAGGGGCAGTTCCGGGGAGACGGATTTCCACCTCTTCTTTTAGTGGTTGCTCTAGATAAAGTTTCTTTCCTCCTTGATATAGCTAGTTAACACACAAGTGATTTTCATTCGGCAAATAATAATAAAGAATCTTCACCAGCTAGCAGCACATGTTTCTTCTGGTGCTATGACCTCTGCAGAATTTACAGGAGGGGGGAAATCAGTCTTGTAGTTTCAAGTCTTCATGAGCTAAATATGGCCCTCATTCTTAGGATTCAACAAGGCAATTTTATCTAAGAGCAGGAATAGAAGACAACTCTCAACAGAATATTTTATCTGTGCTATTTCACACACAAAGTATCATCTACCTACATCATCTGCCTAGAGACTACATGATGAACCTGGCTCTAGTTACAGGCAGTGGGAGGCTTTACCTTTAGTAGGTGAGTCATTACAATATAACATTCCTTTTTAATGCTTTTCATGCAAAACCTTTTTTGATGTTTTCACATGATGTATAGAACATGCACAATTTATGAAAGAAGCAATTAAGTGGGTGGCACCTGTGAATCAGGATGATATTTAAAAGTATGCTCATTTACTTCAGTGCTACTATAATTATTCTGAGCACCCCCTCCTCCAAGCCCTTAAAATATAGATAGAAAATGTTCTTTTTTCTTCAGTAGTACCCTGTCCTTTGTTCCTAATAGTGACCTCTTTTTTCCCCACTGTGAGTTGGCATTAGTGAAGCACCATGAATTAAACTGACTCGTGTAGTCTGAGAATTCCAGGTAGTGTAGCTGGCTGGCACTTTTTTATCTGTCAGTGTTGGTTCTTTAATATGCTTAGCCTAGAGCAGACTAGTTATTAAGATCTTAGAGGGACTCTCAAATGTGATACTTCTAATAGCAAAAACAATTTCAGTGGATAGAGTAGTATTCTCTCACAGCAGAGAAGAAACTAGACTCTGATATACTGAATGCAAAAGTGTTACTCTTTATTAAAGCTTTTGGACACAGACAGAACACTGGCGTTCTTTTTGCCTTTCTATCTCCCAGCCCAACTATTACAGTCTTGTTCCCTAAACCTAATTTGGACCAAACAGGCATGAAATGTGCTGCTGATGTTTAGAGAGAGTAATTCTCAGTTGGCACTAGGGGAACAGTGCTTAAATTTCATTAATATAAATTAATCACAAATGGAGACTCTTGTTTGGAAAGCACAATATTTTTCTTTTAATGATTCATCTTAAAATATTAAGTTCAGTTTGCAGGGCTCAACCCAGTACAATACATGCTTTCTTTAACTTCTATTGCAAAGTAAAACTTATCAGTTAAAAGAAAAGGCTTACTTGCTCACAAATGAATCATTTGGCAGTTATTTAATCGTCTTCTAACTCCCACCCTGCTGAAGGGGGTCTATCAGAATACTTTATTTGCCTGCCAAGCAGCTGGCTCTCGCCTAGCCATTGAAGGCTGAAATACCAGTGGTCAATTTACTATGTTAGATTTGCTCTTTACAGGGAGTTACTTTACAAGCTGGATGGTGTTAGAAGGAATTTTGTTCTTGGTTCTTTAATACCTTATTTCTGTAGCAAGAAAAGGCTACAAGCATAAGGAGGTTTGAATACCAGAAAACCTTTTAGTACAATGGCAGTCACATGGCCCAGGGTCACTCAAGAACTGAAGTGCCATTTACTCTTGCTGTAAATAAAGGCCAAATCTTCTTGTTCTTGCTCTTGCCTGAGAAAATGAGCTTTGTACATGGGAGTTTTGAACAGATTGGAAGGATGACCATGAAGCAATCATGCAGCAGCTGCTTGGTCACTCTGTCCCACCCCCATCATCTGTTTTTTTTCTGGTGCAGAGTCATCTTTAAACTAATCACACCCCTGCATATTAATATCCACTGGGCCCCAACCGGTTCCATACTCTAAAGCCTGAGGTATGTATAGAACTGCCTCACCCATATGAACACACACTGGAGCTACACCTGGTCTTCTGACTCTTGCATCCCATGCAGCTGAGTTGAGGGTGGCAGTATATGTCCCTCAAAAGCAGGAGTGCTGGAACAATTTGTATAGTGGAGGTGCTGACAGCCATTGAACCAAACGGGCAACCCTGTATATAGTGGAAACCACTTCAAGCCTGGAAGTGCCACTGCAGCGCTCCTGGTTCTAGCTCTTATGCTCAAAAGTAGATAATGGTGGAAAGAACATAGCCTGTTTGGTTAAAGAAATATTCATTCCTTGGATGAAAGGCAGATAAATGGACAGTGCTGTGTCTAAATTATGCTGTGGTTCAGTATTCACTTCTTGCTATGGTTAAATATGCAAAAGTGTAGAGTATTTAATGAGAATTCTGTTCAAGTTGGCTTATAAGCATAGGAGGTTTTTAATATTAATGTCTTTATTTTTTTTCTGCAGAATGCCAAGCTGCTTCTTGACATGTAAAACACAGAATCAATCCACATATCCCTGTGACCTTAACTTTAATGCCATTTGAATACTTTGGAAATAAAGGCAGCTTTATAACTCTGCCAGCATTTGGACAAAAGAGTTTTATCTCATCGTGTTCTGTGGCTGAGTGTCTTATTGCTCTAGGAATTAAGACATGCCAAAAGTAAAATGACATATTTATTTAAAAAAAAATCTTGCATGTACGGTATCTATTTACTTCATTACTCAAACTGGCCCTGATCTTGCCATTGGATTTGCATGGCTGGACCCCAAGCACATGCAAATTCCCTGGTGAAATCACTAGCTGTGCATGGGGACAGAGGCTGCCTGCAATGGTCCGATTACAGTGTTGGGGCCACAGTTTTCATTGCCTAGGAAATGGGAACATTGAACAAAGTGGTACTTAATTATCTTTAAATAGTTTACAATACAGCATTCATTGTGGGGAAATCTTGAAAGTATGCTGGGGTCTGTAAAGGAATTGGCCCCCTTTATTTTTGTATTCAGTGTGCCAATTCTTAGAGTGCGCCAGCTTAAAATGAAACTCCTTTTGAACAGCAGTAAACTATTTTACCTTTTATAAATGACACCACCTTTGAAACTATCAATTGTATTTACCCAATGAAATTCTTTAACACAAAGAAATCCATCTCCAGGCTTCCTTCTGTTTTCACATACAATAACTGTACTATTCTGAATGCTGGATTAGTATCGGTACTGTTCTCAGTGTTTTTTTGGCCTTACTGTCATTTAGAAATTTTCTTTTTATTTTCTTTCCTACGGGTCATATGGGTCTATAATGATAAAAGTTGTAATATAGATATCATAGCGGCCACTTGTAAATAAAAAGATGGATAATAAATCGCTCAAACACATTTAACAATCTGAGATGTACTGTTAGATGCCCACAATCTTCTTCAATTGTGAACTCGTACTTAGGGTAGGTAAGCTCCGCACTCTGTTACATCTTCAATCTCTGCCACTGATAAGGTGCAAAACTAATTACACTCAAAGGTCCTGGGAATGTCATTTAAACTGGTCACTTGTTTTTAGCATAAGCTCTGTGGATACTGAAGCAGAAGGACTCTTACATAAGACTTAAAATGCTAAACACAGTGTTTAGTTATACATGAGAATCATTCAGAGAAAATCTCAGGTGACAAGGGAAGATGCTTCAGAGCATTAATCCCAATATAGTAACATGCCATATACTGACAAATATATCCAAGCTTAAGTAATTAAATCTTTTTTGAAGATGCACTATGATAAGGAGTAAGTGTCCTGAGCAGATTAAATTTTTTTTCTCATACCACAATTCAGCAGTGATCATTTGAAAGCTTGTCTCTCTTTCTCCTTCCCTCTCTCTTCTCTTATTATAAGCCCCCTGGGGACTTCCACATTTATAGTACAGTGGCCACAAAAAGCAGATACTGTATTCCCTCGACTGTTAAATGCAAATTTAGACTCTCCCATTATTTGTATGCCACATTATTGCAGTTATTTAATCTTGTTATCTTATTTGCCTTTGAGTACATCTAGCTCCTACAGAATGGCAGTCTAAATATACTCACGTTTAAAACAATAGTATCCTATTCCCTGGATCAAAATCTTCACTTAAAAGAAATTATCATTGAAACTGTCAAACGCAAAGGTTTCTGTTTTATAGGTAGGAAGGTTTTTATCAGTCACGTGTTTAAAAGAATTGTATGGAATTTATACCCGTCACTTTTACACTAGTTTTATACTGGTTGATTTGCTCTAGTGTAAGGGCAGGTCTACACTACAAACTTGCATCGATGCAACTGTGCTCCTGTAGCATGTCTTTGAAGACACTCTCCCGCCAACATAGCACTGCCTACATGGAGGATTAAAATTGATATAACTATATGTGTTGGGGGTGGGAATTTTTCACACCCCTGAGAGACGTAGATTATCAAGGTAAGTGTGTAGGGTAGACCTGGCCTAAGACAGAGAAGAATCGCTGATGGAGCAGTCTCCCTTTTGTCCCAGACTATATGATGCAGGTGATATGTTGTGTTGGGCATTAAGTAGTTCCTCCTGAGAACTTGTGTTTATGCACCAGCAATGCCAGTTGAAGATAGCCAAGCTAACACTCAAACACAGGAGTTGGAAAGGAGATCTTAGGTATGCTAACTGACTTTGTCATTGTACTTAGTGGGTTTTTCCCCCTTGTCAACAGAATAATGCATTATTATTATTTTCAAAGAGGATATTTAGGCCCAAATTCAGGCAACATTTTTATACACACACAATTATGCACCAAAATGTCTTAAAAATTTTGCTCTGCTTTGTGTCTCCTGTTTAGAGATGGACAAATCTCAAAATTCACCAGCTGAATGCTGTTAATGGAAGCCTAGGTTGTATAAAGACCTTACTGAGCGTGTAGGAGAATAGGAAGAATAAGGTTTCCTTTCCTCTTACGCAGACCTTTGTCACATGTGTTTAGCTGTGCTAATTTTTCCTTTCCATCTCCACAGAAGCAGATGGGGAGGGAATAGGCAGTGCTATGGCTCCAGCCCTGTACTCTCTGACCAGAGTAACTGGCTGGACACCTGAGAGGGAAACATGCTTCACCTCTTAAAGGAATGTCACAAATTATTCTGCCAACCCTCCCAGTCCCATCAGTGGGAACTGTGCTTCTGTTAGGTGCAATGAAGGGAACCTGCTCTTTGTGCTTGCCCTTGGCTTGTGTGCCCAAGCACCACACCTTCTTATGGGCTCCATGCAAAAGGATGATCTAGTTCGGAAGTAGCTGGAGCTTCCTTGGTTATTCCTGCCCCAACCGGGACTAATGTGCAAAGGCCTAAGTTACTGTAATGACATGTATGACATGATTAATGCTGCTTTATGTTATACAGGATAGGTCACGTCTCTCCGCTGGCTGAGCTAGTTTTAGCTCACCAGGGGAAGAGTTGTGTCATTTGTAGCTTAATGTCCATTTTCTTTCTAATGCTCCATTTATTATGCTGGTTATTGTATTGTTACTGTAAATATATTCAGAATTGTATTTAATTTTAGCTCTATTTGTGACTTTGACACAGAAACAGTGTGTTATCTCATCATTCTGTTGTTTTTGTTAAGTACTGTAACTGTTCCATAGAGAGATAAATAGGTGGTGGAAATAATTACCTGGGAAGTTAGTTAGATGGTGCTAGAGTATGCTGTACTAATATGACTGTTTAAATTATACAATTCTCTTGTTACTGTACAGTTCTGGGATAAAGACTGGTCAGCTGTATGATGGTGGTTTGGAATGTCCTAATTACAGCCTATAACTAGCAGGGCATGAAGTGAATGAATACTCTGAGCTTCAGCTAACCTCACTCCCCCCAGTTGATTCCTAATATGATTTATTGAATCTGAAGAAATCTCATAGACAGCAAGCTTTGTCTTTGACGATGAAATGGCAGTATGAATGGAACTGCTTCAGTTCGACGGTCAAACAGCCACGTAGAAGGAAAATATTGAGGGCAACCACAACCCAGGTAGAAAATCGCCACTCAGGGGAAGCCTAAAGCCCACCTGTAAATTTTTTTCCTTCCATTTTGGTAAGGTGGGTGTGGGTTTAGGTTTACACGTGGATGATAGAAAAAGCTCTTGATCCAAACTTCTCCTGTGTTGTTGGTGTGTCTGGATACAGGGTACCAGCTTTGGCCCATCTTTGTTTTAAAAACAAACATACCCCAAAATTCTGGTGATGTGAAAGAAACTATTTTAATCAGTTTCTTTTTCTATTTTTAGCTGAGATATGCCCTCTAGTAGCTTGCCATGCTGAAGTGAAATAATTAAATAATTAACAAATAATTAAAAATGAGGATTTTTTTCTTAGTTGAACCCGCATGCCGTGGCAATGGATGCACTGTAAAGTGCTGAATGAGTAAATAAAAAATGTCCAATTAATGCAGGTGCCATATTAAGCTCCCATTAAGTTTAATGAAGATTAATTTTCTTCCAAATGGATGCTTAATTCTAGGTAGGTAGGAGCAAGCAATGTAACTCGTCTGCTCACTCTGGCCTGGTTGCAAGTGAGCAAGAATGTTTGAGATGTGAGTGGAACCTTGGCTTCACCTCTTCCTACATGCTGGCCAGAAGACACACATCTTGTGAGAAGACTCTGCTGGCTTTTAGAGACACGCAGACTCTTTTCAGGGAATCCTCTTGTTAAAATCAGCAAAGAATCCTGTGGCACCTTATAGACTAACAGACGTTTTGGAGCACGAGCTTTCGTGGGTGATTACCCACTTCTTCAGATGCATGTCCAGATATGACATGCATCTGAAGAAGTGGGTATTCACCCACGAAAGCTCATGCTCCAAAACGTCTGTTAGTCTATAAGGTGCCACAGGATTCTTTGCTGCTTTTACAGATCCAGACTAACACGGCTACCCCTCTGATACTTGTTAAAATCAGTGATTCTGCCACTGTGGCTTGATTGCTAAGTCTGTATCAGTTAGGTTAACGCTGAAACCGATCTAGAGAAAGGAGTCAGCAGAACAGTTAATGTGGTATGAACAGGATGAATGTTTATGGATGTATTGATACAGGCACTGGTAAAAGTTGCTATAGAGACATTTGACCTGAGTCTAAGTCTGCATTTATTATGATTTGTTTGAGAGATTGGAGGCAATCAAAATTTTGCAGCTTTTCCAGGAACCTATTCATAGTGATGTGGAATGAACTATTTTTTATAACCAAAGTTGTTTTTTTTCTTTGTGTTCTTCTTCTTTATGATGATGTTCCTACTGTAGCTTATCATGCAATAGACATTAAAAACACAAAAGCAAGTTTTTTATAAGAAGGTTTAACAGATACTACATTTTCATTTTTTAGAGAAAACCAAGTTAAGTATTTTACTGTTAA